>NC_090695.1:34048767-34752933 GCF_013368605.1 Nyctibius grandis | reverse complement strand
TTGAGATTCTCCTTGGCCCTCCTTTTGTCATTAATGTATTTATAGAAACCTTTTTTATTATCTTTTACAGCAGTAAACAGATTAAGTTCTAGCTGGGCTTTGGCTCTTCTAATTTTCTCCCTGAACAACCTCGTGACATCTTTGTAGTCCTCCTGAGTGGCCTGCCCCTTTTTCCAAAGGTCGTGCACTCCCTTTTTTTTTCCTGAGTTCCAGCCCAAGCTCTCTGTTTAGTCAGGCTGGTCTTCTTCCCCACCAGCTCATCTTTCAGCACATAGAGATGGCCTGTTCCTGTACCTTTAAGTTTTTCAAGAATGTCCAGCCTTCCTGGACCGCTTTGCCCCTCAGGACTACCTCCCAAGGGACTCTGTCAACCAGGCCCCAAAACAGGACAAAGTCTGCTCTCCAGAAGTTCAAGGTAGCAGTTCTGCTAACCCTGTTCCTTACTTCTCTGAGAATTGGAAAGTCTATAATTTCATGACCACTGTGCCCAAGATGGTCTCCATCCCATCACCCACAAGTCCTTCTCTGTTCACAAACAGCAGGTCCAATGGGGCACCCTCCCTAGTTTGCTCACTCACCAACTATGTTAGGAAGTTATCTTCCACACACTCCAGGAACCTCCTAGGCTGTTTCCTCTGCACTGGGTTTTATTTCCAGTAGGCATCTGTTAGGTTGAAGTCTCCCATGAGAAGAAGGGCTAGTGATCGTGAAACTTCTCACAGCTGCATATTGAATATTTCATCTGTCTTTTCATCCTGGTTGGATGGTCTATGACAGACTCTCACCACGATAAACACTCAACCCTTTTGTCACCATCCTCAAGCTCTAGACAGTCAAAACACTCCCTAACACACAGGACTACTCCACCATCTCTCCTTCCTTGCCTATCCCTTCTGAAGAGCTTATAGGCATCAATTGCAGCACTCCAGTTGTGCGAGTCATCCCACCATGTTTCTGCTATTGCAACTATATAATAATTTTCCATCTGTACAATGGCTTCCACATCCTTCTGTTTGTTGCCCATGCTGTGTGCATTGGTGTAGGTGCACTTCAGTTGGGCTATTGGTCCCACCACATTTCTGGGGGGAGAAGTCCTGATTCCTATGTGACTGTTCTCAGGTATTTTCATGGTTTCTAACATGTCAATAACCCTTACATCTTTGCTGCCGCTTGGATCTCCATCCCCTACCTCCACTGAGATGGCAGACCGAAGGACCTTGCTAGCACACTGGCCCTCAAACATTGGTAAGCCACACCCGGGATTATCTCTAGTGAACCTGGTTCTATCCCTTTCCCTTTTCAAATCTAGTTTAAAGCTCTTTCAACGAGCCCTGCGAACTCCTGCATAAAGATCCTTTGAGTACTTTAACATCCTTCTTAAATTGTGGAGCCCAGAACAGCACACAATACTCATGGTGAAGCCACACCAATGCTAAATACAGTGAGATAATCACCTCTTTTGACCGACTGGTTATGCTGTGTTTGGTGCACCTGAAGATGCGGTTTGCCCTCTGGGTTGCCAGGGCACACTGCTGACTCATATTGAGCCTGCTGTCAACCAGCACCATCAGATCACTTTCTTCAGGGTTGCTGAATATATTTATATCTACTTAGCCACTATGGAAATAGCTGTGCCTAACTAAAAACTGAAGAGAACTCGTATCTGCTGATCTATTGAAAAAGTACATGAAATGTAGGTGGTTAGAGTGTTTTTTACATCATATACAATGGATGATGTGGTGCTCAAGATCCTTAGGGCAGCGAGGAGGCGCACAACAAGCTCACTGCCCTGGACTTCAGGAGAGTAGACTTTGGCCTCTTCAGGGACCTGTTTTGTAGAGTACTGTGAGATAAAGACCTGGAGGGAAGAAGGGCCCAAGAAAGCTGGTTAACATTCAAGGATCACCGCCTCCATGCTCAGGAGTGATGCATCCCAACAAAGAGGAAGTCAGGCAAAAACGCCAGAACGCCTGCATGGATGAACAAGGAGCTCCTGGATAAACTCAGGCACAAGAAAGAAGCCTACAGAGGGTGGAAGCAAGAAGAAGTAGCCTGGGAGGAATACAGAGAAATTGTCTGAGTAGCCAGGGATCAGGTTAGGAAAGCTAAAGTCCTGATAGAATTAAGTCTGCCCCAGGACATCAAGGGCAACAAGAAAAGCTTCTATAGGTACATCAGTGATAAAAGGAAGACGGGGAAAATGTAGGTCCTCTCTGGAAGGAAACGGGAGACCTAGTTACATTGGATATGGAGAAGGCTGAGGTACTCAATGACTTTTTTGCCTCAGTCTTCACCGGCAAGTGCTCTAGCCACACCACCCAAGTTGCAGAAGGCAAAAGCAGGGACTGGGAGAATGAAGAACCGCCCACTGTAGGAGAAGATCAGGTTCGAGACCATCTAAGGAATCTGAAGTTGCACAAGTCCATGGGACATGATGAGGTGCATCCGTGAATCCTGAGGGAACTGGTGGGTGAAGTTGCTAAGCCGCTATCCATCGTTTTTGAGAAGTCGTGGCAGTCCAGTTCCCACTGACTGGAAAAGCCCTCATTTTTAAAAAGCGAAAAAAGGAAGACCCAGGGAACTACGGGCCAGTCAGTCTCACCTCTGTGCCTGGCAAGATCATGGAGCAGATCCTCCTGGAAACTACGCTAAGGCACGTGGAAAATAAAGAGGTGATTAGTAACAGCCAACATGGCTTCACTAAGGGCAAATCATGTCTGACAGATTTGTTGGCTTTCTATAACAGGGTTACAACATTGGTGGATAAGAGAAGACTGACTGATGTCATCTACCTGGAGTTGTGCAAAGCGTTTGACATTGTCCCACACAACATGCTTGTCTCTACATTGGAGAGACATGGACTTGATGGATGGATGACTTGGTGGACGAGGAGTTGGCTGGATGGTCGCACTCAAAGAGTTGTGGTCAATGGCTCGATGTCCAAGTGGAGACCGGTGACGAGTGGCGTTCCTCAGGGGTTGGTATTGGGACCAGCGCTGTTTAACATCTTTGTCAATGGCATGGACAGTGGGATTGAATGTGCCCTCAACAAGTTCGCCACCAACACCAAGCTGTGTGGTGCAATTGACATGCTGAAGGGAAGGGATGCCATCCAGAGGGACCTTGACAGGCTTGAGAACTGGGCCCATGCTCACCGCATGAAATTCAACAAGGTCAAGTGTAAGGTCCTGCATGTGGGTCAGAGCAATCCCAAGCACAAATATATGCTGGGTGGAGAATGGATTGAGAACAGCACTGAGAAGAAGGACTTTGGGGTGATGGTTGATGAGAAGCTCAACATGAGCCAGCAAGGTGTGGTTGCAGCCCAGAAAGCCAGCCGTATCCTGGCCTGCATCAAAAGAAGCATGGCCAGCAGGTTGAGGGAGGTGATTCTCTCTCTCTACTCTGCTCTCATGAGACCCTACCTGGAGTACTGCATTCAGCTCTGGGGCCCTCAACATAAGAAGGACATGGACCTGTTTGAGTGGGTCCAGAGGAGGGCCGTGAAGATGATGAGAGGGCTGGAGCACCTCTCCTATGAGTAGAGGCTGAGAGAGTTGGGGTTGTTCAGCCTGGAGAAGAGAAGACTCTGGGAAGACCTTCTAGCAGCCTTCCTGTACCTGAAGGGGGCTTACAAGAAAGCTGGAGAAGGAGAGGGACTTTTCACAAGGGCATGGAGTGATAGGATGAGGGGTAACAGTTTTAAACTGAAAGAGGGTAGATTTAGATCAGATATTAGGAAGAAACTTTTTCCTGTGAGGGTGGTGAGACACTGGAACAGATTGCCCAGAGAAGTTGTGGATGACCCTTCCCTGGAAGTGTTCAATGTCAGGCTGGATGGGGCTTTGAGCAACCTGGTCTAGTGGAAAGAGTCCCTGCCCATGGCAGGGGTGTTGGACTAGATGATCTTTAAGGTCGCTTCCAACCCAAACCTTTCTATGATTCTACGATTCTATGAGTTGTACTGGTTTGGGCTGGGATAGAATTAATTTTCTTCAGTCATCCGTATGCATCTGTGTTTTGGATTTGTGATAAAAACAGCGTTGATAACACATTGATGTTTTAGCTGCTACTGAACGATGCTTACACAGTGTCAAGGCCTTCTCTGTTTCCAACTCTGCCCTGCCAATGAGCAGGCTGGGGTGCACAAGAATCTGGGAGATGATACAGCTGGGGCAACTGATCGCAACTGACCAAAGGGATGTCCCATACCATATGATGTCACGCTCAGCAATAAAACCTGAGGAAAAGGAGAAGGAAGGGGACATTCAGAATTACGGCATTTTTCTTCCCAAGCAGCCGTTACGTGTGATAGAGCCCTGCTTTCCTGGACATGGCTGAACACCTGCCTGCCAATGGAAAGCAGTGAATTAATTTGTTATTTTGTTTTGCTTGCGCACACAACTTTTGCTTTACCTATTAAACTGTCTTCAGCCCATGAGTTTTCTCAGTTTGACCCTTTTTCTGTCTTTCCCATCCCACCTTGGGGGAGTGGGAGAGCAGCTGTGTGGGACTTAGCTGCCTACTGGGCTTAAAGCATGACATAATGTTATTGGCAGAGGGTTTGTATTTGAATTTTGGACACAATCTCATTTATCATTGTATTATTCTTCGTAGAAAATTTAAAAGAATGGTTTTATTCTATTTTGACTGTGAGGTAGCAATTACTACTATCGGAAAATTACATAAAACACAATGTGAGAGTGACCACTTGCAGCATTTAATAGGGCAGCTGGCTAAGTCACTTCACAATTCTTATTCAAAGGCTTAATTGACAAATGTGTAGCTGACAATGTTGACACTTGACTGGCTAGAAACAGCTACTTTAATATTTCCATCACTGATGTCATTTACCATGCATGACTGCAATATAGAAGAATTTTCTGGATAGTTAAGCAATTTTTTTTTTCTTAGAATGGGTTTTCCACCTAGAAGGATAACTGGACATCAGTAATGGGCATTATTCGGTAATACATAATATAGAAACATGTCATCAGTTAGAAAGATGCACTTCAAAAGTGCTGAAATATCCATTTTGATCTGATTTTTTCATGTCCCAAAACTCAACCACTTGACTTCAGGGCTGTGGATGTAGTCTATCTAGACTTCAGTAAGGCATTCGACACTGTCTCCCACAGCATCCTCCTAGACAAACTAGCTGCCCGGGGCTTTGATGGGTGGACTCTTTGATCGGTTAAAAACTGGCTGGATGGCCGAGCCCAGAGAGTGGTGGTGAATGGGGCAAAGTCCAACTGGCGGCCGGTCACTAGCGGTGTTCCCCAGGGCTCAGTTCTGGGGCAGGTGCTGTTCAATATCTTTATAGATGATCTAGACGTAGGGATTGAGTGCACCCTCAGCAAATTTGCAGATGACACCAAGGTGGGTGGGAGTGTCAATCTGCTGGAGGGTAGGAAGGCCCTACAGAGGGATCTGGACAGGTTAGATAGATGGGCCGAGACCAACGGCATGAGGTTCAACAAGAACAAGTGCCAGGTCTTACACTTTGGCCACAACAACCCCATGCAGCACTACAGGCTTTGGGAAGAGTGGTTAGAAAGTGGCCTGGCGGAAAGAGACCTGGGGGTGCTGATGGACAGCCAACTAAACATGAGCCGGCAGTGTGCCCAGGTGACCAAGAAGGCCGATGGCATCCTGGCCTCTATTAGGACTAGTGTAGCCAGCCGTTCTAGGGAAGTGATCATCCCTCTGTACTTGGCACTGGTGAGGCTGCACCTTGAATACTGTGTCCAGTTCTGGGCCCCGCACTTCAAGAAAGAAGTTGAGGTGTTGGAGCGAGTTCAGAGGCGGGCAACCAAGCTGGTATAGGGTCTGGAGGGTCTGACATATGAGGAACGGCTGAGGGAGCTGGGGTTGTTTAGGCTGGAGAAGAGAAGTCTCAGAGGTGACCTTATTGCAGTCTACAACTACCTGAAGGGAGGTTGTAGTGAAGTGGGAGTCGGCCTCTTCTCCCGGGCAGCTAACGATAGGACAAGAGGACATAGCCTCAAGCTTCTCCAGGGGAGGTTTAGGTTAGACATTAGAAGGAATTGGTCATTAGACTCAGAAAGGGTCATTAGCCATTGGAATGGGCTGCCCAGGGAGGTGGTGGAGTCACCATCTCTGGATGTGTTTAAGAAAAGACTGGCCATGGCACTTAGTGCCATGGTCTAGTTGACATGGTGGTGTCAGGGCAATGGATGGACTCGATGATCCCAGAGGTCTCTTCCAACCTGGTTGATTCTGTGATTCTGTGATTCACTTCCTTTTGAGACTTTTAAACGGTAAAAGAAGGTTGGAAGGAAAGAAAAGGCAAGAGTATTTAGCTATATTACTTTAAGAACACATGATGGTCTCTTTTTAGCACAACATATTTTTTAAATTATTGAAATGATACTGATTGTGTACATATTGATTGTGAAAAAATTCTCATAGCTTTTTGGTTTATATCGTAACAAGTAAAGCAGATAATCTATAGATAATCTCTAATCTTTCACAGCAGTGTATTTGCATGCAAATTCTGTTGCTCTCAATTCTTTATGAGTAAACACAGTATAATCCAAGGCCTTTCTGTTTTGTTTTTCTTTTTTTTATTCCTGTATCTGAAGAAGGTGACAAAATGAAAACAAACAGTAAGGCTATCTGGAGCGTTATGTGATTATGCGGTTTGGCTAGCCTATTTCTACACTCTTTCTGCAGAGAACTGTGTTTATAAGTTACGCAAAGAGTGAAGACACGATCTCTTTAACCACTTGATCCTTTTCACAGCAGAAAAATTCCTTAAACTTAATTTTAGTGTATGATGTGTTTAGCTGCTTCTGCATTTAATGCTTTGAGAATGAAAAACAGTTATAAAGAAATAGTTGAGTGACACATACTGTGTTCATGTGAATTTAACTCTAGTATAAGGATCCTTAGGGAGCTCAGTATATTTGTTTATTAAAATTGTAGCTTATGTTTGCTCTAAAGAGGGTGAAGCTGTTAACTCATCATGTGTTTGGCTGTTAAAAATAGCTGTGCAGGCTGTTAGGGGGAATTATGCCACATTTTCATCTACTTCTTTTCATCTCAACTGAAAACACAGAGTGATCATGGGACTTCAGGGACCTTACTTTTCTTGGAAATAATTGAAGAGGCATGCAAGTGTGGCAGATTGGCACTATAGCGGTGTCCTCACAACCTCTGCAGAGCTGCTTTTATAGGTCTCCATTGGCTAGAGGCGACAAGATCAGAGGGACAGCTGAACCACTAGTGGTGAAGAACAACCTCTGTTGTGCATAGTAAACTATTAAGTTCATTTATTAATTCAACATGTCCTAATTACACATGATTAAATGGAAGATGTCAACAAATGGGAGAATACTGGATGCTTTATGTATCTTCAAAGTTCCTTCAACTAAGTAGCATGTGATACACAATTTAGTACATAAAGCTCTTAATGCTCAGTGCTTTCAATAAATTTTAATTAATATATATTCCAGTAACAAAAAAAGAACACATATGTTCAGCCTAACCTTTCCTAAACCTTTTTGACACAAAAATATTTTCATAGTATCTGTTTGTTCTTTACATTGCTTGTGCTTTTCTAACAAGCTAGATTTCCTCCCCCTCACCTAAGTCTTTAAGAACCATATTTCTAGGAGTTGCACACAAGCGAAAAAGAAAAAAAATAGGTGGAGACATTTGTCATGTCTTTTCCTGTTATGTATGTGATGTTGTTAAGAAATTACTTGTGAGCACTTAATCCTTAAGACTAGATTTTGCCTTCACTTATCAAAAATGCTAAAATGGGAAAAGTGGCTAAATGAGAAAGTTATCACAGACACAATATCTGCTTCCAGAGAAAACTCGTTGTAAGTATAAAAGTGTGAGTTCTCTGTGTGTGAGTTCTTTAACTCTCTGCAATTGAAGGTCAATGAACAAAACAGTAATGACTTCAGTTTCTGAGGTTTGAACGTAGACCTTAAGCATAGTTTGCATTATATAAGTTTACCTTTATAAAATGCAAATTGTGCTTAAATATGTGAAATAAATTATATCGGGAAAAATAATAAAGAAAGTAGAATTTAAGCTGTTATATATGCATTCAGAATATGCCCAGATTGGATTCCTGGAGGTCATGGTGGATGAATTTGGAAGAATTTCAGATAATTTCAGTTTTTGAAATACCTTGATTGCTGAAGAGGAGTTTTCTCAAAACAAATATGGATCTCTAATCTTGGTTTTATGTAAGATATATGTGTACATGTTCACTCCCTTTCTATGTATGAGATTGACCTCCTAGAAAAACTTAACGTTAAAAGAAGCTTTTTAGAAGGTTTTCCTCCAACTTCCTGGAGTCTTGCATTGGTTCACTTCGAACTTCATTAATCAGACAATTGGATTTGCACAAAACAGGAAGCTGAACTGGTTACAGTGGCATAAGGAAAGGGGGAACACCTACATAGATCAGGCTAATCTAATAATGATTAGATAATAACAAAATGTGTAATGTCCACAGCTGAACATTGTCCCCTATCTCACTTTGATCCCATGGATGTTAGCTGTTGGTCTACAGGCAGACAGAAAATGCATATACATTAACCACATATATTAAAAATTGGATGACCTCTGTTCAGCCCTTCAGTGTTTTGTTTTTGCTCTGCCTTCAGAATCAAAAAGAGTAGGGAATTAACAGGAAAGTGCCAACTGCCCTTAGTTCTTCCCTTCACTTGTATCCACTGAAATATACTCAGTTTCACCCATCTGCACGCACACTTATTAAGCTGGCATCAAGTGTACATTTGTGGCCAGCTGAGCAAAAAAAATTTCTTGGTACATATGGATCCCATAAAGTATTTGTTACATTTTCCAAATAAAAACATGGAATTTATGCTCCAGATGTCTGAGATGCTATGTCTTATGAATTGTATTTTTGCCTTGCAAACACTTCCATGAAGATGTTTTTCAGTTTGTACCTCTCTTCACTATTGTGAATGTCTGAAACACATTGGCAGTGTTTATCATTAGCATATGTGCAAAAGTGCCCTTTTGTGGATTGGTTGGAATTCTCATCTGATATAGGTGGTGGTAGTTTTTTCCTCTTGCCAACGCCTAAAATTTTTTCCCCATGAAAGTTTATTAGCAATATTTAAGACATGTATGTTAATTAAACTAGGAACTTTCATAAATTAGTTTTCCTTATTAAAAGGCTATTTTTCTGAATGTTAGGAACATGAAGCTTCTGCCAATGTTGAAACATTGTTTGACGTATCTACATTACAAATTTTAGAGTCTGACTCGTATTTCCCATCTATAAAGACAGTAGAGTTCATATCTTTTTATAGTGTGAAGAAGCATTACATCTCCTTGGAGGAAGACCTTACATATGTTTTGTTGTGTAAAAAGTGTTTTAAGCTTACTTATAAGCAGTGAAATTGTTACTAATTGAGATGCTGTTAGTCACAACATCTTAAGAAAAGAGAAGATGTTAGAAAACATTGAAATGATGAATAATTCTTTTATTGTACCATAATATTCCCAGCAAGGTCTTTTTGGAAATTTTAACCATGTTCTGCTTTATTAAATTTAAAGATACTCATACATGAATAATAATGAACATTGCAATTACAGCATGATATTGGTTTGCTGTGACGCTAAAGATAGAAAGAACCTTCGTTTGTTAATTGCTAATGCACATTTATGTCATGTTGGTTGCTATTCATACAAACTCTGTGAAGATAAATTTAGGTATTAGATGGGTAGAAATGGACTGGTTGTCTAACAAGTTAGATCCTATGCTATTTAACAGACACTTCAGACTACATTGCTCTGGCTTCTTATTTGTCACTGTATAATCTGAAAGAACTGAAAATCAATCATACAACATGCATTTTTCTGTTTTGAGAAAAATGTGCCAAAAGTCACTATTGATATATGAGATGTCCTGGTTTGGCCTAAACCAGGCCGATTTTCCTTTCAGTGATTTTTGCTTTCAGCTAAGTCTCCTCTAAGTAACTGCACTTTCTGAAACTAACTGCATGTTTGCAGGCAGTGTCTGCCTCCAAGACTGATAACGCCCGAAGTTTGTAGTTATCGCTGAGGCACCGGTAGGGATGTTGTGCAGTAAGGCTCTTGCTGTACTTATTCTTAGAGAAACCAAGGTCACTGCTGAATTCCTCACTGCTTACAAGTGAAGAGCCGAAGGGGGGTTGCAGCTGCAGTGGGGAGCAGACAGGGCAGGTGACCCAAAATTGACCAACGAGGGTATTCCATCCCACACACGTCATTCTCGGTATAAAGGGGGGGATCACGAGGGTCTGGCCCTTTTCTGCTATGGCCGGTGTCCAAGGAGGACTCCGTCTGTTTTCCTGCTGCCCCCGATCCCGATCCGTGCATCCCTGAATACAGCTCTCGACCGTTGCTAGGCCCAGCCTGGGCCTTCCCGGAGCCTGCCCTGCAGTGCCGGTGGTGACGTGGCTGACTTCAGGAGAGCTGAATCTTGGTTTTGTATATATATTTGTATATATTTGATTATTTCTATTATTATTATTATACTCTTTTTCATTATTATAGTTTATTAAAACTGTTTTAACTTTCCAACCCGGAAGTCTCTCTCCCTTTTCCCTTTCCCTTTCCCTTTGGGGGGAGGGGGGCGGATAACAGAGGGCATCTGCCACAGGTTTAATAACTGGCCCAGCTTTAAACCGTGACAGAGATGACTGTGATGGGGTGAGAAGAGCAACCATTCCTGTGTATTAACTATACCCCTTGACTCCCTTCAGCGAAAAAAAATCAGTTTTTTTATAATGTACCTCTTTTTATATAAACAGAATGTATAGCAGACATTTGAAGAAATATGAAGAATCTCTGAAGTAATGCATTAAAAATGAGTACTATTGTTATAGAATACTGGACAGAAGACAGAAATAGGCAATTATGGACCATAATTGTAAAATTTTGTAGCAAATGATCTTCTAGTTAATACATTTTTCACCATTCAAAGCACAATCTAGTGCCACATCCATGGCTCTCAGTTCTACTGCCTCAGCGTGTATTCATAATCGTGTTTGGGTGTTTATCTATTTATGGTTTTATTGTTTCATGTGATATAAACACTGGATCACACAGAACAATGGGGCAGCTGGTTAAACTCTAAGCAAAACTCTTTCACATTGTGAAAGAGATCACAGTGAAACACGTATATGAGGAAAACATCGAAATCTCACATCTTAGGCTCTACTTCCTAAACCAGACTAAGCGAGGGAGAGGGGGAGAGTGTCGTGCTTTTTGGGTGAACTCCTACCTACACATAATTTTTATTTGAAAAGCACAATCTCCTAATTCCTAGTCATAATTTTGTATTCATAATGTACCTATCAGTTTTATTTAACATCGTCTTCAGGAGTCATGCTACCTCTGAGACTGAGTAAGGAATACTTGTGAAACCAGAAAGAAGCATTAGGAAGGAGGGTGTGAGACAGAAGGAAGGACAGTGAGTAAAGTCAGACATAGATTTCCAGGGCAAAAGGGAGGGAGACGGCAGCAGCAGAGTGGGTGCCACTCTTTGATTCATCCTTCCTCTGTTCTTATAATTGTGTAGGGTCTGTGGTTACGTCACACCTTACCAACTTGCCTGTTTGTGTGTTTTGCAGACAAAAGGCAAACAAAGAGAGAGTTACAGAAACCTTTGAGAAATAAATTATTGTTTAATGCTGTGCTGATATATTACTGCTCTGTATCTGAAATACACCAAAAAAGGGGAGTGCTTTGTTCTACATTCTGAAGATATACAGAAGTATTATATCTCCATGTATCTACTGCCTAAAATAATTTAAAATAAAGCACAGAATGTGTGTATCACACTATGAAGCAGCTAATTCTTCATGTTCCTAACAGAAGTGCTTAGATACCATGTCTTTCATGCCTGTACTGATTCTACATATAGCTACAGTTTTAATTGCTGAGTTATAATTGCTGATTTATATTTATGTGATTGTAATACCACACAGGTTTAAATTCACTGGTAATAATTTCCTTGAAAATTTGTTCAGCTTTTCCGAGGTTCACTTCAGTATTGTTAGGTCTTAACACTAACCTTTCAGCAGTTCTTCTCAAATACTCAAGAAAGACTGGTTCACAACATGTAAAATGGGAGAGGAAGTGAAGTCTTGGCTGGGACATCATTGGGAAGGTGAATACAGAAGACTTGTATCAGTTAGCCTATATGAATTTTTAGAATTACATTAGAAATGGAGGGCCTTTGTAAAAAAAATTCAAATTGAAAACCCAAACAAGTTACTCTGGAAACATGGAAAGTGACATACACACTCAGGTTGTACAAGCTCAAATGAGGGCTCACTACAACAGCTCCACAATAAGGAGAAGAAAATAGTAAAAAGCATACAAAAAGCATGTGATAAACCATGTAATAAATCTAACAATTAGATACGCAAACTATGTATTTAAATGATAGCACCCAAAAAATGTCATAAAAATCCCTCATTTAATGAGAGCTTTAAATCAAAACGTTTTCAATTTGGAACTGGTAGTTGCCAAACTGATTAATTTGGGATTTTGAGAAAGGGACAGCTGAAATCTTCCATGATAACATAATCTTTGATAGAGTATTTGGAAGGAGGTGGCTATCTATAACATTGCACATTGTGATAATTCCTGAGGAAATTATATTAGAACTAATAAGTCAGAATAATTCCGTGAAACACCCATCACTGGTGCAAAACATGATGAAAGAACTGTTGTGTTTGAAGATCACAGCTATTAATTTGACATTTAAAATCAACATGGGCTAGTCTGAAGGTATAGAACTAAAATGTCCAAAAACAGGTTGCATGAAGGAATCATTGAAGAGTGAACTCAGGAGATACACCTGATTGATGTAAAAATGAGTAATGCTTATAACAAGAAATTTTGAAGTAGTAGCTTTCTAAGTTCAAGTAGGTGAAAAAAGAAGAAGAGGAAAACTACTTTCATTTTAACTTGCACAGGTACTATTTGCATGAAGACAAATGTACATGTTTGCACATACATGTATTGCAGAAACTTGTTGACCTGGATGGTGGTATAGTAGTAATATGTGCATTTTTTATCGTTTTTTTTCTGTACTTGGATCACTTAAGCTCTTAATTATTTTTATAAATGTTTGTGGTTTGAGATAAGGCTGAGTCATCTCCATGCAATAGTCTACACATTATTCAGTCATTTTACATTATTCTTACTGGCCTTTCTCTAATCAAGAAGACATAAAGTGTCCTAAATTTGTGTGATTGAATTTGTTTTCATTCAATAACACAAAAATACTACAGTGGATTAATAAGCAACTGCACAAAAAAGCAGTCACCCTCTACATCCTCTTTTTATGGTTACCTCTAAGAAGGTTACCACTTCTTTCCTAGGGTTGTGCTACTTCTCATCTCAAATTTTTAATGTGTGTCAGACTGTATGGTCTCCTTTTCCCGTGTAAAAATGCTATTGAGACTTCTATAGAGAAATCACAGAATCACAGAATCACAGAATGTTAGGGATTGTCATTGCCTGTTCATTAAGTGCTTTCTCTGCAAACCCCACAGCAACAGGAATAATTAAAAGTATTCTTTAAACTATTTCTGTTTTTTGAGATTTCTCTGTGAATGAAGAGAACTTGGAAGGAAAAATTTCTCTCTACTTCGACAAAATATAATTGTAATACTTAGAAACTCTTGTATGTTTATATACACAAAGTGTTTCACAAATATTAACCTTTGAAGTCATTGAACAGGTGTTATTCCCAGTTTAACAATGAGGAGACTTAAAGACAAAACCATGATTTGCCTAATACTTAACAATAAATCAGTGGCAAAGTAAGGAATCCAACTCTCCTCTACTGTAGTTGTGGGACCATAGTGCCTCTCTTATCACTATAGCACTTAGTGAATGAATTGGAGCTTTGTTCTTCAGTGAAGAAATAAAAGTATTGTTGTAATTAAAACCAAATGTGTTCGTTTCAAAATAGAACATACTGCTAACTCCAGGCATGGTCAGATTTTAACATCATCGCCCCCCCATTGATGTATTATTTGACTTCATTGGAAGTATTAAGACAAAAAACACTTTTTCCCAGTGAAAGCAAACCCCTCATGAGCTTGTTGTAGGGTACCTACAATTTTTAAGTGATCTGGTCAGATCACACAGTGAGTCAGCATCAGATTTAGAGCAGTGTGGTTCCCACTAGCAGTTTTCTTTCTTCATTGTAATTTCTACAGAAAATAACTATGAAGTTGACACAGAGCGTGTGTAAGAGGGGTGTGGTTAAAACACCATGAAACATCTTTCCAGGCGTTTTTCCTAAATGTATTTTAACAGTGTTTGAAGATTTCTGGAAATCAAAAGGGTATACATACAGTTTATGAACAAACTGCAAAGTAACTTGCCCTTCCTCTTGCACCCAGGAACTCTGAATTCTTTATTTTGTGACCTGGGAATGATCTAATATTTCTGACTTGTAGGGTTCTGTTGGAAAATTTTCTGTCTCAGTTTCCAGGGAACGGTCGTGTTATGTTGTGTTGTAATGGTACTCTCTCTCCCTTTTTCTTTCTCACCCTTGCCCCCACAACCCTCCTCCAAGCTTGCTTACCATCTGCTTCCTCAATAGGTACAATAGAACTTGTGGTCTGATAGTGGAAAATACTTTTCAGATACCTGTTGTTGGTTTCTAGTGCAGGTCAAGGTATTATTAAATCATGTAAGTGGAGTGTGGAGACATTTATTTCACTACTTTCTATGTGTGTTTTGTCATTGAAAAACTAAAGCACAGCATTTGCTACTTGTTCTGTCAATTGCTGTCTGGTACTTTTAATCTGAATCTGTTTTCCATTATTTGTTAATTTACACTTATGATATAATACTGCAAAATGCATTCTGTGACAACTGCTGCCTGCTTTCAGATTTACATTCTCTTGGACATATTATCTGGGAAAAAGCTTGCATCTAAATTTGAAATTTTAAGATCCAGGCTAGTAAAATTTCTACAGATATTAAAATCAGAGTGTCTACTCTTAGGAGCCACAGAGGAGTTCATGTCCTGTGTAATTTTATGTAGAATAAAAATTGTTTTGCTTTACCTGTTGCTGAAAATGTAACATTTATTCCTGTTAAGTCTAAAAACAATAAAAGAAAATATTCAAATTGTTATTGAGGTTTGTAAAGTGAAAAGTTAGTAAATTATGTGAATGACATAAAACCAAGAGGCATCCCTTATAATTGGATAGTCAGTAAATTTTAATGAAAAGCTAACAATCCATAAAGTACTCATTGTTATGTGGTGTAATGTATGTTATTTAGATGATAAGGCTTGTGTTCAGATATAAGATAAGTCTATTGCTTCTTTGTTTTCCAGCTCAAATGTCATTTATCTAGTCAGTTAGTGCCAGGTGGATAGTCAATCTTTCCTTCACCTAAACAATGTCTTTACGTAGCCTTCATCACATGATGACAAACAACTAGGGCTTTGACTCTGATAAAAGGACAATAAAGCTTTCTTGTCATAGGGTACCTGAAATATATAATTGATACAATTAGTGGTATGTTTAATTTTCCACTGTGAAAAATAATGAATTATAAAAGAAGGAGACATCCATGAGACAGGAATTCTGCTGCAGAACAGTTTGTGGGGTTTTGAAATGTATGTTTGTTCAGAGAGAGCGTGAAAGATTTACTTGCTCATCAGACGGTACAGGGACAGATCAATGGTGAGGGAGATCCAAATTTCAGTCCTTCCCAGTGGGAGTTAGTTACATTTCATAGCAAGTAACTGTGAACTGGATACAGCAGAGATGTGAGCCTGTTCGTTCTATATCTGTTTCACAAAAAAATGCAAAAGACCATTCACTTCTCTGTTAACTACAATAATGTCATGAACTTGCTTCTTGCATGCTTTTCCCACAAACTAACCACCCCACTAAAAGTTAAGTTTCTACATCCCTGAATGAAAACAGATTTTGAAATGTTGCACCTTAGGCAACAGCAAGTTATTTTCTAACCTCCAAACTGATCGTTTTCTCTCACACAGAGCAATCTCCAAGTCCCTGTTGACAGCAACTGCATAAAATACCATTTTTAGTTTCTAGCTGTCCTACTGAACATGTAATAAAATAGTTTCAATCTTCTAGACCATTCTGTGGTCATCATGAATGAACAAAGTGATATGTTACACGTTACATCATCTACAGCAATGGCCAAAATGTTATTCCTGTTAGTCACACTTACAGGACGTGATCCCATTTTATGGCAGAGTCCACCATTATACATGTTCCTCCATGATTTGAAATAAAAGAATGCTAAGAAGTTGTCCTAATGTTATGAGCCATCTGACCTATAGACCAGCTCCTTGCCACTCATCAGTGCTTGAGGTGATCACAATGGAAGAGTACACAGAATAGTACATAGTATCAAAAAATGCTTTTACTTTAAGAGCATATTTTCTTTTCTCCGAGTGTGATTTGCCAGGTGTAATATTTTATAGTTATTCAAATGCTGTAGCTTATCACCAAGAGAAATACATACAAAATAAAACTTCGGGTATACAGCCCAAATATTTCTTAAAGAAGCTTTGTTTTTTTTCAGTATTTGTAATTTCTTCAGTAAAAATGGTATGCTGAGACATATTTATAACTAATGTATTTTTAACGAGTGTTTTCTCTGTTAATTGCAACAAAGCAATCTGTGAGATGGGAACAGACCTGCTTGTTTATAAACTTTGAGTTCTTCAAAATTGTTTTCTCACAGACTTGAATGCTTGAAGTGAACCAGGACCTTCGCCTTTGACATACACATTCTGTAAAGTAATACTGTAGAAGACAAATCATTAACCTCTTTCTATTAGAAATGCATTTTTGTTTTCCAGTGGGAGCTCTGAAGCATTGGTTTAACTGGAAGGTGCACCAAAAAAAAAAGATGAAGTAGGCATCTGTACATAATGGGCAGCAGTTACCATTATATTCCATGGCTTTGAACATTTTTACTTTTCCTTTTAACTACCATATTTCGTTCATCTAAAACAACCTACAGATCAACTATTTTTATGCTGTGATTTCATAAATTGTCTCATTCATTAAAACAGAAACAAACAAGCAACATTTTAGAAAGTTAAATAAAGAGGAAATCTGTCCTGCAGCAATGCTCAATATTTTTAACGGTTGCTTTGAGTACTGCATGCCACCTGCCAATATTTGGTAACCAATGTATGCTGGTTTTTAATAATTCTAGTGTATCTGAACACTTAAGATAGTGTTGACTTTAGTATAATTTCCAACTGTTGAAATTGTCTTTCCAGACTTCACAGTAAAAAGATTTTTATAAATATATTTTTTTCATACTCAGTAGCACACCTGCATAAACCAAATTGACAGAAGAAATGTTTCTTGATATAACCTAGAGTAGAATAAAATGGATCACCAAATAGATGAATCTTGTCAATTCTACGTTCCTAAGAGTAATTGTTTGTGCTGTGTACGTGTGTGATTAATTCTGTTTTTTCTCACACCCTTAGAATTTGTACTATGTTATTACTGTTTTTTCTTGTTCTTATCCCAAATGATAACAAAACATAGGACAGCTATAGTGTCCTTTGAAAGGTTATGCATTGTGTAAGATTACATCATTGTGCTATCTTTAGCATAAATTACAGTTTTACAAGTTTAAATTTGAGTTATTTTAATTTTGTTTCTTTAAAAAGAATGTCCTCCTTTTCACAATGTGATTTTCCAATACTTTTTGTGGTGTTTCTCTCTCTGTCTTTCTGTTTCTTCTTATGTAAAATAAGTTTTCACTGAAAGCAACTAAAACAAGTAAATGCATTGTTAAATACTGAACTAACTAGGATCATTAGGCCCCAGAGGAAGTAACGGAGAATCCCAAATAGTCTCAGTTCTATTCTAAAAGTAATATGCAAAGACCAAAGCGGGGTTATTAATATAAGCAATATTAATATAACTGCTTTTATAAATGGATATTATGAAAGGAATTAACACATTTAAAAGGCTAAGCATCTTATACCTCATTCATCGTATCACATGACTTCATCCTCCTGTGAAATTGCAAATAAGGTGTTTTCCTGAAAATTTTTAGACTGTAGGGTTTTTGTGTACAGAGTTGATTTTCTTCTTTTTTTAAATTGTTTTAGAAGAATGCGGTCTTAATTTTTGTATTAATATGAAATAGCATTATGATGTATTATTGGGTTCTGTAAATTGTGGAATCAGTTAGGTTTTATATCAGTTCCTCACAATTTCCACCAATAAGTTTATATTACTTATCCAGCACTGATTTATGGCTTGTATATCAAAGTCAGACTCATTCTTTTGTTGATCTTCCCTGGTCTTTGTGGTATGTCTTCTGACAAAGATGTACTTTTTTTTTTTAAACTGATTAAGACTTGCAGAGGATGTTTTGAAGGTGATGTTTGTCTCAGCTTTTGATGTTTTGCAGTTCTAAAATTATGCATACCATAGGATTTCTGAATAAGACAGGAACTCTGAATGTCAGAATGCACGTAATATTGCAGACATCAGTCCTTTGGCAGATGAACATAATCAACGCATAGCCTAGCTCCTTTTGTATATTGTGTGATGCTTGTGTCAAGACCGTGATATCATTAAACGTTTCTGCAGATACTGCTTTTTCCCACGCTGTAAGTCATTTTTCTAGAGGTCTTGGAGGTTTATTTTAAGGAGAATATTGTTGGATTTTTACATTCTTTACAGACATTGACTTCCTAGCTGTTGTAACAACTGGTGAGGCAGACTAGCCATGAATACAAATTTCTGTGATATGACTGTACTCACAGGAAAAGCCCAAGATTTGAAGAGTCAAGGATGTGGGAGTGGCCTTCTTATATGGTCAGTTACTGGATTCACTAGATTATGCTGAAGTTACTTCTTATTTCTGCTTTGTGTACAAATTGATTCAATAGAAAACAGACCAGCAGATGCAAAAACACCTCATCAAAAACGTAATTCAAATATTAAAAGAAAAGGGAGAACAGTCCCAAAGACAATAAGGTTTTAAATTTGCTTTAAAAACATTAAATACATTAAAGTTCTGATGCCTAACAGTTTTTACTTAATGGGAAGTGTGCCACACATTTAACTCTAAAAATTTGTTGTAATTGGGTGGTAGAAACTCTAAAGAACAGCTTCAAAATCTGATTAACATGTAAACTGAAGGCTTAGATCAAATATTCAAATTGCATATTTTTATTTTCAAGAATAGAATTGATTTTATTACTCAGTGGATGAAGCGATCCTGATTCATAAATAACTCATGTTACATGACTTAATATTGCTAATAACATTTGAATCTTTTATCTGAAAATAGACATTTCTGTGGTTTCAGAGCTGCCTTTTCTCTAATAAATGTTAGATGATAGCATCATAATAACACCTAATAATTGTTGATGATATTATGTGACATGCCCTTCTTAGTACCAAAAGTTAACTCCCTTCCAGTTCATAATACAGTTGTGTTCAGTTCTTCCATTAAGATGTCGGCAGTTCTTTCTCAACTATAGGTTTTAAATTTGTGAGTAGTTTGTTAACCAATAAAATTATATCCAAAGCTTTTTAGACAGAGAAAACAACTCCCTTTAGTAGTTTCATTTAATATATTTATGAATGAGTTATTCAGAATTTATGTACGGTCCCTGTAAAGGGAATTAGCATGTTACACATTTATCAATAAATTAATAATCTTCATTTTATCTGCATGTTACAAAGATGGTAACATAACTAGGTATCCAGCACTTCCCATGGAAACTTGCAAATTTGAAGACCCATACAAGAGCATGAGAGAAAAAATAAAAACAGATTTTTGTCTAAATACTGTTGGACTTCAACCCTTTCATGTGTAAACCTGTCTGGCTCTTCAGATTTCAAATTGTTACTAAGAACTGATTCAAATATGAATCAGTTGATGTTGAACTAAACTGACATAAACCATTCTCACGTTGAAAATGAAATAGAATATCTCCAGAAGGGTTTACGTCATGTTTGCTTAGATTTATCCTCTGTTTGAAATCAGTTCCATGATTCCACGAGCACAGGCACATAAAGAAGCTATCATTAATAAGGAGTGTATATTTACAGTGTAACATGTACTCTGATACCTCTATATGTGTTCGTAACCCATAGTAGAGGTTTTATAGATAACCATTTAAGAAGGGGTGTATAACTGAAGTAGCAAGCCATCTGCAACTTTGACTTTAAAATTACCAATATCAGGCTGAAAGCAAATGTTAATGTAAGTGGAGCTTAAGGAAAATTCAAACTGTTTATAAATGGTGCTAATTATGAAAGAAGAATTACTTTTTCTGAAATGCTTTTTTATGCCTTTGTCTCATAAATTCATAAATTTATTTATGAATTGCTAAGGCATGATTTTTTCCATGAGGGAAAAAAAAAGTAAGTATGATATAATTACATTTTTATTAAGGGGGATGTACAATATGTGTGCTGTTACATTCTTTTAAGCAGACCAGCAAAATATGAATCAGATGTAACCACCAGCTGTTTGAAAAATTGCTTTAAGTTAACAAGGAATCATTGTTAATCATTTCAGCTGGGGGGGTCCTGCAGAGGTCTGTTTTGGCCATGTTATTTTTCAGTGTTTAAAAAAAAAAGATATTTGAATGATGGAAGAAACCATAAGCTTTAAAACTCTGTGGCTGATACAGCAGAGCAGGATTATAAATTCCCCAGAGGATAGGATTAGAATTTACAAAGATCTTGGCAAATTAGAGAGTTTATCTAAAATCCACAGTATGCAACAAAAATGCAAGAATACCACCACAAAATGCACAGAAACAAAACAGAAATGATTAGACAGAGTGCAGAAACACAAAAAATTAACACAGACTAACACTGCAAGTTCCAGTACAGACAAATTCTTTAATAGATCCCACACTACTGCTTCTTGAATGATCCAAATCTCAAGACGTATTTAAGCATACCGTAGTTCCTTCCCTGCTTGCCCTGTACACCTGAGAAAACTTTTAATAGCAAGTGTGCCAGGGGAAAGTGCATGGTGAGGTTTCACCCTGATAAATAACAAGAACATACTCTAGGGTGTGTATCTGGGCATCATGACCACTGGAGTTCAGGTAGAGACCATCTGCCCTGAAGTCCAGATATAGCCCTTCCAGTTCACAGAAACAAAAGGAGTTACCAAAGGGATATTGCAAGAAAGAGTTAGCCTTTAATAGAAAATATTTTATAGTATTGTCATGTAAAATATGGGCTCTATGCTGTGTTAGGGAAGCCAAAACTGTACTGTTTTGGCAACAAAGCTGGGTTTTCTGTTAAGGTTAAGACTGAGAAGAAAGGGAAAGAGAGGTATTTTATGCAAGTATAGATTACCTGACAAGAAGTTATTATGAAGATAATCTCCATAATAATAAATGAATTGGATACCTTTTTGAATTTTTAGGCTTTGAAATATGTCAAACTGTGTTTTGCCATAAACCAGAATTCCCTCAAGAGATTATGAAAATGGGATTATAAAATTTGATGGAGCTTTTGGTTTCTTCAGCAGACATTTTTGTGTCTTTTCAAGAAATTTTATCAGATTGATGAGGATTTTGATTCAGCAAGAATAGAAGAATGTAAAATGGCTATTGTTGGAAAACTAGTGTGTGTGATACTTAAAGCCCATGGATCAAACATACATTTATGAATAAGTAGGGACTGTGGGGTTTTTTAAGTGATGGGGACACAGTTATCAGGTAAAATGACAGGGCAGTCCTAAACAAAATGCACTCCTACTGTTTTTACTGTGGGCTGTACTTAAATCTGTTTCCAGTTGTGGAAGAACTAAATAGAATAATCTACGAAGCTATCACTTGTCTCTTTTACATTACGTTCTTTCTCTAAAAATTCAAGAAATTTCTTAAAAAGAAATAGGGAGAGAAGGATCTTGTATTCTCCAAATCAGCAAAATATTTTAGAGATACAAAAAATAATTAGAAATTGCTGTCCAAAAAAAAAATTGCACTTGAATGAAATGTTAAAAATTCTTAACTCTTTCACAGTCTGCTTGGAAAACTCTTAATTTTGAATTATATCCTCATTTTAGTGTGGATATTTCAGGATACTATCTAATGGGACAGAAATAAGATTTTGGACAATGTTTTTCCTGGAACTGAATTTAAGTATCAGTGAGTAAACAAACATTTGTTTGTTGATGATTGGTGCAACCTTTGCACAAGGAAATAAGAATTAATGGAAGTAAGGTGGTAATACATAGTTAGAATTCCTGCTGGAATTTTTCATGGTAATCATCATCACAAAAGTAGTGGGGCTTGTTCTCTATGCTGATTTATTACCAGTATTTTAAAGTCAAAGTGCAAAGAGACCATTGAAAGCAGAGTTTTAATTCCTTCTTTTTTTTTCTGACCCATTGAAAGAAAGGTACACAACCACTGTCCAGTACTGAGTCATCATATAGTAGTTGGTACTGCCTTTAAATAAGGGGTGTTATAAAAAGAACTTGAAAATGCAGTACTCTACTTAGTTAATAATCATCCTTATCAGTGATCTTTAATTAAATGATAATGTCAATAAAATAAAGCATTTTCACAGGATAATAACCTACTGCTTGTTTTCTAAAATTGTGATGATTGCAGGCAACAGGTGTCTTGTAAAACATAAAGAAATTCAGAAAAAAAGAAGCCTTAAAAAATTTGACAGTTGTTGAAGAAACATCCTATGGAAGTGGGAACTGGCTAAGCATTTAAATGTTGATGAATAATGCCCTGAGTTTTGTGAGTTTGCAAACTTGGAGAATAAATCACTTTTTACTTAAAATAAAACCAAATGACTTTCAGGAGGTAGAATTCCTGTTCTCTCTAAAGTGTGATTAATTTGCTGGAAATATAATGTAATGAACTCTCTTATTGATATTTTATTTTTATATACAAAGAAATAATCAGTATAAAAAAATAGCACTTTTCATCTAAACCTCTCAAAGTACACGAGAAAGTTTAATTGAAACTCCCAAGATGATTTTACAGAGCAGGAAAGTTTGTGGACAGAAAGAATTTGTGACTTCTCTAGATCAGTATTTTAGTTCACAACAGAACGAGGATTATGCTTGAGGACTATTAACCTACAATTTCCTAGTTTAAAGCACTTGGAGGTTTTCTATGTAAGGATTATTGTGGTGTTGTAATGGACTGACTCGCTGAAGGGAAGGTAATAATTGAAGGTTTTGCACCCAGTTTCAATCCTATGTAACTCTATTTTTCAGTGAGTTAAAACTATAGCAAAATATTCTAGCATAATTGTCCACACACACATTCAAAATAATAAAATAGAAAAAAAGTGTTGTGAGCCACAGATTAATTTAGACTCTTTTAGACCAACTGTTTCTAAAGTGTGTTTGGTTTAAAAGGCATTTTTTTCACTTGTGCTATGATACTCCTATTAGTGGATATACACTGCTGCTTTCATAAGGAAAGAAAAGGGAAGAAAATTACAAAATACCAAAGAACGTCCTGGGAAAATTTATTTGGAAAGGTAAGAGTAAGTTAAACTGTTAAGCTGATAGGAAATTTGTTAGGTTTGGAGTTTTTTTCTCCCCCTCTCCCCCATCCCCAAGTACCATGGCAATATTGCGTGATGACTTCTGCAGTGACAGAACAGACTGTTCAGCAGCTTAAGACGCCTAAGACTGAATGCATTGTTGTGGTGGAAATTCTGAGGTCTTCAACTAGGAAACATTGACAAGGTTCTTCTGGACCTGTGTGATTTTCAGTTTTAAATATCCATCTCAAAGCTTTGTTAGAAACTTTAAAAATAAAAATAACCTGGCTTTTTTTAAGATAGAGAAAGGCCAAATATATACATTTTTATCCTCATGATCTTTTTTGATCATGTCTAAAATACTTCGGGAAAAAAAATCTGCCATTCCTTGAGACATGGGAAAAAAAAAATCAAACCAACAAAAAACAACAATAAAAAACCCCAAACAAACAAATAAAAACCCACAAAAAAAAAAAACCAAAAAAAACCCCACCAAATTTATCTAATGCTAACATCATGGAAAAAATGTTAGAACTTGGCAATACCGCAAGCACTGAATGGATAAACTGTTAATAGGATGTCTTAAATAAGATTACAGAGACATACACACTTCCTCCAAAGCATGCAGAATACCATTATAGCATTTAATCTTCTTCTTTTATATGTTAATTACAGTTAGGATAAAACCAAAATATATTTAATATTATGTTTATGCATCTTTTTTTTCCATGCATCCCTCTTTTCTATTGTTCGAACACACATATTTACGTTGTGTATTTTCTAGTATTTATTTTCCAGATTTTTAATTTTGAGCATTAATCTTCATTAACATTGTACTGGAAAGAGAAAAATGCCCATAGACAAAAAGTTGAAAACTAATTTGCTGCAGGAAAATCAATTTTAGATTGTTCTTATTAAGCTAATCGGTAACCTCAAGCCTTATTAATGAAATAACCATGGTTATAGTATTGATAAATTTAACAAATCTTAGCAATTACAAAAAAAAGAATGTCCATGAAATGAATGCTAATTCAATGATGAATCATTTGTATTTGATGCTCATAAAGGAGATTTGCTGTACTAATCTCTTTTCTTCCTCTGCTTTTATAGAAGAAATTCCATTTTCACATCCCCAGATTTACAAACATCCACCCCTAGTCAGTTTCTCTATTGCTTTTGCTATGATGAACTTTCATCACCTGTCACAGAGCATTATGATGTCTTTCAAACATGAAATGTATATCCTCTATTATTGTCTTGATTATTTTGATTTCCCACTCTTAGAACCAAAATCTTAGAATGTGGTCTGCTTTTTTTTTTTTAATATCTTCTGAGCATTAAAGTAATTTGTTTTCTGAAGGAGCTATTTATGTTCAAATAAACTTCTCAAGTCATAGTTTGAACTGCTCTGGTGTTCAGTCTGAACCTCTTCTATCCAGATGTCCCTGGAGTTTTTCGGTCTCCATGGAAATTCACAAATTCTCAGTTCCAGGAGAGAGGTTAAAATTATTTTTTCCTCAGAACACTGTTGGGGGGTAGGGAGAGAAAGACTGAATACACCTGAAAGCTTAGGCTTTTATTGGGCTGCTTTTCTGACATAAAATATGCTTCTTTCAAAGTGTATTATTCAAGGTTTAAGCCAATTGATTCTCCTATAAAATTTATGTATGGTAATTATACGCAGTATTGAAGTATCATTTACTTGTTTTGCTGTATATCTAATGTATAACTATTCATTGTCAGTGGTGATAGAATGCTTTTGTTTTGTGTTTCTCAGATCTCAGGATAGAGGATTTTTGATCGAGTTCCTAACCTGCAAGCTCAGGGTGAGTAATTATTTTTGTTAATTCTTTAGCTTGAATTTGGATGGTTCTGTGAATACCTGTATTTCAGCATATGACTATGTTTCCTGGAGCATGAAAAAAATATCCTACCCAGTCTGTGATAATGTCAGCTGGTAGTATCAGCAATTAATTACTCTCTTTTTGTTTCAAGAGATTGTGAGGAAAAAGGGGTTTTTTTCCTTACTGTGTAACCAGAAAATGAATTTATTCATGGCTTTTTGTTTGGTTGGGCTTTTTAGCATAGTTTGACTGGAGACACCATGACATAACTGTACTTCAGTGCTACATGTTACATGTGTAACTTGACCATGTTGCATTATGGGACTAATGTTAACATAGTTATCAAACACAGGAGCTGACATAATTTCAAAGTGAGAGAGATAACATGAAGCAAAGACGCAATGATCTGTAAAAATGACAGAGTTTCTCCAGACATAAACTTCATTTTTTCACATTAAATCCCTTGTGAGAAACCATCTTTTAGGAATGAATAAGGGCCAAGCAGCAGTAAAGAGTAAAACTATCACATTACAAGTTTTATCAAAATTATTTCATACTAACAGAAGTTTAATGTGACAGTTTTGGGGAGTGAGATACAAGACACATAGCTGTTACAATGAAAACTAAAATTGCTGAAAACTTGTGGTTGCTGTAGTTCAATTTTTTCTCTTTTCCATATACTAAGTTTTTTGGGAAATGTTATGTTTAATGTGAAGTCATTTGAATGAAGTATGTTGACGTTTAGCATGTTGCTGAAATAATTTAATAAGTAATGTAATAAAGTTATTGAGACAAGCTTAAAGAGGTTACCAAAGTATTCTCCTGTGTTTCAAATTTGTTTCGTAATACTAAACACAATAAAGTTGAGTGCTTGTTTTATAACAAGGGACAATATGATTAGTATGCAATTGAGATCAAACTCATGAGGAAACCTCATTTGTATAACACAAATAGCTGTCATACTCTACAGAAATGGGAAGAAAACAACACTCCTAGACAGCAGAAACCTAAGCCCAGGAGAACAGATCTGTCAGCTTTGTTTTGTCATTCCACTCATTGTGTGAAGGTAGTAGTTCAGAAAGCACCATGGCAGAAACAATGATATGTTTTACCATGTCATTTTTTTTTGTATTGAGTTACAACCTTTGAGCTGTAAAGCATATTTCTCTTTCAGAAGATTCTTGTAAAAGCCTGAAATTTAGAACTCTGTAGTATCAATTTAAAAAACTCTTATAAAATATTTTTTCCTAGTATTTGGACAGGTCTGGTGGGTTTTGTTTCCATCCTATTTCTTTTGGTTTTCCATGAGATCTTTTCTTACTCTTTTGCTCATAGTCCTTGAGGAGTGGAGTTGATTATTGCTATCCCACATGCTGCACAGCAGAGATGTAAAATCTTCCCTGCAGCAGGTGATTTAGAGGCATCTATAGTAAGTCTATAAAATGCTTTTAGATTCCAAATCCCTCAAATCTAGTTTTTTCTAGGTATCTTAGTGTGTACAGGAACACATGGCTTGTTTAGATTCCTGTAAAGGTCCTGTACTCATAGAACTTCTGTAGTAGTAAGCAATCTAACATTGTCAAAACTCTTAACTGTATAGGTATCTGCTTTGTTAAGTTTGTCAATATCTGGTGGTGGAGGAAACACTAGAAGTGTTTAATAACAATACACTGAAGTGACTTAAAGATTTCTCATTATAATACTGGTATAGTACTTAATATAAGAGTCCTGGTGATCAATTTTTTTCTTATATTTTGAACAACTGATGCTATATAAAATATACACAAGCTTATATGTGTATTGTGTATCGTGTATAATAAAGCTTTATTTTTGAAGAAAGAAGTATACAAAACCAATGATACTTCATGGTTTGAGGAACCAGGGCTTCAACAACATGTTAAAGCACTTTTTGTGCTTATGAATATAGGAGGCAACTGAGATAATTACATTAAATAATTGATAATATAATGAAATTATGGTAAAGTAAGTTTTTCTGTGAGTTAAAAAAATAAATCAAATGATACTCAACAGAAATCAACAACTTTTATGGGAAAATCCAGCAAAAAAGAAGCTCTAACCACTGGTTTAAACTGGATCACTTAAGTCTAGCATACTTGAAGCAATTAAAATATACAGCTGATAGGTGTTTACTATGGAAGGGCCTCATGTCCAATAGTGCAATCTTTCCAATCTATTCAAAGCAGAAAGATAAATAGTTTAATTAATTCCTTGCATAAATTGACAAAGTTCAAATGATGAAAATTAGACATGGGATTCTCCCCCGTGGTGTCTGTAAACTGTAAGTATAGCTGATTTGTCAGACAGCTTTCCTACATTGTTTTATTGGCCTGCAATTTGTTTACATAAAAGTGATGCAGATGACTGAAGCAGAATTTAGAATTATTCAGGCAGCTACTGAAGTAATCCTTGAAGGAATCCTTGCAAAATTTGAGTCAGGGATGAAATCTGGTCCTGTACGTTAAACAGTGTTTTGTTGAGATAGAAGTTTAAACAAAGGCTTGTGGTATGCCTGATTTCCTCATTTGTAATAAATAGTTTAAAAAAGGAAGCACACACAAACCTAAGTAGTATTGCCACTGTTAAAATAGTGGTACTGATTTTATGCATCTTACTATGTTTTTATAAAAAGATTACATCGATTATGTATATATTTAAAAATATTACTTAATAAGTTAATGCTTTCAATTTCTCCTTCAGTAAAGAGTGACTTGGTCATGCCTATGAAGGTTTTATTAGAAAAAAACGACAAACTGTTACAGAACCAATGGATCAAAATAAATCTTTCATTGGAAAATTGATACCAGGAACTCACATAACCTTATGTCAAGGTCATGTCCACGCCATTCCTAATACCCAGTATTTACATTTTTCCATAAAATAAAAAAAAGAATTCAAAAACTCCAAAACAACCAAAACCAAAACACTCCTCCTAAAAAAAAAAAAACAAAAACCAAACCTTCTTATTCTCTTAATCATTTCTTCTTACTATTTTTTCTAGTCCTCTCCTACTTCAGATCTTAATTTTTTAAAACTCCTTTCACACATATACTTTAATGAGTGAGCCTGTCAGCCTGACCTTGGTGCCCAGCAAGGTCATGGAACAGATCATCTTGAGTGCAATTACACAGCACATAGACGACAACCAGGGGATCAGGCCTAGTCAGCATGGGTTTAGGAAAGGGAGGTCCTGCCTGACCAACATGATCTCTTTTTATGACCAGGTGACCACCTAGTGGATGAGGGAAAGGCTGTGGATGTAGTATACTTGGACTTCAGCAAAGCCTTTGATACTTTCTCCCACGGCATTCTCCTGGATAAGATGGCAGCCCATGGCTTGGACAGGTGCACTCTTTGCTGGGTTAAGATCTGGCTGGATGGCCGGGCCCGGAGAGTGGTGATGAACGGTACTGCATCCAGTTGGCATCCAGTCACTAGTTCCCCAGGGCTCAGTACTGGGCCCAGTCCTGTTTAATATTTTTATTGATGATCTGGATGAGGGTGTCAAGTGCACCCTCAGTAAATTCGGGGACGACACTAAGTTGGGTGGGATTGTTGATCTGCCTGAGGGTAGGAAGGCTCTGCAGAGGGATCTGGACAGGTTAGACAGATGGGCTGAGACCAATGGTATGAAGTTCAACAAGGCCAAGTGCCAGGTCCTACACTTTGGTCACAACAACCTCATACAGCGCTACAGGCTGGGGGAAGAGTGGTTGGAAAGTGGCCTGGTGGAAAAGGACCTGGGGGTTTTGGTGAACAGCCAGCTGAACATGAGCCAGCAGTGTGCCCAGGTGGCCAAGAAGGCCAACAGCATCCTGGCATGTATCAGGAATAGTGTAGCCAGCAGGACTAGGGAAATAATTGTACCCCTGTACTCGGCACTGGTGAGACCACACCTCGAGTACTGTGTCCAGTTCTGGGCCCCTCACTTCAAGAAAGACAGTGAGGTGCTGGAGCAAGTCCAGAGGAGGGCAACAGAACTGGTTAAGGGTCTGGAAGGTATGTCCTATGAGGAGTGACTGGGGGAACTGGTATTGTTTAGCCTGGAGAAAAGAAGGCTGAAGGGAGACCTTTTTGCTCTCTACAACTGCCTGAAAGGAGGTTGTAGAGGGGTGGGGGTCAGCCTCTTCTCCTGGGCAACTAGCAACAGGACTAGAGCACATAGCCTCAAGCTGCATCAGGGGAGGTTCAGGTTAGACATTAGGAAAAATTTCTTCATAGAAAGGGGTTATTAGGCATTGGAATGGGCTACCCAGGGAGGTGGTGGACTCACCATCCCTGGAGGTGTTTAAGAAAAGACGGGATGTGGCACTTAGTGCCATGGTCTAGTTGACACAATGGTGTTAGGTCAAAGGTTAGACTCTATGATCCGAGAGGTCTCTTTCAACGTAGCTGATTCTGTGATTCTGTGATTTATTTATCTATTGCCTCATGTGATTGAGAAGTAATACAAAAGTTCAGGACTTTGGCCAAATTTCTCAAAAAAAAATGCCAGTCAGACAATCAAACATGCAGTATATTCCGTTAGAGATAACTGTTAAATTTAAAAAAAATATGCAATTGGAGGAAACAGAAACATCTCTTTCCTGGACATCTTTCGGATGATCTGAGATGGTCTGCAAAAGGCAATAGGCAACCACAGCAGTTTTGAAGCATATGTCTTTACTCCTAGAATGTTAAGCAACTGAATGTGTTCTGATAACTGCCCATAGATATTTTACTAACATTTTTGATAGTTTTATGTCAGTGAAAGCAGTGTCAAGGAAGGAACTTGACATGGAGTGTGGGCGTCAGTTTTATTTTATGTTCAGCTTGTGATGCCCTTTTCTGCTAGCCGGCACTTAAGAAAATAATTTTCTTGGCCATGAATCTGTAGGGGGGCTATCAGAATTCGTCATCCCAGAAATGTCATTATTTTTATTTTTTTTTATAGGATTAAATAATCTGATCTAGAAAATTGATAAAGCAACACACAAACAAACAAAAAACTCGTTTCCCATTTAAAAATAATGAAGGGTATTTTTAAAGACAGAAAGTGCAGAAATAAACATAAAATGCCATTTTACCTAAATCCCTCTGAAGGCTGTACCACAAATTATCAGGTATATGACTGTAGATATGCTTGTATGTTCACTGGCAAAACTTATCTGCTAGATACTACATTTAACACTGTATTTGGGAAACTTTTTTTCTGATTATGTATTTACATACAGATAGATAGACATAAACACAAACATGTGTGTTTAAAAGCATATTAATCTTCTTGAATACATTCTAGATTTGATCCTGTTCAATCCTTAAATGTGTGTATGTGTTTTATAGACAGACATACATGCTTCTGTATATTTATAAATTTCCAGTGCAACAGGTAATATTTTCTTAAAAGCACTGCAAAAGTGCTTAGCCACTTGTTCTTTTAATGTAAATTTCAAGCATGATAAGTGTAATAATACAGCAAATGCTAATACAGCAAAATTATCTTTTAATTCTTTTAGTAGTAGATTCACTAGCATTTGAAATGGTATAGCTAGAGATTTTGCAGGTCATGCCACAGTAGAAGTAAAAGGTTGTATGTAAATTAAGAATGAGGTCTGGGGTTCTCTTAGTTTTTTTTTTTACTTTTCTGACATTCACAAAAACATTACTCTTGCTGAAACTTATTCCATCCTTCTGAAAGATTAAAATGTATCACATAACTAATTATTTATTTTTTTTGAAACACAATATATTCACCAAATTAATTTTTTATTAAGGAATAGTACCAAAAAAAAGTTAACCAACTTACATAAAATGTGAAACAGGAAAAAAAAAAAAGGTTTTATATTGAAGACAGCTTTCAGTTTTTAGTAAACATACTCTGAAGTATTGATTGAAAAGTCCTACCATGGCCACAACCTAGGGCAAATAATCATAAGAATGATGCTATACAATCTTGATTATATTCTGTCTTTTGTACCTCTGAGAATGTCATTGTATCTCTTGGGAGTGTGATTATTTCTGAAGTCAAAATCAGCTTTAACAGAAAAGGCAGCTTGAATCTCATTTTTAGGTGGATGGAGCTAAACATACAGTGGGGGTAAATTTCTTCTCACATAAACCACAGACACACATTACAATCCTCAGGGTTTTGCAGTGGTTGATATATTATGTTCTTTATGAAGAACTTCACTAGTTTTCAGCCAGCAGTAATTGCACCTTGAACTTGCTTACAGACCAAGAGACAGGGCTTGTGGACCAAAAGACAGAGCTATCATGTAGAGCTGTAAATTCTAGAAAATAAGGATTTATTAGAAACTAAACTAAGTCAATCAAGGAAGAAATGATGGTTAATACTGCTAAACAGTCATTAATTTTGTAATCAATTTCTCCAGTTGCATTATTTAAACTATTCAATGGGTGGCAGACATGCCTTTCCTGACACACTAAAAATCACTAGTAATGTACACACTGGTGGCTACCATCGTCAATGGATTATTAACAATTTCTCTTAGACTGATTTCCTGCCATATCTTTGAACGTATTTAACAATTCACAGCTATGCCACTAAACACAATTATTGTTGGTTGCTGTCAGTCTATAGGAAATGGGGGAAAATAGTTTGAAGCTATTATCTTATATTCAAAGGCCATGTCAGTATCTGCTTATGTAAGCTTAGAGTTACTCCCATTTGCAGAGGACGAGGAATTGGAAATGTAAATTATAAGTTAAAGGTAAAATTGTTTCTTTCATCAAGCCTCCAACATTATTACTGAATATCTGAAACAGACATGATTTAAAATGCAACATAGCAAAAAGTTTTCCATTTGCTTCAGCTTCAGATGTCTGTTAAGTCTCTGAAAGATGGAATTTCTTCCCAAGACCAAAAGATATTGTACTACCATCTTGTAATGCTGCAAGAGAAAATTAGTGACTCATATAACCTCACTGAAGGCATTGATAAAATTACATTAGGGAAAAATTTGAGAACTTTTGTTAAAGGTAACTATTTCCTTTCCTTTCTTTTTTTTTAAAAAAAAGAAGTAATGATGTATTTGAACTATTTTTCAGTTTTTAAAGAACTGAGAATTATTGTTCTGGAGTCTTTCCCAAAACCTAGTGAAAAGACTGCTATTAATGTCAGTGGCCTGTAAATGAAGTCCTTTTTCATACACTTCTAGTGAGCATGGTCTTACACGAAAGTCCTTGTCAGTCTGGTCCACATACTATACTTTCTTAGGTATGTAGGTATTTATATCTATATCATCTTTTATATGAATTATTTTCACTGGACTTGTAAAGAACATAAAACAAATGAGTCATTACCTTATGCAACTCCTCTGCAAAAATGGAGGGGAAGAAGGGATTTGCCCAACAAAATTCTGAAGAATTTTATAAATGCCATATGCAGCATCAGATTCATTGCTTAAGACATTAGAAATCAGGACTGAATCACTCTTTGTTGTCTCTTTTTTTTTCTCATTATTTTATATTCAGTATGGAAGCAGAGAAAATAGTTACATTACTCACTGCAGGAGTGAAAGCGCTGTTAAAGCACAAGTTAATCAGAGATTTGATCATTTAAAATTCACATTGGAAAACTAGAAGAAAAAGTAGCCTGGGTATTTAGACTGTTGCCACGTTATTGGATACATGCTTCAAAGGATAATGTCCTCCCTTTTCATCTTCATCCAGCTTCTGCTCCTGAAGGAAATAAACTTTGTCAAAGACTATTCTGGTTGAAAAGCATCACCTGAGTTGTCAGCATGTGCAAATCTGTAAAAAGTCCAGCTCAAATTTGTTTAATATTGGTTTGCTGAAATAGCATAAGAAGCAATTTTTTTTTTTTTTCATTTCACATGCAGTTATGATTGCCTTCCAAAAGTTATTTTAGGAGTTGCTGTGTAAAGATATGTCACCAACATGGGGTTTTTCTCAATACTTCATAACTCTGGTTCAATATCAGGATAAAAGTCCCGTTGTCTTTCAGGGTAATGTTGTGTTATTTTTTATGTGTGTATGTGTGTGTTCTGTGGAAGAGTTTTTCTGAATTTTTATGCTCGGTAAGAAACTGTGTAGAAATAGAAACAGAAAAATTGCATAGTGAAAACCAATCTTTTTTCCAGTCCCCCTGGGGTGATGGGTCCCACAAATACGTTATTTTGTGCATAGGCAGAGGTAGGAAAAAAGATTTAGGACCTTATTTTCAAAGATGTAACCAATACATTCACCTACATTCACTTGAGCAATAAGTCCAGGAAAATCTGATCTCAGCTGAATACTTTAGAATTTTTAGGAGAAATTCACTTATATACAGTGTAAATAAATATACAACTAAATGCAATGTTAGTCTTAAACAAAGGCTTTTAAATTATTTTAATCCAGAACTGCAATTAAAAATAATTAGTTATTTTAATAAAGACATTAGAGAACACAACATAAACTCTGGGACTCTGTGTCAGGTCAAAGATCCAGCTGGCTCAGCTTGATTTTTCCTGTAGTGGTTGGCTGAAAAGGTTTAGGTAATTTTTCTTCTGAATTAGCCTCCAGCTTCCATCAGTCAGATTGTCGGTTCCACTTAGCTCACTGTATTACACTGAAATGGAAAAGTGGGAAAGGATAATGAAGAAATCTGAAAATATTTGAAATTTTTATAGTTTTAGACTTCATTACTAAAAAGGCTGAGTAAAATTTCTCATGTTTTGTTATGTGTCAAATTCAACCAATCTTTTAGAGAATTCAAAAAAAATGTTGCAGTTCTGATGCAAATTCCTTAGAAATTTTGATCTCATTTAAAAATGAAACTGAACTAGAGGAAGCACGTCATGTGCTAGAACACATATTTCTGTTTATGTGTGAAATGAAAATTATATGTTTTCCATACTCTTAGCAATTTCTTCAAGTACAATCTCTGACTTCCATTTCCTCACAGTTCAGTCATGTTGTGTATTGATAAATTACATAGGGCTTCGCTTGCAACACGTCTGAATGCACAATCTGAATCAGTATAAGCAACTTCTAGGATATAATTTTCTTTTGTCTTTTTTCCCCCATGCTATATCAAGAGTAAGTAATTTATGTACTATGACTTGTCCTTTTGGCTGCTGCTAACCCTATCAGTCTTTATCAAAGTCTGTATATGAACTGAAACTTTTTATTTATTTGGACTATGTGTATACTGGGAGATCAAGATTAGGCTTTTGTTGGATCGTTTTATCGATAATGAGGAATTAGGGGAAAAAAAATAAGTAAATTGCATTGAGAAAAAAACTTTGACAAATATTTACGTCTGCAAAAGTATTTCAACAGGAAGTAGGTAATTCTAGAAGTAATAAAATAGATGATATTTCATTGTGTAGCTAAGCAGAATTCAGCACTCAATATGTCAGATTTACATGACAGTTTATTAATAAACTGCCACTCTGATCAGTAGATAACAATCGACAGTGACTGCCATTTCTGAATTTGAGACTAGAATTTTATTCTTAAGTTTTCTTACTCTCTGATCCTGTTCCTTCCTTTCAGTACAAGTCATTCTCTTTTCTACACACAAAATACAGATGGTTGTTGTGCCATGTAGTTGATGGCATTCAGTTTATAAAACTAACAGATTTCTGAACACCAGCATGACGGTACCACACAAATCAACCATACTCAGGTTGTAGTGCAGAAAATGAGGACTAGAGCAGATAGATAGGGCTATTTTTGTATCTGGAAATATGTGAAGGGTCATGGAAAGAAATCCAGTGGATACTAGAGATCTGCCTTCTCTAAACCGAGAGACAAAAGCACATTTTTTAAAAGAAACATTTTGTTTCATACTTTAACTCTTTTTTCCTTGCTTCTAAAACCACTTAACCCTTTTGCAGATCAGTCACAGTGATGCAAAAATGTAAAAAATACCTCCTAACATTTGTATTAACTTTAGAGATAGGTGATATACTCTGTATAATAAAATATCATGTAATCCCTTTGTGCAGAATAGTTCTTTATGAAGTAAAGAGTGAAACTACTGCATAATAGGAACAAGATTTTCTGGTCTTGAGGCCTAATTTGTTGTATCTTTATGCACTTTGGGATTATTTTCTTAACTTGGATGTATCTCTTCTCTTTTCAAATCTCAAAATATTTAGGGTCAAATAGTATGATGAACATGCAGTGGCTAACATTCAAGATAAACTTCTGTGCGGGACTATGTTTTGGGAGAAAGCCAGCAAAAGCTTCCTCCCAAAATGAAACCCAAGCTACAAATTCTCATTATTAATAACTTCACCTTAAGCTAAGACAAAGCCATAGAGGGAAATGAACATATCCTTTGCTTTATTTTTTCCCCTTTTTTCAATTTTAGGCTTCGGATTATATGGTAGAGCTATAAAAGAGCAATATTAGAATATTTTCAGAGTACCATTTGCTCTTCCATCACTTCTTCAAGAAAAATACCTTTCTCTTTATTTTTAAGGCATCAGTTCGTATCAACACTACTGCCATGTTAGGAGATATGCTGTAGTAACTTCCTGTGTCTATACCTGTTTTTCAAATGTATAAAGATTTAAGACTGCAGTAATCTGGGAATGTTTAGTGAAATTCATATCATTGGTAGGAGACGATGGAGGCAGATATTCCTTAGGGAAGGTGTTTGATGTTTGTACTGCTGCCTTTTAAAAAAAGTTTAGAAGTGAGAGATTAGGAGGAGCTCCACGGCAACATGAGGTGCTCACATCACTGAGTCTCTCATAGCCTCTGCTAACTGGAAGCTGCTTCTGGGATGCATTTGGGACTACAGCAGTATTTCCATCCAGTTCCTTGGCTTTATCTGTCTACTGTCAGTATCAGCCACTGATGACCCATAACTGACCTAGAGTAACTGGCAGAACAGTGACACTTTCCCAATCCCAATAGTTGCTTCACTACTCTGCTGGGCACAGCATGTGCTTGTAATGTTGGATTGCAAATGTCATCAGAGTCCAAAGTGCATAGCACTCCTTCATTCACAACACTGACAGCTACAGTGATGTGCCTCATCTACAGTAACCTGTAGGAAACATCTATAGAATTTGGTGACTGAGTTCAAAAGGTTGGATATGGTACTGGGATACAATTATTTGTCAAAGTCTGCCAGATGATTTTAAATCTTTTGCAAAAAGTCATAGAACCATAGAACCATAGAATGGTTTGGGTTGGAAGGGACCTTCAAAGATCATCAAGTCCAGCCCCCCTGCCATGGGCAGGGACATCTTTCACTAGATCAGTTTGCTCAAAGCCTGATGCAACCTGACCTTGAACACTTCCAGGGATGGGGCATCCACGACTTCTTTGGGCAACCTGTTCCAGTGTCTCACCACCCTCATGGTAAAAAATGTCTTTCTTATGTCCAATCTCATTCACTGTTTAATCTTCTATGTTCTTTAGAGAAATTTTTGTCATATCTTTCTAATTTCTATCAGGTTTCCTTTTTGTCATTCTTCCAAATTACATTTCTTCAAGTGTCAATCTTGAGTTTGTATTCTTTACCATACATCTGAAAGCAGGCCTAGTTTCTAGAGAAAAGCTGACTGAAAAATATGAAGTATTTTGCTTTTTTTTTTTTTCTGTTTTTGACTGCCACACTGCAGCCCCATTTATATTTTTCCATTTCTAGACACTTCAAATGTGGATTCTGCCTTAAATATCTTGAAGAGTTATGCACTAACATCATACTATTTTATATTTCTGTTTTTCCTCTGGTTGATCTAATATGGCAAAGAGAATTCTGTACATGGAGATATTTTCACCATTTGGAATACAAACACCACGTTCTCCAGATACAGCTGAGCACACTTTTTCATCTACATTTAAAAAGAATAATTATAACTGTATTCAGCCAGTTGAATTAAATTTTCTGGTGAATTCGTGGAAATCATGGGAGGAAACATTGCTGTTCTAAGTAATTTCTTTATTCTTCATGGTTTGATATGTAAAACTCAGAAAAGCACCATATGTGCTTCTGTTTTTGTGGAGTTATCTTGTATTTTTTATTGTGGGCAGGGAGTGGGATAGAAGTGCCCAAATACTACTAGATGGACAACACATATTTAAGCACATAATTCTCAATGTGCGCAGAGGAACCTAAACTGCCCATGGAACAGATTTAAGGCAGATCTTAGCTAGCCTCAGTGACTTGTGTCATCTGTGAAGGACATGTAACCTGAAATAAACTAAAAAAGAAAAACTGAAAGAAAGTCAGGACAAGGTAGTAAAATATTGTGCCACAGTTTCCCACCTTTCTGCTGCCTGAGAGAAGAGAGTTTAAACCAAAGGAAACATACACTGGCATGATGCATTTCCAGACAAGAAGCTATTTCTGGGAGGATAATAGAGCTTTCAGCCCAAATCTTCCTTCTTCATCCACCAAAACCATGAAACTGAATCTACATGAGAGTGCTGGCCTGCCACAAAGGCTTCCCCTTAACGAGTTCCTTCACCTCCAGCAGGATGAGTATCAGTCCTGGTTTGCCTCTTTTTATTAAACTTAATTAGACATAAGGCTTATTTTCCTAGCTATTTCTGAACCAATTAGTGTTGAAAAAACTAACAAAATGTAAATAGAGATTATGACAAATACGATACATGGTATTTCTCTAGAACAGATGTCTCCCCCATTATAAGACAGAAGACCACTCTCCTTCACATTCTAACCCTAAGCATATGCTTTTCCCCTTGTTTCTGTTATGGCAACTTTCTTTTCTCCTCCTTTGGGGCAGGTGAGCCAGTATTCCATTTGCTATTCCTCTCAAAACAAAAGCAAAGCCAAGAAGTGCTTTGTATAAAAATTCTTTGTGTAAAAATATATCGAACCATTATGACGTTATGTCATGCTGTCTCCATGTTCCTTTCTGTCCTGGTTTGGCCCAGACCAGGCCAATTAGTCTTAGAGAAAACAAGGTCACTGCTAAATTCCTCACTGCTTGTGAGTGAAGAGCCGAAGGGGGGGTCACACCTGCAGGGAGGAGCAGACAGGTCAGGTGACCCAGAATTGACCAACAAGGTATTCCATCCCATACACGTCATTCTCACTTTCCTATTTATCACTAACCCACTGCCTCCTGGAGGTGGGGGCCAGGAGGGAGGGCCCTCCTGTCTCCCACTGATTGGTACCAGCTTTGCCAATTCTCCAGTTAAAAGCCTGCAGGTGTGATGGCAGGGAGAGCTACTGCATTTTCCCCTCTGCCCATGCTGGGGGGAGCAACTCTACCTGAGGAGGATTTCCAAGCTCTTGATCTTGGTTTTGTATATATTTGATTATTTCTATTCTTATTATACTCTTTTTCATTACTCTAGTTTATTAAAACTGTTTTAACTTTCCAACCCGTAAGTCTCTCTCCCTTTTCCCTTTCCCTTAGGGTGGGGGGGGGTGGGGAGGGTTAACAGAGAGCATCTACCACCAGGTTAATAGCTGGCCTAGCTTTAAACCGTGACAGATTTATTGGTGCCCAACGTGGGGCTTGAGAGAAGCTCCAACAGGTTGCTCTGATAAGTTGAATTCTGGCTCTGGGGGGAGGAGACCCGGAGAGCTCAGCTGAGAGAGTATCAGATTTCTTCCTTTGAGATTTACGAGGGGTTGGAAATTAAAACAGATAGTGAAGATGGTGATGTCATTTTTGAATGCTGTGTTATCTCATCTTTTTATAGAGTTTCTTTCACAGTTGAGTATTGCAATGATGCCTTACCTGCCGTGGGCACTGTGTTATTGCTTGCTTCTTATGAATGTTTACATGCAGTTTAGCAGTGGGCGCTGGTCGAAATGTATTGTTTTGGTATGGGGTTTGATATTGATTTATGCTGTGATAAACTGGACAGTTAGTATTCTGATCTCTTATCTCTATGACACAATGATGGGCAGCTTTAATCGCGAATCAGTAGCAGCAACTTCATCTGCATGCTCCAGGCGTCCTTTAGCTGATTCTGTTAGTCATTACACTTCCAGTTTTACTTCGGGAAATAGTACCTTCTCCTTTTCTGCCAAGCTGATTCCACTAGATTTTGCGAAATTAGGATGGTGCTGTCTAGGTGGCATGTTTTTATTTTTGGTTGTCCTGAATGTGTTTCTGATGTGGGATAAGATCAAATATCGGTGCAGGGACAGTTGTAGGTGTTATGCAGCCACCTCAGATCCTACAGTGTGTACTGCCGCTACAGCCACTAAACCCACTAAAACCTCGGCAGCCTGTACCACAGCTGCTACACCCCCCAAGATGGCCACTGCAGCTACTCAGACTCTCAGCACTCCCACGACAGCCACTGCATCTACTCAGACCCCAGCATCTATCGAATCTGTACCAATTGCTCCTGTAACCAGGAAGAAATACCAAAAGAAATCAGCTCGTGAAGAGAAGGATGATGACTCAGAGCCTTCTAAGGCAGAGCCATCATATGACCCAGGTGAGGGCCCTTCTCAGGCAGAGTTAGGGCCTGACACAGATGGGGGTTTCCTCGATTGTCCTTTTAAAGCAGACCCATCACAGAAGAAAGGTCCTTCTAAAGCAGAACTATCACAAGAGGAGGACTCAGACGTAGAGATAACCTACCACTCCTTATCCCTGAAGGACCTGAGAAATATAAGGAAAGACTTCAGCTGTTATGACGGCGAACCTACTATTACCTGGTTGCTCCGATGCTGGGATAATGGGGCAGATAGCATGCAATTAGATGGCAGAGAAGCCAGACAGTTGGGATCCCTGTCCAGAGATGGTGGTATTGGTAAGGCGCTCACAAGAAAGTCAAACACTATCAGTCTCTGGAGGCGACTCTTGTCAGCTGTAAAGAGCAGGTATCCCTATAAAGATGATGTTATGAGTCACCTAAGCAAATGGACCACTATAGAAAAAGGTATTAACTCCCTTAGAGAACTAGCTGTGCAAGAGATCATTTATAGACACCCACGGGACATTGTAGATCCTGTAAATCCTGATGAAGTGGAATGCAACCGATCCATGTTCCGGAAGGTCGTAAAGAATGCTCCACCGACATATACCCATACATTGTCAATATTAGTCTGGGGAGAAGATGCTATGGCACGTTCTACTGTGGGCGAAATGGCTAACTGTATGCGACAATATGAAGATAGTATTTCTTCCCCACTGCAGGCACACATCTCGGCTGTGGAAAAACTGACTAAGGAAAACGAGGACTCATTTAAACAACTGTCAGACAAACTGTCCATGATCGAGAATAAACTTGACTCTCTACCTACACAGGCGCGCGTTGCAGCTGTTAGGAGAAAACGCTCTCCTACAGGACCAGCTCAAAGGAAACGGAACACATCACGAGGTATCCTGTGGTTTGCCCTGCGTGGTTATGGCGAGGACATAAGCAGATGGCATGGACAACCTACCAGTACCCTACAGGCACGAGTACGTGAGTTGCAAGCTAAAAGAAATACCAGAGAGAATTTTTCTAGAAGGATGGCTGCTCCAGTTACCAGTGAGCAGGACCCCAGTCAGGGGAGATGGGCCTCAAATCCCTTTTTCCCAAGTGTGAATAGGAGAAATGAAGGTCCAGTCCCTGTGAGCAGCATGAATCCATTTCTTAATTAGGGGGGCCCTGCCTCCAGCCAGGTGGAGGAGAGGGACAACCGAGTTTATTGGACTGTGTGGATTCGATGGCCTGACACATCAAAACCACAAAGGTATCGAGCCCTGGTAGACACTGGTGCACAGTGCACCCTAATGCCATCAGATCATAAAGGGGCAGAATCTATCAGTATTTCAGGAGTAACAGGAGGATCTCAAGTGTTATCTGTATTGGAGGCCGAAGTGAGCCTAACTAAAAATGAATGGAAAAAGCACCCCATTGTGACTGGCCCAGATGCTCCGTGCATCCTTGGCATAGACTACCTTAGGAAAGGGTATTTTAAGGACCCAAAAGGGTATAGATGGGCCTTTGGTATAGCAGCTGTAGAGACTGAGGACATTAAACAGCTGTTTACCTTGCCTGGCCTCTCAGAAGATCCTTCTGTTGTGGGGTTGCTGAAGGTTGAAGAACAACAGGTGCCAATTGCTACTACCACGGTGCACCGACGACAATATCGCACTAGTCGAGACTCCCTGATCCCCATTCATAAACTGATTAGACAATTAGAAAACCAAGGAGTGATTGGCAAGACTCGCTCACCCTTTAATAGTCCTATATGGCCAGTGCGAAAGTCTGATGGAGAATGGAGATTAACTGTGGACTATCGTGGCCTAAATGAAGTTACGCCACCGCTGAGTGCTGCTGTACCAGACATGCTAGAACTTCAATACGAACTGGAGTCAAAGGCAGCCAAGTGGTACGCCACCATAGACATAGCTACTGCATTTTCCCCTCTGCCCGTGCTGGGGGGAGCAACTCTGCCTGAGGAGGATTTCCAAGCTCTCGATCTTGGTTTTGTATATATTTGATTATTTCTATTATTCTATTATTGTTATTATACTCTTTTTCATTACTATAGTTCATTAAAACTGTTTTAACTTTCCAACCCGTAAGTCTTTCTCCCTTTTCCCTTTCCCTTAGGGTGGGGGGGGAGAGGGTTAACAGAGAGCATCTGCCACTGGGTTAATAGCCAGCCCAGCTTTAAACCGTGACACTTTCCAACCAAAGCAATCTACTCGTTTGTAGAGGAGATAGAACAGACACTGATAATGGATAACTTGAGTTGTGTTCTTGCTTCAGTGGCTCAGTCTGTTATGATCGATTTTATTGCTCTCAGGCAGCTCTCTTTCCTTATGAAAGGACTGACACACTGGTGCTCTAGTGATGGGCCTCAAGAAGCACCTTGCTAGCTGGAGCAGAAACAACTCCCTCACTTTGTTTCAGCCTAGCAAGGCAATTTGAACAGAAGATAAATGCCCAAAATACAATATAGGGGTGCAGGAGTGTCACTTCAGCTTTATCGGGCAATACTAATTGCTGTGTTAAGTGAAGATTTGGGAGGCAATCCAATGGTAAGGCAACACAATAATCTAAGTTTATTAAGTACAGGTCTTGAGCATTAGTATCTGATTCTGTCATAACCAAAGTGTCACAAGGCTGCAGTTATTGATCAGGGAAGAATGATAGCACAGGATTTGGCCTGGTGCCTTGTGCACAAAGCATGTTGGGTACAATTGACCATGCACAGGGTGAAAGACGATAACCCCTTCAGCTCAGTAACAGCTGGCACACAGCATTCTTGCAGACGGTGAGGACTCTGCTGAGATCACAGTGTATTTGTCATACCTACATCAATATATATATCTATATTTCCTCATGAATACACATGGTCATTTTTACCACCCACTTTCCGAGAAACAATGTTAATTCTTTTTCACTCCTCTACCTTTCTTCAGTTCTTTAAGCATATGTGGCAGAACTGTAGAAAATGCAGCAGCGTGTTTCTTTCACTCTCTCCTGCTTATGTGTGTAAAATGTCTCTATCTTTCTTAAAAACAATGACATCACTGACATAAGAAACTAGAAAGGAAAGTTGTTGTGAGAAACAGCTGAAAATGAGCCAAACAGCAGCATTAGCCATGAATGGGGAATCAATGTTTAGGCAGTTCTTGGCTATATCTGTAGCTCTGAAACACTATTGGATACAGTAAATAATTTTTGTACATTTAAATTTTAAATTTGGGTAGAAGTTAGTTCTGTGGAGGAAAGAGGGAAGATTCTGATCTAACAGATTCTTCTATTCACATTTTCTGACTTTTCTGTGTTTTGGTGGTTTTACTTGTAAGTTTTAGGAATAACTCTCAAGAACTGAAGTATGACTTAGAGTGCCATGAACCATGCAGAGAAAAAGGAAGTGCTGAGCCACAATGATTAGAAAGCATTTGAGATAAACTGAAGAGTTCAGCCTCTTTTCTAAACACAGAAGTCTTACAAAATTTTATATATTTCTGACTAAATTGCAGTGAGGATAATACTGAAATTACCTTGAATTAGCAGGCTGGTGCTTCCCTTGCATAGCCCTCTCAGTAATCCCAGGTCATTCAGTAATCTGTTGTTTTCTAGATATACAATCCTGAACAGTAAACATTTCTCAGGTAGAGTTCTAATTCCCTATATTCATGTTTTATTTATTTTAAATACATGCTAAAATAGATTCATTCATAAAAGAACTATATGCCTGAGTTCTTCAAGTATTTCAAGTCCTGTGCATGACTGCCCTGCTGACTCAGTGCCACAGAGGTACTACAATACACTCGGTCAGTTCAAAGGGACTCCATTAAAGAGAAAATTGACAATGCAGTTAGGCAGCATTATTTTAATGTCAGTACTCTTTCATCTTCCTTCCTGCCTATGTTTTTGAATGGCTTTTGTCTTGCCTTCTGTGTAGTGCTGTTGCATGTTAGTGATGCTTTCCGTAGGCATTGTTTCACGAATAATTTATTCTTAACATCCATTTTTTCAGATTGACTCTCTGTTTTCTCATAGGCAGTACCTGGCAGATATATAGTCGTGATAATTATTAAGCAAAACTTTGGTTAAACTCTGAGTTTTAACTCTTTAAACAGCTTCTTTGACCTCTAATCAAGATGCATTTTCTTTCCAAAAAAAGACTGTGTTTGTAGCTTCTTTACAGAACAACCTGGAAAAGGATGGTATTGGGAAGAAGGACTTCAAGAACAGAGTGATTTCATAGAATAAATAAATGGCTAGTCAGGAAGCCGTCACTCACTCTTACTTAAGTTTCATCTTCTGGAGACCTCACAATTTTAGTCAGAGTTGGTAGAAATCCTATGTAGCTTGGCTCAACCTTGGTATACTAAAACGTGCCAGCAGCTCACTGTATTTTCTTCAATATAAAGTAAAAAACTTGGCTATTATAATTACCATTCAATAAACTAGGAAGCATATATCTTAAAAGAGGGTTATAAGAAATGTTTAGGCCAAAATTTAATTTGGTCTTCAAGGCTTTTAAAATGGCATAAATACACCAAGGTTACAGCTTCCTAGTTGTTTGCGCTGTTGCTGCAATATTCGGTTATACAGTAAGAAAGTTTAACCTCATTCATCTGTTCTTGGTTATGATTTTCTTGCTCCTGTGTTTACACACAACCTAGTTTTCTTTGCACTTGCATCTATTGCAAGTATTTATAAAAAAATCAGTTGGCATAAACCAGATATAAAAAATTTAAAGATTCCCGTGGTACTCTTCTGCCCCATTCCACTGGTAAAAATGACCAAAGAATATTCTAAGCAATCAGTGAATCTGTTTCATTTGATCATTGATACTTCACTTGGTGAGCACTGTTATTATCAGATATATGTACAGTGTTGCAGATTTAATAGCTTTTATACAAATGACTTTAAAAACACATCTTAAAATATTGAAGGTACTTCATAAATAGAGATTAAGTAGACATTATTTATACAACTCTCTTAAATAAAACTCTATTGTTTTGTTTTTCTAGCCATTCATGCTCTTGCAGTAGCTTACCTAAGGTTACAGGTTCATTTAGTTTCTTTTCTTAATCTTTATTCTCCTTAGTTAGGTAATTGCTAGTCTATGTTCAAGATTGCTCCAACTTTTCAACAGCAAAAGAGCAGATGGGTAGGTCTGGAGCAAATAAGCTAGTGCTCTGGAGTCCAGATCACTGTGATGGCTATAGAAGAGCGCCAAAACGTGCTGGAATCTGAGACTAACTCCTGTAGACAGATGAAAGCCCCACCACTAGACTTTGTTTTGCAGAGCTGGAGCAAGTGTAAGACAAGAGAGAAGTGTATAATGAAGACAAATGTGCTGAAACCCTGGCAACTGCTGCTACCATCAAGGGTGGTACCATTGTAACTCCATAGCTGTAGAGTGAAAAAGAGATGGCAGCAGCTCAAGAGAGATTGTGCCTGGAGGAGGAGAGAGAGGAAGGCAGGTACGCTGTGTTACTTAGAAACTGTTGCTACGATTTGAACTCTAATAGGGACTGTGTGCTGCAGGTGTGGGGGCATATTTGTGCCTTTGACTGATTTGTGAAATACAAGCAAACAAAGCGAAAGCTTCTGTAGACTGCTGATGTGAAGCAGGAAAACTCTCTCAAAGCTCAACAGTGACAGAGTGAATAGATACTTTTGGGCCAGTTCTGGTAGTCAGCCAAAGATTTCATGCTTGCCCATGTACGGGCTGTTATAACATTGCCACATGACCAATTTCATCCTAATGCATTTTGCAAAACCTACTCATATATGCATACACGGATGTGTATGTGGATAGTAGTTTTGCACCTGGGGAAGCCTGGACTTATTAAAAAAAGGGTGGCGAAATGCATCTCATGTAACAAATGTTACCATTTGGTTATGCTTTTGATATTTATTTCTTTCACTGTAATCTGGTATTTAATTTACTTCTTCAGAAATAAAACAGATGCCCCAAGGATTTCAGGTCCTATAACTTAGTGACTGTTCTGACGAGAGATGCTTCCAGCCTTCATACAAATCTGCAGCTCAGACAACTACCTACTATATGATATACATTCTATATTATATACCATACCACATGCTATTTTTTAAAGTTTTTTTATTGTTCTGCATTTCTTTAACGTCAGTTAAAGCGGGCACTATGCGAGTGTAAATAAATATCTTTATTTAGTGGTATTTCACTGAATAGTTCTTACTGATTTGTTTTTTTTTTTTACTTAGACATGTACAAGACTTTTCAGAGAATGTTTTAATGAATTATTCTTGTGCTAATATGAACACTGCACCGTAATAATATTTTCCTTTATTTTGTGAAATAATAGACAACCCATCTGTATTAGATCTTGAAATCTGATCAAATGTTCCAGATGTTCTAGCATGAACACTACAGTTTCTCTGTGATCCATGTCAGAAATGCAGCTGCCATCACTAAAGCACACCTGCCACCAGTTTGCTGTCAGCAAATTATTTTTCAGTTTTATGAGGAAGTGTAGTAAATTGCCAGAACAAAGCTTTGGTCTCATATTGAACCTTATGTCATATTCCAAATTCACAATCTGTAAATCAACAGGTTTAAGGCAGATTACATGGAAATAACCCTGTGTCTAAGAAGTCACATACTAAAAAGTTTTGCTTCAAAATAATACTGTGGGTATCTTCAGAATGTTGTTCAGTAGAACAACAGAAGCTACTAAGATTGTGCAGGTCACCTCTGGGCTGTTAAGCCTGTACATGTAGAGTGTGTAACTGAGAAAGGAGTATGGGTCTTGCTGCTTTCACACGAACAGTTTTTTGCTTTACTACAAGTAGTTCTAGAAACAAGAGAAACCCATGGGTCATTATCATTCAAATCAGGACGTGTTTTGGGTTTGTAATCGGTCAGTACACAAATGTTGTGAAGGGAGATACATTTATGTATGCCAAAAAGCATTCAACAACGAAAGCATTGACTTTCTACATATTCTTTTACTCTCTGTCTCATATAAACTATGTCTTCTGGTGCAAGGTTCTAATCTGATACCCTCTATAGAGAATTTGATTTCTAAACCACGTAACATAAGTTTTTGTTACTTAAGATTCTGAGAAGGACCTGATGTATAACACATTTTGTATAGGATCACAAGTTATAAGACTTCAACTGTATTGTCCCAAATGAATGATTAGACCTTTCTCTGCTGTACCACCTTGCTGGAGGCTTTAGGGTCTTAAACTACATTTGTCAGTTGTATAAGATTGCACAATCAACCAGCCACTTGATGCTTTTATCTCCTAAAACAAAAAAACATTTTAGAGGGTGGGTATTTTTTTCCCCTCTACGTTTTGGAACTTTTGTTTTTTTAATTTTATGAAATAACTTTCAAAATTATGCAATAAATGTGCATTTGAGATCCTGTTTCTAAGACACTATATTGTAACTGAATGTTCTCATGAGAGCTCAAAAGACCTTAGCTCTTTTCTAGGCCTCTTTTGTTTTAGGTGCGTATCATTTCACTCATCATATTTTCCCATTCCTGCTTTCTACTGACTTACCACAGAAATTTTGAATTATGTGAGTGAAATTGTCTGTGCTTGTCTGTGAACAGAACTGTACACTGAAAAAGGACTAGCTGGCATAATTCCTGATGGAATATCTGAGCACCTGATTAGCAGACAGCTTATGGACTTTCCCCTTGAGACCACCCGGAGGTGGTCATATTTGTGCATATCTGTGCATATCTGTGCATATCTGAAGCTCATTCTTTAGAAATAATGTTAGTAGTTGTAATAGAAACAGCAGAGTACTGTAGATGTAGACAGTTTCACTTTGCTCAGTTATAACTGATTACGGAAAACTCAGTTACTATCCAAGGAAAACTATAGATTAAGAAGAATTGCATCTCACTACATGCAGAAAAGATTCAGTTTCAGGTCTTTTGGCAAATTGTCATTTAACACTGAACAGCCAAGAGCAAAAATCAGCTTCCCTTTTTGGAAGCTAATCCTCTAGCTGGTCATTAGGATTTTTCACAGAAATTTGCCCCTTCTGAACTGGAGAAGCTATAATGGATCATGAAATCTAGGCAGCTTCTGAGAAACATTTCACAAACCAGTCCTTTTATGGCTAGGACCAAGTGAGATGGCCCTCTGCCTGTTTAAATACATTCAGATTAACATCATACAGGAAGGACAAAAGATTATGTAGATCTAAGACTTTTATCAGCATGGCTTCCTCCTGTTCTGCAATTCAGTGTGATTCTAGCCACATTGGCAGTTTAACTGTCTCATGGAAAAACAGGTTAAGGGCAGTTTTCCATTAGCACAGAGTTCTTACAGGTACTCTTACAGCAGTTGTGGCCCTCATTACCATGGAACATAGATTTAAAAAAAATATTGTGGATGGGATACATGTGGTGATGCCACGAATGAGCTAATCTTCCACTGTGCTGTCAGCTCTTTATATACCTGAATAAATTCATTTTGTGTCAGAATAGACAAGGACTTTTATTACATATTGCAAAGGGTTTCCTCTTCTGAAAACACCCAGGGTTTGGGGAATCTTGTCTAATTTCAAATGTCATTTGTACATCGTCTCCTTCCCCCAACATACCATGCAGTTTAGGGAATTTCCTTGTGTCCCTTGTTCTCCCCTATAAAATTATCATATAGACATAAGTGACATATATAATATTAGCCAAATGGTTTTAAAATAAATTTCCTTAATTTATACGAAGTTACGTATGCATGCATATGTGTTTATACACAGAAAGGTAGTATTTATAGTTAAAAAATAGATAGTAAACACCTCAGGCACTTCCAAGCACTGTTAAATAAACTTGTATTAATTTTCTAAGAAAAGATAGGAATATTAAATCACAGCTTGAGAAGAAAGGAAAGAGAAACATTTACTAGAATCCAGGAGCAAGAACTGCATAAAATAGTGTCTATGAACGTTTTTACGTATGTCCGTAGTTTCCTCTCTGATATAATCCTAAGCAAAGAACAATATATTATGTCATGTAGATAGGAAAATAGCTAAAATAAATTTCCTTCCAGAGAACAGATTAAAATTGATTTAACAAATTTGGAACAGCCTATTTTGCTGAGCACAGAATTTGACATTGCCTGATAAAACTTGCCTCAAGACCATAGATACACAATGAAAATATCATTCAAGAAGTGGCAGTTTCTACTCAATTCTATGCCACTTCTGTCTGAAAAGTTGGGGCAAAGTAATTCATTAATGAAACTTTATTGTATCTTGTTGCTAAGACTGATGAATTTACATATGCAAACAGAATTTTAAGGAAAGGAAAGTATAATATTGGGATTAGCATAGAATATTAGAAACAGAGTTCTAAATAATTCATGAATTACTAACTGCATAAATTTTACTTCTGTATTTTGAAATTAGATGTAACTAAGAATGTTTTCAGAGGAAAAAATACACAGTGTGCTGTACATGCTATTATAGCTACTCAGCTGTTCTAACAGCTCAAGATATTTTTTGCATTAGGTTAGCTAGTAAACACAAGTTTATATCTTTAGCTTCTTTTTATTTGCCTTTAGTTTCTAAACATTGTAGGGGTTATTTTTTTCATTAGGAAAGTGATGCTGCGTAACAATGTGTAACTACAAACTTCAAAATATTTTCATTTTTACCTGCATTACAGTCACCTAAATAAAAAAAAAACACCCTCAAACAAAACCAAATCAAACTTCTGGTCCTAATCACTGATAATTCTAAGTTTATATTTATCCACATAGTTTTGTTGAGATACAAGCCATATGTTTTAATATTTATATCTCCAAGTCTTGATCAATCAAGTAATGGCAGGCTGACTCATGCAATTACATAGCAGACATTATTCTCATATGCAGCAAATCCACTGAAACAGCTTTACGAAGAAAAAGTGTGTTGAAGGGAGCCGAGGAAAGTAGAAGCTGCTCTGAAAAAAAGAAGAAAAAAATAATCACTCTTTGTACTTAATAGTTGTCCAAGAGACAAATTGCCAGAAAACTTGCTGTCTGCCGAAAGGGAAATGTTACTTCCAAAATTTTGAACAGCTTCATGTGGATATTGCTTCAAATGTTCTCTAAAACAGCAATACCAGCTTTTTATCCTCTGAAGTACAGTACTCTCTTCTTTTGCAAATAACAATCTAAAAACCTAATGCTGTAGGTTAGTTTGATGAGATATCAGTGAAAGCAAAAGAAAATACTTAGAAGCCGACATGGATTACTTGCCAACATGGCCTTAAAAATCTGCTGAAATGGTTGTTCCTGTTGCTCAAAGCAACAAATGCACTAGGAATTTGTACTAAGTCTTTTCCATTCTGCTGTTAATAATTGCAGATACAAGCTTTAAATTAACACTGAGTAATGGATTTTTTGACAATATAAGCATGTTAATCATTGTGTATCTTACTTCAGAGGAAAATTCCCATTTTGATAGCAAATCTCCATCAGACTCTTGCAAAACAGCTTCCAGAAGGTGTATCCTGTGCAATTTATACCTGACAAATGAATATCTGACATATAGCAGTGTGAAAAATACTCCTATCTGTTTCCCAGCCTTTCAGCACCTTCCTGACTTGACCACTATCCAAAAAGGCAAAGGCGTACACCAAACTTTTTTCTAGCTACAAGAAAGTTTTAATTGAAAACAAGAGCTCCAGGTTTGAACACAGCTTCAGCAGATTAGCAGTTAAATTAGAAGGGGCTTTTCGTTTAAGTTCCAGTGTTTATATGTCACTGTGCCCTGTCACTTTGAAAAGCCATAGTGCTTTGTTATCAGTGCTGAGCTCAGGCAGCCTCCTGATGTAGAGGCAGGCTAAAATAGGCTGCCAGGGTGATGAAGGCACCATGCACATGTTGCATCCTCCCACGCAGGGAGATGTGTAGGGGTGGTGCTGACACACCAGTCTGCTCAGACAAACACGCAGATCATCTCTCAGGGCCTGGTTTCCTGATACTTAACAAAAAAAAAATGAACTGATGGCAAACACATTTATCCTAGTCCAGCTCAAGGAGTATAAACAGATTCAGAGGCTACAGTAGCATTTCTCATTAATAAATGATTCCTTGTATGTTTGCTTATCATCCCTTTTGACAGGAAAAAGCTTTGTGGGATTAGTCATTGTTGAGAATTTTGTATGTGTAGAAGTTACAAGATTTGAGGGATGCTCATATCTTATATTGAGGTTTTAGATGCAAAAGGGGTATATGAATGTTATTCTCAGCTTCCATGATTAAGAGTTAGCATAATTCTTTCAACATTTAAAGTCACTTTTTATATAGTTCCAGCCTGTAGTGCTCTAATAGAAAATGGATTTGATTACTTTTTTCCTTCTGTTATTCCTTACCATGAGTGTATTCTTGGGCCTGCCATGGCAATCTAAATATCACGCATTTGATGCTTTTTTCTGTCTAATCTTCTCAGACACATATCTTAATTCTTGAAAAAAAAAAAATTGAATGTGTTCTCTACTCAGCATGATAGAGAGAAGACATTTAGCCTGTCATTTTCTACCTTCCTTGTCAGCCAAAACTGGGGCGTATTGGACATAATAATTTCATAGCTGCATAGCAATTTTAGGGCAGGCATAGATTCTCCCTCCCCAGTTATTTGCCTCCCGCCTCTTTCTGCATAAAATAAAGTTTTCATTCTATTCTCGCGGCCTTCAAATATGGGCATCTTTGGAACAGAGAAGGCAGAAAGGACTTGATTTTTTTTTTTCATTTTCTCTTTTGCATCTGTAGACATTTTTTAAATCAAGCAAAAACAAATTAAAATAAGGTTTAAGTGATTAAAACTTTTATTTTAAGCTATTCAATTTTTCCCATAATCTTTGCTGCTGCAATGTGCTGTTAATTGAAAAGCCAGCTAATCCAGCAAATCTGGGATAAAAGGTGTGGAATACGAATGAATTTATCCTAGACAGCATACGTACAATTATTAATAATAAGTAACAACAACAACTCTTGTACCAATAAGAAGTACTTGTATCATGTGTGTTACTTCACATGGCATTGCAGTTGATTTCTCTTTCCTTGATGGAATCTTTGCTGTTGGGTAGTCTGCCATGCAAAACCAGCAGTATGTGGGAAGTATATCCTGAGATGGACTGCCTGTCTTTCAAGAAGAGAGAGATCCATGAGATACCGTGGCACTGGGAGAGCTCAGCTGGGAGTTTACATTACAGTGAACTGATTATTGGATAGAGTTGAAGTTAATATAACCACAGGCTTATAGTGTTTTAGACTGCATAGGTTTTGTTTCTCTGTGAACCTAACACATGCAAGTTTCAACATATTATTCATTACTTTATATTTATTTTTTCTTTAACTTTGATGATGTTATGTTATTGAACAGCACATGCTATAAGATTTTGCTTTTCTGGCTAATGAGTAAATAGCCCTGTTGTTCTTTCAAGATACATGCTTTGCTTTTTAGTTACTGAATGGCTTTGGTTTCTTATTTCTTGGAAAACTCTTTTAGCAAAGATACCAAACAGAATCGAGTAGTTGAGCTGAATTTGTGAAGAAATTACAAGATTTTTTTTATAATCATTTGCAAACCCTGAATTTCCATAGATTGCAGATATATACAAGTAATTTTTAACTGCAATTTCGTCGAGTGAAAAAATGTGAAATGGAAACGTATGATTACAGTTAGTTGCATACATAAGGAATGTTTCTAGTTTCATTTTTACTTCTGACTAGAACAATAGTCAAGGCAAAGAGCATCACAACTGGAATAACAGTTTTTAAATTTTCTTAGTTTTTTTTTAATAGCTTAACCTAGTTAAAACTGAGAGATTGAAAATACTGAATGTCATTGTATGAGCATGATTTAATTTAGGATCTTCACTAAATTGACTGATTTCAGTATTTTTTTCAGAGACAGAAACTCTAAAAGATACACACACACACATTTTCTTTCTCCTTTTCTCACTTTCTGCTAAAATATTTCATTCATCCCACCTGGACTCCCTCAAAGCAAATCCACAAAGTGTACAACATCTCCTATTGTCAATGAATGCACAAAGATAGATAACGTCATTAACACTGCAAAGGATTTGCAAGTATATATGAACTAAATGGAACTGAGTCAGGCATAACAAATTACATTGAATTAAATCTTGTTTAAAAAAAAGTATTTTTTCTGTGTGAAGGTCATTGCATGCACTCAGAACACTCAAAGCAGGTAATAGATCAAAGGGGATGAGGTAATACTACAATTCTACAATACACTGAAAAACAGTATAGAGCACTGTGGGAAGAGTAGCAGGAAATATACATCTGCAGTCGAACAAAAGCAGTTTCAATCCTTGTTTGTTTGCATTCTTACTAATTGAAGAAGAGACTATAAAAGAATCCAGAGGCTACAATTTAAATGTATTTGCTTGCTTGGAGCTGGTGGAAGACGGAACATAGAAAGAAGAACAATATATATATTTTTTTTTGGTGGTAGAGGGTTTTTGCTTTTTGCAATTTCCTTTACATTTCAAATGCCTTTGCTCTATGCTTAACATTTTTATTTATCAATTTTGCAACATTTTAAAAGTGGAATTACACTTGAAGTACTTTCCAGCTTTGACATGAATAACATGTAAAATATTAAATGTATATCTTGCAGAATTTCTGAGTTATCCATCTACTTCTAGTAGACATAACTTGTAATTCAGGGTATATTTATTTATTTTACTGCAGTTTTCTGGGTGTGTACGGTCATTACACAGTTTAGTAAAAAACTATTTAGTGAGTGTCAGGGAGGAAAGATACAGATTTGTCTTATTCTGATTATTTATTCTGGGATGTATGAAAACACCTAGAAGAAGAACCACAGAGTGTTTGAGACTGGTTGGCACCTCTGATCATCTAGTCCAACCCTCTGCTTATACTGGGTCAGCTACAGCACGTGGCTCAGGGCTGTATCCAGGCAGGTTTGAATATTTCCAAGGATGGAGACTCCACAGCCTCTTTGGGCAACCTATGCTAGTTCTTGGTCACCCTTATTGTAAAAAAGTGTTTCCTGATGTTCAGAGGCATGTGATATTCCAGGCTACAATTCTACCATCACTGTCAGAAAGTTTTCTCTATATTTAACTGAATTTCCTCTCTTTCTCTTTGGGCCTCTTGCCACTTGTTCTGTCACTGGGCACCACTAGAAGTAACTAGATCCACCTGTTGACTCTCCCTATCAGGTGTTTATACACATGGATAAGTTGCCCCACGGGTTCTCTCTTCCCTACGCTAAACACTACCAGCTCTCCCAGCCTCTCCTCACATGACAGATACTCCAGTCCCTTCATCAGCTTTGTGGCCCTTTACTGAACTTGCTCTACTATGTCTATGTCTGTCTTGTACTGGGGAGCCCAGTATGGGACAGAGCACCCAGATGTTTCTCACCTGTACCGAGCAGAGAGAAAGGATGGGTTTAGGAAAGGGAGGTCCTGCCTGACCAATGTGATCTCTTTTTATGACCAGGTGACCCACATAGTGGATGAGGGAAAGGCTGTGGATGTAGTATACTTGGACTTCAGCAAAGCCTTTGATACTTTCTCCCACGGCATTCTCCTGGATAAGATGGCAGCCCATGGCTTGGACAGGTGCACTCTTTGCTGGGTTAAGATCTGACTGGATGGCCAGGCCCAGAGAGTGGTGGTGAACAGTACCGCATCCAGTTGGCGTCCGGTCACTAGTGGTGTCCCCTAGGGCTCAGTACTGGGCCCAGTCCTGTTTAATATTTTTATTGATGATCTGGATGAGGGTGTCAAGTGCACCCTCAGTAAATTCGGGGACGACACTAAGTTGGGTGGGAGTGTTGATCTGCCTGAGGGTAGGAAGGCTCTGCAGAGGGATCTGGACAAGTTAGATAGATGGGCTGAGACCAAAGACATGAGGTTCAACAAGGCCAAGCGTCAGGTCCTACACTTTGGTCACAACAACCCCATACAGCATTACAAGCTGGGGGAAGAGTGGTTAGAAAGCAGCCCGGTGGAAAAGGACCTGGAGGTATTGCTTGACAGCCAGCTGAACATGAGCCAGCAGTGTGCCCAGGTGGCCAAGAAGGCCAACAGCATCCTGGCTTGTATCAGGAATAGTGTAGCCAGCAGGTCCAGGGAAGTGATTGTCCCTCTCTACTCAGCACTGGTGAGGCCGCACCTAGATTACTGTGTCCAGTTCTGGGCCCCTCACTTCAAGAAAGATGTTGACATGCTGGAGTCAGTCCAGAGAAGGGCAACAAAGCTGGTGAAGAGTCTGGAGGGTACGTCCTATGAGGAGCAGCTGAGGGAACTGGTATTGTTTAGGCTGGAGAAAAGAAGGCTGAGGGGAGACCTTATCGCTTTCTACAACTACCTGAAAGGAGGTTGTAGCAGGGTGGGGATCGGCCTCTTCTCCCAGGCAACTAGCAACAGGACTAGAGCACATAGCCTCAAGCTGCATCAGGGGAGGTTCAGGTTAGACATTAGGAAAAATTTCTTCATAGAAAGGGGTTATTAGACATTGGAATGGGCTATCCAGGGAGGTGGTGGATTCACCATCCCTGGAGGTGTTTAAGAAAAGACGGGATGTGGCACTTAGTGCCATGGTCTAGTTGACACAGTGGTGTTAGGTCAAAGGGTGGACTTGATGATCCCAGAGGTCTCTTTCAACCTAGTCAATTCTGTGATTCTGTGATTCAGTGATCACCTCTGTTGACCTACTGACCATGGTCTTCCTAATGCAGCCCAGGAAGCTGTTGAGCGTCTTTGCTGCACGGGTGCATTTCTGGGTCGTGGTCAACTTACTGTACACCAGGACCACCAGGGCCTTTCCTGTTGAGCTTAGACAGCTAGCATCCAGCAGGCTGCTGTTGCATGCAGTTATTCCTCCCCAAAGGCAGGGTTTGGCATTTCCCTTTGTTAAACATCAAGACTTTTCTCTTGGCCGTTGCTCCAACCTGTCCAGGTCCCTCTAAATGGCAGCTCATGTATCTGGTATATCAGATAGATATTTCCACTTTGGTATCCTCTGCAAACTTGCTCTCTTTCTATTGTCCAGGTCGTTAATGAATGTGTTCAACAGTGTTGGACCCAGTTAAACACTATTGATTGCACTATTGGGATAGAGCAGGAGTAAGTGGTCTGAAGTTGGGCTTCGTGCAGCTGATCATAGTTCTTGTAGCCTGGTAGTTCAAGAAGTTTTCAGTCTAGCTTGTCCATTTATCTAGTCCATACTTCACCTTTTTGCTTATGAGGATGTTAGTAGAGACAGTGACGAGAGCTTTGCTAAACTAAGAATAAGCAACATCCACTGCTCTCTACTTGTTCACCATTCCAGTCACCTCATCATAGAAGGCTATAAAGTTGGTTGAGCATTATTTCCCCTTCATATATTCGTGCTAGGTACTCCTAAATGCCTTTGTGTCCCCCATGTTTGGAAATAGTTTCCAGAAGGATTTCCTCTATCGCCTTCCTAAGGATGAAGGAAAGGCTGACTGGCCTGTAGTTCTGCAGATCCTCCTCTTTTCTGTTCTTGAACAGAGAAGTGATCTTTACATTCTTTCAGCCTTCAGAGACCTCCCCCAGTCAACACAGACTCTCAAGATAAATTCAGAGTGGTCTGGCAATGGCATGAACGAACTCCTCAGCACTGGTGGATGTAACCCATCAGGTCCCATGAACTTGGGTATGTCCAGTTTGTTTAAATGATCCCTAACCTCAACCTTCTACTCCATTGAGTGCAGGTCTTTCTTCCTCCGGACTTTCCTGCTAGTCTCAAGTACCTGAATCTTACCCTTAGAGATCAAGGCAAAGAAGGGATTCAGTGTTTAAGTCTTCAGTGTCCTTTGTCATCAGGTCCCTTGTCTTGTTCAGCAGTGGGTCTGCATTTTGCTTTGTCTTCCTTCTGATTCTGATGTACCCATAGAAACCATTTTTCCCTTCACATCCCTTACCAGATGCCACTCTAGGTGGGCTTCAGCTTTACTAACTCCATCCCTGCATGCTTGGACAGTGTCTGTGTTCTTCTTCCTGGGTCACCAATCCCTGCTTCCATGGGTATGTTGCATTTTCTAGTCTGAGTTTTCTCAGGAGTTCCATGTGCATCTATGGAAGATTGTGCCTTCCATAGAGTGATGTGCATTTTGTGGGAAGAAGGGAAGAAAGGTCCTAGAAAATAGCATAGGGCATGCAAAGTGTGTTAAGATCCAGTAAATGGGGAATCCATAACAGCAATAGCAGTACTCTCTGAGAGGAACAGTGAGTGAACAGTCATGCTGTTGAGCTGATGATAAGTACAGTTTCCTACACACACCAAATGGATTTTCTGGTATTTGTTCAGTCCAGGAAGGCACTGTAAACCAATAAGGTGGAAAGAGAGACTAAAAAAACGGACTGATTCAAGAAGGACCAAATAGATAGGGCAGATTTGTTGACAAATTTGTTTAAATCTTCTATTTATTCTGTCTATTCCTTAAAACCTGAATTTAAATCTGAATTTATTTTTTAGTATTCCTGATATGGCTTATGAATTTTATTTCCTAAGGAATGATAACTTTAGAAAAGGAACATCCATTAAGCAGGTTCCTGAATATGAAAATACAGGTAAATCTCCTTTAAATCTCTGCCCAGTTTGGAATCTAAGAATTTTCTGCAGTTGCGTCAGTTTTGTCACAGCTTGACACTTCATTAGGTTTACTGAGCCTCAGCAGAAGGGTAAATTTTCAAAAGTGCAAATCTCTCTGTAAACAGTGTAAATTAATTAATATGTTTACTTCATAAAAAACAGCAAGTCTAGGAGGACATCTTTCCTAGTTGACTCACTGAGTACTTGGGACAAGAAGATATCTCCTACAAACTTCAAAAATACCCCATGCCTGTCAGTGTTTAAGAGGTATTTGGACAATGCACTTAGTAACATGCTTTAACTTTTCATCACCCCTGAATTGGTCAGGCAGTTGGACTAGATGATTGTTGTATGTCCCTTCCAACTGAAATTTCTATTCTATTCTATTCTATTCTATTCTATTCTATTCTATTCTATTCTATTCTATTCTATTCTATTCACTCTGCAGTTCTGTGAAGTGCTTAATAAAGCAGCATTATCACATTATGCTATCTGTAATCTTGCTGATGCAGCCCGGGACACAGTTTCTCATCACGGCTACAAGGGTGGATTCATGTTCAGCTTACTTCACCAGGACACCCAGAATTTGCATGGTCACTATATGGTAAACTCTTTAATGTTGCATGTAACATAAATTTTCACATTACTTGCCAAAAGAGCTTTAGTGAATCCAGGATTATACTGGAGATATCATCACTAGCATGGGAAAACACACTTCCAAGATGTGACTGAGGTACTGTCAATAACCTTCCTTTGAACCTGCATTTTCCCTAAATGCCTTTTCTGCTTCTCTCATATGGAAGTTGCTGTTTTACTCTTTTACCTCATCTGTTCCATTTCTGTATTTTTTTGATGCTGAATTATGTACATAGTAAAAGGATGTTACCTTGCATCTAGAATAAGTTTCTGGGGTTTTACATTCCCTGTTCTTAGTGCTAGTAACCAAGCAAATAATTGAAGCAGCAAGGAATAACAGTGTGAAACCAGTTTCCCTAGTGACTTAATATTCCTGCCCCGCCCCAGTGATTTTAACCTTCTGGAAGTCCAAAGGGCTGTGTACATTTAAAAACAATAATCAGCTATGTCTACAGTAAAATTAAAATCATGGATACCTTTTATTAAAAATGTTGGGGCCCAACTGTGGCTTGCATAATCATATGCAAATGAGTGTTATTGTAGATATTTGACATGCACTGAAAGTTAGGCTATTTGTCTCAGAACTTAACTCTGTTTAAAATAATGTTCGTAATTTAAATAGGTCCTAGAATATCTTTCTCATTTTATGGACATATATGCAATACTATTTGCTACAGGATCTAAGGCATAATGATTTACAATTTACATTATCACAGACTGAATAAGCAACTGAGTAAAATCTGTCAAAATATACAGGTGTATTTAATATGAATGCACATCCAACCCTCTCTGCAAGAAATCAATTGTAATTTCATGCTGTAAGATTTCACAATACAAAGAACTGATCATTAGATTTACATTTTTAAAAGAAGTAATATAACAAGAATACAATCAGATCTATAGTAATTTATCATTTCATATGCCAACAACCTTAAAAAACACATTTCTAAGGGCAGTATAGCAGTTCCACAAAGTACTTAGTAGAATTATTCTAAAAAAGTATTACACTTCTAAAGTTATAATCATATATTCAAACATTTACACATCACTATATTGTCCTATGTGTTTTTCAAATCTCCAGTTTTTGTTCTAAAATTCACTATGCTTTAAAAGAAATTGTCCTCAGAATCCACTCATTTGAATTTTTAGGCAGGTGGACCCAAAATTTTCACTTGATTCTCTTCAATGAACATTTAATACAGTTGAAGTAGTGCCTTGAACAATCAAATTCCTTGAGCAATACTATTATGTATTGAGCATTTTTATATCTAGCAAAATGGTTTTCTAGAGGACTAATTGTACAGGTTTGCTTTTTACTGTATGTTGATAGGGATGTAATCTAATAAGGATATGGGGTAGGCACTAATTCATTATTCCTTATTTATTTTGATTTCTGCTTTAGTGTGACTTGATTTTTTTTATTTCCTCCAATTAATTTACATTATAAAGCATGCATTGCTTTAAATTTCACTTCAAATTTCCCATTACATTTCCCATATACTTCTACAGCACCCATGTAACAAAGAACTCTATTTTGAGTTAATGATTAGGATCATTTAGGGAAGAAAAACAACCAGTAAGACCTATATTTTTTGTGCTGAAAGCATAACGTAAGATTATCTATGCTTTAGTCAGAAACCAGTACTGATTTGTTGCATGGATTACCTTAAAGAAATGTATTAGAAACTGTATCTAATACAGTAAACCTGTAACACTCCTTGTATGTGTAAGCAGCTTTGTTAGAGGATTAAAGCATTCCTGCCATAAAAAGTTTGATATTACTGTTAGCATGTTATTAAAAATGAAGCACAAATAAAGGATGATTCGGTGTGAATTTTTTCTTTATTTTTCTTTTTTTATATTTTTGTTTTGCAATGTAGATTTCATTAATAAACAGTGCTTTGGCCTATAGAAATTTTTTTTTTTTGTAACTACTTCTTCCTATTCTGTAAGTAGAAAGCCCATAAATAGTCAAGGACTTAATAATTCATTGCAATTACACAGTGGGTTCACATTCATTTCAGCAAGAGGATAGTGAAAACATGAAGAAAGTAAAGTAGCTATGTCTATAGTAAAATTAAAAACATGTCTTTTTTTATTAAAAAGAGCAACATGAAAACACATTATATGTCTGTTTTGTTCTTAATTGTACTGCAAAATTTCCAACAAAAATAAACCCAAAGCTATCTTTTTTACACAAGACCCCAACTAACCTTAAGTACAACTTCTGGCAGTAAAGATTTCAAAAGTGGCTACAGACAAATGAAATACCAAAATTATTGCAAATGTCTCTCTTGTTAATAAAGTTAGTCTTCACTAAGTTAATCTTACCTTGCTGCTAAATGATGAACAGTTAGTCTTATCCATCCATAAGTTCCCTGAATGAAATACTCATATCATCCCTAATCAGACATCTCTTTTTTTCACAATGAAATATTTTAAAACTCTTTCAAAAGAATTAAGCATGAGGATACATCCTCTTCTTTCTCTAGTAGGTGAAATGGAGAGAGAGATTTATACACATTTCTCCCCATCCACTTTGAAAACCCAGACGCTTTTGTGCTATACTGTTGCTACCGATTTCATGTTGCTTCAGTGATTTTATAAAAATAAATATATAATATTTGACAGTCAGAGCTGGCCTGATGGAGAGAGAAACAGGCATGAGTGAAGACTTCTAACTAGTAATAAAGGCTCATTTCCAGTTAGGCCTTTGTTTCTGTTAGTCTTTTTTTTTTCTCATTCTTCTGTAAACAAACACTGAATCCATGGTTTCACTTTTCTTCAATATACTTTTGTCTTCTGAAGATGCTATTATTTGATTGTAAGATTCTGAGCTTGACAGCCGTTGCCCAGCAATTTTGTAAGCGATATTTATACTAGTACTCATATATATTGAACCTGCTTCTTTCCCTTCTTTTTGAGTAAATATTTGGGGTTCTGTCTTTTTTAATTATTGCTGTTGTTCTACAGTATTTTCTGATATTTCTGGCTCAGTTTTATTTGTTAATTTTATTCTGTACCCATAACAGATGGTTTGTATTATTTTTTATCTTTCAGTGATTTGAGGTTTGTTTGTTTGTTTTTTGTTTGTTTTTTAGAGTACTTGTATATTTCTCAATGCATCATTTCATTACTTACGCAAAAGTAGTTACCTTAGCAATACTCCAGCGTCGTATGCTTCAACACACGTGTGTATGTTTCAAAGTGTGTGATTTGGGAGTGTAGGAGTAAAAGACAATTCCTTTTTGGATCAAAAAGCAAGTTGTATATACAGATGTTCTTCAATAACTGTTCTCAGTAGGTAATGGTTCATTCATTACAGTTTGAATTGCATGCTCTTATCCAATGAAGGACATAATTTCATTTTTCTATAGATATGGTCTGATTGAAAGCTTCAGCCTGGCGTCACCTTTTTTTCACTTTCTGACAGAACAATTTTAAGAATGAAATGAGACATTTTAGAAGATTTTACCAAAAAAACAGTTCAGATTTGATGGGCAGCTCACACTTACAAGCTCTTCCAGTCCTGAGATATGTTGTTTCTTATGGATGATGTATTGATGAAATTCACATAATGCACCTACATGCATTGAACACTTATGTGGTGCGTTGACCTTGGCCAGCTGCCAGACACCCACCCAGCTGCTTTCTCACTCCCCCTTCTTAACGGGGCAGGGGGAGATATTGAGATGGAAAAGCTCATGGATCAGGACAAGGACAGAGAGGTCACTTACTAATTACCTTCAAGGGCAACACAGACTAAACTTGGGGAAAATTAATTTAACTTATAATCAATTTTTAAAAAGTGCAATGATGAGAAATGAAACCAAAGCTAAAAACACCTTCCCCTCCACTTCCTCCTTCTTTTCAGGTTCAGCTTAATTCCTGACTCTTCCACTTACTCTCCCCTGAGCAGCACAGGGGATTGGGAATGGTTGTTGCAGTCAGTTCATGACAATTCCTCTCTACCACTCTGTCCTCCTCACACTTTTTCCCTGCTCCAGGGCTGGTCCCTGTCATACCAGAAAACCTGATCCCGTGTGAGTTCCTCTCTGCCAGCTGAAGGGGAATCTCTGCTTCCCTGCAGCCCCTTGCTGACAGCACCTGGGCACCTGCACCCCACACAATGTACTAAGGTTCTGTGTTTACTGACATATGGGGTGGGAAAATTGATGCAAAAAGCTTGATTCCTCGGTGATTTGCCTTTTCATTACTAGTGACCATCAGCAGCAGGATATTTGTAGCACTATTGCAGTGCTAAAACAGAAGGGTGTACACCGTACACAGCAGCCTGGTAAAGCAGGGTTACACTGACCCACTTGTCTGAAAAAACACTCCTTCTCATACTAATAATGACCCATATATATTCTAAGAACTACTATTTAGGACATGTGTATGGCACAAAGTAACACTAGCATAAAGAGATTGTGTAGGGTTCCTAAAGAGAGTTACCCTGGTAGGCCAGATTTTCTTGATTGAAGAAAAGGGGTATAAGTGTAGTGTCTCATATTTATCTCATAATTATATATTACCTCATGACAATTTTGAAACCCCATAGTTACCTATTATGTATTTGACTCTCACTCCGCTGCTTTAGTGTGTGATGTCTCAATTCCACACAGTAAAATATCTCTTCTGAAGCTGCTGCTGATGCTGCATCTCTCTGGAATGTGCTTTGGGACTTCTGGAGAAAAAGTCCCTTTCCTTGTACACCATTGCAAATTCTTACTTTATGACTAACTGATTGTAAACAATTTTAACAATTTATTTGAGGGAAGATGCTTGACAGGTTGGAATTAAAATTCTGGACCAAGTGAGCAAAAGTTGTGATTTACTATAATTTCCCACTCATTGAAACTTGACTAAGGTGAAACAAAACTAAAAGAAAGCTAAAAAATCCCATGAGATTGTAATATACTTGTGCATATTATATATGTATGTGTTTGGTGCATATTATATATGTATAATATATCTTTGTGCAGTATATCTATGCACATTACCTTGCATCATTATTTAAAAAAAGAATTAAAAATTGTAATTTCCCAAATCAAGGTATTTAAACTAACTAGCTAAGTCTGATTACAGAATTCGTGGAAATATTTTAATTTTTGACCAATAGAAATAAGAATTTACCAGTACATTTCTTGACTTTTTAGGTTAATAGAAAACTTCAAGGAAATCACATCTACTTTCATAAAGTATACTGAGTAAGAGTCTATATTTGTCTCAGATGATGTAATGATGTAAATAATTGTGGCATTCACATTTTACATTTTGTTCCGTTTCTTTGTCTCCCTCTCTTTTCTTTTGTTAATGTTGATAGTGAGGTCACCTGTAGGCTTTTTTATATATATATAGTTTTGGTGAGTCAGAATGGATTAGGAGCTTTGGAATACACTTTATCCTCACTGGACTGAGAAAGCCTCTCATTACACTTCGTGTTTTGGTTTTTTTTTTGCTTGGGGAGTGGGGTGAGTTGGAGAGGGTTGGTTTCATTTTTGTTTATTTTTTTAATGAGGGATGTCTAGTATGTTTGAGTTTTCCGATTATGAAATGTTTTAGCTGGCAGAGAATCTATCTATAGTTGTTAAATGTGTGTAATAATAGATTATCATTTATGTGTATGCTTAGAGAACTTATATGGGTGCAATTTACAAATGCTTATATTTTATGTTGACAGAAATCAGTGAGGATATTTACTTCGTTCATAAATGAAGAGTTTTTTACTAACTTAGAATACAGTATTTTTACTGTGAGGAAAAAGAAAATGAAAATATGTTCATAATTGTTACGCCCATGATGTCATACAGTGAAAGTTGTTCATTTGCATCAAGTGAGATTTAGGAGCCATACCCTCACATCAAGACTGTGGTGGTGTATTCAGTCTGCTAAAAGTGTTTCCTTCTCTTCCTTACCTCTGTGTCACACTTGACTCAGTGTCACAGCTTGTCTCCTAAAACTGAGATTTGGTGTTCAGGAACTACAAACGAGTTGCAAGCTGCTGGGAGCATTAAAGTTTCTAGTAGATGCCGTGTTAGTGATGATGGCATATGGGTTGATTCTAGCATACATACTGTAGTTTTTACACCATTGAACTATGTATGTATGTATTTATGTTAGCTTAAGCTCTTTATTTGAATATGTGTGCAATTCTTTGCTTATTTATTCTTGATCCATTAACATCTTTTTCAGACATAATTAGTTTCTCTGCTGCACATACAGCATCTTCCCTAGAGTAATCCTCAGTCTCAGTAAACACAAAAACAGTAGGAAGCAAATTGTACCCTAGGATACTCAGCCATGTTTTCTACTGAAGTCATTAGTGTCCCTGAGCGATAAGTCATCAACGGAAGAATCTCACCCCAATTGTTTATGTCACAAGTCACTTTCTTTTCAAGCAGAAATCATTAAAGGAACCTATCCTCTTTTCTCCTGGAATCAGAATTCCCTGAGCTGCTCTAAGTATTTAAGGTGCGTAAAAACCATGTCATTGACATTTGAGGTAACTTCTGGAGAGCAAAACTACTTTGCTGAAATAAAGGTTTACTATTTCCATGAGCCCTAGAATTTTGGGAAAGATACTCAACTGGGCAAATAACTATCTGTGTGTAACATCATCTTGGCATTGATATATATTTAATTCTGAATAAGCCATATACTTAAAATAGCCTTCTTGTATTGCTTTACATAAGAACAGGAAACTGAGGAAACCTGAATTTGGGCTGGGTTGGGGAGGAAGTGAAAGGCTGCGTACTTTCCCTGTTGTTAATAAAGCATGACTACTGGCAAAGGTTCATTTCGATCATCACCTTTCCTCTGTCACCCTCAATTGCTATCCTAGGGAAGGACAGGGTAGAGAAGGAATTCATGAGAAGACAGTCATGACCATTAAGAAAAACAGTGCATTAAATAACACCAGTGACAACCTTGTAATTTCTGAGATACAGGAAACTAAAGACATGGATTATAATTTGGTGGTACAGAGAAAAGTGAGGGCTAATACAGAAGAAACATAGCATTGTTTAGAGCAGGAAGGAGATAGAAGGCCACAGAGAGAAGAAAATCCGCAGTAACATGGGAGACCTACAGGAGGAAAAGTGGCAATTTTTTTACTCACCAAATGAGGGTAGAGAACAGGGGAAAGACAAGCAAAAACTGGCAATCAGTTAGGAATAGTACTTCATCTCCTGAAACTTGAGGGTATTGCATCTCCTGAAATTTGAGGATCTTGCCTATTTTCCTTTTTTTCACACATGATGGATTTCTGCTACAGAATACTCTTTAAGAATACCACAAGTCCAGACTCCATCACAGAAGTGAAAGAAATACCAGAAGAAGAAAAGAAGGGAAAGATGACTTTGGGGAAGGGTAGGAGCATGTTTTAACATTTTCAGCTAGAGACTAGAAGCGTAAATCTGAGAGGAGTATGGGGAGGGGAGACAGAAAAAGGAGTACCAAAACCTGAAGGGAATTGACACTGGGGACTTTGGGTGGAAAGAAGACAAAAAGAACAAGCAACATGGATGTTCTGATGGAGTTAAGAAAGCTCTTTCAAAAGCAAAAATAGAACAAAAGAATGACTAGGGAAGTTGTGTGCAAGAAAAAGAAGTTTGAAAAGTTGCAAGGAAACACATACCCTAGGACAGAACTACAAGTGATGTTCTGGTAACATGGAATAAAAAAAAAGACTTATGAGTCTTTAGAGTTTGTTTTCTCTTTCAGAGACTATCTGAAGCCAACGTTTCATTTGTTCCAAGCTATAAACAAAGTCAGCAAGGGAAAAGGGATTGAGTTTCACACTTAAGAAAAGCAGTGATGAGGATAAGGAGAGAAAGATGTAGTCTGGCCTCATGTTTTGAGGGCTCTTCATATGCTGTGGTAAACTTCCGCTGAACATTTCTTTAATACTGTTTAAAATCCACTGTAATTTATTTCTACTCAGCATGTTTTCTGATTGCAATTATCTCTTTATTCTTATCTTTCTCTACAAATCTTAATAGCAGTTGTGATTAGGAGTCTGTTGCTTATTGATTACCTTGATATGTGTATAGCAAGTTATTTATGTACTTAATTTAACTTAATTTTATTTGTAGGGTTGAAGATGTGGAATTGTGATTTCCCACTGACTGTTCAATGAAGTGTCACTTACATGAGGCTTTTTCTTTCCAGAAGCTTTCATTTTCTTTGCCTGTATGTTTCTGATCAGGACTGCATGAGAAAATGACTTTCATAACTAACACAAGTACACATTATGAGATTTATGGTTTATTCTCTCCCTGTTGGATATGTACTGTACTGTGTTACTAAGCTCACTGAAAATCTTTCTGGCTCTGTCTGTATGCATACATTTCACATGCATTCAGATACTGACTCTGAGCAATAAATCACAGTTGCCTTGCATGCCATGTGTGTGGGTATGTGTGTGCACATGAATATAATGTGTATCAGATAATAATGTATAGGACTGAGGCATGAGTATTCCTAAAATCATGCTACAAGGCAACACTGAAGACAAACATCCTCTGTGTAGACCTCTGAAGGTCACCTATATAGAGTTTTAACTTTCCTATTGTCAACTTTCCCTAGTCAACACTTTTGTTTCTGTCCTGCTCTCTAAAGGAGAGTGAAATAATTCTGTAACTGAGTGTCAAAACAACCCAACATGATCCATGGGCAAAGGGCTTGCAAGGACGATAGACTTTTGCAGTTCTTTGTGTCCGTATTGCTGGTACTATTTTGGCCTGCCTTATATACCAAGTGCATTTTTATTGCCTAGGTGAAGAGTAGGAAACTTAAATATCACAATGGACATAGCCTATGGGAAAGTCATAATTAACTCTGAAAAGCCTGTTTTTATCTAGAATCCTAGCACTGCGATACCATTAAGGTCCTTATATTCTCTCTTTGCTTTTTGTTCTTCTTGCTTAAAAGTGATGAATCTGGTAAAGATGTTAACTATACTGTTAAATTAAAATTACCTGAAAATGGCACAACGGCTGGATTTCTATTTCCCCCAAGGTAATGTTATTTATTAAGTATTAAACCATTTGGATTTACTGCTCTGTATTTTGCAATGAAGGTTCTAGAGAATAGTTCTCTCTTCCATGATCTAGCTCATGGATGTCTTTTTTTTTTTTTTGGTAGGTGTGTGTGTGGTATCTGTAGTATATTCTGCAATCAACAATATGTTTTAGGAGACATTTCCCTTGGTCTTGCACAGGGAAGTAGAAGTAGAAATGTTGAATCACATGTGTTGAATTTACTGTACTAAGACAGATCCTAGCACTTATATATATAATCAGTAGATGTCATATAGTTTGTTTTATAGCAGTTTTAGTTCCTTGCTGAATTTTATATTTCACTGTGTATCTTGAAAAGCCTTTAGCCATTCTCTGTATTGCTGTGTAATGGAAAATAAATCAGGGATTGAGTATCTTGTTGATTTAGATGATGATAATCAGTTTCCTGTATAGGAAATATGTGATCACTAATTTGAGGTCATAATGAGTCTTGCTGTAAGCAATTCAATTTCCACCAGTAAAGAGAGGCTTTTATTTCTGGTGCTACTGTTTCAGGTTCAGAAAAGTTCTTTTTGTTGTTTTTTTTAATACAAATGCTGTCATAGTTAAAATTAGAAAGTCAAAATTAAATATTTTAGACCTCTTAAATGGACTGGTATGTATGAATACATAGTTTTGAATGTTATGTTTAGAATTCTTATGATCATCATATTTGCTTGAAATTTGGTAAGTTTTATTTCTTACACATAGATTGAACTCACACATTATTTGATCTGAAAAACAAAAAATAAATTGAGAAACATTAAAAGAAGCCCAGTGTATAAAAGATGCAAGTAGAACATGAACTCTTTGGAGTAGGAAAAGTAGGTTTTCCTTCCTTCCTTTTTGAAGATCTGCACCTCTTTTTTCCCTTCTGTACTCCCCGAGGACCCAGTGCAGAGTGGTTTTCATCTGTGATTAAGACTTGTCTAGGCCAGGAAAAAATACAAGCTTCATAGACATGTCACTTTGTTGTTACATTTATTGGAGGGGAGGCATTCTTTTTTACCATTTAAGATTGGGGCAACTCAAGACATTTACATTATACAGTAATATTTTTAAACATATTGCAAAATGAAAACCAAAGCTGAAACATTCACCATCTCTTAGAAAAGGAGGCTGTTCATTGGCTACCTAAAAAGACTGGGTAACTACCTAAATCTGACAAAATATGTTTAGTGTTAGCATGTTACTTGGTACACTTTGTGAATGTTTTTCAGGACAGGAAGAGGGTAATACTGCAACTCAATTGTTTTTGTACCTCTGTTTACCCTATCAGAAAGCACACATACTACTTCTAAAAGAATATTCCATTTGCATATGTGTGTGTGTGTGTGTTTGTACTCAATGACTAATTGTGCAGACTTTTTTTTCTTACTTTGCAGGTTCTGTGGGTCTGCAAGTAAGCTGGGGAATGCAAGGTGATTTACTGCTATGACAGTTGCATCGATTATAAATGTTAAATGAACCTCCATTACGTTGTGGGGCTTTTAGTGAGGAGTGAGTGGGGAATTGTTTGTTTTATTGCAGTGTAACATTCAAGATTTTGGAAAAGCGTATTGTCCTAATAGGCTTGATTCTGACAGGTCATATTAATTTTTTAGGCTGATCTACACAAGTGGAAAATTACTAGCATTTAAGCTGAATCATATATATCCTTGGTAGTCTGTGATTTAACCTTATTAGTCCTGGCCATCCTACAAGGGTGGACTCCAGAAGACAGAAAGTTCAAAATATAAGGAGAAGGGAACACATGCCTCTGGGGTGTTTGGTCACTGATTATAAACTGCACTGGACTGGTAAGTCCTGGAAAAGATGAAATGTTGCAGTTGAGAAAGGGAAGACAATCAGGGATTTATAATTTTTAAAAAATGTAAACAAAAGATAGCAACCCTCTAGCTTTGAATTTCATCAGCCAGATTGCTTTTCTTCAAGTACGGAAGAGGAAAATTTTTGCATGTGTATTGTGTTCTATCTCCTTACCTCTGTCCATGCCTCAAAGATATTGGCAAACACAAATAACTCCAGTCAGCCACAAAATGTGCAACGATTGTGTTGGGAATTAAAAAAGGAGTCTGAAAGGTGATCTTTTGCTACTTAAGTAGCAGAATCTTGGAGACTGTCTTAAAAGGCTTAGACAAAGCTGTGCACAGCAATTGTACTTATCTTTGTACTGCCAGGGGATTCTTAGGTGGTGTGCTGCTGCGTTCCCATTTATTCTAATACTGCAATTACTGTAGAATTTGGATCAGCTGTAGTAATTATGTGTGTGGAAAGCATGCTTCAACAGCTTTGACAATGAGATTCACTACAGAGGGTCTACCCTCATAGCTGCCAGAAACTATACCCTTCTATGGAACTTCTAATACCAGCATCACTAGGATTACCTTGCTGAAATGGAGAAATAGCTTTCTGAAAGGAATGGATATGAAGGAGAAAGGCAGAGTTTCTCAGTGTTGATGTAATACCTATTTCAAATGGTTATCACAATATGCTTTTAAATTTTTATAAAAATATATTTAATTTTAACTTTTTGTCTTCTACATTTGTCAAGCAGGGTGATTTATCATGGCAAAGTGGAAACGTTTTGAACTTGAAATATGGCAGAAAAGTGGGTTGTTGACAGGCTGATTTGTTTCAACCTGATGAAGAAGTATTATCCCACTGGTTTCTAGCCAACAGCTATGCAAATAGAAATTAATATTCAAAGAACCAGCATAACAGTTATTATTAACATACAGTGCCCTCCTAGATATTTATTGCTGCAGTACAACTTCTGGTTTGTATGAATTAGTTTTCATTGTAGTTTATTAGCAATCAACAATGATTATTTGGGTCTAGTGTTTACAAACTATAATTCATCATCCTCTTATCTTTTATTTATGAGACAATGTCAAATGAAAGAAGCAAATTATGCATTGTTTTTAGTTGGAAGAGCTCTGCACTCTACAGCATATCAACTTTGCCATGAAGTAGCAGTGTTCAATGTTCTGCTCTGACTACCATGTACATCCAATCTGCCTTCATCTCACACCAGAGGAGAAAGTAGACTCTTCTGCAGTCTCTCACAGTCTGGCAACTGTGATTTTAAAAACAGTTTTAGAAAAACAGTGACCTGTTAAAGTCAATGGGAGATTTGCCATTTACTTCAATGAAGCCAAGATTTTATCCCTTCTGTTCACTGTGTTGTTACTTTGGTTGACACCTGTGCTAAGCAAATAAGAAGCAGAAGAGAAGAGATTCCTTCTGTTCATCCTTCTCTCAAGGGAAATAATTTTCAGCATGTCAAAAATATTTGAGTATTCTGAAATGGAACTGTTCAAATCCTGCTGCTCCCATTTTTGTAACTGTCATCTTAAAGTAAAATATTTTAAGAAAAGAAAAATTATACTCGCATGTTATCACTGATGTTATTGCACTTGTTACTGAGGAACAGTTGTAACTACTAGGAAAGCTGGTCATTTTCCTTCAGGATTTCTTAAATTACTACAAACACAATTAAATTCAATTATCAAATTCGTACTATGCTAGTATGAAGATAACATGCATTTACAACAAAAAGCAGTTGCAAAACAAATGAAACCAAACAATAAAGGGAATGAAGGAAAGCAGAGGTGAGCACATATATTATTAATAACATGTCAAAGCACTTTTTACCAATAGAAGATATATTTTACTTCTGATTATTAGTGGCTCCAGTATGACATTACTAAAGAAAAAGGCATTTATTACTGTTTAATAGAATATTGGTTGTTTTATTATAATTGTCACTCACACAGAAGACCTCCATTTCATATTAAAAATTCTTTGGAGGCTTCTGAGATCTCTTTTCCAATTTTCCTCGTAATTCACGTGCTAAAACAGTATTATAAAGTCATCAGTAAATTTTAGCGTCACAATCTCTTGTAAGACTAAAATGCATTTCTCTATGTTAAGCCAGGTTCTTAACCTCTAAAGATTTGCAACAAGGCAAGATCTACTAAAGGGATGTAGTTTTGATTATGTTTTCTGTATGATCATTTAACAAGAATTACTAGTTAATATAGACTGGATAAGGTTGGATAAATTCCCCAAATTAGTTCCTTCCCTTCCCTTGCCTCTTACAAAATTGCTTTAAAAAAACTTCCTTCCATTCTTAGTGGAAAAATATACTCATATTAATGCAAAAAACATTTTGTAGATCAATATTACTATATTATTATTAAGAATAATATTAGTATTTATGCAGTCCTAAATTAGTTGTGAAGGTAAAAAATTTTATATAGGAACCATACCTTAAATTCAGTACTTTAACACTGTATGAGGTTTGAATTTTAATATAGATGTTATGGTGGAATAGCTTGTTTGATACATCTTATCAGTAGACTCAGACAAAATTCGCATTCTAACTTTGCCCATAGTATTTGTTTTCAAAACCTCCATATGTATCTTAACGGTAGCATGAATTTTGGAAAAAAAATTAAATAACAACACTTTAACACTTTATTATACTACTTGTGTTTGGTAGAACTCGTCATTCTAGGACTCATCTTAAGTATACAAGGTGAAGAAGAGAGATGTGAAGTTTCTGTTTAAAAGTGTTATACATATATATGTATGTTTCGTTATCTAAATAGTATGTGAAACTGAGTATGCATTGCTTTTGCAGTTCCAATATTTTTTGCTTGTGTTCTTGCAATACAATATTTATTTACTATTATGAATACTTTTTTCTGAATCATACATTTTTGGCTTCAACTGGACCTCAGACACTGCAGTGTTGTTAGAGCTCAACTGGGGCATGCAATACAACAGATTGATTTAAGATTTTCTGAAAATTAAAGCACAAAGATTCTGGGAATCAGGAAGCTTTATGGATTAGGACAGTCCTGCTTTTCAGTTTAATGATATGTCCCTAAATGATCTGAGCTTTTTGATCCCGTATGTTTCATGGCCCTTCTGAATCCTGACCTGCCTCTTTGATGTCTTATCTTCACCCAGAAGGCACTGTTTCTGTCAACCTAGGCACTGTCAAAACTTTTGCCTATGTTGATTACATCAGCCACACTTTGCATAAAATACAAATGCTACAGAGCATCATGGAGAGGTTGAGTGACTTCTAGCTTACTTAATAAATAGACTTTCTGGAGTTTTGCCCTAACAATAGAGAGAGTGGTTTGCCCATCAGCAGGCATTATAAGTAACTCTAGGTTGTACTTGTAATATCACAAGGGCACCATGCTTGTCATATGAAATTATTAGTGACAGTTGATGAGAAACTAAAAGTGGTGAAATGATTAAAAGCACACCTGTGATCAGATTATCAATAAAAATTAAAATGACCTGTCTCAACTGACTTTCTCTGCTGTCATGTACTGTGCACCATTTCCACGGTAATGAAGCATTTACGCCACTTATGCTAGCTTCAGATAATGTGTTCCCCTCAGGTGTATGTTTTTTATCATCATCCATTTTACTGTATGAATGCTGATGTTGTAGGTGATGGCAGATGTGCCATAATCTTTGGTTTCTGCAAATAGTCTCTCCCTTCCCCCTCTCACTACACATGTATTTATAGCTCTGTCACAAAGCCACTGATTGAATGTTGTAGATGTCAGTATATTCAAAGTTTCTTTGAAAAGACTTAGTAGATGAATTGATACGGGAAAAGGGTTATCTAATATAATACATTCATTCCTAAACCTCAATTCTATATAACTAATATATTTTTAAGGACCATGCAATTTAAATGTTCTTTTTCAGAATTTTTTTTAGAAGGTAGTAAGAAGACTGAGTATTTAAAATATCTAATGCTTTATGAGACATACTTTTTAAAGATGTGATAAAATTATACTACTTAGTTTATTCAACACTTTCTTTCTTACCCTTAAGTCTTCAAACCAGTTAAAATTGGCACAGTGTTTGAAGCTGAAAAGATAAGTAAAGAAAAATATTCTCCATACATGCAAACACACATCGTCTTGTGGTACAACTGAATGAGATACATTTAATGGGGTTCCTATATAATAGATCCGTATTTCTTTGAGGACAGTCTCTGTAGCTGTTCTATAGGGTTTGGGAAATAGAGTCAAAATCACAGATAAGAGTCTGAATTTTAACAGTTCACTTCTAGGCATTGTGCCCATCTACTCAACTTTCAAAGCTCTTTAATCTAGGGGCAATTCACCTCTTAGAAGACAAAGTTGTTAGTTAATTTAATGTTTTGCTTGGAGATTTTTTTCCCCCCAAATAAAGACAGAGCTGTAAAAGTGATATTTTATAATAACGATTCCTGGCCAAAATTTGTTTCACTATCATTAGGCTTCCCTTTTAAATTTTTTTCCATTAATCTTTCTTCTTCTTCTTAGAAATGTCAAGTAGCTCTGTAAGAAAATATTATAGCCTTCAAATATCACAGTTTTATAAGATTGTAAACTCCATCTCACTGTAAAAGAACCTTATTTAATTAGTAATCGTTTTCTGAGTAAAAAGTCATTTATTTGAAATTAGTATTTAATATATAATACTGTAAAATATAATGATAAGTTGGACTTAACAGGACCTTAACTTCTAAAAGCTGAAATTCGCATAAAAGAAATGAATAATTGCACAGTTACCAAAGAAAACACACCACTGATGAACAATCCTTTGTCCTCTGTAGTTATAAAACCACAGAGAATAAATAATGCTTTATAAAACTCACACATCTCAGTTATTATTATTAACATTTTAAAAATAATTAAATTATGATAGCCCAATAGAATTATACTAACTTTTGATGGGACTATTTAAGAGGACATTAAACTTCATCTTTGATGAGAATGTGTGCATCACTCAAACTCACAACTTTTTATCATGAACATGGTGTTGAATCTCTGGGATCAAGATTAGATAAATGCCAAAGCTCAATTTTGTTTGAGCATGTTTGAGAAATTCAATGAAGGGCAAAAGCTAAGACCTAATAAGATCATAAGGAAGAATCTGAATCTGTATGGAGAAAGATAAAATGGGGTAGTGTATAATGGCTATAAAACAAATAAGGACTTGGATTCACCTGACTCAACAGGGAACATGTTTTCACTAAGTATACTCAAGTCATGGGGCAAAGAATAGGCAGTCAATGATGGAAAGTTTTTTTGATGATTAATATAAATAGGTGAAAATGCCTTTCTTTAGGAATTGATACATTATAGAAAAAAAAAAAAGAAGACATGATCTGGTTTCATCAAATTGGTGATGTATCTAGTGCATCTTTTTCAGACACAGAAGTTTGACATCCAATGTAATTTGGATTTGGGACTTTGATTTACAGAGATCTGAGATTCTGCCTCATTCACATTTTTGTTATTTCCCTAATTTCTTAAAGTGTGCTACTTTGAAATCAAAGACTAGCAACTGCCTATTTTTAATTTTTTATTTGTCCATATTTTAATACATTTGATTCAAAGATTATTTCTTATTTCCAGCCTTTCTATGATTTTTTATCACTGCTTAATAAACTATGGCTAAAATATCTTCATGCTTACTGAAATCTCTTTCATATTTGTCCCTAACCCAGCAAAAAAATCTGAGCATATTCAAAGCTTCAAATATATTAATAGTCTCCTTGACCTTAATGTCACCTAAACAACAGTGCTTGGTGCATTTACTGATGGTTTCTGAATGCACATATGCTTGCTGTTTCACTTAATCTAGACTGTAATTTGGCTTGGCTTCATGTGATGGAGAAGATAAAATAAAAATCTTTTACTGTTATAATAAAATTATTTCAGAACCTTTCAAACTGTACGGTTAAGTTTTTTTAGTTTCTTGTCTTAGTTCACTTTAGAATAGAAAAATGCACTTTTTAGCTTTTAGATTAATGACTGTTGAGAACATATCCACCTCCTTTCACAACTAAAAGGCATTTTTTTAAAAACCTTGCTCTTATTTCTTCCACTAATTTCATTGTATTTGAGGTCCTTCTGCTAATTTCATTGTAGTTGAGGTCGTCCAGCAAGTATGAAAACCTGTTGTTCCTTTGTCTGTTTGTTCTAAACTTGCTGATGAGTTTACAAAGAGATGGTATTTGCTTTATTTAAATGGTAATTTTTAGTACTTCCTAATAGTTTACACTTATAGTTTATGAATATAACGTGTTTTGAGACATCAGCTCAGCCACTTGACTGATTTAACATCAACAAAACAGGTAATGCCCATGTCTCTAAATGATTTCCTGCCCTATCCCTCTTGGTTGATTGGGTGAAGGGGTTGACTCGTATATTTGCTGTCAAAATTGGTCTGAAAAACTAAATAAATTCTATAGGTAACTTGCCTAAAAATGTACTCTCATAGAAGAATACAGCAGAAATAATTTACATGTAGGTCCTGTCATGGATCCTCATAACTGAAATTGTTAATTATTTTACAGTACTGTAAGAAAAGGGATGCACTCATAAAAACTATGTAAAAAACTACTAATTTTGATTTTGTAGTAAATTATGTGTCCTAGTTAATCAAGGGCTAATATGTAATATTAGTAGCAGTGAATTAGGTCCAGTGGCTTGGCCTCTTACAGTTTTGTGGTCTGCTATTACGGTATGAGGTATTAATGCTATTATGGTATTAATGTAGCCTTGTTATCCTTAACTTTGTATAAAACATAAACTCACCTTGTAGCACACAAACATCAGACAAACTAAACCTTTTGTTGAAAGAGTTTCTTTGATATTTCACATTAAATACAAATAAATAAAAATGGAAATTGTTTTCCACAGGTCTGGTTTTGACCTACCACAATCAAACTTTTCACTTTGTTGTAAACGGGGTAATTAAGTTGCTTGCACAAATATTTAAGTCAGAAGGTTAAGTTTTCAATGTTCTTTTACATCAACAGAAGAAATAAAAGAGTAATACAAGAAGGTACTCAACACACTAAAAGTAATGCTGCTTCTCTGAATCCCTCTGTAAATGACTCACTGTTGACCCGTCTCAATGATTCTCTGATCATGTTTGCATTTTTTCACTATTCTTACCTCTTCCTTCTTTCCTTCTCCTCTGCACTTGTCCTAGGCCCTGAAAAGTTACCAATTTGTGTGTATACCTATTAAAACGGTGAATATTCATGAGCTTTTACTTCTGGGAGATGCTGCTTTGCCTCTCATCTCTTTTCAATTTAATGGTGCAGGGTGTCTCCTTGTTTTTCAGGTCTTCTCTCTCACGCATCTCTTCCCTGAATCTTGAGTGATCATTTTTGTGCTGATCATTTCCACCTCTGATGTCTTATTTCCTGCTTTGCCTACCGTTACAGAAGCCCTTTGCAGTCTCTTCCAGGACATCTGAACTTTCATCTTGGCAGTATATACAAGATATGCCTTATGATAAGCTGTTTTGCCTTTTTACTGATTCTTTTCACCATTCTGCCTTATCTCCTAAGAGTCATGATCTGGCAGATTAACATTGTTTCTCATGCCTTCCTTTCAAATCTATTTCCGAGTTCCTAAAAAATTAACATATTCTTTCTTTTTGTCCTCGGTACAAAATCCTGCCACTTTTCTTAGCTGTTTCTTCTCTTCAATACTGAAAAGTGCTCTCTGCATTCTTTCCCTGTCCTGCCTCCAAACCCTTAAGATTAATCTAAAATAAAAAACTTAAACAAGTCTTTTCTCCCTCACTGCCATGCACAGATCCATCTGTGGGTCTTGTATTCTACTGAATGACATTTAATAAGTCATCAAAGCACAGTCCCATGGCTCAGACTAATGGTTAAAAAAGTATTAAATGCATTCTTGGGTTTGCATCTTTAGGTGTTGTGCACAAATTTTCTGCTGTCTCCATCATGTTGACATCTTCCCTTGTACTTATTGTGCCCTTCCAATTAATGATATCTATAAGACAAATCACAGCCCTGTTTTCTTAGAAGAAACTTCTGACTTCTTTGGAGCATTGTAGCCATAGGATCCATGTTTCCTTCTGCACTATACTGATGTTGCTTAGTATGCAGCTGATCTCTATTCTGAGTCTTAAGTTTCAGGACCTGCAGCTTAGTGTTCTGACTCATAATTAGGGCTCATTTATGACACTAGATTAAATATAACAATGTCCTTTAAATTTTCCTAGGTTACATACACCCAAGTTGAGAATAACAGCCATAGTATTTATATTATGAATAATGGGGCAGACCTGTGGATAATTCAGTAAAGGAAATAGCAAATTTTCTCTTGAAGGAGAGAAAATGTTTAGCAATTACATTTCCTATTCTCATTTGCTGTTCTGATCACCATTGTTGCTGCAACAATGTTCTTGAAATTGAATTTGCTGTCTGTGATATTAAGTGTTCCTGTTCAGTAGCTGTGAGATATATATAGTAGCAGGTGGAAATGGATCAAAAACAAAACTGTGAAGTGTCACGCTATAGGGAAAGTCTACTTCAGTTTTGTCTCAAGTAGGCAGGGAAATACAAATGCTTAAATGTAGATATCCTTTGTCTGCATCTAGTCTTAATAGTGTTAGAACAAGTCCCTGCTTCATTAACAGTCTCAAAAAGTATGTTGTTGTTGATTCTCCTAATAACATTTTGCACATTTGCTTCAATCCACAGCAATGTATGAATTTTGATTTCTTAAGATTCAGTCAAACAAGCAGTAAAATCACCTGTAATAACGAATCTTTCTATTCAGTAAACATAATAGATTAAGTAGGTCCTTTGGTCACTGTATGAAGTATCATATAACAAGCTTAGTCTATTGAGTTTACCATGATGGCAAGCTGTAGCATTATTATTATACATTATTTTCTATACTGAAGACACCAACCTGATATAATAGATTACCAATATCACTAGTTAAGAAACATTTAAAAACTGAATTTCTATTTTAGAAAGTTAGTACATGTTCACTCTGCACTCAAACTTGGTAAGGAAGAATGTTCATGCAAAAAAAAAAAAAGCTTGTTTACTTTACTGTTTTTCTTTTAAGAACTGTACGGGAGTTAGTGGCTTATCTTTCCTTTCAACTGATTCAAGTGAGAGCTTTTTCAAAAAGCGTTATGTTTTTGTGGCCTGCCATTTATATCAGGTTTCAACATCACTAGTCATCATTCTATGTCCAATTGTTCAGTCATTGCATGTGACACAGAATTTATTTTCTAACTACATGTTAAGCATTTGCTAGTGGGAACTACGGCTAGCAAGACTTGAACAACTCTATTTACCAGTAATATAACATACACTTTTATCTTGTAATTTATACTGACTTATTGTGAAAATCTGTTGCCTGAACAGGCTGTGAAACCACTTCTGACAAGAACATTGCCATCTACATATAAACAAATGAATCACAGTTTACATATCTGTATGGTAAATCTCTTCCTTAAAATATGCATCAACATAGTCACAAAAGATCCTGTAAAAGAAATGGGTGGAAACTTGACTAACCGAATCACAGACTGGATTAAATAAATATTGTTATAAACACATTTTCATTAGATTCAAGCAGGTTTTTACAAATACTAAATACATAGGTATATGTAAGAAAACATTTTTTAAAAACTATGTTTTTTAAAAACCTGTTTTTTAAAAAAGGAAATTTCAATACTTATCCATCAATATCTAAATACCATTTTATTATACCTGGAATGTATTATAGATATGTAGGAAACTTACAAAGTAGACATGCCTTTCACACTAAGCAGAAAGTTCCATGTACTACTAAAATGTCCATCTCTGCTATGTAAATGTCAAGATTTTTCTACCTTGAAGCAGTTAAATTCCTTGACTTTTTTCTTTAATCTGAGCATAATGTTTCCCACAGTGTAGCCATCCTGGTATAAAATGAAAAGAAACCTAAAATGCTACTGGAATTAAAATATAGAATTTACTACTGTAATTTTCTTCAGGCTGAGATTTCATCCTCAGCAAAGAGAGGATGTCTTCTCGCAATTTGAATTTCAGGTTTAAAGTACAAGAAAATATTGTCTGGCTCTCCTGTTCAAAATCAGTGCATGAATTACCATTTTTAAGTTTAGACTTTAATATATTTTTTTTCTTTTCTTGAATAATTTTTTTGCTTCAAAGTGCCAACGTTATGTGAGAGTTCACCATGTTAACAAGAATTGTTTGTTCTGATTCCATGTTAGTTTTTTCTGTATTTGCAAAGTAGGACTAGTTAAAAAGAAGATGTTTTATGTCTAAACATGAAAGTTCATGTAGCATGTATGTAAGCAATTGTGACATCTATACTGTGAGAAAGAAGAAGTTCCTGCCGTGCCTCTTAATTTTGTTCTGTGGATATGCATTTCATCCCTCAAGGTGTTTTTTTTGTTTTGTTGGAAAACCCAGACACATGTTCAGAGAAGCCATGGTGTCTTCTAGAGGATCTTCTGATCTGGAGAACTAAAGAATCAGAATTTCAAGAGTGTGCGCTGTTCCACCAGGAGCAGGACAAGGCTTAGTTGTCCTGTCACCAAAATACCTAACTCTCAATGGAGACAAAGACAGCATGTCTTTTCTGTTAAAATGGGTTAAAGGAATGAAAAGATTCTGACATTTTCATGTGCTTTGTTTGTTATATGCCAATTGTTGTTCAGGTTATGGGAACTACCTGCCATGTAAATTGCTTGTGATTTTTTAGAATAAGTTTTTACTGTAAATAATGGAATTATGCCTGCAAGTATTATTTCTGCACTTCAAGCTCCATGTTTGTGTTTGGATCCACTTGCACTTCAGATTTGTGGTGTACTTATTTTCACTAAAACTGATGCATGACAGAAAAAAAGATCCATCATTACAAAGAAAGATAAACCAACTTTGCTATAGACCTCATCTGAGCCTCCAAATGGATATTTCCTGACTTAACATTTCATACAGCCTTATTTACCTAATTCTGAGAACACAACATACATACATATTCTGCAACAGATACACTAGACGAAAGTAGTACATCAAGACCTAAAAATCTTGCTTGTGTTGTAAGATGAGAACTAAAATAATTGTGCCACTACACAATAATTTGTACAATGTCCACTTTTCTAGGCACTTGACGTACATAAAACAGTGACGAAAAATAGAACTAAATATGGGCAAGACTAAAATTGTGTAAGAAAATCATCTGGGATAGGAATAAGAGGGAAAATGGAGAGGAGAGAATATGTCACTGGAATTCATTATTTTAAGATGAACATTGACATTAATTGTATTTAAAACCCTTTGTACAGAAACAGGTTATAATTTGAAGGAAAACAAGAAGATGGCATCTATAAAACTACTGATTAGAGATTCAGATGAACACTTTCAGAAAGGCCCCCATGACTACCAGGTTTAAAATTTATTGTTTCTGGAAATCCTGTAGCTTATTGGTCTTTCTCAAAGTATTCATTATGTTTTTTAAACAACATAGAGGGAAGATCTGAACATAGGTATGCATAAGGAGAGGAAATGGCAAATGTGAAATACTATTGAAATGCTATGGTCAAATAGCAGTAAGTATTTGCTGCTAGCTAACACCAATATAGTTGAACCTTCCTGGGTCACAGAAGTCATTTATGCCTGTTTTCCACACATATTGTTTGTGTTCTAAAACAACATAAAGCTCTACATCTGAGATGTCCAAGACCACATAAAATTGATGGTTATTTAGAATCGTAGAATAGTTTGGGTTGGAAGGGACCTTTAAAGATCATCTAATCCAACCCTCCTGCTGTAGGCAGGGACATCTTTCACTAGGCTAGGTTGCTCATAGCCCCTTCCAATGTGACTTTGAACACTTCCAGAGATGGGGCATCCACAACTTCTCTGGGCAAGCTGTTCCAGTGTCTCACCATCCTTGTAAAAAATGTGTTCCTTATGTCCAATCTAAACCTATCCTCTTTCAGTTTAAAATTCTTGCCTCTGCTCCTGTCACTACAGGCCCTTGTAAAAAGTCTCCCTCCATCTTTCTTATAAGCCCGGTTTTTATATAGAGAGGCCACAATAAGGTCTCCCTGGAGCCTTCTCTTCTCCAGGACGAACAACCTGAACCATCTCAACCTTTCTTCACAGGAAAGGTATTCCAGCCCTCTGAGCATTTTCATTGTCCTCTGGACTTGCTGTAGCGGGTCCATGTTTCTTTTTTGCTGGGAGCCCCAGAGCTGGATGCAGTACTCCAGGTGCGGTCTCACCAGAGCAAATGGGGAGAATGACCTCCCTCAACCTGCTGACCATGTTTCTTTTTGTGCAGCCCTGGATACCGTTGGCTTTCTGGGCTGCAAGCGCACATTGCTGGCTGATGTCCATTTTTTCATCCACCAGTATCCCCAGGCCCATCTCCACAGGGCTGTTCTCAATCCCTTCATCCCCCAGTCTGTACTGATACTCGGTATTGCTCACACCTAAGTGCAGGACTTTCCCCTTGGTCTTGTTGAACTTCATGAGATTCACACAGGTCCACTCCTCAAACCCATCAAAGTCCCTCTAGATGATAGCCCTTCCCTCTAGCGAATCAGCCTGAACATTCAGCTTGGTATCATCCACAAACTTGCTGAGGGTGCACTAAATCCCACTGTCTATGTCACTGGTGAAGATATTAAATAGTTCTGATCCCAATATGAACTCCTGAGTGGCACCAGTCCTTAATGGTTTCCACTTGGACATTGAGCCCTTGACTGTAACTCTTTGCATGTGGCCATCCAGCCAGTTCCTTATTCATCTAACAGTCCATCCATCAAACCCATATATCTCCAATTTAGTGACAAGTATGTTGAGGGGACTGTGTCAAAGGTCTTACAGAAGTCAAGGTAGTTGATAGCTGTAGCTTTTCCCTTGTCCATTGATGCAGTCACTCCATCATAGAAGGCTACTAGATTAGTCAGGCATGATTTTCCTCTGGTGAAGCCACATTGGCTGTCTCTAATCACTTCCCCATCTTCCATATGTTTCAGCATAACTTCCAGGAGGACCTGTTCCATGATCTTACCAAGCAGTAGTTCCCAGTGTCCTTCTTTTTACTGTTTATAAAAATGGGTGTGATGTTTCCCTTTTTCCAGTCACTGGTAGTGCCTGACTGCTATGACTTTTCAAATATAATGGAGACCATCTTACTAACTTTGCCTGCTGGTTCCCTCAGGACCCTGGAATGCATCTCATTGGGTCCAGTGACTTTACATATGTTCAGATTCCTCAGGTGGTCTTGAACCTGGTCTTCTTTTATGATGGGAGGGACTTCATTCCCCTTTGAGGTTCACAGGCTTGAGAGATGTGGGAAGACAGATTACCAGTGAAAACTGAGGCAAAAAAATGGTTGAGCAGCTCAGTCGACTCCACGTTGGTTGCTACCAGCTCTTCTGCCTTATTTACTGGAGGTGGTACATTTTCTCTAATCTTCCTTTTCTGGCCAACGCACCCAAGAGTCTTTCTTATTATTATTTGCATCCCTCACCAAATTCATCTCCACTGTGCCTTAGTTTTCCTGATCCCATCCCTACACATCTCAGCAGTGTCCCTATATTCTTCCCAGGTTACTTGTCCCTGCTTCCACTGCCTATGCATTTCCTTCTTACACTTTAGTTTGGCCACAAGGTCCTTAATGAGCCATGCCAATCTCCTGCCTTCCTTGCCTGATTTCTTACATGTGGGAATTGAGAGCTCTTGCACTCTAACATCCTTTAAGGACTGCCAGCTCTGTTCAGCTGCTTTGTCCCTGAGGGCAGTTTCCCAGGGGGTCCCATTCAGTAATTCCTTAAACAACTGAAAGCTCACTGTCCTAAAATTCAGTGTCCTGACTCTACTCTTCACCAGACCAATATTGCTTAAGACTCCAAGGTATGATCACTGCAGCCCAAGCTGCCACCAGTCTTGACCTCTTTAACCTCTTCACCTCTCTTTGGTGAGCCAGAGGTCCTGTAACACTTCTTTTGTTGTTGGGCTGCCTGTCACCTGGATTAAGAAATTATCCTCAGCACACTCGAAGAGTGTCCTGAACTGCTTGCAGCTTGCACTGTCCAGTAGAGTCAAGGTGATTGGAGTTCCCCAGCAGGATTAGAGCCTATGAGCATGATAATTCCTATAGTTGAGGTAAGAATGCTTCATCAACAAGCTCCCCTTCATTGGATGGCCTGTAATAAACACCAGCCATGACGTTTCCTTTGTTGGTTTGACCAACAAAGCTCTAAACCTGCTCAGCGTTGTTTTTCAAAGACAGCTCTGTGCAGTCAGTCCATTCTTTCACATAGAGGGCAACCCCTCCTTCCATGCCTATCCCTTCTGAACAGTTCATAGCCGTCAATTGCAATGATCCAGTCATCTCACCACATTTCAGTGACAGCAATTAGTTTATCACTTTCTGGCTGCACAATGGCTTCCAGCTCCTCCTGCTTGTTACCTATGCTGCATGCATTGGTATAGAGGCACTTCAGTTGGGCTATTGACTGTGTCACCTTTTTAGAGAAACAGGTCCTAATTCTTTGAGGCATTTACAGGTGTTTCCCTGTTGGTTCCCAATACATCAGCAGGCCCTGGTTATTTTCTCTTGCTCAAAATGCTACATCCTTTTCCTTCTAAATCTAGTTTAAAGCTCTCCATAGAAGTCCATATTTGTAGTTGAAGGCAGGCTAGTTATAAGCTTAATGTAGCTGGTGTTTTGGAAAGTCTAAGGATGCCAATATGATCCAATATCTTCTGCATAAACTAGTACCTATTTCCTAATATGTCACTTTCTAGATGGTAAAAATATGCCATGGTATATGAATCCTTGTTATAAAATTATATCTTATGACAAATATGGGATATGTTTTCTAAATAAAGACCCAATTTTTGACAGACAATCCTGTAATTCCTCCATCATCCCTGTTTTTCAAACTTATATTGCAGTAAAAATTTTTACGCTGATCTTCATTCTGTTTAATTTCCAAAAGGGTGATCAAATGTCTATTAAATTTTTAATACATATTTGTAAGAAAAATTCATTTTTTACCATGCTTTCAATTAACATTATAATTTTGTTTTGATAACTCTAAAGGACCTGAAAGAGAAATTGCAACTTTGACCCAAATTCAGTGTGTATATCGCAGTGACCCCAAGATCTCAGATTCATATTTTTCTGTTGCGAATGCATTGGCTGAAATTATCAGATTATCATTTGATCATGAGGTTAATGAGGTTTTAATTTATAATCTGAGTTAATCTCAGTGTGTATTACTTTATATACTGTTCCAATTCCAATTCTTATATCACAACAATCAGATATAAGGAGTAATGAAGGAACTGGCAAAGGAACTTGCCAAACCACTCTCTATTATCTACCGGCAGTCCTGGTTAACTGGAAAAGTTCCAGCTGACTGGAAATTAGCAAATGTAACACCCATCTACAAGAAGGGTCGGAAGGATGATCCAGGGAACTATAGGCCTGTCAACCTGACCTCGGTGTCGGGCAAGGTGATGGAACAGATCATCCTGAGTGCCATTACATGGCATATGCAGGACAATTGGGGCATCGGGCATCATGAAAGGCAGGTCCTGCTTGACCAACCTGATCTCCTTCTATGACAAAGTGATCTGCTTAGTAGATGAGGGCAGGGCTGTGGATGTAGTCTATCTAGAATTCAGTAAGGCATTTGACACTGTCTCCCACAGCATCCTCCTAGACAAACTGGCTGCCTGGGGCTTGGATGGGTGGACTCTTCAGTGGGTTAAAAACTGGCTGGATGGCCGAGCCCAGAGAGTGGTGGTGAATGGGGCAAAGTCCAACTGGTGGCTGGTCACTAGCGGTGTTCCCCAGGGCTCAGTTCTGGGGCCGGTGCTGTTCAATATCTTTATAGATGATCTAGACGTAGGGATTGAGTGCACCCTCAGTAAATTTGCAGATGACACCAAGGTGGGTGGGAGTGTCAATCTGCTGGAGGGTAGGAAGGCCCTACAGAGGGATCTGGACAGGTTAGATAGATGGGCCGAGACCAACGGCATGAGGTTCAACAAGAACAAGTGCCGGGTCTTACACTTTGGCCACAACAACCCCATGCAGCGCTACAGGCTGGGGAAAGAGTGGTTAGAAAGTGGCCCGGCAGAAAGACACCTGGGGGTGCTGATGGACAGCTGGCTAAACATGAGCCAGCAGTGTGCCCAGGTGGCCAAGAAGGCCAATGGCATCCTGGCCTCTATTAGGAACAGTGTAGCCAGCCGGTCTAGGGAAGTGATCGTCTCTCTGTACTCAGCACTGGTGAGGCCACACCTTGAATACTATGTTCAGTTCTGGGCCCTGCACTTCAAGAAAGGTGTTGAGGTGTTGGAGCGAGTGCAGAGGAGGGCAACCAAGCTGGTGAAGCATCTGGAGGGTATGACCTATGAGGAACGGCTGAGGGAGCTGGGGTTGTTTAGGCTGGAGAAGAGGAGTCTCAGAGGTGACCTTATTGCAGTCTACAACTACCTGAAGGGAGGTTGTAGTGGAGTGGGAGCTGGCCTCTTCTCCCAGGCAGCTAACGATAGGACAAGAGGACATAGCCTCAAGCTTTGCCAGGGGAGGTTCAGGTTGGACATTAGGAAGCATTTCTTCTCAGAAAGGGTCATTAGACATTGGAAGGGGCTGTCCAGGGAGGTGGTGGAGTCACCATCTCTGGATGTGTTTAAGAAAAGACTGGCCATGGCCCTTAGTGCCATCGTCTAGTTGACGTGGTGTCAGGGCAATGGTTGGACTCGATGATCCCAGAGGTCTCTTCCAACCTGATTGATTCTGTGATTCTGTGATTCTGTGAATCACTCTACTACTGATCAACTACTATTAAATATTTCATAATTGCCAAGCATATGTCCTCCACATTTATATTAAGTAATATTCATAGAAAAAATAATTTTATGAAAAATATGTATATCTATAGATTATCTGTAAAAATTGGTCTATAAAAATCATTGCTTTGATATTTTCAATTCTAATCATTTTCAAGATTGTATTAGCAAAGAAATCCATGAAGTTAGAAAGTTGAAAATTGATTTATTTGTAAATTATATCATAATATTTATGCAGTTAATTATTGTGCATACATTTAATTTCTGAAAACTGTTTGTCATTAGTTATTTTATTTATGTTGAAATGTGTCATATCAAGTGTATTAAATACATTCCCCTGATGTATTTTGACATACCTGATTTTCTACCCCTTTTTTATAGGAAGTAGACGCTATCAATTTTGCCTAGTATTATGAGTTGTGCATAAGAAAGATGACAAATCAGACAGACGTTCTTGTATTTCAATGACTTATAAGCCTTAGACTTGCTCAGGTATAAACAAAGGTTCTCTAAGCTTATGTCCTTGAGCTTTTGAACATAAGGTGATTCACAGGAAAGGAAACCACCTCCTGGACACTTTTTTTTTTTTTAAATAAAGTTTTCTGCAGGTATTGTTGCCTCCTACTATCCTAACTTTGCAGCTTCTCTCCTACCTTTCTTGTGTAGTCTGCTTTTAATTGACATGTATACCTTTATGTCAATAAAATTTAGGCACCAAATGGGTAACAGGAAGAGATTTTGTAGACATATATGTAATTTTTCAATGGTGAGGATTTCATGAAAATAAAATGGAGTAGGACAATGATATATAGGATATGGAAGACAAAACAGTACAAATTTTAAATCAGTGGAAGACAGGGCAGGCTGAAGAAGTGAAATATGGATTTAAGTTTATTCTACAACATGTAAATGGCACACCCATTGAAGATACACTGTGACTGCATGTACAGCCCTACTCTCTTTTTTATCCCCTCTCTTTTTCTATGTGATGATATATTCAGAATCCACAAATTAGATGGGTCTCTTAAATCAGGCAGAAAGCTCAGAAATAAAAAAAAACCACAAACATCATCACTTCCTTTTTCTTTTTGTCTTACATTAGGAAATGCTTGTTGACCCAACTAAAGTATATTTTATTTTGGCAATATCTAAGGTCTTTAAATACCTAGTAAATTAATAGAAGTATTATCAAGTTTCAAAGGTGCCAACATACAAATCATATATTGTTAATGAATGTTATTCCGCAAACGAAATACATATGTTGACCCAAATTTGCAAAAGTTAAATTGTCCAATGAAAAGACCTGACACTTCATCAAATCTGTTCATCTCCTGTACAAAGTATTTGTTTAATGTATTGTATACAAAAGTCATATATAGTCTTATAAAGCGAATTTCTTTTTTGCCTTAGTTACCGGGGAATCTTACCTTCCTGAGAAATTCAAGGATGGAACTACTATTGCCAACTTTGGCAAAAAGTGGACTATTGCTGATCCAATTACACAGGAATCTGAGTGCAACGTTAAAAGCTTCAATGATGATTTAAAATAGTTCTGAATTTAAAAGTATGTAAATTTTATTATTTTTGCAGATACAGTATGATCTAAGAGCCTTGCAGGGACTTTAGGGGAGAAAAGTTCAATTTGTAGATTTTCTAGAGCAAAACAAAAGCATCTGTAGTTATTAAAATGTAGGGCCGAGTCTTGACCTTAACTGAGAATAAATCTGGAGAAAATTACTCCTGTGTCGTAATAAGACGAAGTGGTTTTTTTTATCATCAGATTGAATTTAAACATGTAACAGCTGTCTAAAACTTCTGAAAGTGTTTGAGGGTTAGAAAGCCTTGAGAGTAAAAGCATCCATGATTAAAAGGCAAGCAAGGCAGGCATAGATGTTTTCTCCCATATTTAGATATGTTTAATACATTGTAAAATATGTTATTTACGATATATCATTCATGCAAAAAAAAGTCCCAGAACTTGAAAAAAAGTCAGTTAATATTTCCTGTAAAACACAAATCTGGCACTGGTACAGCATGTGTATATACATCTGTCCTGAATAACCCTTGGTTACATACTCAAGTCTTTTAATCGCACTTTTCACCAAGGGTCACTGATTTTGTGTTCCTTATCTTTTGGCTGACAATACAAGACACTTAAGAGCATACTACCTGGACTTCAGTAAAGCCTTTGACGTCATTTCCCACAGCATTCTTCTGGAGAAACTGGCTGCTCATGGCTTGGACGGGTGTACGCTTTACGGGGTAAAAACTGGCTGGATGGCCAGGCCCAAAGAGTTGTGATGAATGGAGTTAAATGCAGCTGGCAGTCGGTCACAACTGGTGTTCCCCAGGGCTAATTATTGAGGACAGTTCTCTTTAATATCTTTATCAATGATCTGGATGAGGGGATCAAGTGCACCCTCAGTAAGTTTGCAGACAACACCAAGTTGGGTGGGAGTGTTGATCTGCTTTAGGGTAGGAAGGCTCTACAGAGGGATCTGTACAGGCTGCACCTATGGGCCGAAGCCAATTACACGCGGTTCAACAAGGCCCAGTGTCACGTTCTACACTTGGGTCACAACAACCCCATGAAATGCTACAGGCTTTGGGAACAGTGGCTGGAAAGCTGCCTGGCAGAAAAGGACCTGGAGGTATTGCTTGACAGATGGCTGAATACGAGCCGACAGTGTGTCCAGGTGGCCAAGAAGACCAACAGCATCCTGGCTTGTATCAGAACTAGTGTGTCTAACAGGTCTAGGGAACGGATTGTCCCCCTGTACTCAGCACTGGTGAGGCCACACCTTGAATACTGTGTTCAGTTTTGGGCCCCTCACTACAAGAAAGACATTGAGGTTCTGGAGAGAATCCAAAGAAGGTCAACGAAGCTGATGAAGGGTCTTGAGCACAAGTCTTACAAGGAGCAGCTGAGGGAAATGGGGTTATTTAGTGTGGAGAAAAGGAGGCTGAGGGGAGACCTTATTGCTCTTTACAACTACCTGAAAGGAGGTTTGTAGCGAGGTGGGTGTCGGTCTCTTCTCCCAAGTAACAAGCAATAGGACGAGAGGAAATGGCCTCAAGCTGTGCCAGGGGAGGTTTAGATTGGCTATTAAGAAACATTTCTTCACTGAAAGGGCTGAAACATTGGAACAGGCTGCCCAGGGAAGTGGTTGAGTCACCATCCCTGAAGGTAGTTAAAAAGATGTGCAGACGCGGTGCTTAGGGACATGGTTTGGTGATGGACTTGGCAGTGCTAGGTTAATGGTTGGACTTGATGGTCTTAAGGATCTTCTCCAACCAAAACAATTCTATGATTCTATAATTCTATAATTTGCAGAAATGTGAGCCATCTCACCTACAACTGTGCTTAGTGAGAGCTCTGCTCTGAGCCTATAAAGATCAATACAGCTCTAACTATGATGAAAAATAAACCCCTGGGCGTCAAAAATCGGTCACACAAAATTAGTTGTTACTTTATAATTTTGTCTGTAATCTCTCTGCCTTCATTTCCCTTGGGTAAAATGACATTAATATTGCCTCATCTCATTTGACTATTCTGAAGATCTGTTAATTAATATTAGCACAGATCTAAGACATTATGACAAAAACACCACAGAAAATTCCATAGGATTGTTAATAATTCTTTCTTCAGAGCAAAATTTGAATAATTTCCAGTAACAAAGGCCAGTGAACAATACTGGAAAATACTGAATACTAACTTTCTTAAGCTCAACTGATTACAGTTGGAAACAAAGAGAAAACATTTAAAACTTGCAAGATCTTTTCCACTATAGACTGATGATTAACACAGGGGTAAACTGGGTTAGGAAGAAATCAGTCACCATGTAAGTTCACCAAAGTTTATTTATGTTTTTCTTCCTAATCGAAATAACTTGGACTTTTACCAAAGCAATCCCCTTAGAATGACCAGAACAATAACAACAACAAAAAATGCTAAATTATTTTAGACTAGGAGCATATCACACAGTCTTCTAGGATAAACATCAAAAGAAATCAAGGGAATATATCTACAAAATAATGTTATATGTATAAACGATTAGGATTTTTATCTAATCTGATATCAGTCTTTGATTGTTGTGATCCCCTTTCCATCAACAATGTCTTGTTTTTACCAACTGTAAGAATTCTTTTTGTAAAATGTTGGCTTCGCCACAGTTATAAAAGAAAAGTAAAAAGGTAGGATTGAATATAAAGTCCATAACTTTATGCATACTTACTTTTTCCATTGACACATGTCTCATATTATGCTAGATAATAAGTAAGCAGCTGTGAAATACGGGCTACATGCTGTATACTCCTTTGCTAGCACGTAGTGTTTTCTGTATCTTTGTTTTTCTGCTTGTTTGTTTTGTTTTTTATGTATTGTAAACTCCTACTATATATTTCCCTATTCCCAGGAAGGTAAAAAGTCTTCTGAGAAGTCAGAAGCCTCAGCTGTACGCATTAACCTCCTATGCATTGACATGACTATGGCAGGTGTATAGATAATGCAATGGTTAAAATTCTCTGGAACTGTTCTTGTTTCAGTTTAAATTAAAGGTGTTTGTTCATAATTATATTATCTAGTCTTTGCGTAACCTTATTTCAGTTCATTGGGTATTTTAGCAGTATTCAGAATATATACTCATGAAAGATGAATAAAATTTAGCTGAAAATATCCTGAGTCTTTTTATATTGCTCTTCACATTTATTGCAAGGTTATATCAGGAAGTTCATGAGAGTGTGAATGGAAAAGTTTAGTGGCTTGATCTGCATAGCAACTACCAGATCCGTTTATTTATTTTTTTATTTATTTGACTGTTCAGGATTGTTTCATCAGTCATGCTATCTAAATCAGAACTTGCAGAACCCATGGGAAGGCCTAAGATCACATTGTGGAAACAATTCTAATAATATCACTCTCAATAAACAGTACACATTGGACTTCTGAGTGTTTTGTCCCAACACAGCTCTATCACTTTTGGGGGCAAAATTGATGCCTTTTATCATTTTTAGCTTCCAGGATGAACCTCAGAGTGGCAGAGGTCATTCAGGCCTTAAAAATCCCAAGGGTTTGGCATCTGTAAATGCTTTCCTTCCAGGCTACTAAAGGGCTGAACACAACTTCCTAAAAATAAATTTGTTATTAGTTTATTCCAAAGTTACTTAGGAACCAGACGCAGTGCAAAGACAAAATAAAGGTCCCTATACATGTTCACTCTTATCTAAACCCCAGGTTTTTTGGAACGCCTGACAATATCTGAGCATCATTTTGCTTGCTTTAGGAGAGGCAAGCAGCTTCCTGCTGGCTGGTTTTGCTTTTTCATCTGTGTGCCAGAGAGCAGCAAAGTCACCATGGCTCTGCAAAGCCACCATGGGTCTGCAAAGCAGGTTCAACCAAGAACCACAGGCAGATATGGGCAGGCAGGGCAGAGCCCTCATACATCTGGCCAAGGCCAGCTTAGCTTGTCCATGGCAGTGGCCAGGGTCACTGGCAGCCCCATAACCATGAAGCACATCCACACTGACAAGGCAGGTCCAAGTCCCAGCTCGGAGGTCAAGCCCCTGGATCAGCATCAGGTTCTGGATGAGCAGTGACAAGGCCAGGCGCGGGCACATCTGCAACAGAGGACCTCCCTGTAGCTGGTAGCAAGGACAGGATAGCAATTCCCAAGCAAATGACCAGGAGAGCAAGGGCTCAGTGCAGCTTCCTAGTAGAGATTTTTTTTTAATTTTTAATTATTTTGGGGATTATTTTTGGAATTTTTATTATTTAAGCTGGCCCTGAGCCCACGCAGTCAAACCCCTGGAGCAAGAAGAAATGCACTCAGGGCTCTGACGCTGAGTTAGTATTTATCAGCACATTTTTTCAGAACAGCAGTTGGCAATGCTTTCCAGTTCCATCTGCTCCTTATGCCTACATCTTGTTACACTAAAAATCTTGTCATCGGCCTAGGTGAACTCACCACGTATTATGAGACAAGAGCTTATTGTGAGCTGAACTAACACTGACAACAAATTTTAACAGTATAATTGAAACTCAGTTACTATTGGTCCAGTTACAAAATACTAACACAATTTTCACATTAATGAACTGTTCAAATTTTTTTGTTCAGATTTTTTTGTTCAAATTAGCATAGAAAAGTCTCATTAATTATACAACTTAAGTTGCTATATAAGCAACCTTCCTAGTTTATTTCCAATGTTCCTCAGACTTGTCCAGATACAACACTCACGGAGCTGGAGCTCCAAAACTTTCATCAATGGTCATTTGACCCGTGGATCCTTACTAATGCAATGTAAACCAGCCTGGGTGACAGTAAACCCAGCCATATCATGGGACCCTGCATCATTAGGACACCATTTACTGAACTGTAATCTCCTCATGTTTTATTTGTCTCTTATGTTACCTCATGGTGCAAGAAACATAAGACTCATCAACCTATTTTGAATTGATATGAAGACTTTCTCTGATTGAGAGCTCCTGACAATATTTCCTTGAGGTGCTTCTTACTCTTTACTTCCCCTGAACTTCCTCATAAATTTTGCTTCTTGCAGCATTGAAAGTAATACTAAAGGGCATATGATATTCATGTTAAAATAGTTGCAGGGCATATGTAATTTATATAAAATAACACAGATATTTGCTTTAATATTGAAACAAAATTTTTCCAATAGGTGTCTTTTTTTCAGAAAGCACTAGTAGTATTAGTCAGCCACATTACATAGAGTTTTATATATTTTAGGTGAAATGGAAGCCTCCATTTTTATTGTTTATACTGCTTTCTATTGTACGAATGCACAATTAGAATTTCTGTCAAACAGTGAGAACTCAAATTACAATGAGAATACAGATGGTATCATCATCACAAAGTACCTTTTATTTCCGTACAAAAATGGTATTAAATTTATATCAAGTATATCACAGATTGTCTTCAAAATAACACAAATTATGCTCCTATCATAGAAGAGTTTAAATTTGAAATATGCCATTAGTCCCTGATTGAAACTTGACTCTTTGTGTATCAAGATTTTTTGATGGATAAAGGCCTACATGTAGTTTCTTTACATTTTCTCTTGTCAATAGATTTTTTTCTTTTGAAAACTGGTTACAGCAGTGTAATGCAATGTATTTTGTTAGTTTTTTGTGGTTTTAGACAAATAATTGTTCCTATGCAGGTTATGGTTTTTTTATAACTTATGATACAGAGTTTCTCCCCCATGCTTTCTAAATGGCAAAGATAAATGAATCTTGGTTTAAGTTTTTTACAGATTAGAAGACTGAAGCACAAAATGATTTATTTATATTAAAAAAATAAGGATTTAAAAGGTGTACAAAATACAGGATAGAACGTTTCAGGGGTTTACCCTACACCTTCATTTTGATAAGCATTATGGTATGCGACCATGTTCCTCAGCCCAAAGTATTTGGGAATACTTGGATTGGGTCAAACATAGGAATTTCCATATATATCCTTTCCAGAATTCATTTTTGCCAAAGCAGTGTTAGCTGCAGTCATTTGTTTATAGCTATTTTTTAATAAATAGATAAATAAATAAACAACTAGTTCTTAGCACCAGATTTTCGGCTCAGATTCTAAGGTGGGATTCATTGTGGCCTACCCAATCTTCAACCTGACAAGAGGAAAGGAAGATTTGCAGATATTATATACACCTCTTTAATTTAACTAAATTTGTCTGTAATGTAGTTTAGTCTTGTGTCAGGTCCCATCCCACTCAGTGGGCTCATGAGGGGTTCACTTACAGATCTTTTGGGAGGCAATCTGGAGTGATCAATCACAGTCACTCTAGGGGCTTAATCAAAAGATTTATATGTTTATTGGAGAACATACAAAGTTCACAATGAACAGGGGTTTGGCAAAAAATATCAGCAAAACATACCTTCACTACAAAACATGATAAAGAGAACCATAACAAAAAACACAACCCGAACAGTAACTTCAACAGTCAAAAGTTTTCATAACCACTAAATGCTGCTGGCAATAGCAACTTCGGAATTAGGAAAGCAGAGTTAAAAAAGAAGAAAGAGAGAGAGAGTTGAGAAGGAGAGCAGAGATAGGAAAGATATCACCACCCTTGTGTCCAGCGACAAATTCAACAGGTATCCAGCACGTATAGTCCAAACGTATCCAATGGTATCCAAGGGTAGTGGGGTGCACCCATCCGGCAGCTTCACATTCCACCCTTTTTTATAATCCCTTGCCCCGCCTCTGGGGAGGAGTCCCGTCTGAGACCACGCACGTGCAAGTGTAACTTCTAGAGAGTTCCTGAAATGGGTCTGGGGTCCCCTGGTGGTCTGCCAGCCCCCTCCCCTCAATTTCAGGTACGTGGCCAAAACATGACCTTCGGTTCTGCGCAGCCACAGCGGTGTCCTAGGCACAGCCTTCTACAGGCACGCACGCGCAGTCCGCGAGTCAGTTATATAACTGCGGAGGTGTTACGAAGTCGAAGCATTGTTACCAAGTGGAACATTTGGGAGCGTGCACTCTTCACAAGTTGTTTACCTAACCAGAGAGCTGTTTTGCAAAAACATTCTCCCCCCTCCCTCGAACCTAGGGGCTTCAGCCCAAAGAGGGCTGTTTGGGACATACTGTTGACCCCTTCTTAGTCGGTCCTCTACGTCTTGACACACTCTGTGCAGTTCTGTGTCTTTTGTGAGGTGTGAGAGTTGTTCAAGTACTAGGTGGAGAAAAATCCTTGATCATCTCCCTGTGTCTCATGGGAAACTCCAGCCGTTTTTGCCCCCAAGTCAATGACCCCCTCCCCCCAAAGCTTGTGCAATGAGGGTAAGCAAGTTCTAATTACTGTCCTGGCAGAAAGAAGAAAAGTGTGAGCCAATGAAGGAGGAGATTCTGCAGGTCCCAGTCCATGCTATCTTTTCCTGCTCAGCTCCTTAAAACTGGTAGGAGGAGACATAGACTTATCTGGTTTCCACCAGAAATCTACCTGGCTCAACTAGGCTCCCTAAATAGGGGGTCTCAGGGACACTTTTATATACTGCTTGTTTTTGTCTCAGTGAATCTATTCTCTCTCTTTTGTACAACAGAACAGTGTCGCAGTATTTTCCTAAAGGTAAGAGTGTTGTTTTATTCCTTTATTTCCAGTTACAGACCTCTCACAGAAGACAAACTCACCCTACTCCTCTCACTTGGATCACTGAGTGAGCTGCATTTGGAGGTTTAACTTTCTGTCTGATATAGCAGTTATTAACCTGGCCTCCTCTGGACTCTAACTGAGTCATCATGATTTGCACTGAGTGCTGGCTGGTTTGTCTTTGTCTTTTTTAGCTTAGTTTAGCTAAGCTAAAAAGGGAGAGTTTGCCATTGGGTTTCAGCTATCTTCCACCTTATTTTTTCTCACTACTGTGTATATAAACACTGTGAAAAATATTGTTTGTGACTTAGTCAGAACTTTTATTTCTATTTCACTCCACTGGAAACTGTGGTCCATTATCCTTTTGGAATGGTGTTCCGTAGTTGCACTTGTATTTATATTTTCCACATATGTTGAAGAACTTCACTAATGGGAGCGCTTTAAGTTTTTCAGGAAATTTCCTTTTTTACTAATAGCTGGTTTGTGATCCTATTTGCAACCATTGAACATGTGTGCATTGTAAGGATCTCTTTGTATTTTAAGATACATTTATATACTTTCTTTTTTACAGTGACAATAGTGGTCAGTAAACAATGCTGTATTCATAATAGCTAGAGAAGATTCATTTTTCATGAAAAGTATGATATTCTTAAAATCACCTGTTTCTTTGACTTCTTTAAAGGGAAAAATCCAAGTAGAAAAATTAAAGAATTTAAAAGACGAACATCTCTGAAGTGCCTAGTTATCAATTTTTCCATTAACAGTAGCACATTCTGTTATTGCAGTTTTTGATTTACAGCCTCAAATGAGCTTTGAAAAATATAATAGAACATCTTTAATTAAAACCCCAAAACTCACATTCAGGGACAAATAATAATCCATCAGCTACTTCATTCTCTAACAGGACTCAGGAGAACTTGACAGTCTTAATCACTGTACCCATTTATACCTTCATTTTCAGCTTTGTTTCAGTTGAGCCATTTAGTTGGGTTTATCTAAATTACAGTATCTTTTTTTTTATCACATTTCGTACCTGTAACACAGGAACTAATTTCAGGTGCAAAATGGAATATCTCTGAAGCACAGACATCAGTGGCATAAGTGCGTTAGAATGAAAAGTTACCTGTCACTGACTGATATTTGTCTCTGTAATGAGCTGAGGCATTCAGGAACTGTGCCTCTAGTAAAATTAGGAGCCACCATCAGCAGCACAGCAGAATTCTAAACATGTTAGAGAACATTCATTTTCCTTATTTCACAGGACAGCTGTGGAGTACAGAAATAGTTTCATTAATGTAAACGAAGTTTTGAACTACATCCCAGCATTGCCACAGGTGTGTGGAAGGTTAAAGTAAATACTCATACAGTTCCTAAACACTCATATAAATGCTGTTCTAGTTTCTTTTACTTACTTTGAGGTTAAAATAACACTTACATGTGTTTTTAGCTTTTACTTTTGGTACAGTATCTAGGTCTGTTAAATTATATTCTGCATATGAAATAAAGGGATATGAACTTGCATTGTCAAATTCACTTCTTAAATATCCGTATGGCTGTCCCAAATTACAACTAAGGTAAAAATGACAGGGTGCAACTACTTTTTTTATTGTACAGTGACAAATTTTGTTAAAGTAGGATCCCTCACTGTGGTTTTTCTCTTTAATTAATTTTACTTTATTGTTTTTATATCTTAAGATTTCCATAACATGATAATGCTAATCATATACAATGATGACCTGTAGAGTGGTATTTATGTATTTAAACACTACTCATATTAATATCGTAGAGTTTGAATATTTAACTATTTCTCCAGCATATTTTTTCATATTCTAAGGCTACCAAATAAACTTATCTCAGTATCGGTTTGCCTTTGAAAGGGCATGAGAATGTAAGAGTATGATCTTTTTTCAGAACAGACAGCTCACACAGATTATGACTGGAAACTTAATTAATCAAAGGATAGAAAAATTTGGGGGCTGACTTTTTCAGGTTAGAATTCCACCTTCAGTAAGCAGCTTCAAGAAGCGTCTTCCATCAGTTAATTTGCATTATGTGTGTGCACAGTGCAAGTGATTGAGAGGCAGAAGTAGAAGCTGTTAGAAGTTCTGCCAAGAGCACATGGTAGAAGTGCATACCTTTCCAGACAAGATCCAGGCACTGTGAAATGAATGGAGGGGAGAATGGGGAAGGAGTTAAAGTAGTAGAAAATCTTGTCTATGTAACACCACAGAAAGTAGTAAAACCTAAGCTGTATACCACTAATACCTAGGACTAACCTCCTTCGAGCTTCGTATGCCTCACTAGGCACATGTCTTCTACAAAGCAAGAATGAATAATAAGCATGCCACATTGGCCTCCAAAGATGATAGTATTTTCCCAGAGTCTTTTGTATTCTCTGTGATTATTCTTCCATATTGAAACTATATAAACAATAAATTAATTATGCATAATTAAGTGCAAAAATTTTAAAAATTCATTTCTACCTTTGATAGGTTATGGGTCAAGAGTGTCACTGTATCAAATAAATTTCCACGTTATCAATATATTAAACTATTATCATTCTTTCTACCTTGAATGAAAGCTCACTAGCACAGATGTAAATATCATATCAATTCGTGTAACCTTCTGAAATATCCTATGTGAGAAATGTTAAAACTGTTAAGCCTTGAAACATTCCAGGTGTTCAAGGAGTTAGTCAATAGGACCGTCTGGGAAACTGCCCTCAGGGACAAGGGAACAGAACAGAGCTATAAGAAATCAGGAAAGGAAGGCAAGAGACCAGCATGGATGAATCGAGACCTCCTGATCAAACTAAAGGGCAAGAAGGAAATGCACAGGCAGTGGAAGCAGGGACAGGTATCCTGTGAAGAGTATGGGGATGTTGCCTCATTGTGTAGGGATGGGGTCAGGAAGGCCAAGGCATGGCTGGAGCTGAACTTGGCAAGGAAGGCAAAGAATAATAAGGGCTTCTATGGGTATGTCAGCCAGAAAAGGAAGGTCAAAGAAAGCGTAACCCCCCTGATAAGCAAGACTGGCAAACTGGTAACAACGGACAAGGAGAAGGCTGAGGTACTCAACAACTTTTTTTGCCTCAGTCTTCACTGGCAGTTTCTCTTCCCACACCTCTTGAGTTGACGGACTGCAAGACGGGGACTGGTGGAGCAAAGTTCCTCCCACTGTAAGAGAAGATCAGGTTCATGACCACCTGAGGAACTTCAAAATATGTAAGTCTATGTGACCTGCCAAGGGGCATCCCAGAGTCCTGAGGGAAGTGGCTGATGTAGTTGCCAAGCCACTCTCCATGGAATTTGGAAAGTCATGGCAATCAGGTGAAGTCGCCTGTGACTGGAAAAAGAGAAACATTGCACCCATTTTTAAAAAGGGTAGAAACAAGGACCCTGGGAACTACCGAGCTGTCAGCCTCACCTCTGTGCCTACAAAGATTATGGGACAGATCCTTCTACAAGCTATGCTAAGGCACATGGAGGACAGGGAGGTGATTCAAGACAGCCAACATGGTTTCACCAAGGGCAAATACCGCCTGACCAACTTTGTGGCCTTCTATGATGGAGTGACTACATCAACGGACAAGGGAAGAGCTACTGATGTCATCTATCTGGACTTCTGTAAGGCCTTTGACACAGTCCCCTACAACATCCTTCTCTCTAAATTGGAGAGATATGGACTTGATGGGTGAACTGTTTTGTGGATGACGAATTGGTTTGATGGTCGCACCAGAGGGTAGTGGTCAATGGCTAAATGTCCAGATGGAGGTCGGTGACAAGTGTTGCCCCTCAGTACTGGGACCAGTACTGTTTAATATCTTCATAGACAGTAGGATCAAGTGCATCCTCAGCAAGTTTGCAGATGACACCAAACTGAGTGGTGCAGTTGACACGCCTGAAGGATGGGATGCTATTCTGAGGGACCTGGACAAGCTCAAGAATTGGGCCCATGTGAAATTCGTGAGGTTCAACAAGGCCAAGCACAAGGTCCTGCACCTGGGTCAGGGCAATCCCGGGTATCAGTACAGGCTGGAAGATTAAGGGATTTAGAGCAGCCCTGAGGAAAAGGACCTGGGGGTACCGGTGGATGAAAAACTGGACATGAGCCAGCAATGCATGCTTGCAGCCTAGAAAGCCAAGCATATCCTGGGCTGTATGAAAAGAAGTGTGGCCAGCAGGTTGAGGGAGGTGATTCTCCCCCTCTGCTTTGCCCTGGTGAGACCCCACCTGGAGTACTGCATCCAGCTTTGGAGTCCTCAGCACAGGAAAGACATGGACCTCTTTATCAGGCAGTGTAGTGATAGGACAAGGGGTAGTGGTTTTAAACCATAAGAGGGTAGATTTAGATTAGGTATTAGGAAGAAATTCTTTGCTGTGAGGGTGGTGAGACACTGGAAGATGTTGCCCAGAGAAGGTCAGGTTGGATGGGGTTCTGAGCAACAAGATCTGGTTGAAGATGTCCCTGCTCATTGCAGGGGGGCTGGACTAGATGACCCATAAAGGTCCCTTCCAACTCAAAACTATTCTATGACTGTATGATTCTATGACTCCATGGCAGGCATTTGTTAAATGCTTGTCGTGGGAAATTAATGTTGCAAGAGATGTAATGTATATTATAATAAATATTTTTCACCCTAGTTTGTGCTGAATAGAAACTAAAGATAATAGGGCAGGCAAACACTATACTTTAATCAAACTTCCTTAAAAGGACTTGTTTCACAATAATGGAACTGATTGTAATTTACACCCATACATTAATATACGCATTTAGTAATTCTTGTTTGAAGTGCTCTATATTGTGTATATATTTCATCTAATATAAAGCAAGTTATGTTATTGTAAGGTGCTTGTAGCTCTGAAAAGAGAAGAGAAAACCGTGAAACATAATTGGTCTGCTACTAGTGTCACATTAAACTACGAATGGTTACATAAAGTCAATGACAGCAAAACAAGGCCAACTACTTCAGATGCTCAAGTGATTATTGCTCAATTTTATTTTGTGATTAAAAAGTATTTATAAAAAGTGCTTTAGGAAACAAAAGAACTGCAATATGTAAGCCATCAAGTACTGTATGGAAGGAGGCAGGTGTTGGTGTATTTTGCTAGCATTTAAATATTTAGCAGGATCATTAAATTTTATATTGCATATATGCATACATTTCCAGCCAAGTGAATGCATGCAACAGGAATTTCAACACTTGTCCCACATATTCAATTTTGGAGAATCTGCCCCTTGTTGGTAGTGAGTGAGCAAGTGAATGAGCAGCATAAGCATGGATGCTGCATCTAAATCAAGTGAGCTTTGGGAAAGAATAAACAAATGGAGACGCAAGTGTTGCTGTTCCCTGATGACTTTTTGTATCACCACATCCCTTCTTGGAAAACGTTTTGAAATCTTTCATTAATGCATTTTCAGATGTTTTCTCTTTTCATAAGATATTCCTTAAAACTTCCGAATTGTTTAAAAAAAAGGAATGCAGATTTATGTATGAGACAGTTCAGCAGATTTAGCAACTCTGAGTTTTCAATATATTCATGTTTGATTCAACAACAAAGGATGATTTAAAGCTATAGTAATTAAAAGCATATCTTTTATAAATGTAATCTTTAGTTTCACAACTCTCAGGAATACTGCAGGTTCAGTCAGATTTATGTGGCTCCAACAAACGTGCAAAAGCTTGTCCACCCTGCTTGTTCCCTTCAGTAGCCAAATCCCTCAGTGCCTGCCAGAAAGAAGCCAAGCATGTTTTCTTCCCAGCGGAAAAATAATATTGTTCTTTTTTGTACTCCAGTCCACAAAACACACGCTGAGGCTGCATCCGTGCATAGTCCTGAAAGTTTCCTAATACCCTGACACTGAGCCGAGTGCTGTGAGACCTAGTTGCATCTGCAGCTCCAGAGAGATTACAACTGGTTAAATCAGAAGTGCATTTTATACAGTCAAATAAAAGTCCTCTCCCAGTGAGTAGAGCAAGCAGGAAATATTCAGTAGCACCCACAGAGTGCTGCTGCTGATCTGTGGGAAATGGCTCTTACCTTTTTTGTGTGCCTTATAGCACTGACAGCTGAGAATGATCTTAAAAAAACCATTCTCGTGCCAAGGGGACAGAGGGTATCTGGGTAACTTGGCTGATCTTGATACATGCATTTTTTAGGTTCTTAAGTTGTATTGATCTAAATATAATTGTAGGAAGCCACTTAATGTTTAACTTAGTAATAATTTGGATTTGGTGTTCTCTTTATGCAGTGGCTTTCACATTTGGTTATAAACAAATCTGGTTTTAGCCATCCATTTAATTGTGAACTGCATGAAATGAACTAAAATTCAGATGAGGATTCTTGGAGAAATATCAAAGGACAAATTAGCCATAAAAATAATATGTTCAAAGATTTGTTCTGTTTTGTTCCTGATAGCTGTCACTCTCATCAAATATGCATATTACAGTTCTGGTACACAAGGATACAGTTTATGAGGCTGAGAAGGAAAGACTTTGACTTCAATTTCAGGATGAATAGTAACAATCAAGTTGAAAATTAAACTTGGTCTATTTGATTTTAGTTGTATTCTTTTATTATGAGGTCACAGGAAGTATAAAAGATCAAGTTAAATACACCTTCTGAAATGGATTTGAAGTCTGTTTTTTTCCAGGTTTAAAGTGTCTCTGTTGTTTACTAAGGCATGTGAGAGAAAACTTATGTAGAACACCTAACGATGCAAACCCAAAAATGCACTTAATACTTTTTGAGCCATTAGGCTGAGCCATTTAATTGTATTTTGATGACTTTTTTAATGTCATCCCATAGAAGACAAGATCCACAGGTGGATCTGTAAAATATACTGAGGCAAAAGACCAATCAGCAATTTTTCAGATTATGCTATTCATTTCAGAGTCAATATAAGCTCTCCTACAATCATAACCGTCAGAATGCAAACTGTAACAGCAGTCCATGACCATACGAAACACTATTGAGAAAATGCTTTTCCTCTCTCAGATTGGATTCCCTGGGAAAAAAGAAGCAGATCTGTATCTCTCACTATTCTTAATTCAGTGTACATTTCCATTGTAAGAAAAGGTAGCTGTACGGAATGTGAGGCTATAAAATGCCAAGCCTCTTCCAGTCAGTCAGTTGCTTGATGATCAACTCCCCACTCCTCTAGGTTGGTCCAATAACATTTAGGGTCACCCACAGCTGCTCTAGTTCCAGCTGAAATTTTATTTTACAGTTAGGATTTATGTCTTAATTAATCATTATCTGCTGTACTTTTCCCTTGAAAAAGGCAACCAGTGATGACATCTACATGGCCTGGTTACTCATTTAGGCCCCAAAGAATCATTCTTTTCAGGAGAAATCACAATCTAGGGTTTTGGCTTGTGTGGTCTAAGTACCCACCATGCAGAGGTTTTGATCTTTGGTCATTCAATAATGTCGCCTTCTTTCAAGATGGAAAAGATGACTGAACACTGAAAGATCACTACATTTTGTAATAAAATACAGGATTATTTTATATCACTTCAGATTCCCAACAATTACATGACCTCAGGATCCATTATCAAAATTTCTTTTGCACCCATCAGGACTAGAAACTTTTACTTTTCAGTAAGACCTGAAATCTCAAATATTCATGGTAGGTAAAACTGAGAGAAAAAAAATCCATTACAGGAGAATGACATAGCACAATGGCAGCACTTGACAGTAATTCTCTTAGAGAATCATCCAGATAGCTGTGTGCTCTGGTGTCATCCTTTTGATACCAACACAGACATGCCAGGATCCATCCAGCTCACGTAGTTGTGCTCTATAGATTCCAAAATTCAACCCCATCCACTGAAAACTAGACTTCATCATTCATAGGACTGCCTTGATATTGCATAGTTTTTTGAACCAACTTATTTGGTCCACCATGGCAGAAAGGAGGAAATATAAAGGACAAACTACCATTTGGAGCATCATGGAAATGAGCAATCCATCAGAAAAATTGTGAGTTGTTTTCAGGGAAATCACTAGACGATGCACCAAAAGTGACATTTTTAAACTGAATGATGTTACTGGGCTGTACTCTGTTGGGATTGTAAGACTTTTATGCTACAACAAAAGCTGTGGCCTCTGATATGAAGAAACCTAGCTTTCAACTCTAGAGCATTTTTCTCTATTCTTTTAAGCTCCTCCTAACACATGAACTCAAAGGGAAATTTTTACTAATATTCTCCTAGGCATTGTGAACTAATTGTTAGCAACACTGCCACACCTGCATACATCTATAAAAGAGCGGGAGAAAAAAGGGAATAAACAATGCAGCATCCAGGTATTTCTCATGAATGTACACAAATGACTCACCCATTTCTTTACCATAAGAGACACCAACTTTTAGAGAAAACAAATAAACTAAGAAGTGTAATTGTACTTAGCCAAATGCACTGGTTCTAGCTTTTTTTAAGAATATATCTTGCCTTCATAAACTATTTTTTTTTGTGCTGTAGGAAGCTAGAATGTGATTAAAAGCCACAGAAAGGCTTGATCTCTTTGCAAGTGTAGCTTGCTTGTACTACTCTTTCTTCCACAACCATTAAGATTTTGTTGATGACTTTAAGATTTGAAATCTATAGTTGCTTAGCTCTTTGTTTCTTCCTCTGCCTCTCATTGTAGTATGTTTAAGCCAATAAAATGCAAGTTTTGATCACTATAAGAAAGTCTCTGACTTTTATACAAATTTGCTGTTGTCATGGAAAATTGAGATTGATTTTTACAGAATGGAAAATTATGGATTGATTCAGTAAACATCAATACCAATCTGAGTTCACAAAGTCAGACTTCAAGATTAAAATCAGTGATTTTTCTGAGCAATTAACACTGTGTTTATATCTCCTATCAAGACTTCTTAAAGACAGGAATGCATGTGGTTTCTTTCAGACCTGTTAGATGAAGAAATTAGTAGAAAGCAGTAGCCATTCTGAAAATTGTCAATATTTCAATTTCATCCCCATTCAAAAAATTCAAAATGGCAACTTCTATTAGTACTGGAATCAATATTTATTCATCATTCCTTTATTCCTCTCATATGACACCAAGCTGTCAAAATTGACAAATATTTTAAAGAAAAATGTATTTATGGATATGTGAAGCGTATTGGTTCACTGCAGTTCACAGTAGTCGAACATCAATGATGCAAAAACCAGAATATCTGTAATTTTTCATATTCTAGTTGAAATTAGGATTGTACTTTAAAATAAGATATTAATAATCATAAATACTTACAAATTAGGCTTCTCATATTCCAGTTGTCTTACTTCTTGTCCCATTGTCTGTTTTCACTTTTTTTGAAATTATCAGTAAGTATTTTCAAGAGTCTATCCTGCACTTTGCTTGCAATTGGCCAATGATGGAGCTAATAGATCATTCAACTGTAGTGAAAGTTGATTTACATATATGATATCCAAATCTAGACAAGTATATTTCCTTCTATAGAGTACTTAGCTGCTTTTGAAAGCGCACAGTCCTTAACCAAAGTTCTAGCTTCATGTATAGTTGTTTTCTATGTGGTAGCCTCTTTTTCAGAAATTTTCCTTCTTATATAGTTCCCCTCAGAAAAATTATTTCTTGTTTGTTTGGAATTTCTTCAGGTGGATTGATGGAAGTGAAACAATAAGCTTGTGGAAAACAGGAAACAAACTATGAAGACTCCTGAATTACTTTCTCTAAAATGCAAAAGTTATAATGACCCAGAGCTCAGGAAAGTCATGAGTGAAAACAGAGGACCATACACCACTAAACTCATGCGGGCATCTTTAAATGCACTGGAGATTATGAAGCTAACACAGTGTGAATAAGAACGTAGCTATTTTCTCCAAGATAAGTTAGGACAAAAAAAAAACCCTAGATGTGTGCTTCAGCTCATACAGGAAGTGTATTATGTCTTCCTTTTAAAATCAAACTCTAAAAGGAAAGATGATGTATAGTTGTAAACATCATGAATTTTAAAACTCTCATAGATCAGGACTGAATCTACAATGATAATTTTGAGGTTACAGGTTAGAATGTAACTGTAATATTTCATTGGTTCAGACTTGCCCTGAACTTTTAAATGCTTTGAGCTTGGATTTTGTTTTGATTTTTTTTTTCTTTCAGAAACAATTTTGGGTCACAATAAAGATTAATTGATAACAAACTCAGGAAGAAACAGAACAACTGAACAGATTAAGTTTAGACTTTGAGGTCCCTCTATTGCAGTGAACTCTGCAAATTTTGTTCAAAAAAATCTCCATGAATTTACAATGTTTTAAAATCCAACAACAGTACATAAGTAGAATTATCATTGCCACCTTTGTGAGCAGAAATTTTAGTTGTCTTTTTCTGGATATTGATGATGTGAAGTTACTCTCTAAGTGGAAGGAGAGATGTGAAAGTAAAGAAACAAGTTAATTGCTGAAGTCGGGCCAATTTTGTTCCCTCTTTATGTAAGACTCTGATAGTTCATTAAGTGTGTACATTATAGTACAATTACAAAGAGCAATAGTTCATATTTTCATCAAGCAGAATTAAAAACTTATGGGAAGGAAAATGATGACGTACGTTTACAGTTTGGTGAGTTAGGGGGTTGCTGTTGTTTTCCTAAGTGTACAACAGCTTTTAATTTCTTTCTTTTCTTTCCTTTCTTGGAGAAAAAACAAAACAAAACAAAACAAAACAAAAGAAGAAAGAGTTTACATTTTCCTCTGTAGTGAGTTCACAAAACTTAGCAGATAATACACATTTATTTCATGTGAGAAATGGATTCTAGTATTCAGAATCCAGAAATAGATTCACAGTAGTAGTAAGTAGTGTGTGAAACCACTAGTTATACTGGGAAGAAATTAAGTTCACAATCAAAATGTCAGTGTGATGGGTTGGTCCCAGCTAGCAGCCAAACTCTCGCCCATCCTCCCAATCACCCCCACCAACTCCACCAGCAGGATAGGGGAGGAAATAGGAAGAACAGGAGTGAAAAAGCTTGTGGGTCAATATAAAAATGGGGAGATGCTTGCCAAATGGGCAAAACAGACTCATCTTACGAAAATTAATTCATTACCAATTAAAATAAATATAGAATAGTTCCAGTTGGAAGGGACCTACAATGATCATCTGGTCCAACTGCCTGACCAATTCCAGACTGACCAAAAATTAAAGCAAATTATTAAGGGCATTGTCCAAATACCTCTTAAACACTGACAGGCTTGGGGCATTGACCACCTCTCTAGGAAGCCTGTTCCAGTGTTTGAGCACCCTCTCAGTGAAGAAACATTTCCTAATTTCAAGTCTGAACCTCTCTTGATGCGGCTTTGAACCATTCCCACGCGTCCTGTCACTGCATACCAGGGAGAAGAGATCAGCACCTCCCTCTCCGCTTCCCCTCCTCAGGAAGCTGGAGAGAGCAATGAGGTCACCCCTCAGTCTCCTTTTCTCCAAACTAGATAAACACAGAGTCCTTAGCCACTCCTCACAGGACTTGCCTTCCAGCACTATCACCAGCTTTGTTGCCCTCCTCTGGACACATTCAAGGACCTTACCATACTTCTCAAATTGTGGGGCCCTGAACCGCACACAGTATTCAAGGTGAGGCTGCATCAACACCAAATACAATGGGATAGTCATCTCTTCTGATTGGCTGGTTATGCTGTGTTTGATGCAGCCCAGGATGCGGTTTGCCCTCTTGGCTGACAGGGCACACTACTGACTCATGTTGAGCCTGCTGTCAACCAGCACCCCAAGATCCCTTTCTGCAGGGTTGCTGACTACATGTATATCTACTTAGCCACTGTGGAAATGGCTGTGTCTAACTAGAAACTGAAGAGACCTGTTATTTGCAGATCTAGAAAAAAACTCCATGAACTGTAGGTTCCAGCCACTCCTCTCATAATTTATACTTGTGTCCAGTGTTACTCCATCCCAGGTGAGGAATCTGGCATTTGTTCCTGTTATATTTCATGCCATTGATGATTGCCCAATTCTCCAATCTATCTAGATCACTCTGCAAAGCATCTTGTCCCTCAAAAGAGTCAACAGCACCTCCTAATCAGCAAACTTGCTCATGGTGTATTCAACTCCTGCGTCCAGATCATTAATAAAAATATTGAACAGAACTGGCCCTAGAATTGAGACCTGAGGAGCACTGCTGGTGACTGGCTGTCAGGAAGGTGCGCCCCCATTCATTGCAATCCTTCAAGCCCTGCCATTCAGTCAGTTCTTCACCCTGTGTATTGTGTACCTTCTCATCTCGCAGTTGGACAATTTGTCCAGAAGGATGCTGTGAGGGAATATTGAATTACTGATTTGGGTGGCAGGAAACAAACCAACCAGACAAAAAACAAACAAACATTTACACACATAGGGAAAACACTTTCCTACTCTTCAGTCTCAACTTCACTCAATGTCCCAGCTTCACTTCAAGCACCTCTCTTCCCCACCTAGTTACATTTAGTTAGGCAGTGCAGGAAGGGTTAGTAACTTATCTCTGCCACTCCTTCCTTCTCACACTTTTCCTATTCTCTTGCTTGAATCCTCCACAGGCTGCAGTCCCTTCAGGGGAGCACCTGCTTTGATAGGAACACCTCCCTCCCCTCTGGCCATGGTATTTCCTCTGGTGTTTCCCACTCTTCTTTTGTTCCCTTCTCCTCTTTCTGTCCAGTGGGGTTTTTTTCCCCTTTCTTAAATATATTTTCACAGAGGTGCCACACGTGGCTGATAGGATCAGCTATGCTCTGTAGCATGTCCGTTGTGGATCTGGCTGGAAATGACTTGAACAAGCTGTGTTCAGTGCAGGGCAGCCACTGGTGTCTTCTCACAGAAGCCATCCCTGTGACTCACCAACACTGAAACCTTGACAACTGCACCCAGTACAGACTGTTTCAGTTAACATATATTTAGCTTTCCATTTTTCTAAAAATACTCAAGAGTTTCTTAGAAACAATTATATCTTTGTTTTTCTTGCTTTTACTTTATGTACTCTTTTGTTATTTGTCTTCTTTCTTGTGCACGAACAGTGATTTCTCTGTGATAGTTTAGTTCTTTCATGTTATAGAGGATCACACTAAGACAAAAAATATTAGACATTTCAAAAAGAAATACAAATTCAGCTTAAAAGTAATATTAGACAAGCTGATTGAAGAGACAAGATAAAGCAACTGTCTGCCAAACCAAGGACTGTGCCTATAGCACTATTGTTGCCTTTCAATCATGAGTGGAATTTTTTTTTTTGTTCATGTAAATGTTTAATCTTATTTTTCTTAATCTCTGGGAATATTTGTTTTCAGAAACAGGACTGATTGTGGGATCTAGTTTGGTGGCTATTGTTATTGTTATTACTTTAAAAATTCTTAGTCTTTTTAAATGTCTTTTTGACAAAGTAAACCGGCAGTTCAGTGGAGCTGTACTGTTGTTAGTGCACCATAACGATTTTTCAGAAATTCACAAAGTATACATGACAGAGAAAGCAGCTTGTTGACTAATGCACTGAAGACATTTATAGATCTTGACTAATAACCTTTTCTATGTAAAACTATTTTTGATTATTTTTAAAGTAGAGCCTCTAGTTTTGTTTACAAGTTAAGATAAACCCATGTTTTACTTGTTTGCTCACTGGGTCAGTAAGAGACATAGAGTTGTGTGTGTGCATTTTAACCGTGTGTATGTGTATAGCTTATTTATTCATAGAAATTACTCAGCTGTATGTGTACCTACTACTGTGATACCTACAGAAACTATACTAGTCACTAGTATAGACTAAAATCACAGTTGCACAGAATTCTTTTGCATATTTTTTTGGTTTCACCTTCAGAATTTGAAAATCTCAAGAAAAGTATTAAGAAGCTAAGAAGCATTTACATCCTGATAATTTGATAAAGTAATGATAAGATTTTGCCAAGTTAAACTTTAGGTCACTACTTAAATATTCAAATAAATGGTCTCGTTTTCTTTGAAATTAGTGGGCTCTCAGGACTTTTCAAGATAAAGATGTAGCAGTCTTTTCCACTTCTAAAAAACCCATGTTCAACATTCTCATGTGTTCAACTTATCCTTTTTCTGTGGCTTTAATTTTGGTTTACAATCTGTATTGTAAATAATCCCTGAATTACAAATATTGTATTACTGACATATAGACAGAATGCATATTTAGATTTATTGATTTGTGCCACTAACCTCTGGTTTAGGAGAATTCTTCATTTATCTGAGCAACTGACTGTTTCTTCAACACATCTAGTATTTATTGACTTTGAGTGAAGAAACTCACTGAACCTTATTATTTTTTCCAGTGTCTTACCTAATCTAATGAAGTTATTTGACAGCAACCTGTTAAAATATAGCACAGGTATAGTTACAGGGTGGGTGGCAAGAGTGTAAAGAACGGGAAAATGTAACTATATTTATAGTTTAACAGAAGCCATGTTTTATTTTGATGGGACTCCAGGTGTGAATATTTCCACCTCCCTAATAGCACTCCTGCTGGACAAATTTTAAATTAAGCTTATTCCTCAACAAGTATGCTGTCAGAGTTGCTCTGAGGGCAGTGAAGCCTTTTGAAGACACTTGCTGTTTTCAAAATCTGAGTAATCTTACAACGATACGCTGTCAGTCGTTTCACTCTTTTTTCCTACCCAGTGTGAAGAGGCTGTCTAAATATGTAAAATAGGTATACACAACATGCTACCTTACCATTTATTAATGAAAAGAAAGCAGCTTACAATGCTGGTCATGAAAAACTTAAGTCTTTTACATATCCACCACATTATGCCAATATCTTTCTTATACATCTATAACATCTTATCTACACAGAAGCAGTAGAACTTTATTTTCCAGTTGAAATCCATAAGCCACATGCTTTCTAACACATATGATTTTTTGGTTTTAATAAATGAAATTATAATACCCTAAATATCATGTAATGGACCATGTTATTCAGTGTACCTGTTCAGATGCTGGAAAACTGTGTGAATCTAATATTTCAGTTTAGATACAGGGCTTTTTTTTTCCCTTTTTTTTTGGCAATTGTAGTACTGGTCCAATCAGTTCTTAATGTACTTTGTATCTCTTGGATTAGACAACTTCATAACTTAATTATATTATGATGCTTTTATTTTTAGATTTGTTGGATTATTTTGTGTTTCCATAATTTCTGAAAAATTTTAAAGAGTGATAACAAGAACCAATGTATTTCTCATGGCTGCGTATAATGTATAAATATTATACTTTTAATAAAGGTTATATAAAAATAAATTGTATGTATTAGTATAATATATTAATATAAAAATTATACTGTATATATTAGTTTCTATAGAGTTTAACATATTTTGTCATATTTCTGTATTCCTTAAGTAGAACACACAGAACATCGTGTTTGTTCTATCACTGTTCCTTAAAAAAAAAAAGTAACTGTGATCTGTTCTGAAATTTAACTTGGGTTCCCAGTTCTAAAAGATATCGTTTCACTCTATATCAAGCTGTGAGACAGTTACACTTTTCACATATTATCATAAATTCCTAATTTTTCTAGACCAAGTGTCTGTTATCTGATGCATACAGAGCTCTCTGGGCTTTTTTCTTACTGTCTTGGTTTGAAGCAAGTCTTAAAAAAAATCACAGAATCACAGAATCACAGAATCACAGAATGGTTAAGGGTTGGAAGGGACCTCTGGAGATTGCCTAGTCCAACCCCCTGCCAAAGCAGGTTCACCTAGAGCATGTTGCACAGGGTCGCATCCAGGCTGGTTTTGAATATCTCCAGAGAAGGAGATTCCACAACCTCCCTGGGCAGCCTGTTCCAGCGCTCTGTCACCCTCAAAGTAAAGAAGTTCCTCCTCATATTCAGATGGAACTTCCCATGTTTCAGCTTGTGCCTATTGCCCCTTGTCCTGTCACTGGGCACCACTGAGAAGAGTCTGGCCCCCTCCTCTTGACACCCATTCCTAAGGTACTTGTAAGACATCAGCACTAACTCATCAAAGAACAAAAAAAAGGGAATATGAAATTTGACTATGGTTCCATTGCACTGACAAATTATAAGTAAGCTCTTAGGAATAAATAACCCATAGAATAAATATCAAGCACCAAAGAGTGTTCAGAATAGAGCTCCCCCTAAAATATTTTGATAGACTCAGAGAATGAAGAAAATAGAAGTGAATACACACTAGGAAACACACTGTAAAAAAAGAAAAAAACAAAGAAAAAAACAACCAAACAACACAACGCTCCCACAGTAAAAAGGAAATTAAAATATTGTCTTTATATGTTTGCACTGAAAGTATTCCATAGTAGAAACGTGCTGGACTCACCCCAGCACCTCAATGTCTTTCTTGAAGGGTGGGCCCAGAACTGGACACAGTACTCGAGGTGTGGTCTCACCAGTGCCTAGTACACGGGGACAATTACTTTCCTAGTCCTGCTGGCCACACTATTCCTGATACAAGCCAGGATGCTGTTGGCCTTTTTGGCCACCTGGGCACACTGCTGGCTCACATTCAGCCAGCTGTTCACCAATATCCCCACATCCTTTTCCACCAGGCCGCTTTCCAACCACTCTTCCCCCAGCCTGTAGCACTGTATGGGGTTGTTATGGCGAAAGTGTAGGGCCCGGCACTTGGCCTTGTTGAACTTCATACCATTGGTCTCAGCCTATCTATCTAACCTGTGCAGATACCTCTGGAGAGTCTTCCTACCCTCAGGCAGATCAACACTCCCACCCCACTTAGTGTTGTCCGCAAATTTACTGAGGGTGCACTTGATACCGTGAGGTTTTTTTTGGTTTTGCTTTTGTTGTGTCTTTTTTTAAAAAAAAAAACAACATATGGCTAGAGTTGTACATTCAAGGACATTTGGGATGTGTTTCCTGTCTGAAGTGAATTAAATCTTAAAGGTGAAAGAGGAAAAAAAGAGAGAGAAAAGAAAATTTCTTTTGAGAAAGGAACTTATGTAGTTTAATGTTTCACAGAAACTTATTACAATTTCCATTCTCCATTGATTTTTTTGATAATCCTGTGTTGATAATTCTGAAACAGGACATGTTTTTTTTTTTTCTTATGTTTATGCACGTGTTCTCACTTGTTCATGAATGGCTGAATGTGGAAGCCTGGAAATAAGCAATAGATTTTTACACAACAGCAGTGTGAACAGAGATGACAGGTTTGTGTTAATAAAAATAGACAGCTGTTACACAATTATCTGTATTTTTAGCTACACCTGAAACAGTATATTGTAAAGTTGCTTTCCAAGCAGTTCTATGAAGTCATCTACTAGATTTTTTTTATCATACTTCAAAATCCTTGAAGTTTCAACTGACAGTAAATATCGGACATTTAGAAAATGTTCCTGTCTCTCTCAGTATCCTTTGGTCAGTTACAGTTCTTCTGGTTCATATTGTCTTTGGGCTATGACAGTACTCCTGGCAACAAAATGACCTATGAGACAAGGCACATCCCATGATTATGAACATATGGTCTGACATCTTGAACTCCTTTAAGAACACCATTGTGGTTTTCTCACATTAGCTATGTTATCTGTTACAAATGCTGCACATTTGGCTAGGAGAGGGTTCAGTGCTCTTAAAGATTTGTCTATTACAATGACAGTATTTTTAGTATTGTAGTGATTAATGGAGAGCACATTTTAAAACAAAATGAAACAAGACAAAACACAAAAATGCTGATATAATTAGTTTGGAATATAAGACTAGATAAGAAATTACCATGTGTTTGTTGGTATGATCACTAACATCTGCTGTTAATGAAAATCACATTTCATTTTTGTGTGCCTACTCTTTGCAGGGGGAAAAAAGCGCAAAGCTAGGACTACTTCCTTTTTCACACTAGGCAAATAAATTTTCTGCCCCATTTGGAGTTTTCAGGCAAGACAAACAGTTTTAAAATCTGTTTTCACAAATTTTGTGCTATTGCAAAGGAAAAAGGTCATTTGAATTGAGATTTCTTCTCCCACTAAAAACATACAACCGTTGTATTGTCAGAAGGGCTGCTTGGATCTCCTCATTCTTTATTACTCTCTATGTATTTTTCCATTCTGTAACCACTTCCTTAATTAAAAATCTTTGTGTTTTATTAGAGCATATATGATTAGATTATATATAATTCACTAATATATTGCAGCACTCTCAGTGGGAAAGAGTTCTCTCCTGTTGCAAAGGAGATTATAATAAGCCCTACAACTAGCTTGCCTCATGTCCTTTTATAAAAACAATAAACCATCCTATTTTAAAGAATTATGGCAACAATGTTTGTCTAAAAGATAACTAAATACATTATTAACAGTAGAATACTGCTATTAAACTAAAGAATTCTTGTACTCACCTTGATGGAGCAATATCCACATGTGCTGTTATAGAAGCTGAGGTCTTCAGTTTTCTGTTTAATAATACAAGCATTCTAATTCAACACGACTTTTATGTTGTTTAAATGATTAGCAAAGTTCTCAAGTCTGTTCCAAGTTTTTTCATACTGGTCCCTTTATTTTCTGTGCTCTTGGATGACATTAGCCCTTATGCCTATGTGTTGGGAATTGTCCAAAAGTTTTGGAGTATGTACCAATTAGCAATTTATTTAGAAGCAGAGGAAGACAGCAGCTTTACAAGTCTTCTTCCCTGATGCAGGATCCAAATTTTTTTTGAACACTGCATCCTTCCCTTTCTGAAATGCTTTTAAAGAGGAAATGTGCATTAAAGATCACAAATCTCTCGCAGATTGCTTAGTAGGTAGAGTATTGGTTACTGGTGGTACAAAGCCATGTAAGATCCAGAATTTTTACGATACTTTTGTTAAGGGTCAACATTAACTAAAAAGCAAAAGAAGAGAATTAGTAGCTATACCTTTCATGTCATAACAATTTTGTTTTTTTTCTAACTGTAGTCTTAAGCATCATCTTTGGGATATATTGAAATACTGCACAATTTTGCTTAATAATGGGTGAAGAGTTTCCCTTCAAAATCATTGAAACAGAAACTTAGGCAACTCCTCACCTATTTACCTGATAGGCAACAATAAAATATTGCTCTATTACCATTCAAAACTTTCAATTTAAGTTTATAGTTTTCCTTATGCTTGCTTGTATGCTTGTCTATGCCAATTGTCTCTAGCCTTTCCAGTAACAAAATTGGGTGTACAGGATTCACAAGTTTACACAGAAATATGGCTCAGAAATTCTGTGTTTCTTGAACCTCTTTCATAGTGCCTTCAAAATGTAAGAAACTGTATTTTAAAACAAGTAGTTTTTATGCTTAAAAACTGTCATTTCAGGCCACTACTGCATAAGGTTTTATAGAACTGTTTGTGCTCTCATATTGTCAAACAGCTGTTGAAAATATATCCTTTTCTCATCACTTTGGTTCTGATAAAAGAAGTAAATTCAGCTACTTATAAAGTTTGCTTTAGAACATGAACTCTTGCTAAGTTTAAAGTATTCTTTAAACAAGCGTTGTCAATGCTCCTTTTTAAGAGGAAAGAGGCTTTCCAATTTCTTCATCATCTTCCATATTTATATCAGGTGCTTGAAGCAATGTCCAGACATTAAAACCTGATTTGTTTGGTTTTACACTTTTCTTTCTTTTAAATAAAAAAACCCAAACAACCATACAATCAAGAAAAACAAACCCCCAACTCCACAACTAAAGACTTGCAGAAGCCATGTGCTACCTTCACACATACTAGAGTTTCGAATGAGTATCTCGTGTCCCAAAGAGCTGGAAAAACATGAATGTGTCTATGTATTCAGAAATCCCTTCGCTTAAACTTTAAAATAAAGCGTAGGTAACATTGATTTTTATTAGTATTAAATGTATTACTTAGAAGTTGAGTACATTACATTGGAGGTGGGTATATCTGTGGGGTTTACTACTAGTTCTGCACAACTGCACTATGATACTTCACATTTTCATCTTAGAGTCTCCCCTGTGCATATTTTTCATTGGAATTTATTAACAACTTCTTAACCAATATGAATACATTGAATAGTTATCATTAGTAAATGCTGTTCGCAAAAGAAACTGTCATTAGCCTGAATTAAAAAAGAGTAGATTTCTGTTGCCTTCTACAAAATTTTTATTGACTATATTACACATATTCTCAAAGTGTGTGGTACCATACATTTCCACAGCTACAGTATCATTTTTTGCCTTGTAAAATAATGCACCAACTAGAGCTGTATCCATTTTTTTGGTTGAAAAATATTCCTTCCTTAGATATATGTTCACTGTTAAGGAATGTAATAGAGAATAGAAATAATAGAAGTAGGCTCAGTAAACTCTCAGAATTTCCTGTGTTAAAAAAAACTCCCCTCCAAAATTGACAGAAATTAAGTACAATGCACAAGAATGATGACTACTTCAGAAGCGGTTCGCAGAGAGAGTGTATCTCTCTGCACTGTGTCCAATTGCTGTGCTGCTTATTTTATTTTATTTTTTTTTACTTTACTTTTCACACAGAATCACAGAATCACAGAATGTTAGGGATTGGAAGGGACCTCGAAACATCATCTAGTCCAATCCCCCTGCCGGGGCAGGATTGCCTAGACCATATCACACAGGAACGCGTCCAGGCGGGTTTTGAATGTCTCCAGAGAAGGAGACTCCACAACCTCTCTGGGCAGCCTGTTCCAGTGTTCAGTCACCCTCACCGTAAAGAAGTTTTTCCTCATATTTATGTGGAACCTCCTGTGTTCCAGCTTGCACCCATTGCCCCTTGTCCTGTCAAGGGATGTCACTGAGAAGAGCTTGGCTCCATCCTCTTGACACTTGCCCTTTCCATATTTAGAAACATTAATGAGGTCACCCCTCAGTCTCCTCTTCTCCAAGCTAAAGAGACCCAGCTCCCTCAGCCTCTCCTCATAAGGGAGATGTTCCACTCCCTTAATCATCTTCGTGGCTCTGCACTGGACTCTCTCTAGCAGTTCCCTGTCCTTCTTGAACTGAGGGGCCCAGAACTGGACACAATACTCCAGATGCGGCCTCACCAGGGCAGAGTAGAGGGGGAGGAGAACCTCTCTCGACCTGCTAACCACACCCCTTCTAATAGACCCCAGGATGCCATTGGCCTTCTTGGCCACAAGGGCACACTGCTGGCTCATGGTCATCCTACTGTCCACTAGGACCCCCAGGTCCCTTTCCCCTACGCTGGTCTCCAACTTTTAAATATCTAATATTCCAAACTTTTTTTTCAAGTAGAGATAGGGTTTTTTGAGGGAACCCAGGCATATATTCAGATTGCTAGCTCTTGGATAGCAAAAAAATTTATTTTTCTACTTTCTCCTAAGACTAGTTTAAACAGAAATTTTTATTTCACTGAATGATTTTTAATAACTACATTGGAATAGGTTGATAATAATCCAAGAATTCTAAGGTAATTGAGGAACTTCTCAGGGAAAATGACACAAGGTTTTTTAAAAATACAAAATCACTGAGCTGGAAGTGAGTATCCAGCAGAGATATTTAAAGATTTGTTTATGATCTTCTTTAATATCTTCATTAGTGCCCCTGGCAAAAGACATAAGACCCTTCTGATTAAGAGCTGAGAGACACTACCAGCAGAAGTTCAGAACATTGTCTAGGAGAACCTGACTTTTGTAAGGGTCAGAGTAACAGAAAAGGGGTGAAATTTAATAGTTCGAAGGGCAGGATCATGCATTTCAGGGCTAATAGCCGCTGTTGTTTTCTCTTCAGGTTTTGTAAGCTAGAAATGATGGAAAAGAAAAGAAGAGAAAGTACCTAAAAGGATTAATCAGATGAGGGGCTATTTTTAGTAGAGAAAGAAATACTAATGCCATGTTCAAAACACTGACAAGAATCCACTTAATCACACATATAAATTCGGTTCTTTATAAGAAATATAAAATAAATTTGGAAACAATTACATTTGAATAACCTTAGATTAGAGAATTTATCTTAAGTAAAGGGATCTGAATAATTTATTCTTACAAGACAAAGTCAGAGAAATGAAATTACTGCTTTCTAGAAATACAGCTGGGGAGTAAATACCACACAAGGAGTGAAAGGGCAGCATCTGCCCAAGTACAAATGTATGTGCATTGCCCATAAACACATTCAGCCAGGAAACAAGTGTATGACCACCAGAGAAAAAAATATTCAATAGCAGCCTTCAGACAGAGTAATTAACAAATTGGAGTTTGTTAAGAAAAGAGTTAGACAACAGTTGCAACTATACAAAGTGATCAAACTCATTTGTCCAGGAATTTCCCCACCAGTCCTATGCTCCTATTTTAAATTGATAAAAAGGAAACAACAGAATTCCTTGAAATTCAATATTGGTTCAAGTAACCAGCCAAAAGCCTGGAAGTGCAATTAACCTATTTCAACACAATCAATTTCTTCTGACTGTGCCATAGTCCACCTGACTCTTCTGTTGTCCCTGGCTGAAAAGGAGTGCTGCCACTGGCACTGAAGTGCCATGCTATAGCCACACTGAAGTAGGTAGCTCCGTACAAGAACAATTCAGGTGTTTTAGTGAGACAGGTTTGTCTAGATTTGGAGAGGCTTATACTTACTATTTATTTAGATTTTAGCTTTTTTTTTAATTTTTATTTTTAATCAGAGAATTTGTGTAAACTATAATTTAAAAATAACTTCTTCAGAAGATTTGGCTTTATTTCAAGCATTTTCCACATGATAAAATGTGAGGGAAGAAGTGATAAATTAAATTACAAGACCCTGTTACAGCTCTATGCCCAGGCTGGCTTGCAGGAAGGCACTAAAAACCTCTTTGGAAGAAACTAGCTGTTGAACAAACTGATTCTTGCAGGCCTTAAGGCATAGTAGACACGATGTTGCTTTGTTTTATTTTCTTTAATTTAGAATTTTCCAGTTATTGCTGAGTCATTTGATGGCATGTTGTGCCTACTGTAACGAGAAACTGGGCAAAAGAAAACTATTTGGCTTTTGTATTTACCTGATTTGTCATGAATACTGAAGCAAAGTATTGATCCATGTGCCAGGAACTTATGAGGCTGACTGAAATTTAAAGTGGTGGTTTAAAAGCAAAATCAGATATTCTGTGACTTACATATGTAGAACTAATCTTGCAAGAGAGGATAAAAATACTTTGAAGCATAACGTGTTAAATCTATTTTAATGAAATAATGTTCACTGAAAGACTTTCATTCTCTCTTGACAAAACAATAGTCAATTGTTTTCAGATATGCTGTTCTTTCTGTCTTAATTTTAGTACTTAAAATTCAAATTAGAGCATTGGTTTATCACTCATAATATTTCTTCAAATATATTGCCCAGATTATTGTTTTCCATGATTTGTTGGTGGATAATTAGTAGAAAAGAGCGCACAAGCTGCTCCCGGATTTTTTTTTAAGCTAATCACCTGCAATATTTTGTAATTATAGCCGCCTTCTCTAGAAATCTTTAAATCACAAAATCCATGTTCATGCAAGTAATGCAGAAAAACTGCGTTTAAAAGTATTCTTTCCCTTGAGATTATTTTGTTATGACTGTTTCATTTTCAACAGAGATAACAGAGATAGCAATGTCTGCCTAATATCTAAAAATGTTGAATTCCATTAACATTATTATTAGTTACTCTACCAAAAATATAATAAACACAACAACTTTATATTTTCATTCACTTGTCAAACAAAGATTTTACCTCTGAATATAACTGCACATTAATTTGTGCAAGTGCACACAAACAATGCATAAATTTGTTATATCAAAATTATTGTAACGGCCAAAAAGAAGACTCTTCTATATATAGAACTAGGAAATAATTGCTAGCCCAACTAGGCTTTTAACAGCCTAATCAAAATAAATAGGTATTTAATAGGTAAAATAGGTATTTATTAATCCAGTTATAGCAATACTTACACTTTGCAGTCCAGATTAATACAGTGAAGGCTCATAAATAATAAAATGAAGCTTGTTATTTGAGAAAACTCACTAGTACCTGTCACCTTTTCTCCACTATACTCACTCCTTTGATTTCACTCCAGGTCCTAAGGCTGAGACTTCAGACTCCTTGAAAACAGAGAGGTGGTGTGTTATTTTGGATAGCTGTAAGCTGATAGGCCAGATCTGGTTTTATACATTTCAATGTCACAGCGTGCTTCCTTTTGTTACTTCCTGGCTAAAGCCTGGAAGGTGTATGATCACCTTCCCCAGCCTCCATGGACGTGAGGATCCATTGTTGGTCTCACTAGGACTCTCTGAGAGCCTCAGACCTTGTCCAGATACAGCATTCAGAGACCTGCAGCTCCAACATGTTCAACAATGGTCACTTGGCCACTAGATGCTGGTAAAGGCAAGCTAAAATGAGGCAAGGGACAAGTCCAGCCCAGCCAGGTAATTTGTATCGCTGGGGAGAATAATTCTTTAATAATAGCCATCTCACTCCCTCACTGTTTATTAAAAAAAAAGGGGGGGAGGGATGCCTACTGTCTTGCCTAGCTGAGCTTCTAGTTCAGCCTGTTGAAGAAACATATGAAACTCAGAAAGATGTTTCCTCTTTTTTTTTTCCTTTTTTTTTTCTTTTTTTCCTTATAAATGTGCCATAATAAAATTTTCACCAAGAACTTCAACACATATTGTGCTTTTGCTTGCCCAGAGAAACTGTTGGTAAGAATTCCCTGATGGCTTCTTCTGAGTAAAGCTAATTTGTCCCCTCCTAATTTTTTCCTCCTCTATTCTGTCATTTTCACTCAACCTCCATTGTCAATACTGTGTATGTCTTACTTCCTTAGCCTCTTCAATTATTGTGGTTTTCTGAATATATTTCCTGTAATTTTCCAGTTACCATTCTTTCAGTTTCTGCAAAGCTGTTCCAGTTTCAACTTCAGCTAGCCCTTTTTTTTCTTCCCCAGCTGTTTTTCTATGGAACTTCGTTACACCCTTTGAGGATCTCACTTCCTCACACAGTTTCAACTGACATTGTTTACCTGCTGACTCTCAAATCCATCTTGTCTTCTCATTGCTCATCCAGTTCTATATCTATGTCTTCCTGTCCAGAAGCTTCTTCAAAATTTTTTAGTGGTAGGTTCAACACACCACACACTGAATAGCTTACCTTGCTTTTAAACTCCTCTCCATCTGCATTACTGTCAACTATGCCAGTAAACAGACATTTACTGAAGATTTCAACATCAGTATCATGTTAAGTCTTGTCCTATTCTTCAGTTGCACAACTGAGGTTTGCCAACTCCTTCTGCTTTGCACTTCACATAGCTTCTAAAATATCTCCACTAGTGCATCCTCAAGACATTGTGCTACTTATGCCTTCTGTTGTCATAACACTCTGCTATCCAGCCTTGCCTTGCCTTGCCTTGCCTTGCCTTGCCTTGCCTTGCCTTGCCTTGCCTTGCCTTGCCTTGCCTTCCCTTCCCTTCCCTTCCCTTCCCTTCCCTTCCTCTCTCCTTGATAGTCTTAAATCCAGAGCAGGTGCTTATATTTGTGCTTGACAGCCTTCCCGCCTTCTTGCCCCTGGTTTTCTTAGAGCAAAACCCAGTCTTTTCCCAGCTTTCAATCTTTCTATTTTTCACTGACCACTAATAGGCCATCAAAAAACTGTTCAGCATTCTTGGCCTCTGTTTCCAAACTTGTCCTATCTTTCCCATGCGTAAACATAAACAACATAGCAAAAGACACTGAGTACCAAAACTGATTCATGCAAGAGGTTCCTGAACTTTTGGGTTTTTTTTGTAGCTACTGATGTCAAGCTATAGACTGACAGGAAAGTGGTGCTTCTTATCTGCCACACCTGTAGTAGATTCTGAGTGAATTACTGATATTTTCAGATCACTTATGTATCTTGTTTTCATTCGTTTCTTACTTCATACATACTGTAACTGATATTCTTAGGAAAAAAAGTTTTTTCACAAAATCAGAGCAGATTTTGACAATTGTTAGCTGCATCTGAAACAAGTACTGGTTGAGGAGAAGGAAATAGAGTTAGAAAAAGGAGACTCAGCAACATCACCGGTCCCGTATTTCAAAGACAGATCCCAGAACCTGGGACCATTGAAGCTTTTGTTAGGAGTGGGTGGAAGGTAATTCTAGTGTCTCATAAAATGGATATATTTATGGATCCTGTCTATGGGGACTGTGAATTTTACTTCTATGGCTTGTCTTTGGTCTTTCTTGAGAAATAAATCGAAGAAGTCAGAACTTAAGAAAAAGTGTGAAAATTTTTATCTCATGCCTGTGTCTTTTACCCACTGCCTGCTTGAATTAATTCAGGCTCACGTTTTTCTATCTTGTCCCACAGTTACCAGGAGGGTATTCAGTACGTTGTGTTGCACTCTAGAAGCTACTTTTTTAGAATCTAATAATTTTAATAGCTTTGTTCTTCTCAAGTTTTTAATGTGTTGCTCTGATATTGACTGGTCTAAGATATGTTTTGCTAGGTCTATGTCTGTGAATTTTGGCAGACAGGAATTAAGCTTCTAGTAAAATAACTTTCCTCATTTGGTTTCTTTCAGTGTATATTTTAATTACTAAAGGGTAGTTGCTGGGGCAGCTACAGAAAGTGATTTTTGATCTTTCTGGGAATTTGAAGTATCCACGTATTGTAAACATGCAGATAGCTGCAAGAGTGCAAAAAATGTTCAAAAGGAAGTGATTAGAATTCTCTTCGCCATATCTGAGAATGACATCAAAGGGGACCACTGGCATATGGATCTAATTCTGGGCAGCACGCTTTGTGTTGTTCCACAGAAGCTGAGTATACAAGTTGCAGTCCACATGCTGTTGCTTCCAGATGTTTTCTGTTCAGTATAGGGAGATTGTCAGATGGTATATCGCCACCCTGTAACAGGACTCTTGTGCAATATCTATATTAATACTTGGGAATACAAATGCTCAGGGGAAGAGCCTTTGTCCGTGGTTTGTTGTACTCTTTCAATTCCTATTCACTGTAACAAACCTTGAGGCAGTTGGCAGGTGGTATCAGACAGAACAGATCTCAACCCACTTCATCTTTCACTTGACAAGTAGACCATTTCACATAAATCTTGTGGTTCAGTACATTCAGAGAAAGTTTACAGCAATCTTCTGTCCTGAAACCTCTTGATCTACTGTTACTGTGTGGCTCTATATGTAAATGACTATAACGAAGATAGGCTTCCTCCTATTTCCAATTTTATTGTAATCTTAGTTACGAAGTAATCTTAGTTACGAAGTAATTACAAGCTTGGGGTTCAATTCACCTATATAAAACATGACTACTTCTGTTAAAGTACATGGAGTTGTCCTACTGAAAGGTGAAGCTAAAAGATTCAAAGCCATTTCGTTATGTTGTAATTAAATAAAATTATAAATATTCTGCTGTTACATTACACTGTGAGTTATTTCACTATAACAGAGGGTCGTTTTGAGTATCTCCAAGAACCATGAACATCAGGGAAATGATTTCTGAAAATACACCAAATAAGAACATAAGTGTTTTGTAAAATACTGTTAGATTTACTGGTACTTTAAAATACATTTATTTTTTATTCTTAAATAGTACCTGAGACCATGATACTTCAACTAAAATAGTGCAGTATTAGTAGACTTAATACTGAAATAGTTATTTTAATTCAGAATGAAGATGAAACTTTAAGTGCATGTAATCTAAGTGGCAACTACTGAAAGCACTTTGCCTGCACAGTAACAGGAACCTAATCTTTATAGATTTTTATGACTGTGATGGTGAATGATACAGATATTAAATGTATATTATGTTGCAGTTACTCATTTAATAATATCTAATACCCTGTCTCTTCAAATTAGACTTGTCTACGAAATAATAAAGAGAGCAATGGCCTTAGCTTATGATTTTGGACACAGAAAGCATTCAAACAATTAACTTATCTGAAAGGTATCTTTTTTATGTTAAATAGAAATGTCTGGAACAAATTAATTTGTTTTCAGGATTTATATATAAAACATATGAGAGTCTAGCTTATAGCTTCATTCAGTCTTTAAATGACAGAATTTTATGTCTAGCAAATTTGTCCTTTTTTTGTAGCAATTTAGTGTATAATTATCTGATTGATATATTTGAGATATCAATAATAGGTTGTACATATGTTTTAATTATGTTAGAATTAATTTAATTTAAACATAAAAAGATTCCAGAAAGCAAGAAAGGATTGATTCACAAAAAAATGATTGGCAATTTTAAGATAAAAATAAAGAAATCCCCCCCAAAATTAGTGAAGATAAACTAGAGAAAAACAAGGATGTGTATTAGGTTCTAGTTGTATTCATACAAATTCATAGAATTACCTAGAATTCATAGAACTGTGAATTCTTCCTAGATGGGAAGATGGCTTTCCATAACACCCTTAGTTGCATATTTGTTATTTTGAGAGAAAGTCTGCTCTTAGCAAGAAGGGCAGAAAATCATCATAATACACCATAACGTTGAATGGTGTTCTCTAAGGCCATTCATAGGAGCCATCTGTCTCCCCATTTGTTTAAGCTATGGCGAGGTACTGACCTCTGAAGGTGTACTAACCTCTTCCAAAGTTAGTTCCAACCTTACCCTGACTCCAGACAAGGTATGCAAATTGCTATACACTATCTTTTTATGTTGGCAGCATTGTACCGGTTAGTTAAGTAGCTGTACACACAGCAGTAATCTAAGCTGCACCTTCAGCCAAAGACATCTGGCATTTCATATTCATAGTGAGATTCATTAGGTGCCAACCAGCCCTTTAAAACTTGCTCCTATTTGAAAATGACCTTATTCACAAAAAAAAAAAAAAAAAAAAAAAAAGGATGCCTGATGAATTCTGTGATTGGAAGGATATATTACTGTGCTTCAAACTGAGATTGATTCAATGAGGCTGAATTTCAGTACTTTTCCAAAGCATAGGAGGTCATATTTCTGGTGGAAAATTACTATCTAGAGCACTAATAAGAATACACTATCCATGAACGGTAATGCAAGGGGGTTTTTTCCTCTTCTCTTCTCTTCTCTTCTCTTCTCTTCTCTTCTCTTCTCTTCTCTTCTCTTCTCTTCTCTTCTCTTCTCTTCTCTTCTCTTCTTCTCTCCTCCTCCCTTCCCTTCCCTTCCCTTCCCTTCCCTTCCCTTCCCTTCCCTTCCCTTCCCTTCCCTTCCCTTCCCTTCCCTTCCCTTCCCTTCCCTTCCCTTCCCTTCCCTTCCCTTCCCTTCCCTTCCCTTCCCTTCCCTTCCCTTCCCTTCCCTTCCCTTCCCTCCCCTTCCCTCCCCTTCCCTCCCCTTCCCTCCCCTTCTCTTCCCTTCCCTCCCCTTCCCTCCCCTTCCCTTCCCTTCCCTTCCCTTCCCTTCCCTTCCCTTCCCTTCCCTTCCCTTCCCTTCCCTTCCCTTCCCTTCCCTTCCCTTCCCTTCCCTTCCCTTCCCTTCCCTTCCCTTCCCTTCCCTCAACTGCATTGATTACATGGTTAGTTTGGCTTTTAGTGTTCATTTATCTGGGTAATAAAGGAAAAGGTCCGAGTCTGGCCTTTCATTGTGACAAGAAATGGTCTACAAAGATGAGTACATGAGAGGTTGAAAATGCTCAACAGATAGAAGTATTACTCTCTGATACTCTTTTCACTCTAATATTTAACAGAATAAACATCCAAAGCCACAAACTATACTGAGTACAGAGACTCATAAATGTCACTAAGAATTAACAGTGGAAATCTTCCACCAAAAGGTTGTGAAATGTATGTTTAGAGTAACCTTCCAAGAGCCTCCATGTGAGAAGTGTACTGAGAATAATTGATACTAATTTCAAAATACGATAGAACTGTCAGATGATTATTTATTGCAATAGTAAACTCAGAGTAGCAAGTCATGCCATGTTTCCAAAATGGAAATTCAAAAGAATAAGATCAATACAGAATTTTGTTGGGCTTTTTTTCAATTTCCCCAGGTGAAAAATACAATTTTAACATGAGAAATTGCCTCAAATATGTACATTTGTGAAAAAGTACTTTATAATTCTGAAATATTTTTACAGCAGTAGTATTAACTAAAATTTGTCATTCTTCTCATAAAACACATAAAATTAAGATATCATTGGGAAAATTTGTCTCATGTATTCTATTTGCCCTTTTCTCCAGTATATGAAACCCTACAATTTAGTAAACATCTATCCCTACCAAGTAGATTCTAAATCAACACATGCTTAATATTAACCAAATATTCAGTGAGATACCTCACTGGTCAAATGAATGCATTGTTGATAAATGCTCCACTTTATAGTCTTTTTCTGTTTAAGACATTTCTATCTCAATCCTCTAGTAAGTGGATCTAGTTAGCTGAAAGAGTAGAGTACGTTCTTCCAGATCGGTATTAGGATCATCCTCTACTGAAAATCCATGTGGGCAATGTAGTGTTTTTTGATGGCTCATCCATCTTTATTTTGCTGAAGATATATTAATACAGTAGTATAAAAATGCACTAATCCATTGCAGAAATTAACTCTTATCTGTAGAACATTATCAGGAAGAATAGTTCAGTAAATCTTCTAAATGCTGCCAGTCCTAAATGTACTTGAGCCAGAAGTGCTGTCCTATAACTTTAATGGCATTAAACCAACTTAAGCTTAATGAAGACCAATGGAACACAGTGGTTTCCTCATGCTAACACAGTATTATCATCTTGTTAAAGACAATGTGTAACACTAAATAAGTAATCTATTCATTTACTTTCTTAGAATTAATTTTTAAATCATACAATGTATTTCAATTAAAGTTATTATATGAAATAACAAAAGCCTATTTTGGATGTCATACTCCTGGCACTGATTTTGCTTGATCTCTGAAAAGATACGAAATGAAAAGGTATTCAAAATCTGGATAGGATTTTTTTTTCCTGGTTTGTTTTTTTTTTTTGCAGGGGGAGGGGCCTTTTGCTTTGTTTTTACTATTGAGTATTATTAATTAAGTGACAACAACTAGTTGTGTCAGTAACTAATTTTCTTATCCTAGAAGACTCATGAGAACTGCAAGAACATCTCAGCTTTCTCTAATGCAGAATTTTCTGAAAGCTTGTTCAAGAGTATTTTGATGTGTTAGGTGAAGCCGGGTGCGATTCCTCTTGAGCAAGGTAGTTTCAAGGACAAAGAATGTTAGAAAAATCTCATCAGAGATAGATAGATACATCCTTTAAATACGAAATTCAGCAAAGCATGGTAGTTGGTGGTTTTCTGACAATATTGACACAGAGTAGCCTCATGGGATCTATTTTCTTCCATGGAAAAATGTCGTGATTGAACCCTGGAAAACATCCATATTTTTCGAGGTATATAGCACATACTTCTTTGTGTCTGTGTCAGATCTGGATGCAGATAGCTTTTTCCTTCTCTGAAAGAGAAATAAATTGAACTGATAAAGGTTTTTTGTTTCTAAATTCAGTTCTGAATGTTTCCTAAAGAGACCAGTCTTCATCATGCACGCTTGGCTGTTTGCTACCAGTATTCATAGTTGGTTCTTTTGTGGTTTCTTTTTTTTTTTTTTCCCCAATGTTCCTTATCACTGTAGAACCTGTACCTCTTCTACAGGTGTGTTTCTATAACCAAAATAGAATATTGTCCTAGATGAGTTCCATACCTAATTCTATTTTCATTTACATTTATGCAACTCAAATGAATTCAATGAACACTGTAAGTTTGAGGCTAAATTCTATCTGTATAGTCCTATTAAAAATTCAGGTTTTCACTTCTGGGTAAACTTGATCTAGAATGTTGTCAGTAAAACCTGCCTGGAGCCTTGCAATTCCAATTTTATGCAATCATTTCTCAAACTATTTTTAAACATAGTGTGATTAATGAACAAACATTAAATACACACATGCATACACACAGCTGACTTATTCAGAGTTACCTGAAATATCCTGCACAGCAGTACATTATACTGTAAAGACCTATTTATTCACCTCAGAAGTTGTGAGCTGGCAGATCATTTAAATAAAATGTGCCAAAAGTTCAGTTTCTTTTTATCCAATGAGGCATACAAGCCTCCAGATATATATGAACTACCTTTTGAAAATTGCCTTCAGAGAAGTCAGTATTACCTACGTAGATAAAAGAATCACAGTATTAACTGAAAACGATAGCCCAGTTCCGAACTCAAACCAGACCTTGTTTCTCTTGTGTTCATAAATGTCGCTGTTCTATAATGTTACACTTATGACATAGAATAAATTTCTAACCACTTGCTGGGAGCCTTCTTGTCTCAGAGTTCTCAAGAAAACAAGAATAATGTCACAAATTGTGCAAAGACACTGATATGAATCTGTTACAGATGTATATTCATCTCAGTTAAGATGACCTTTTGTTCTTCCCAAACATAAACTGAAGTTCAGTTATAAACTGATCGTAGTTGTTTAATGACTCCAGAACAGAGTTTGCTATGAATTTATGAGGAAAGTAGTCATATTCTTTTAGTCATAGTAATAACTCAACCCCTTGAGACACAATCCATTTCTAAAGATATTGAATCATTATCCTGACTTTCGAGAAACATATGCTGTGATAGCAGCTAGACTAAAGGAAAACTCTTACCTAAGGAGGCAAAAATTATACAGAGGAACTTTACAAAAAACGAAAAAAATCTTCTCTTTTGTTCTCTGGATTTATTAACAAATGGAATTTGGTAATAGTTTCTGGACTGGATAGTCTCTGGTTTACATCAGCTTTTAACTGGTATTTTAAATCTCAATATATCTTCATTTTGCTGAAGAAAACAAAGGAAAGCACATCACCCTTTTTTTTCTTCTCAACCTTTTTTTTATCGTTTCCGTAATACTATGCTTCTACTACATCTTGCACAGTTGCTTTGAGAGAAGTAATAGAGATGCAGTTAGACAATATTGAGTACTGCATGTAGGAAATTGTCCATTAAAATACTTAAATAAGTTTTCTTATCTTGTGCGCCTCCCAGTGCACAAGGCGAGGAAGGTGCCAAGGAGCTGTGAACCAGGGGTGGCACCAACAGGTATTTCCCAGTTCAGTGAAAGAACAATGGTATCTACCCGGTGGAAGAAGACCAAAATAGATGTGGGAACCCAAACAGAGCTCCCACGGAAGGAGGCGATGGTGCAGGTTGCTGGCTGCAGGGAATGCTACACCGTCTCTGTGGTGTCAGGGGGCTGTGTGCGCTGTGAGCAAGTAGATGATCTGCTCGACCGAGCGGCACAGCTGCAAAGCCAGGTTGAAAGGCTTCAAGCAGAAGTAGAAAGGCTTAGGAGCATTAGGGAGGCTGAAATGGAGATAGACTGGTGGAGCCAGGCTCTGCCCTCCCTGCAACAAAAATGGGAGCACCTGCCAGAGTGCTCCCAGGATCGAGGGACCCCTGTACTCTGCCCCTCTCAGGTGGAAAACAATAACCTAGAGGAGAGGAGTGAGTGGAGGCAAGTCTATGGCCGTGGCAAAAGACGAGTGCCCTCCTTGCCTACCTTGCCTCCACAGGTGCCTCTGAGCAATAGATATGAAGCCCTAGTGGAATACAGCCGGTCCAACGGGGATGTGGTGGAGAGGCAACCTATATCAGAGGTCCCACCACAGCCATAAAAACCTGACGGGCGTATAGCTACCTCCTCCACAAGGAAGAAGAGAAGAGTTTTAGTGGTTGGAGACTCCTTCCTAAAGCGATCTGAGGGCCCAATATGCAGAGCTGACCCCCATCACAGGGAGGTCTGCAGCCTGCCTGGAGCCCGAATCAGGGATATCACCAGGCAACTCCCCAACCTGGTGAAGGCCACAGACTACTACCCCCTGCTGATCTTCCAGACAGGTGGGGAAGAAGCTGCATCCCGTAGTCTGAGGGGGATGAAGAAAGAATACAAGGCCCTAGGACGGTTGGTGAAAGAGTCTGGAGCACAAGTTGTTTTCTCCTCCCTCCTTCCATTTTCAGGTGATGACGTGGGATGGAACAGTAGGATACTCTCTATTAACGCCTGGCTACGAGACTGGTGCTACAGGCAGGGCCTTGGGTTCTTTTATAATGGCTGGTTTTATAAGACACCAGGCCTGTCAGTAATACATGGGAAAGGTTTATGTCGTAGGGGCAAAAGGGTTCTGGGACAGGAATTAGCAGGGCTCATTCGGAGAGCTTTAAACGAGATTCGAAGGGGGATGGGGTGGTAGCTGGGCTTGCACCACTGGGGCAATGCTCTAGTGTTGAGGTAGACCAGGAGGCCTCCCATCCCCCTGGGGTGAAATCGGTGTGCCCAGCTCGCTCCCTGAAATGCCTGTACACCAATGCACGCAGCATGGGGAATAAACAAGAGGAGTTAGAAATCCGTGTTCGGTCAGGGGGCTATGATCTAGTGGCAATTACAGAGACTTGGTGGGACGCCTCGCATGACTGGAATGTGGTCATGGATGGCTATGTCCTGTTCAGGAAAGACAGGCCGCTAAGGAGAGGTGGTGGAGTTGCTCTTTATGTGAGTGAGCAGCTAGAATGTATTGAGTTCTGTCCAGAGGCGGATCAGGAGCGAGTTGAGAGTTTGTGGGTGCGAATTAAGGGGCAGGCTGGCAGGGGTGATACTGTTGTGGGTGTCTATTACAGGCCACCGGATCAGGATGAGGACGGTGATGAGGCCTTCTACAGGCAGCTGAGAGCAGTCTCGCAATTACAGGGCCTGGTTGTCGTGGGGGATTTCAACTACCCTGATATTTGCTGGGAGGCCTACTCAGCCAGCCATCCCCAGTCCAGGAGGTTCCTCCAGTGCATTGATGATAACTTTCTGATGCAAATGGTGGATGAGCCAACTAGGAGAGGAGCGCTGCTGGATCTGATCCTCACTAACAAGGAGGGTCTGGTGGAAGAGGTGAAGGTTGAGGGCAGCCTTGGCTGTAGTGACCATGAGATGGTAGAGTTCAGGATCTCATGTGGCAGGAACAGAATAGCTAGCAGAATCACAACCCTGAACTTCAGGAGGGCCAACTTTGGCCTTTTCAAGCAATTGCTAGGGGAAATCCCATGGGAAAGGGTACTAGAAGGTAAGGGGGCCCAAGATAGTTGGTTAGCGTTCAAGGACTGCTTCTTCCGAGCTCAAGATCAGAGCATCCCAACAGGTAGGAAGTCAAGGAAGGGTACCAGGAGACCTGCATGGTTGAACAGGGAACTGCTGGGCAAACTCAAGTGGAAGAAGAGGGTGTACAGATCGTGGAAGGAGGGTCTGGCCACTTGGGAGGAATATAAGTCTGTTGTCAGAGGATGTAGGGAGGCAACTAGGAAAGCTAAGGCCTCCTTGGAATTAAACCTTGCAAGAGAGGTCAAGGACAACAGAAAGGGCTTCTTCAAATACATGGCAGGTAAAACCAACACTAGAGGCAATGTAGGCCCACTGATGAATGAGGTGGGGGCCCTGGAGACAGAGGATACAAAGAAGGCGGAGTTACTGAATGCCTTCTTTGCCTCTGTCTATACTGTTGGAGGCTGTCCTGAGGAGCCCCGGACCCCTGAGGCCCCAGAAGAAGTCAGGATAGAGCAGGAATCTGTCTTGGTTGATGAGGGCTGGGTCAGGGACAAATTAAGCAACCTGGACGTCCATAAATCCATGGGCCCTGATGGGATGCACCCGCGGGTGCTGAGGGAGCTGGCGGAAGTCATTGCTAGGCCACTCTCCATCATCTTTGCTAAGTCGTGGGCAACGGGAGAGGTGCCTGAGGACTGGAGGAAAGCGAATGTCACTCCAGTCTTCAAAAAGGGCAAGAAGGAGGACCCGGGTAACTATAGACCGGTCAGCCTCACCTCCATCCCCGGAAAGGTGATGGAACAACTTGTTCTTGGTGCTGTCTCTAGGCATATCAAGGATAGGGGGATCATTAGGGGCACTCAGCATGGCTTCACCAACGGGAAGTCATGCTTAACCAACTTGATAGCCTTTTATGAGGATGTTACCCGGTGGATAGATGATGGTAAAGCAGTGGATGTGGTCTATCTCGATTTCAGTAAAGCGTTTGACACGGTCTCCCACAGCATCCTCGCAGCTAAACTGAAGAAGTGTGGTCTGGATGATCGGATAGTGAGGTGGATTGTGAACTGGCTGAAGGAAAGAAGCCAGAGAGCAGTGGTCAGTGGGACAGAGCCCAGTTGGAGGTCTGTGTCTAGCGGAGTCCCGCAAGGATCGGTTCTGGGACCAGTTCTATTCAATATATTCCTTAATGACTTGGATGAGGGATTAGAGTGCGCTGTCAGCAAGTTTGCTGATGACACAAAACTGGGAGGAGTGGCTGACGCGTCGGAAGGCTGCGCAGCCATTCAGAGAGACCTGGACAGGCTGGAGAGTTGGGAGGGGAAAAATTTAATGAAATATAACAAGGGCAAGTGTAGAGTCCTGCATCTGGGCAAGAACAACCCCATGTACCAGTACAAGTTGGGGACAGACCTGTTGGAGAGCAGCGTAGGGGAAAGGGACCTGGGGGTCCTAGTGGACAGCAGGATGACCATGAGCCAGCAATGTGCCCTTGTGGCCAAGAAGGCCAATGGCATCCTGGGGTGTATTAGAAGGGGTGTGGTTAGTAGGTCGAGAGAGGTTCTCCTCCCCCTCTACTCTGCCCTGGTGAGGCCGCATCTGGAGTATTGTGTCCAGTTCTGGGCCCCTCAGTTCAAGAAGGACAGGGAACTGCTAGAGAGAGTCCAGCGCAGAGCCACGAAGATGATTAAGGGAGTGGAACATCTCCCTTATGAGGAGAGGCTGAGGGAGCTGGGTCTCTTTAGCTTAGAGAAGAGGAGACTGAGGGGTGACCTCATTAATGTTTATAAATATGGAAAGGGCAAGTGTCAAGAGGATGGAGCCAGGCTCTTCTCAGTGACATCCCTTGACAGGACAAGGGGCAATGGGTGCAAGCTGGAACACAGGAGGTTCCACATAAATATGAGGAAAAACTTCTTTACGGTGAGGGTGACTGAACACTGGAACAGGCTGCCCAGAGAGGTTGTGGAGTCTCCTTCTCTGGAGACATTCAAAACCCGCCTGGACGCGTTCCTGTGTGATATGGTCTAGGCAATCCTGCCCCGGCAGGGGGATTGGACTAGATGATGTTTCGAGGTCCCTTCCAATCCCTAACATTCTGTGATTCTGTGATTCTGTGATTCTTTTTAAAGAAGTTCTGTTTCAAGAAAGCAAGTTATCTGAAGAGACTGGAAGTATTTATCAGTAGAGGAACATAGTGAACTTCTTTTTTTCCATTTTTAGAAGGCACTTTTAACATAGACTTGCTTCTATTTATGAAGAGTTTACCATTTTCTTCCAATGTGCTTTGGTTTTGCTTGTTATTTTAAGGAATTTTTATTTACTATATTCAACTAATATTAGAGTCTTTGAAGTGGTTTCACTAAACCTTAAATCCATTTGTTAGCAACAAAAAGAAAATGTTGGCTAGTCATTTAAAATGGAGAAGTGTGTTTCATATGGAATCAAATTTCTGTTTCCACCTCCATCTACTTGCTGCAAGCTAGTAGCCAAACATCTGTTTTCCTCTCTATAAAACGCAGAGACTTATTTCCTGAACCAATCACATTGACTCTTTAGCTCCTTCTGCCCAATTTCCTAATTAGCATTGTAGGTTTACAAGTACATGTTTACTTTCTTCTTGACATCATGGAGATTTTCAAGGTAATCATAGAAGAGTTCTGGCTGGTTGTGGGTAAAAAGGTTGCCAGTCTTTCCTTGCAGCAGTCTTCCTCCTCACACAAAGTTAAAAGAAAAATATAACCTGGTAGCTGTAACAATATCTAGAACTCCTTTTGAGAAAGAGTGATTCCAGTGGCAGTGAGTAGCAGAGGAAGAGGTCGTACACAGAGATACCAGGAAATACAGGTACAGGGTATCAGGTATTAGTTGGAGCAAAGATACAAACCCTTTGTTCCTGTATGCCTGTTTCTCCTGTACAAGACCAAGCCTGAAATACATGTCTTTTTATGAATATGTTTATCTCAAAACTGATATCACTGTTCATACAGTAGTTCTGTGAATCTGAATACTGAAAAACTCAAAGTGAGATATAGTCTGAACCTTCAAATCGTCATGGACCACTTCTGCAAGAATTGAATATGAATTCATGCATACCATTGAATCAATTTCTTTTGAGTTTTAGGAGTGTCCTTTCCACATCTTTTTAAGAGAATTCATGAAAAGCCCAGTTAATAGGAATAGCCCAAAGGCATATTTAATCTAATGCATCCTAAATGAAATCTTAACCTTCAACCTTCATTTTGGAAAAGCATATTCTGTAATTAGGTAGTATTCTTTTCATGCAAGTGAAAGCTGTAATGCTGATTAGGTTATATATCACTGAGGGAAATTTTGCCACTACAAGGTCAACATCTGTTGACTTAGAAATTAGAAGGCGTAATTCAGCATTCAAAATCATAGCTGCTTCTAGTAGAGTTAATTAAAAACTAACTCATAATTTCCTGAAAACTCATAACAAGTGCAAGCATAACCAAAGCTGAAGGAGATTTATTTTTTTACATTCTGATATGCATTGTGTATGTCCAGCCCACACAGCTTGTAGGTTAACAGAGGTCCAGCTGTGAGCCTGGACGTAGTCAAGTTTGATTGTGGGTTTCTCGGGGTTGGTACAGTTTTTTCTGCCTAGTACAGTATTCTGTACTAGAATGCAATTAAGGAACAAAAAAGCATAATGATATTAATGATTGGTACTCCAAATTCAAAAGGTGCTGGTTTAATGAGAAACTCTGAATGTGATTTCATGCACAGGTCCTTGTCAATATGTTCTCATTTCTCCCGCTCCACAGACTGTGCAAAAACTCCTTAGCTGAAACACTGATTAGATATAGAAAGAAAAATCACACACACTTTTTTTTTCCCAGAAACCAATTAGTTCTTTTGTGAATGTCAGTGTAATAACATATGCATTTCAGGGGCATAACTAAGAAGGTCAGATACTATGATGGTGTTTTTTAAATTTTATTTTACAACTTGTGAATAGTTTTGTCTTAACCAAATACAAGCTTGTAAAGATACAAACATTACCTGAAAGAGGTTTTGTACGAGGGAAGTCACCTCTCCGTCTTAATGTAAAACTAAAATCCTACAGAAGGGGATACTTACTCATAATAAGGTACCAAAAGCATAGATGTGATGATTAAGCACTTGAAGTAATATTCGTTAACAATATCATAAGATGTGTATAGAATCATTAGTCTAGAGAGCCAATAAGGTACAAGAAAGAAAAAGATGTCCAACTCATTAGTTTTATTAGTATGTTCTTCACTGTTTCTTCAGTACAAACTTAAGAACTGTTATTTGCATTTAGTCTTAGACTCAGTTACATATATTTTTCCTTATGACTTCTGATCTAGTAAACTTTTTTTTCCTCTCACCACGTTATTCTACGTTCTAAAAAAAACCTGAAGTACACTTTGGCATTACCCAGTATTTCAGAATATATTTTAATTTTCAGATTATAAAGAAGAGCTATTATTACACTAGTTGAAAAAATCAACTACTATCCATAATATTACACATTTCTTATCTTGGTAGGAGCAAAATTTTAAGAAGTAAAATTTGTTTGCATCAGAGATACATGTCAGTTCAAACCATCTAATGATTTTCAGCATGCTTTTACAGTTTACATATAAAGGTATAAATGCTGTCCATAGAGCTTTGTGGTAAACTCACTGGGGTTTTCTGCTGTTGAAGATCTATATTTGAGTCAAACATAGGTAACAAGTGAAGAACAAGTCAGGGCATTTTTCAGACTTTTCAGTCTCACAATCACTATTGTAAAATTTTAGCTGTTTTAAATTTCTTCAAATTCAGAGCAGAGAATAAGTTAAGAGAGATGATGCATGTACACAGCCAAGTACAGAAAGAAAGTGTTAAATTACTTGTTGAAGATTAACATGAAAATAAAATATTCTGTATTTGTACATATTGTATTATTACAGATTATAATGTAATATATATTTATGCATACGAATTTTCACAGTGCTTTTCTCTACATGGGGAAATAGAATTTGTCAGTCTCATCCTCAGTTAATGTGGGATGGGGAGAGCAACTATTTTGGTTCTGATGTAGATTATTTTACCTATCCATTTCTGACTAAAAAGTAGGAATATGCCATAAACATGAGATTAATTTGGCAGGAGCTTCTGAAATTGATATTAGCCAATGGAAACCCAAATAAAATTTTGAAAGTTCGATCCACCTGTTAGCTTTGAAAGTAGAAGTAAAAATGAGAAAAAAGCTAAGCCTAAAAATTCTCAACCAATGTATCAATATTCACACAGGAGGTTGTAGGCTGGCATGCTTGATACTGAAAAAGAACTGATGCTCTAAGATTGAAACCATGCTTTAAAAGCATGATGAATGAGAGGTAGCAGCAGCTTTCTCTCCATGTTAAGGCAGTTAGGGTAAGCTGTTTCTACTGTCCCCAGAAGCCTCCTTAAACCACGGGACATTTCTCTGTCACCCACATACACAAAATTCAATTGTAGGGAAAGCAGCTCCCGAAGAAACTCTCTTTTCAGTTCTCCCTGCATGCAGTGTCTTGATACTCCTTAGCTTCAAATGAGTAAAAAAATGCCTTCTACATAGAAGTATTTTCCAGCACCTTCATATGCTTTTATATACAACTCTCTTATTTCATTTGAACTCTGACTTTTTCCTTCAGCATAAAGCAAGAGAAAGACGTTGTGTCGTGAAGAGCATAAAGAGCAAATAAACCAGACTTTCAAGAGACAATTTAAAAACTTTTGTTAGCTAAAAACTACAGAATGCCTGATGAGAAGTCGAGAAATGTTAGCAAAAGCACAACCATACCAGAATTTATATTTGTTTAGCATATGAGACAGACAGCCTGTCCAAGACTGCAAAATCTTAAAGTAATTGGAGCTGTTTGGCTGGAATGCTAAGAGTCACCTGAGAAAATCTCCAAAGACTTTAAATAATTTCTTGAAATTTAATGAGTTGATATGAGGAAGAGGAAGCCCAGTCCCCTTGATAAATTAGCAATAGTTTTTATTATGATTGACAGCTATGTGGCAAGAAGTAGCTTTCTTGACAGTTCTTTTAAGGCCTTACCTCTAGCATCCAGTGGTATCAGTTGCTTTCATGCAGCCCCTGTGACACACCTACTTCATTCAACCTTGGAGCACACAGAAGTTGAGCTTTTTTTTCTCAGGTTTTATTTTTATTTGGTTGCTTGGTTGACCTTTTGTTACTGTTGTTTTTCACCATTGGGGTTTTGATCATCACTGAGAGAGGATAGAAGACTTCAGCTTTTAAGTTCTATACTCTAAGTGTATAGTGATAAAACATTAGCTTTTGAAATGTATGTGTTCACTGCATTCTTTTTTTCATGGGTACATACAAGAAATAGAAAAAATTAACAGAAAATAAAACCAGTCTTTATGTGCACTTCTAAAACAACTAAGAAGTATATCCATAAGCTAACTGACAGAAAGTATTAGTGTTATTGATAAAACAATAGAGCAAACAAATATAGAGAATTTGGTCACTTGGAGAATATTAGCTTAGTGTGATTGAATAATACTTAACATTTTTAACAAATTACTTCCTTATAATTCTAAAAGCATATAATTTTAAAAATTTACAAGATTTTATAGTAGGTGAGTTCAAAAAAGCAGTATCTAGTTAATTGATTTTCTTTTCATTCATTTAGATGTGTCTTACATTTTTTTCCCAAACCCGTGTTACAAGATTTATCTTATTTGTGATTTTTTGTTTGTTTTTTAGCTATTTTTTGATTTTGTATAATATTTTCACAACAAAAGATAAGAGAGAAAATTAATTCCAACCCATGTATTTGTTATCTTATATAATACAGGAGAGCACTTTTTCAATCTGCTACTCTTTTATCCTTCTAGTCATTATTTTACTTAGGAGATAATGTCAAAAGGAATTGAACATTGTCACTGGATAATGCTCTCCCATTGCAAGATGAATGTCAAGACATTTATGAAAAATTAAGGTTCACTTGAAACAGAGACGTCTATTTCAAAGCAGGAAAGCATTTTCCAGTCAAAATATTCAGTGCTGGTCACAAGATTGCTGTCTATCCAGACTGTTTTGAAAAAGTGAAACAAGTGAGAGACACAAGTTGATTAGCATTTTTCCTATTTGACATTCATCATAAAAGTTCCATTTCATAGTATCTCAAGAATATGATTAAAAAATAATTTTCCAGGTATGAACATGAATATAAAAAACTAATGGAATATTTTCCTTAAATATATTCTGGTTTATTGTCATTTTTATTGTACAACAGTTACATAAAAATGCATAATTTGACATCTATAAAAAAAGATACAAAAATCAAGAAAGTTAGAAAGAATGAGTATTATTTTATCTGATATATATATATATATAAAATGTTGTCTAGTTTAACTTTGTCTATATATAGCAAGGTGAAACTTAAAAAACTATTCCCATTATTGTCATTGTCTTCATGTTTGCAGAGATCTTAAGCTTTTTTGTAATGAAGGAGAAAAAATCTAATCCAAGTTTTGGAAATATTAAGAAAATATGAATAAGTCATAGTTATGAGTTTTGGCACTGAGTAAAGTTTTGAAATATTCATGACAAATGTAGATTTTCCTATACACATTTGATCTTGCATTTACAGTATAAGGACACTTCTCAGCATGATGGACACAAACTTCCACTTTGTTACAACAAATATTAAATTTAATCTATCTATCTCTCTGAGTTGCCCTAAATGATAACTAACTAGAAAAAATAGTTGAAAAAAGAAGCTAACTAGACATGGTTACAGCTGCCTCCCCGGTTTCTAGTTGCAGTGCTTAATAACTGAATTTCCTTCCTGTATCTTCCACTTTGTTTTTTTGACACCAGCAGTACTGAAATGTCTAGTGTGGATGGTGCCATGAGAAGCATAGTCAAGGGAAAGGCTCCCTGGAGAAATAGTTTCAGCAACACAGCATTAGGAAACCAAATTAAAATGATATAAAGTGTTTGCTATTCAATGTAAATTAAAAAATGCAACATTAAGAAAAATTAAGGCGATCCAAGTAGATGCAATTAAGATAATACCTTTGCAGATACTAATCAAAGCTGATTTCCTACTCTCTTGTTAAAAGAAAGGAAAATTCTTCTATTAAAAACGGTGAAAAAATAATACTATCCGTGCGTTTTCCATTGCACTGGTTATAACGTGTTCTCATATGAGGTTTCCTCTGCTGTATAAGAAGCAGACATCACTAATTCATATGAGCTGATAATCATGTTACAGGTTGGTTTAATGAGATTAGTGCTTTTTTGTAATTATTATGGTAATACACTGCCTATGACTCATATAATGCTCTTCTATTAATTAGTATGTGATTGCTTTAGTATAATTTATTTCTTCTGAAATCCCAAGTTTATTACACTAAGTTATTGACTTTATTACATAGTTTACTTCATTATGATTTTTTTTCTGATTGGAATTTCTTCTTCCTCTGAGTCCACAAATCCCCCCTTACATTCTTGGCATTTCTTTCACTGAAAGAACTACATAAATAATACAAAATAAGTCATTATTTCTACTCGGATCCTGAGAATCACCATTGTTTTTGAAGTGCTGCTTGGGCAATGGTGCAATCACCCTGAGAAACCATCATACCATAACATACACTATGGAGTCCTGAGACCATATCAGCCCCACTTAGCCTGATTCTCTGCTTCCCCTTCAGATTAGGGAATCATAAAAAGCATCATGATTTCTGCAATTTATTGTTCAACACAGTATATCCTTGATGGAGAAAATGCCACTCCAGAGTCTGAACCTTGTGAAAAATCAAAGGTTTAGGGCAACACAAATGCATCACCATTTCCCAATGTAGTGCACTGCAGGTACTCAGGAAACCTCCTCTACATTGGCTGTCTAAAGTCCCTGAGTCCTAAGAAAGAGCCTGTGTCGGAGATGAGTCCACAAAAAACAGTGCAGGAAGGCTTGCAGTCAACAATAGGGCCCTTAGAGCAATACCTTGAACATATTTCCCATAAATTTGGAATTTACAGTAAATTTGTGTCCTATCCCGTTCTAATGTTTCTTTCTGTCCTGCAAGTAATGTGGAGGAAAGTAAGGGATATTCAGTTAAATCCTCTGTCTACCAGGAAATCCCCTTTGAATAAGACCAAATGTTGTTATTCCAGGACCAAACAGAAAGGGAAACTCATGCCCCAATCCTGAACAAATTTTATGATTTTTAAATAATAGAACAGCTGCATAAAAAAGTATGCTATTTCTCCAGACATCGGTAGGGAAATGATATGTGTTTCTCACAGAAATTAAAAATTAATTACACATATTTGGTAGAAATTTTAGAAAATATCGATCTTACCCAGTAAGCACTCTAGTTTAGTACTGGTTATAGGAAGACACTCTTTTAATCGAGATACAGTAAAGATTGACCTTTTCTTCTGTAGTGCCAATCTACCAATTCAAATTTTCTATTAATCTTATAATGTTATATGACAGAAGTCTCATACTTCGCCGACGGATTGAATTGTAATTCTCCAAATGGAGAAGAAATATAGCAATTTTTGTTAATTGCTTGTGAAGCCACTTATAATACTCTATTTGAGGGGAAAAAAAATAAAACAATACAAACTATGCTAGTTTAAGATTCTAGAACAAATCTGTTATGGCTCTTTCTATACAGTTGGTAGATAGCAGCCCACCTTTTTATTATGTTGAATGCCTTAATTGTAAAAGCTGATACATAAAATTAAATCCTGTTTTCTACACTTGCAGTATTCTCATGCTGTTTAACACAGCAAATTTCATGTGTGCAAATTAGCATTTCTCACAGCTTAAAAATAATGTGAAAGTGCTATAATGCTTGTTTCTATGCAATGCACAGTCTCAGTGGGTACTAAAGGTTTTATGGCTATCCTAACAACTTAATTTTTTCAGGATGGAAAAAAAGATGATAAAAATGTATTTAAATTCCTGGAGAGTATTTTAGGATAAAAAATACAGCATTTGGCTGGTTATCTATGACACAGTTCATCAATCTTTCCACTTAGGAAATAAGTTTTGTTTTACAGCAATAAAATATGTGTCAATAAAATTATCTTCAAGATCAAAATTTGTCATATTGTTGCCAAGCTGCATCACTGGAATTTCTCAAAATCTTAGTGAAGACTGAAGAATCTAATTAGTTGTTTGTCACCTGCATATTTTCATATCTTTTTGGTTATCTGAAAATAATATATTTTGTATATATACGATAGGTATATCGTATGCCAACCAGACCCATCTCACAGGAAGGTCTGCTGCCTCCCTGGGGCTCAGGTAAGGGATATTACCAGGAGGCTCCCTAGACTAATTCAACCATCTGATTATTACCCATTGCTAGTTGTCCAGGTTGGCAGTGATGAGGTTGTTGAGAGAAGCCCTAGGGCAATCAAAAAGTTTTTCAAAGCACTGGGGCCACTGGCTGAAGCGACAGGAGCACAGGTAGTGTTTTCCTCAATTCCTCTCATAGCAGGCAAGAATGGCGAAAAGAACAGGAGAACCCACCTGATCAACACGTGGCTTAAAGACTGGTGGAATTTTGGTGGAATTTTGGCTTTTTGGATCATGGGGTGGTTCATACAGCACCAGGCCTGCTTGAGACAGATGCGGTTCACCTGTCTAATAGGGGCAAAAGAATACTAGCCTGTAAGCGGGCAGGGCTGATTAAGAGGTCTTTAAACTAGGCTTGAACAGGGAGGGGGATAAAACCTGGCTTGATGGAAATGAGCCTAGGGGTAGAACGCCAGAGTTGGGGGAGAAACCGATAGCCCAGCTGAAGTGTATCTACACCAATGCACGCCGCACGGGTAACAAACAGAAGGAGCTGGAGGTCATTGTGCAGCAGGAAAGATATGACGTAGTCGCCATCATGGAAATGTGGTGGGATGACTTGCATGACTGGAGTGCTGTAATGGATGGCGACAAGCTTTTCAGAAGGGACAGAAGAGGAAAGACAGGCAGTGGGTTGGCTCTTTACATTAGGGACTGTTTTGATTGTATAGAGCTTAAGGATAGTGATGATAAGGTTGAGTGCCTATAGGTAAGAATCAGGGGGAAGGCCAGTAAGGCAGATATCCTGGTGGGAGTCTTTTATAGAACACCCAACCAGGATGAAGAGGCAGATGAACTATTCTACAAGCAGCTGGCTGATGTTTCACAATCACTAGCCCTTGTACTAGTAGGAGACTTCAATTTGCCGGATGTCTGCTGGAAACTCAACTCAGCAGAAAGGAGGCAGTCTAGGAGGTTCCCGGAGTGTGTGGAAGATAACTTCCTACACAACTGGTTAGTGAGCCCACCAGGGAAAGTGCCCTGCTAGACCTGCTGTTTACAAACAGAGAAAGTCACGTGGGAGATGTGGTGGTTGGAGGCCATTTTGGGCAGAGCGACCACGAAAGGATAGAATTATTGATTCTTGGGGAAAGAAGGAAGGGGGTCAACAAAACCTCTACCTTGGACTTCCGGAGGGTAGACTTCGACCTATTTAGGACACTGGTTCAGAGAGTCCCATGGGAAATAGGCTCAGGAGCAGGCCATCCCCATGAGCCGAAAGATGAGCCATAGGGGAAGAAGTCTGGCTTGGTTGAACAGGGAGCTTTCACAGGAACTTAGGGAAAAAGAAGAAGGTTTATGATCTTTGGAAAAAGGGGCAGGCAACTCAGGAAGAGTACAAGGACATCACTAGGTCATGTAGAAGGAAAATTAGAAAGGCGAAAGCTCAACTAGAACTCAATCTGGCCACTGCAGTAAAAGATAATAAAAATGTTTTTATAAATACATAAACAACAAAAGGACATCAAGGGAATATCTCCATTCTTTATTGGATGTGGCAGGGAGGACATTGTGACCAGGGACGAGGAAAAGGCTGAGGTGCTTAATACGTTTTTTGCCTCAGTTTTTCACAGTAAGACCTGTTATCTTCAGGGCAACTGCCCCCCTGAGCCAGTAGATAGGGACGGGGAGCAGAATAGACCCACTATAATTCAAGAGGATGTAGTTAGTGACCTGCTGTGCCATTTGAGCGCTCACAAGTCTATGGGACCGGACAGTATCTACCCAAGGGTACTGAGGAAGTTGGCAGAAGAGCTTGTTAAGCTGCTCTCCATTATTTATTATCAGTCCTGGCTAACCGGGGAGGTCTCAGATGACTGGAGGCTGGCCAATGTGACGCCCATCCACAAGAAGGGCTGGAAGGAGGATCCGGGGAACTACAGGCCTGTCAGCCTGACCTGGTGCCTGGCAAGGTCGTGGATCAGATCATCTTGAGTGTGATTCCACAGCACATAGAGGACAACCAGGGGATCAGGCCTAGTCAGCATGGGTTTAGGAAAGGCAGGTCCTGCCTGACCAATGTGATCTCTTTTTATGACCAGGTGACCCACCTAGTGGATAAGGGAAAGGCTGTGGATGTAGTATACTTGGACTTCAGCAAAGCCTTTGATACTTTCTCCCACGGCATTCTCCTGGATAAGATGGCAGCCCATGGCTTGGACAGGTGCACGCTTTACTGGGTAAAAAACTGGCTGGATGGCCAGGCCCAGAGAGTGGTGGTGAACAGTACCACATCCAGTTGGTGTCTGGTCACTAGTGGTGTCCCCCAGGGCTCAGTACTGGGGCCGGTGCTGTTTAATATTTTTACTGATGATCTGGATGAGGGTATCGAGTGCACCCTCAGTAAATTTGCGGACAACACTAAGTTGGGTGGGAGTGTTGATCTGCCTGAGGGTAGGAAGGCTCTGCAGAGGGATCTGGACAAGTCAGATAGACGGGCCAAGACCAATGGTATGAAGTTCAACAAGGCCAAGTGCCGGGCCCTACACTTTCGCCATAACAACCCCATACAGTGCTACAGGCTGGGTGAAGAGTGGTTGGAAAGCGGCCTGGTGGAAAAGGACCTGGGGGTTTTGGCGAACAGCCGGCTGAACGTGAACCAGCAGTGTGCCCAGGTGGCCAAAAAGGCCAACAGCATCCTGGCATGTATCAGGAATAGTGTGGCCAGCAGGACTAGGAAAGTAATTGTCCCCGTGTACTAGGCACTGGTGAGACCACACCTCGAGTACTGTGTCCAGTTCTGGGCCCGTCACTTCAAGAAAGACATTGAGGTGCTGGAACAAGTCCAGAGGAGGGCAACAAAGCTGGTTAAGGGTCTGGAAGGTACGTCTTATGAGGAGTGTCTGGGGGAACTGGCATTGTTTAGCCTGGAGAAAAGGAGGCTGAGGGGAGACCTTATTGCTCTCTACAACTACCTGAAAGGAGGTTGTAGCAGGGTGGGGGTTGGCCTCTTCTCCCAGGCAACTAGCAACAGGACTAGAGGACAAAGCCTAGGCTGTGCCAGGGGAGGTTCAGGTTAGACATTAGGAAAAATTTCTTCACAGAAATTGTTATTAGACATTGGAATGGGCTATCCAGGGAGGTGGTGGACTCACCATCCCTGGAGGTGTTTAAGAAAAAACTAGACGTGGCACTTAGTGCCATGGTCTAGTTGACACAGTGGTATTAGGTCAAAGGTTGGACTCGATGATCCCAGAGGTCTCTTCCAGCCTAGCTGATTCTGTGATTCTGTGTTCTGCTACACATTACAAGGGCCACAGCAATGCTAGTTTTAAAACTCTTAAGCTTTCCTCTTAATTGCTGTCCCGATTTGCCTTGCATAGCTTAATCTACAATTAGACGGGATGTATCCGGGCCTTTGACATTGTTAAGTAGGAACTATTTAAGCATTTGCCCCTTTCCTCCAGTTCTCTGGTAAATTTTTTTTGCCGCTTTTACTCTTCCTCTCCTCTTTACACCACTCTGATAATAACCTCTCTTCACATTTTCAATTTACAGCTTTCCTTTCAGTAGTAGTTCTTGCTATCATGATTTCCCAAGGGATGGAAAATTCCTAACAGAAAAGAAAAGCATGATTTTCCTTACACAAAAATTACTTGTAATTTCATAAGGAAAGTTGTAAGAGTCATACAGTCTTAGAGGGGATATTTTAGTCAAAATTGGAGAAAGTAAAAAGCAGTACAACTTCAACATTAAAAGATTTCAAAGGTCTGTTTCAAAGTTGCCGGTGTTCCACTAGTTTAAGTGCATTTGCATCCTGTTTTGGTTCTTTCAAACCCTGGTGGCCTTAGTCTCCAGCATTCTTGGCAAATACTTCACACACTGTATGCTATTCTGCTACGATTTTTTCTGTTTCTTCTATTGGAGTTGCTCTAAATAGCAGTTAAATATTTATCAGAGTTGAAAGTTTAATTTTTATTGTCTGTGTGGCAATGATCATGAAAAATAACCCAATGAAAGTCTCACTTTCCTGTATTTCATTTAGGAATGAAAATATAAGTGACACATCATGCATCAAAATGCCACAAGTGTGGGTATGTCTGCTTTAATGTCAGGGTTGAGATCCTTTGTAGCATACATCGTGTCACTGGAGTTATGGTTTGCATAAATACTTTCTTAATTATACCTGTGGATGTTCATATTCCAGAACTATTTGTTATTCCTCAAAAAAATGATTGTTTAGTAACAGCATTTTACACTGCCTGCTATCATTCATATTCAGCTTGCTCTTAATTGCATCTTGTTACTCATGTTATTTTATGCAAACTTCTTATTCACCATCTTGTCAAAGAAAAAATGAAACAATAATTCAGATTTTTTTTAGTATATTTGTCTGTTTGTTCCATATATTGAGTAAAAACCATAGTCAGGTTGTAGTTTACACAGTATCATTGCTTCTAGAAGCATTACAAATAATATTTCCTATTTTTTAATATTTTTTTTAAAATGTATGTTAGTTAACACAGGAGAAAAATTCTTGTTGAACACCAGCCAAACTTCAGATTCATCCGGTTTGGCTATTTATATATATTTTTATTTATTTACTGTTTGTATATATCGTAACCATGACTTCTCTTCAAGAAGAAATGCTGGGCAGCAGGCACCATTGTTGCTACATAAAAGATAATGATTCCTTACATGAAAACATTCTACTAAAAAATCTAAAAAGACCTTTACAATGTGAATGGTTTGTGGAGTCTGTTGGATAACTGACATGCATGTAGGACTTAAACATGAAATAAGCCTGTCTGAATGTTTCTGTTTTTAATAGTCCTGAGATTATCAGCGTAATCCTCACTTAGATAAGACGGGCAGCAGCTGTGTCTGGACCTTAAATACTGCCAGTTCATTTCAGAAGTCAGATTTCATGTCCTCGAACATTGTTCTTTGCCATATATCAGGGTATTGAAGTTGTATGAAGTTCCTTTTGACCAGCTTATTATTGGTAATAGAATAGAATTTCTAATATGCTCTGGATCTATTTTTTGATACCTCATTAAAAATCAGATCTTGTTTCAGAATATATTAATCACTACTTAATCTACTACAGTTTTTACCTGATTACGAATTTGTTGAGATATTAATGTATGGAGCTAAGGAGTTTTGATTTCAAAGGTTTTTACGGGCACTCATAAGCATTGTTTTTAATGCACATACCTCTGCTGTCAGGTTGATTCTTTCCCTGAATATGAAATTTATAAAGTTTGAGCACACCTGACAGCAGATAAATGTGAAGATTAGTAACAGGGGAGAATTAATCTCTGTAGTTTTTCTTAAAATTGGTAAAAGTTTTAGTACAGAATATGTTTAAACAGAAAACCAAAAGCATAATTAACCTAGTTAAACAATGTAATGCAACTTTGCAGGATTCCAATGTTACCTATTCTGATAGACTACTGTATCTGTGTATCTGTACATTGAAAGATATATTTAGCATAAATATCTTAAATAGGACCAGAAGTTAGCTGATGACTGGCTTTTTGCATCAGAGAGGTTATGACAATGACCAGTTTGACAATGACCGCTCTATGTCAATGACCAGTTTGAGTGCATGGAGCTCTGTCTAGGGATGGAGGAGGAGCCAACGGAGAGCTTATGGGTCAGGTTGAAAGGGCGGGCAGGAATGGGAGACATTATAGTGGGCGTCTGCTACAGGCCACCTGACCAGGAAGACAGAGCAGATGAGGTCCCCTACAGACAGATAGATGTAGCCTCACGTTCAGAGGCCCTGGTCCTCATGGGGGTCTTCAACCACCCTGACATCTGTTGGAAGGACAACACAGCTGGGCACAAGCAATCCAGGATGTTCCTGGAATGCGTGGATGACAACTGCCTTCTCCAAGTGATAGAGGAGCCGATGAGGAGAGGTGCCATGCTGGACCTTGTTCTGACCAACAAGGAAGGGCTGGTGGGGGTCGTGAAGCTCAAGGGCAGCCTTGGCTGCAGAGATCATGAAATGGTGGAGTGCAAGATCCATAGGGCAGCAAGGAGGGCATGCAGCCAGCTCACCACCCTGGATTTCAGGAGAGCAGACTTTGACCTCTTCAGGGACCTGCTTGGGAAAGTCCCTTTGGATAAAGCCCTGGAGGGAAGAGGGGCTGGAGAAAGCTGGTTAGTATTCAAGGACCACCTTGTTCAGGCTCAGGAGCAATGCATCCCGACAAAAAGGAAGGCAGGCAAAGACACCAGGAGGCCTGCATGGATAAACAAGGAGCTCCTGGATAAACTCAGGCACAAGAAGGAAGCCTACAGAGGGTGGAAGCAAGGGCAGGTAGCCTGGGAGGAATACAGGGAAATTGTCCGAGCAGCCAGGGATCAGGTTAGGAAAGATAAAGCCCTGGCCAGGAATGTCAAGGACAAAAAGAAATGGTTCTACAGATATGTCACTGTTAAAAGGAAGACTAGGGAAAACACAGACCCCTCTGGAAGGAAATGGGAGACCTGGTTACCCAGGATATGGAGAAGGCTGAGGTACTCAATGACTTTTTTGCTTCAGTCTTCACCGGCAAGTGCTCTAGCCTCACCACCCAAGTTGCAGAAGGCGGCAGGGACTGGGAGGATTAAGAACCACCCTTTGTAGGAGAAGATCAGGTTCGAGACCATCTAAGGAATCTGAAGGTGTACAAGTCCATGGGACCTGATGAGGTGCATCCACGGGTCCTGAGGGAACTGGCGGATGAAGCTGCTAAGCCACTATCCATCATTTTTGAGAAGTCGTGGCAGTCTGATGAAGTTCCCACTGACTGGAAAAGGGGAAACATAGCCCTCATCTTCAAGAAGGGAAAAAAGGAAGACCCATGGAACTACAGGCCAGTCAGTCTCACCTCTCTGCCTGTCAAGATCATGGAGCAGATCCTCCTGGAAACTATACTGAGGCATACGGAAATCAAGGAGGTGATTGGTGACAGCCAGCATGGCTTCACTAAGGGCAAATCCTGCCTGACAAATTTGATGGCCTTCTACGATGGGGTTACAGCACTGGTGGATAGGGAAAGAGCAACTGATGTCATCTACCTGGACTTGTGCAAAGCATTTGACACTGTCCCACATGACATCCTTGTCTCTAATTTGCAGAGAGAGGGACTTGATGGATGGACCACTTGGTGGATAAAGAATTGGCTGGATGGTCACACTCAAAGAGTTACGGTCAATGGCTCGATGTCCAAGTGGGGATCAGTGACGAGTGGCATTCCTCAGGTGTCAGTATTGGGACCAGTCCTGTTTAACATCTTTGTCAGTGACATGGACGGTGAGATTGAGTGCGCCCTCAGCAAGTTTGCCGACGAGACAAAGCTGTGTGGTGTGGTCAACACACTGGAGGGAAGGAATGCCATCTAGAGGGACCTTGACAGGCTTGAGAGCTGGGCCTGTGTGAACCACATGAGGTTCAACAAGGCCAAGTGCAAGGTCCTGCATGTGGGTCGGTGCAATCCCAAGCACAAATACAGGCTGGGAGGAGAATGGATCAAGAGCAGCCCTGAGGAGAAGGACTTGGGGGTGATGGTTGACGAGAAGCTCAACATGAGCTAGCAGTGTGCGCTTGTAGCCCAGAAGGCCAACCATATCCTGGGCTGCATTAAAAGAAGCGTGACCAGCAGGTCAAGGGAGGTGATTCTGCCCCTTTACTCCGCTCTCATGAGACCCCATCTGGAGTACAGCGTTCAGCTCTGGGGCCCCCAGCATAAGAAGAACATGGAGCTGTTGAAGCGAGTCCAGAGGAGGGCCATGAAGATGATGAGAGGGCTGGAGCACCTCTCCTATGAAGACAGGCTGAGAGCTGGGGCTCTTTAGCCTGGAGAAGAGAAGGCTCTGGCGACACCTCATAGCAGCCTTCCAGTACCTTAAGGGGGCCTACAGGAAAGCAGGAGAGGGGCTTTTTACAAAGGCAAGTAGTGACAGAACGAGGGGGAATGAATTTAAACTGAAAGAGGGTAGATTTAGATTGGATATTAGGAAGAAATTCTTTCCTGTGAGGTTGGTGAGGCACTGGAACCGGTTGCCCAGAGAAGTCGTGGCTGCCCCCTCCCTGGCAGTGTTTAAGACCAGGTTGGATGAGGCTTTGAGCAACCTGGTCCAGTGGAAAGGTGTCCCTGCCTGTGGCAGGGCGGTTGGAACTAGATGATCTTTAAGGTCCCTTCCAACCCAAACCTTTCTATGATTCTATGACAAATAACTACAATGGAGTAATGACTAATATCTCCTTTTGAGATAAGTTAAACACATGCAAACGGTGAAATATACAGCTAACGAAATGCTTCAAGAGGTAACCTCGTTGTTTGCAGCTTACTACAGAACCTCTTATACACTAAGCCATGGACTGACACAGTGTACAGTGGCTAGCATGCATTTTGTATGTGTGTTTATGTCTTTTATTGGGTGATTTGAAGAATGTCCACTGCTGGACCCCTTCTCTGACAGGACATTGGAGTCAGTGTACTACTAAAAAAAAAAAAAAAACATCCCCCAAATCAGAAACTTTCTAAATCAGTGAAATGATTCAATAAATTCAATTACCATCATCTACAAAATCAAAGTGTGCAGGATCTGGGTCAGTGAGTCATCATGTTAAGTCCTCCACATGGCCATGTCCAATACTGCGCCATCTGCCTGGCAATAATCATTTGTTCTAAATTGAATATAATGAGGACATGATCAGATAATACAAAAACAGGCATGTTTCCTATTCTGCCTTTAAATTATAAACTTCTGTCCTATCAGGTTTGGTTACAAATTCCTTCATTTTTCATCCATCTTTCTCCTCCAGTTCTAATCTTTAATTTGGTCCCTTCTTGGGTCTTGCCATTCTGAATTCTTCCTGATGTATCAGTCCACAGTAGTTTTATCAAGTTCTCATTAATGCTTTTCTTACAATTAGCTTTTTTCTTGTCTTCTTTGCATTTTATTGCCTTCATCTTTAGTCTCTTCACCAGTTAATTCTCTTGTTCTTTATCTCTGTTTATTCTACCCTTTCTTCAGTCTATACCTGTATTAACATTTGAATTCTTTCTCTCCTTAAAATTCTCTTGAATGTGAGAAAAATAAAGTTTTGCTATGCTTTTCTCCTTGCCTCTCTTTTAAATGTCTTTATCTTTTTTTTTTTTTTTTTTTTTTCAATATCTTTCATCTGCTTTTGTAGTTCTTTGTAAAGTCCTATTTGGCCAGTCTAACTTTGCCATTCCTTCACTAATTTCCTCCATGAACATATTGGCTGGGAAGTCCACCTCTTCCCTTCTCTACAGAAACGTGTATAACAAAGGTTTGGAAGTAATTGTGGTGTATGGCTTTGCTAGATCTTTCCTTTTCTTCTATTCCAGGCTTGTATGTGGTTTTCAGCTCTTCTTTTCTCCATGTTTGGAAAGGTCTTCAGAGAGATTATTACTTCTATCTGCATTTTGAGTGCGTAAAAATCTTTTTGCAGCCCCTTACTTTTTGATATGGTAATAACAGTCCATTGTATTTTTAAGAACCTTGACTCATAATAGAAAACGTGTCAAGGAACATAAACAAAAGTTGTAATCCTGCATAGCTAGATGAAATAATTTTGAGCTTCTATGAAGGATTACATTTTCCAGATTTTAGGGAAGAAGTCATTTTTCTGCCAAATGGGCAAAGAAAATGTAATATCGCACAATCCTTGAAATGCCAGAAAAACATGTTGCTAGCTAAGTCTTTGAATTAATTTTAATTGAAAGTTAAATAATTATATACAAGAACAAGCAACTTAAAATTTATTAATAATTAACTAATGTACACATAACTGCATTGTAAATTTTAAAGATAAGTGAAATCAAATAATTTTTTGTGATCATAACTTCAAATCCACTGTCACCATTGTTCATTTAGTATCTTATCAGTTGTTCACACTTTTTCTAAAATATGGCTAAATAAAGTCTTTATTATGAAAAAAAGAAATTACATTTTGATCACATGCCTGTCTGAAGTCTTTCCATTAATAAATTAGTGACTCAGAGAATATTTGTTTAATTAGCAAATGTAGAATCATGTGCTGCATAGCCCACATATCTTTGCTGTTTGGGTGCCTAATATATTAGTTCATCAAAAAGTGTATTTATATTTTCTGATTCTGGTTCTTACACATATCCACTTTCATTTTCATTGAAGCCTTGACCAGCAATCTGGGAGAAAAGGAGTGTCTTTACTTTCTCTTTCATATCTCCTCTGTAAATATACAATGGTGATACTACTTTATTTCTCACCAACAGATGTTGTGCAGTGAATCACAGCATCTCAAAATTATATTTCCTTTCTTGGAAACAGTCAGCCATTGTGCTTTGCAGTAATGCTTAGAATGCTTTTGGTAAGATCTTATGACAGGTATAAAATTAACCGCAATCACCAGTGTGCATTATTTTATCTTCTCTAATGGCCTGCAGTCAGAGTGCCTTGCGTTCTGATCTTGTTAACTCTAAGAAGCTAAACAGCTTCAGACTGATCACTTAATTCGGTGACCTCCAAGGAACATAAAATGCCACAGAGAATGGTAGTAGTAGTTTAGCAGGAGCTGCTCTTCCCTCTGAGTCAATATAGAATTATAGGCTCAGCATGGAGCTAGAAGAGTTATATGGTACTGGAGTTCTTCTGGAAATTACTTTATCCAGTTTCTGACTATCTTGCAATTTCAATTTTTCATGTCCCTATTCATTATCCTACTCAGTGTCCTTTTTGAAGTAAAATGCAGATACTAGCAATGTGTTTTGATTCTACTTGTTTTCTGTGTGAATTTCATATCTAGAAAATAATTTAATTATTGATAATATATGCAAGTCTACTTTTCTAACTAGCTTATTTCTCTTCTCTGTTGCACAGTTAGGTGGTATTGTACAGTGCTACTTTTGATCTTCTAAACCGAAGTGGTTCCACAGTGGAAGTAATTTTTTCTCATCCTGCATTTGTTTTAGAATAACCCAAAATCTTGTGGGAAGAATGTACACATGAAAAGGTCTTTTGCATTCTCCTTTCATATTCAGAGAGGCTTTAGAATTATGTGTTCTGTTGCAAAATTGTCAGTTTTTCCTTTTCTCATATTTGGCAATTTTTCGTAAAACTAGACTTCCTGGAGGAATGTTTTCACCCCAGAAACTTCCTTTTAACTTTAAAAGCTAACATTATCTGGTAAATGTATTCCAATGTTGAAAAGAGAATGAATAAACCCCTCAAATATCTGGCTATGTGTGACATTATTTTTCAGCAAATTTTACCTGTATGTGATTATGTACCAATAATGATATTTGACAACATGGTCATCATATTTATCCATCATATTTCTTACCCAACTTGTCTCTATTAAATAGGCATCATTACAATAGTTTCCTTATCTTTTAGCAGCCAGGGTCTGAGAACACTTGGATGATTCATTCAGTAACTGTTAACGTTATCTAAAAAGAGAACAGCTACCAATTTCAAATTCCTTGTGACTGAATTTCTAGCTTTGTTTCTTGTTTAGGAGTATCTGGAACAGGTAATTCTGAAGAAATTATTTTCTTAAGAATTAATTGCATAAGTATCATAAATTTAAAAGTAATAACAAATGTATAAGGTTACATGACAGCTATGTAGCTAAGTGCTCTCTAAAACAAATACAAATGTGTTTGAATTCCTAGTCAAGGTGTCACTCTATAATAGAATAATTCGAAGGTCACTGAAGTCAACTAGTGCCTGACTGTCCATGGACTTAGTAAGGTTTTACCTCAATCATACTCCTTCTTACACTTATCTGTAACCAGTTTGGTAAAAAGTTGAATATTTATTTTTCCGTCTGTGGGGTTTTTTTCCCTGCACAAATTTCTCATTTCTTCACTGTTACTTTGTCCTCATTGTAATAGCTAACTTGTTTATTTTTAAGCTTTTGTTACTAGACTAACTGTTGGTTACTAGTTTTGCCTATTTTTCTTCTCCTAAGAGTACAGCAGTCCTTATCAGTTTCAATTTAATCTGTTGGGAGGTAGCTCTTTCTCTGCATTTCCTGTGGCTAAATACTACTAAACAGCCTTTCCAAATTTAGCTAGGACTTACTTCTCAGTCCTGCAGCACAATTTATCATACTGAGACTTTGTATTGCTAGGACTTCTAGCAGTTACCCCCTTGTGGTAACTAATTTACACACAGTCAAACCAATTTAGACATGTTTATTCCAAAATTATATAAAGCTTCCAATATTGTTAGTAACATTTCCTTCTTCATTTTTCAGTTAGCACAAATAGCTTGTCCAAAAGTAATATTTATATCTGTCCAGAATTTAAGATATAGTAAAACTCACATTTTGTATGAGATACAATCTTTCATGAATAAACCAAAAATTAACATAGCTGCCTGCTATTCAAAGAGAGTTCTCTTACATTTACTTATATGTTTCATATGTGTGTTAAATTTCTTTGCTTGTTCTTCTTAGCTTTGCATAGTTGAGGTCCCATAGTATGTATGTTTTTCTATTAGCATTGTAATCCATCATTAGAATTATACCTAGGGAAGTTAAGCCATCTATGTTAATATCCTTTGTGAGTGATCAGCTGACAGTTTGTCACAGACTGTAGATTATGTACCAGAGCATGGAGTCTAAGAATGTGATTCTCATTGGTTGTATAACACGACCCTCCTGGCATGCCACACATGCTAGATGGGACCTCATTTTTAAGTGCAGAATAACTTGTGAAAGTCTAATGGAACGCGTATTTTGGAAGTTGTTCACAAACTGGGAAGTAGGTTAGGAGATGTTGTGGTTTAGAAGAAGTGAACCAGGACTTTGGTTCTCACGAGGGAAGAACAGCGTGTGAGACGACACAGGCAGGACGCAGGAACAGCCACAAAACCACAGCTAAAATGCAAAGAGAAAATTTATTCCCATTACCTTGCAAACCGGGGGATCTCCGAAGCAGCACCCAGGGCAAAGGCATGCAAGTGGGGACGCAGACACCGCGGAGCTCGGTTCCTGCTAGAGAGAGAGTGAGAGATTCCGGGCCTGCTGCTTTTTCCTGTATATTAGGGGCTTCTTGCAGGCAGTAGTTTTCCACTGTGCTTTGATCTTTGTCACAGCAGGGCAGGAATCTCAGGCATGAACAATTAGGTGCCCCTGAGTCTTATCACAGGCCTATGTTATCTGAATGCAGATGTTCTACTTGTCCAGCACAAAAGACTAAACAACAGTTACTAGTATGATGTATGTGTTTTTCGACACCCCACGTACAAGTCACTTGAGCGTGTTTACAATCCTCCTCGCCAATCTTCCATTATATTCTCACAAACAGCTAAAGCCTCAAATGTTTTTGGTATTGCCAGACTGAAGAATGTGAACAATTATCCTGTTCAATATGTACGGTGTTTATGTTTAGTCATTTGGTTGGATATCTAGAAACACCAGTTTGTGAATCTGCAAATAAAGTTTTAACATGCTATATAAATCTTACTTTAACACATATCAATCTCCATGTCTTAGGTCAAATTATGTTATTTTATTGAATTTTTGTATTTCCAATTTTTCAATTTTTAAATGAAAGCATGTTTGGTTAATACTTATCAATGAGGTAGATTTACAAAAGCCATTTCATTGGATCTGAATTAGATTTGTGTTATGCTGAAGTTACTCAACATTGTCCACTGCCAAGACAGATATTTTGCGCTCTTTGCCTAGAGGCCAAATATGTGTCCTACCAAAACTGCCTTGTTGCATGACATTTCTTCTTACTTGTATGGTTCACATAGAATGTAGGGGCGTGGACCGTGGGAAAGGTATAGAGAGAACATACCAGTACACTGTTATGTAACAGCATGAGTTAGCAAGAAAGCATAAGGATGTGGCTTGCTTAAGTTTATAGTAAGTATCCAATTAGAACAGTAGAAGTGGCACGCGGCCAGATTGTGTACAATACTTGTAGCCAATAGCTTAGTGTGTGACCGTTACATAAGAGAGTATGTAGGTTATAAAAGAGTGTGTTAACCAAAATAAAGAAGCTACTAGAGCATCATATTGGTGTGCTGTAGTTCCTTCCTCGCGCGGACCCCAACAATAGAATATCAATCAAGGCATGTAAGTTCCATTAGCTCCAGAGCTGGAGAACTGTGCTGCAAACTGCAAGATCCCAGACTGAGAAATATGCAATTCAACTAATAAGTTTGGTATAAGATATATATAGTAGGCTGATGGAATCATTCTGTCTAAATGGAATTACGCATATTACAACACAAAACAATTAGACTTGGGGTTTCTATTAATGATGGATGAATCTTGAACTGGTTGACAATGGGATGTAAATATATATTCCCAATGCTAGTCAGTCATCCATGCAACTCTTAGGTCAAGAATATCCATGTGGAAACTAATTTAAAGTTAGCTTTTTGCTTCAGCACTGGCTTCTCCACAGAACAAGATCTTGCAATTTCTTTTTGTTTTTACTTTACCCAGTTCTTACCTTTTTCTAGTATTGCAAACTGTTGTCATGTAACTATCAGTTCTTCTAAGGACTGGGTTTAAAAGACAAGATTCATGCAATCTATTATGGCATTATCCATTTGAAGAAGTCTCACTTTTCCCTGTATACAAATAAGAATAATGTTTGTAGTAACTTTTACATTAGCATCTTGACATATCCTAAAACCATTGCTTGATATACACTAAAACTGTTGTTGAATACTAAATAAACAAGACATTAAGGATTCATCTTGAATGCATCTCTTTTAACACTAATAGCAATATAATCCTACTTTGTAATAAAAATGCTTCAATTTCATTGAACAGTGCTTACCTTGGTCTAAATCATTTTTAGTATAAATACAGTATAAGGTGCTGTAATTTAGTTCTAAAGGGAAATAGCCATTATATTATTCCACAATATATACCTGTGGCTTTCAATGTACGAAGAGTAACATTGTAAGCAAGAATATTGCTTAGACAAAACTAGACAAAACTGTATTGTTCCTAGTTAAAATTCTCAAATGATAAGGTAGCACTAAACTTTGGAAAGGTTTATTTGATAAAACTTTGATAGTAAATAATTTTCTGACTTAATGACATTCAGAAATTACTGTTCAATTTCAATGCGTGTTATCAGAGAATCATAGAATGATGTATTTTGGGAAGGATGTCTGGACATCATCTGATCAGCCCCTCCTCAAAGCTGGTCTGCATATATGAGGCTTTGTCAGGCCCAACTCAGGCTCAGTTGGTAGAATACCTTCAAGAATGGAAACTCTACAACCTCTCTGTGCAACTTTTTCCACTATTCAACTACTCTGACAGTAAGAATTTTTTTCTAGCATCTTACCAAAACATCCCATGTTGCGACCTCTGCTCATTAGTTCTTTCTTCGTGCATCTTGGAGAAGAGACTGACTCTGTCTTCTCTATGCCTTCCTAACAGGTACTTGTGGATGGCAACAAGATCTACCCCAAAAATCTTCTCTTCCCCAGGCTGAATAAACCCAACCTTCCCAGACTTTTCTTGTATGTATGCTAATTGGTCCAGGTCACTCAGGATATTAAACTCTAGCATCTCTTGATCCTTTTAGCCACATCCACTTTTTTCATGAATGACAGGAGCCATCAGCCATCAGTACACCTTAATAGCAGGGCTGCCCTCGGCAGAGGATGAGCCAGCAGTTGGAGATGGCCCCAAGCCCAACAGGGCCCTCCCTTTGGGCCATAGCCCCACATCGCCCCCAGCAGGGTGAGCTGAGCAAGTTGGTGATGTCCCTCTACAGCCCCAGGCAAGGGATGAACCAGGTCCAGGACCCATCCAGGGAGTCCAGGAAGAAGCAAGAGACAGACACAGGACTGGAAACACCTCTAAAGAACACCTCAAGGCCTGTCGAGGAGACAGGGATGGAGAAAGGGCTGGCTGTGGTATACATACAGCATCAGTTCACGGAGGAACTGAAGGCCCAAGGCTGAGCTTAGCAGGGGCTCTTGGACCAACAGCATAGTAGACAACAGGTCCAGAACAGAGACTTGTCTCGTCAGCTCAGAATCATCTGTATTACTTGTGCCTGCCACATTGCCCTTCTCACAGATGTTAGGGTATCTAAAGTCTCCTATATTACAAAGGCCTGTGGTTTTACACAGCTTCCTTCAGTTGTCTGAAGGGGTTTCATCTATGTCCTCTTCTTGATCTGGTGACCTGTAGCAGACACCCATTATGGTGTCTGTCAGAGTCACAGAATCACAGAATCAACCAGGTTGGAAGAGACCTCAGGGATCATCGAGTCCAGCCATTGCCCTGGCACCACCCTGTCAACTAGATCATGGCACTAAGTGCCACATCCAGTCTTTTATTAAACACATCCAGAGATGGTGACTCCACCACCACCCTGGTGGGAGTCATCTGTCTTCTGATCATTACCCAGAGTGCTCAATGGATTCACCACACATCCCATGTTCTCAGTATTTAGCTCTCTCTCTAGGCTAGTGTACCACCTGTCCTCTTCATCTTTCCTGTTTGTCCCTCCTAGAAAGCCCTCTTCCATCCATCACCACACTCCAGCCATGTGAGCTGTCTTTACCACAGCTCTGTAATCTAAGGGAAATCATAGGTCTACAGCTGTGCACAGGCTTCTAATTCCTCCTGTCTCCCAAGTCACATACCTTTGCATATGTGCACTTGAGGTGTATCCTCTTCACTGAAAAAATCAAGGAGATACCTGCGCCTGTGTGTGATATGCCTTTATGTTACCCTCAGAGCTCTGCAGTCACTCTTACCATGCTACGAGTATCACTGGTGCCCACAAAGATGATGAGAAAGGGCTAACAGCACATAGGCTTGCTGATCCTCAACACTTTCTCTACACCATCAGAGATAAAAGCTTCCTAGGAGCAACAAACCTCCCAAGACAACAATGGGATCTCCACAACCCACAGATGTGTAGTATCCCCTGTACTTCCAGAGTGCCATCCATGCTTCCATTTTGCATCACGCTTTGATATTACTCCCCGACAAATCTAATAAAAAGTCCTTCTCACTGGCTTAGCAAGCATCAAAATGTGAAGTTGTGCACTTGTTCGTTCACTTTTAAAAGCACAGATACTAATAAACTGTAAACAGTGCATTGTCTTCCTAAGACAGACATAAGTACCAAACTTGCAAGTATCTTCTTTGCAACTTGAACAAAACTTGTTTTATGAAACTGTGACGTCTAAAGCCCTATGTGAGTGATTATTTCCATTTAATACTACAATGTCTGGATGCCTGCTGTCATGCTTGTGTATTACTGTACTGTGTTTCTGCTCAACTGTTTTCCAGGCTTTAACCTCAGATAGATTTCTTTTTTTCCTGTTGTGTGTGTCTGCCTCAGGCTGTATACATGTCCTTTCTTTTGGGGGATATTTTTATTCCAGGTGGCTGGATGTTGAGACAGGAGGGAGGTCCAGACATTTTTAACCCTGAGGCTTCAGCAAAATATGGTGGTTTGTTTTTTTAAGAAAACAAGAACAGTAGCAATACTTTCTTGAGAAGCCCTTAAATCGCCATGCTGAGGTTTCCATGACATAACAGGGTTCATGGTGTTATGGTTAAACAGTTAAACTGATATGAATTGCACAGAAATCTTGATTGAGGTTGTTTGATGTTCTAGGTCATGTATTGAGTGGACTCATGATCTCATTCAAAAAAAGGCAGCTTAACAATAATATGCTGGACAAGCATGAGGAAGAAAAGTGTAGGAATTTCCTTTTTAGAGTCCCATCAACTAGAAACATTACAAAAGAAAAAGACATCCTTATGAGTTAAATATCACAACATGATCATTGCAGCTAAAGAACAGGCAAATACAAATTACACTGGAAAGAGTAGGGGAGTATTGCAATTCTGTTGGTGTGGTAGGAAATTCAGCTAGGACTCTGGGCAGAGTTGTAGCCTTAGAGAAAGAGCTGTTGAGATGTTAATTTTAAAAGTGCAGAAAAACTGTTTATTGAAGGAAAAAGACTCAAAGAGCTTAACTCCTTTAGCTTTGAGGAAAAAAAAAGCTCAATTATTTCTGTAGAAATATTGGGTTTAGAGGAAAAGCAAAAGTTGTTAGTGCACAAGTACATAGACATGAGTCTTCCATGGAGAATGTATAAACTGGAAGATGTGACAGTCTCTAACCATCAGTGGTTTAAAAACAGCATTCTGTGGAAGTAATAATCTAATGGATTTTAAAACAGTGATATTTTTATGAGAGGTTTTATATAGCACAGTTGACCGTAATAGCAGGACCCTATTATTCAGTGACCTGAGATGTTCCTCTCAACGATATGCAGTACATGTATGGATTAGGATAAGAGTTAGGACCTTTATTCAGGTATCACAGAATCACAGAATCACAGAATATTAGGGATTGGAAGGGACCTTGAAAGATCATCTAGTCCAATCCCCCTGCCGGAGCAGGATTGCCTAGACCATATCACACAGGAACGCGTCCAGGCAGGTTTTGAATGTCTCCAGAGAAGGAGACTCCACAACTTCTCTGGGCAGCCTGTTCCAGTGTTCAGTTACCCTCACCGTAAAGAAGTTTTTTCTCATATTTATGTGGAACCTCCTGCGTTCCATCTTGCACCCACTGCCCCTTGTCCTGTCAATGGATGTCACTGAGAAGAGCCTGGCTCCATCCTCATGACACTTGCCCTTAACATATTTATAAACATTAGTGAGGTCACCCCTCAGTCTCCTCTTCTCCAAGCTAAAGAGACCCAGCTCCCTCAGCCTCTCCTCCTAGGGGAGATGTTCCGCCCCCTTAATCATCTTCGTGGCTCTGCGCTGGACTCTCTCTAGCAGTTCCCTGTCCTTCTTGAACTGAGGGGCCCAGAACTGGACACAATATTCCAGATGCGGCCTCACCAGGGCAGAGTAGAGGGGGAGAAGAACCTCTCTTGACCTACTAACCACACCCCTTCTAATACACCCCAGGATGCCATTGGCCTTCTTGGCCACAAGGGCACACTGCTGGCTCATGGTCATCCTACTGTCCACTAGGACCCCCAGGTTTCTTTCCCCTACGCTGCTCTCCAACAGGTCTGTCCCCAACTTGTACTGGTACATGGGGTTGTTCTTGCCCAGATGCAGGACTCTACACTTGCCCTTGTTATATTTCATTAAAATTCTCCCCACCCAACTCTCCAGCCTGTCTAGGTCTCTCTGAATGGCTGCGCAGCCTTCCGGTGCGTCAGCCACTCCTCCCAGTTTTGTGTCATCAGCAAACTTGCTGACAGTGCACTCGATTCCCTCATCCAAGTCATTAAGGAATATATTGAATAGTACTGGTCCCAGTACCGACACTTGAGGGACTCCGCTAGACACAGGCCTCCAACTGGACTCTGTCCCATTGACCACCACTCTCTGGCTTCTTTCCTTCAGCCAGTTCACAATCCACCTCACTACCCGATCATCCAGACCACACTTCCTCAGTTTAGCTGCGAGGATGCTGTGGGAGACCGTGTCAAATGCTTTACTGAAATCGAGATAGACCACATCCACAGCTTTACCATCATCTATCCACCAGGTTACGTCCTCATAAAAGGCTATCAAGTTGGTTAAGCATGACTTCCCGTTGGTGAAGCCATGCTGAGTGCCCCTAATGATCCCCCTATCCTTGATGTGCCTAGAGACAGCACCAAGGACAAGTTGTTCCATTACCTTTCTGGGGATGGAGGTGAGGCTGAGCAGTCTATAGTTACCCGGGTCCTCCTTCTTGCCCTTTTTGAAGACTGGAGTGACATTCGCTTTCCTCCAGTCCTCAGGCACCTGTCCCGTTGCCCACGACTTAGCAAAGATGATGGAGAGTGGCCTAGCAATGACCTCTGCCAGCTCCCTCAGCACCCACGGGTGCATCCCATCAGGGCCCATGGATTTATGGACATCCAGGTTGCTTAATTGGTCCCTGACCCAGCCCTCATCAACCAAGACAGATTCCTGTTCTATCCTGACTTCCTCTGGGGCCTCAGGGGTCCGGGGCTCCTCAGGACAGCCTCCAGCAGTATAGACAGAGGCAAAGAAGGCATTCAGTAACTCTGCCTTCTTTGTATCCTCTGTCTCCAGGGCCCCCACCTCATTCATCAGTAGGCCTACATTGCCTCTAGTGTTGGCTTTACCTGCAATGTATTTGAAGAAGCCCTTTCTGTTGTCCTTGACCTCTCTTGCAAGGTTTAATTCCAAGGAGGCCTTAGCTTTCCTAGTTGCCTCCCTACATCCTCTGACAACAGACATATATTCCTCCCAAGTGGCCAGCCCCTCCTTCCATGATCTGTACACCCTCTTCTTCCACTTGAGTTTGCCCAGCAGTTCCCTGTTCAACCATGCAGGGCTCCTGGTACCCTTCCTTGACTTCCTACCTGCTAGAATGCTCTGATCTTGAGCTTGGAAGAAGCAGTCCTTGAATGCTAACCAACTATCTTGAGCCCCCTTACCTTCTAGTACCCTGTCCCATGGGATTTCCCCTAGCAATTGCTTGAAAAGGCCAAAGTTGGCCCTCCTGAAGGCCAGGGTTGTGATTTTGCTAGCTATTCTGTTCCTGCCACATGAGATCCTGAACTCTACCATCTCATGATCACTACAACCAAGGCTGCCCTCAACCTTCACCTCTTCAACCAGACCCTCCTTGTTAGTGAGGATCAGATCCAGCAGCGCTCCTCTCCTAGTTGGCTCATCCACCATTTGCATCAGAAAGTTATCATCAATGCACTGGAGGAACCTCCTGGACTGGGGATGGCTGGCTGAGTAGGCCTCCCAGCAAATATCAGGGTAGTTGAAATCCCCCACAACAACCAGGCCCTGTAATTGAGAGACTGCTCTCAGCTGCCTGTAGAAGGCCTCATCACCCTCCTCATCCTGATCCGGTGGCCTGTAATAGACACCCACAACAGTATCACCCCTGCCAGCCTGCCCCTTAATTCGCACCCACAAACTCTCAACTCGCTCCTGATCCGCCCCTGGACAGAACTCAATACATTCTAGCTGCTCACTCACATAAAGAGCAACACCACCCCCTCTCCTTAGTGGCCTGTCTTTCCTGAACAGGACATAGCCATCCATGACCACATTCCAGTCATGCGAGGCATCCCACCAAGTCTCTGTAATTGCCACTAGATCATAGCCCCCTGACCGAACACAGATTTCTAACTCCTCCTGTTTATTCCCCATGCTGCGTGCATTGGTGTACAGGCATTTCAGGGAGCGAGCTGAGCACACCGATTTCACCCTAGGGGGATGGGAGGCCTCCTGGTCTACCTCAACACTAGAGCATTGCCCCAGTGGTGCAAGCCCAGCTACTACCCCATCCCCCTTCGAGTCTAGTTTAAAGCTCTCCGAATGAGCCCTGCTAATTCCTGTCCCAGAACCCTTTTGCACCTACCACATAAGCCTTTCCCATGTATTACTGTCAGGTCTGGCATCTTATAAAACCAGCCATTATCAAAGAACCCAAAGCCCTGCCTGTAGCACCAGTCTCGTAGCCAGGCATTTATAGAGAGAATCTCACTATTCCATCCCACGTCATCACCTGAAAATGGAAGGAGGGAGGAGAAAACAACTTGTGCCCCAGACTCTTTCACCAACTGTCCTAGGGCCTTGTAGTCTTTCTTCATCCCCCTTAGACTACGGGATGCAGCTTCTTCCCCACCTGTCTGGAAGATCAGCAGGGGGTAGTAGTCTGTGGCCTTCACCAGGTTGGATAGTTTCCTGGTGATATCACAGAATCACAGAATCACAGAATGTTAGGGATTGGAAGGGACCTCGAAAGATCATCTAGTCCAATCCCCCTGCCGGAGCAGGATTGCCTAGATCGTATCACACAGGAACGCGTCCAGGCGGGTTTTGAATGTCTCCAGAGAAGGAGACTCCACAACCTCTCTGGGCAGCCTGTTCCAGTGTTCAGTCACCCTCACCGTAAAGAAGTTTTTCCTCATATTTATGTGGAACCTCCTGTGTTCCAGCTTGCACCCATTGCCCCTTGTTCTGTCAAGGGATGTCACTGAGAAGAGCCTGGCTCCATCCTCATGACACTTGCCCTTTCCATATTTAGAAACATTAATGAGGTCACCCCTCAGTCTCCTCTTCTCTAAGCTAAAGAGACCCAGCTCCCTCAGCCTCTCCTCATAAGGGAGATGTTCTACTCCCTTAATCATCCCTTAATCCCTTAATCCATATCCCTGATTCGGGCTCCAGGCAGACTGCAGACCTCCCTGTGATGGGGGTCAGCTCTGCATATTGGGCACTCAGTTCCTTTTAGGAGCGAGTCTCCAACCACTAAAACTCTTCTCTTTTTCCTTGTGGAGGAGGTAGCTATACGCCTGTCAGGTTTTTCTGACTGTGATGGGACCTCTGATATAGGTTGCCTCTCCACCACATCCCCATTGGACCGGCTGTATTCCACCAGGGCCTCATATCTATTTCTCAGAGGCACCTGTGGAGGCGAGGTGGGCAAGGAGGGCACTCGCCTTTTGCCACGACCAGAAACTTGCCTCCACTCACTCCTTTCATTTAGGTTATTGTTTTCCACCTGAGAGGGGCAGAGTGCAGGAGCCCCTCGATCCTGGGAGCTCTCTGGCAGGTGCTCCCATTTTTGTTGCAGGGAAGGCAGAGCCTGGCTCCACCAGTCTATCTCCATTTCAGCCTCCCTAATGCTCCTAAGCCTTTCTACTTCTGCTTGAAGCCTTTCAACCTGGCTTTGCAGCTGTGCCACTCGGCCAAGCAGATCATCTACCTGCTCACAGCGCACACAGTCCCCTGCCACCAGGGAGACGCTGTGGCATTCCCTGCAGCCTGTGACCTGCACCTTTGCCTCCTTCCGTGGGAGCTCTGTTTGGGTTCCCACATCCATTTTGGTCTTCTTCCGCCGGGTGGAGACCATTGTTCTTACACTGAGCTGGGAAATACCTCCTGGTGACACCCCTAGTTCACAGCTCCTTGGCGCCTTCCTCACCTTGTGCACTGGGAGAGAGTCAGCGCCGTCCCCAATGAGCTGCAACGGCCGTGGCCTCCCCCGCCCCGGGACACACACAATCACTGCTGACTCCCCCTCTACCCTCTGGGCAGGGACTAGTCCCTGTCCTCCCAGAGGCTTTTCATCACCCGATCACAGGGGGTGGTGGTACGCCCCCTCCTCTCCTGATTCGTTGCCGGGAACTTCTGGGCAAAGACGCGTCTCGGGGCTGCTGCTCGGGGGGGGCCCAGAGTATGGAAACCGCCCGGTACAGCCCGATCTCGCCCTCGCCCCACACTCACCTCAGTTGCTGCCGCCGCTGCCGCTGCTGTCGCTGCTGCCACTGCTGCCGACTGACAACATGTAGCGAAGGAGAAGAAGAGAACAACAGCCTGGATGAGTGAAGGTGGTGTAGGGACGAAAGCCGAAAACTGAGAAAGGTATCTGTTTTCTCATCAGAAGTAAAAGAGTTAGGAGCAGAAGATGGGGGGGGAAAAAAAAGCAAGGGAAAAAAACAATGAATGATTCCTGGTCAGACTGAAAATCTAACATTATTCTGGAGGATATCTTCCTTTCCTTACTTCCTGCCTGCCTCCCTTTCATCCTCCCTTCATTTCTTCTTCCTCTTGTCTTTCTCTTTTCACAATATGAGCAAATAGCTCCTACACTTCCTCAGCACGAGGAAGTACAGTACCTTTATTAGTGAAAGCTTCTACCACTTCTATAACGAATAAATTAGTTCACATGAATTGTCCAGCCATGGCCACACCATTATTCCTTATGTTTTTTTTTTTCTGCAATGGGAAATACACTTCTAACAAATAATCTCGAAAACTAAGGCACACTATTGTCCAAAAAAATTCAGCACCATAATTAGATACATTTGTAAGTCTGCTGTACAGTGATACTCATGCCAAATATGTACCAAAACATGATCATAAATGTTCTGCCGGTAAGAGATATTTTCCTTAATTAGGATCTCACTGAGGAAGTGTCAGGGAGAGGTTCTCTATTGACCCAAAGGCATAGTTCAGAGAGTCAAGCAGTCTTTTCCCATGGTTAGGCATAGGTGTAGTGTTTACTATTAAGCAAAGAATTGTCTGGCATACTCAGATTTGTGGCTTTCCCTTGCCTGCTGCTTCTTGATGTTCAAAAAAATACATATACGTAAAAAGAAGTAGTGGTAGTTGCAGTAGTAAAGTACACTTTAGTACTTGCATCAGAATTTCTACAGGCAATTTCTAATAATTTTACATGCTTTTAATACTTTTAAAACTAAATCAAAGTCATATACCTAAATTCTTTACAAGAGTAATCCATTTATGATGAAATTAGCAAAGAACTGGCAAATCACCTGGATGTCTGAGAATTCCCATTTTCAGTGCAAGAGAAAACTGTCTACGTACCAGTAACCTTTCATGAATCTAGACCCAAATAAAGACTCTAGAATATAATATTGGAAATTGCCTTGGTCTCTCTTAACTTTTCTGTAAGGAAAAATTGCTCATTTTTACTTTCTAATTTGTGAAAAATAAGAGTTGCAACTAGCTGCATAGCTATTCAGTCCTAAAAAATCCTAAGAAATAGTGATCATTTGGCAAGTAGGTGTCAATTCCCTATCTGAAATACTACTCTTGAGGTTTAGAATAAATGACTGAAATAATGATAACAAAATGCCAAATGTCTGCATTTTGTTGTTTCTTTGTTTTGAGGTGCTTTTTTTTTCCTTTTTTTTTTAGTACTGAGAACTCTAGATTGACATAGAAAGAAGCATTGGATTGACAACCAAAATTATTACAATTTCAGGATTAAAGAGGAATTTTTTTAAAAAATAGGTGTTAAAATTAACCCAATGACAATACCTAAAGTAACAACTTGCCATTCAAAAGTCATGAGTCCCACTAAAGTTGGTAGCTAAAAGCCAACTTTTTTGTTTTCTTTTGTTTTATTTGCTTTAGAGCATCATTTTTAGAAATGTTTTCCAGTAAGTTTTCTTGTTCTTTGAAGTATCACAGGGAAGACACCTGTCTTTTGTACTCTGTGTTAATTTTATATTGTTTCTCAGTTCAGATTTCTTTTTGAATTGTGGGTAGTTTGTTTGGGTTTTTTTTTGCTTTGGAGGTTCCCCACACCCCTTTCTCCTCTAGCCAGGTATGACATGTATCCCAGAAGATTTCAGTCTTAGTCTGTAACCACCAGTCTCTAGTGAGTTCTAACCCATTTTTCTGTTTAAAATACCTCTTGTAGCAATGCATATAAGTTCCAAAACGCAGCTCAAAAAGCAAATGTTGCCTAAGTTCTTATCAGGTTTTGGTGTAACTGGTAATTTTTTTTATTCTATATACACATTTTTTATTCTATATACACATAATTTTGGCTCAAATTATTTGTTTTTTTTTAACTAATATGAAAAAAAGAATATATGCAATATTGTCCCTTTTTTTCCACAATTGACTGCCTGCATGATACTCCTTCAAACAATTACTAAGAGAATAAGTAAGATTGTGTTAGTGAAGGCATGCTAAGCAATATATAAGAAAGCATAGTAATTGCTACAGTATCTCCTCCCTTTGCAGTTAATGGAAGAGTTATGATAGATTGTGTAAACTAATCTACTCCATTGAAAACTTTGTTTAAATGATTTTTTCATTTCATCTTTGATTTTTACATGTGCTTTCTATATTTAATATATAGGAAGGTGCTGTCAAAGGACTAATAACAGCCACTTTACTGATGTGTATATAATTAGGACTGTCTGCTCTGATTTGTAACAATAAATCTTTAACCAAACTTCCACATATGTGTTTCCTGTTAGACTACTACTCTAACCTTATTTTTCAGCTGATATTGTTTATCTGCTTGATGCAGCACTTTGCCTGCCTTTGTTGCTTTGGTATTTACCCAGAGTGTTCAGAGGGTGAGAAGGGATTTTGCATTTCAGAGGAGCTTAACCCTGCTGTGTTTACACCATTATTAAAACCAGGTGGCCTACACGAAGGTTAACAACTTTTCAAAGGAAATGTGATACCTAGTATTTTGTTTTTCCAGGTCAGAGGTAAAAGCATTGCTTTCTTAGAAGGGACTCAGGAGGAGCCAGGAAAGGTTTTTGTTTCTTTGCAAAGCAGGAGTGTTTTGCTTTTTTGAATCAGTTTGCTTAGTAGTGTCTTGCCTCTGTATAAGGTTCAGTGCCTCTGACTCCAACCATTTGCTTAAACAGTATTACTTTGCTATAGAGGAAGTCTATTTTTTTATGCTTATTTCTTATGGAATTCAAGTTTAAATTTGATAAAAGCAAATGTTCCTAATACTGTGGTTTGTGAGCAGATTTTTCCATTGAATTTAAAAAAACCACAGAAAATGCTGTATGTATAAATGTGTTACTTTTTGTAGTATGTTTATTGTACACACAGGCCAAAATTTGATTTCATTGATATGCTGGGGAGACATTCAATGAAAACATAGCTCTTAACCTGGAGTTCCATGAGAAGGGCTGGTTTGCATTGCATTTGTGACCAGCTGTACTGAAGACTAATATCTTCATTTGTGGGTGGATGAAGTAATTAAGTAATCAGTTCAGAAGTGCTGTTTTCTAGATTTGAAAACGAAGATCTTTTCCCTGAATGTTGATGTGGTTTACAGGCTCTGGGCTAGATGATAAATTCTGGGTTTGTCCTGGTTTGGCCCAAACCAGGCCAATTAGTCTTAGAGAAACCAAGGTCACTGCTAAATTCCTCACTGCTTGTGAGTGAAGAGCCGAAGGGGGGTCGCAGCTGCAGGTGGGAGCAGACAGGGCAGGTGACCCAAGACTGACCAACAAGGTATTCCATCCCACACACGTCATTCTCACTTTCCTATTTATCACTAACCCACTGCCTCCTGGAGGTGGGGCCCAGGAGGGAGGGGCTCTCCTGTCTCCCACTGATTGGTACCAGCTTTGCCAATTCTGCAGTTAAAAGCCTGCAGGTGTGATGGCAAGGGAGCTACTGCCTTTTCCCCTCTGCCTGTGCTGGGGGGAGCAACTCTGCCTGAGGAGGATTTCCAAGCTCTCGATCTTGGTTTTGTGTATATTTGTATATATTTGATTATTCCAATATTATTATTACACTCTTTTTCATTACTATAGTTTATTAAAACTGTTTTAATTTCCAACCCATATGTCTCTCTCCCTTTTCCCTTTCCCTTAGGGTGGGGGGGCGAGGGTTAACAGAGAGCATCTGCCACAGGTTTAATAGCTGGCCTAGCTTTAAACCGTGACAGATTTATTGGTGCCCAACATGGGGCTCGAGAGAAGCTCCAACAGGTTGCTCTGATAAGTTGAATCCTGGCTCTGGTGGGAGAAGACCCGGAGAGCTCAGCTGAGAGAGTATCAGATTTCTTCCTTTGAGATTTACGAGGGGTTGGAAATTAAAACAGCTGGTGAAAAAGGTGATGTCATTTTTGAATGCTGTGTTATCTCATCTTTTTATGGAGTTTCTTTCACAGTTAAGTATTGCAATGATGCCTTACCTGCTGTGGGCACTGTTATTTCTTGCTTCTTATGAATGTTTACATGCAGTTTAGCAGTGGGCGCTGGTCGAAATGTATTGTTTTGGTATGGGGTTTGATACTGATTTATGCTGTGATAAACTGGGCAGTTAATATTCCGATCTCTTATCTCTATGACACAATGATGGGCAGCTTTAATCGCGAATCAGTAGCAGCAACTTCATCTGCACGCTCCAGGCGTCCTTTAGCTGATTCTGTTAATGATTACACTTCCAGTTTTACTTTGGGAAATAGTACCTTCTCCTTTTCTGCCAAGCTGATTCCACTAGATTTTACGAAATTAGGATGGTTCTGTCTAGGTGGCATGTTATTATTTTTAGTTGTCCTGAATGTGTTTCTGATGTGGGATAAGTTTAAATATCGGTGCAGGGACAGTTGTAGGTGTTATGCAGCCACCTCAGATCCTGCAGTGTGTACTGCCGCTACAGCCACTAAACCCACTGAAGCCTTGGCAGCCTGTACCACAGCTGCTACACCCCCCAAGATGGCCACTGCAGCTACTCAGACTCTCAGCACTCCCACGACAGCCACTGCATCTACTCAGATCCCAGCATCTATCGAATCTGTACCTATTGCTCCTGTAACCAGGAAGAAATACCGAAAGAAATCAGCTCGTGAAGAGAAGGATGATGACTCAGAGCCTTCTAAGGCAGAGCCATCATATGACCCAGGTGAGGGCCCTTCTCAGGCAGAGTTAGGGCCTGACACAGATGGGGGTTTCCTCGATCGTCCTTTTAAAGCAGACCCATCACAGAAGAAAGGTCCTTCTAAAGCAGAACTATCACAAGAGGAGGACTCGGACGTAGAGATAACCTACCACTCCTTATCCCTGAAGGACCTGAGAAATATAAGGAAAGACTTCAGCCGTTATGACGGTGAACCTATTATTACCTGGTTGCTCCGATGCTGGGATAATGGGGCAGACAGCATGCAATTGGATGGCAGAGAAGCCAGACAGTTGGGATCCCTGTCCAGAGATGGTGGTATTGATAAGGCGCTCGCAAGAAAGTCAAACACTATCAGTCTCTGAAGGCGACTCTTGTCAGCTGTAAAGAGCAGGTATCCCTATAAAGATGCTGTTATGAGTCACCTAAGCAAATGGACCACTATAGAAAAAGGTATTAACTACCTTAGAGAACTGGCTGTGCAAGAGATCATTTATAGACACCCATGGGACATTGTAGATCCTGTAAATCCTGATGAAGTGGAATGCAACCCATCCATGTTCCGGAAGGTTGTGAAGAATGCTCCACCGACACATACCCATACATTGTCAATATTAGCATGGGGAGAAGATGCTATGGCACGTTCTACTGTGGGCGAAATGGCTAACTGTATGCGACAGTATGAAGATAGTATTTCTTCCCCACTGCAGGCATGCATCTCGGCTGTGGAAAAACTAAGGAAAACAAGGACTCATTTAAACAACTGTCAGACAAACTGTCCATGATCGAGAATAAACTTGACTCTCTACCTACACAGGCGCGCGTTGCAGCTGTTAAGAGAAAACGTTCTCCTACAGGACCAGCTCAAAGGAAACGGAACACATCACAAGGTATCCTGTGGTTTGCCCTGCGTGGTTATGGGGAGGACATGAGCAGATGGCATGGGCAACCTACCAGTACCCTACAGGCATGAGTACGTGAGTTGCAAGCTAAAAGAAATACCAGAGAGAATTTTTCTAGAAGGATGGCTGCTCCAGTTACCAGTGAGCAGGACCCCAGTCAGGGGAGATGGGCCTCAAATCCCTTTTTCCCAAGTGTGAATAGGAGAAATGAAGGTCCAGTCCCTGTGAGCAGCACGAATCCATTTCTTAATTGAGGTGACACATGCTGAAGAAGCCCCACCATATAATGAATTACCAGAGGATGAGAAGCAGTATGTCCTGTTCACCGATGGATCCTGCCGTCTTGTAGGAAAGCATCGGAAGTGGAAAGCTGCTGTATGGAGTCCCATACGACGAGTCGCAGAAGCCACAGAAGGACAAGGTGAACTATTTTTAGCTCGGTGGGCTCATGACACTTCAGGTCATCAAGGGAGAGATGCAACATACAGATGGGCTCGTGACCGAGGGGTGGACTTAACTATGGACTCAATTGCACAGGTTATCCATGATTGTGAAACATGCGCCGCAATTAAGCAAGCCAAACGGTTAAAACCTTTGTGGTATGGGGGGCGGTGGTTGAAATATAAATATGGGGAGGCCTGGCAAATTGACTATATCACACGCCCTCAAACCCATCAGGGTAAACGCTATGTGCTTACCATGGTGGAGGCGACCACCGGATGGTTGGAAACATACTCTGTGCCCCATGCCACTGCCCGGAACGCTATTCTGGGCCTTGAAAAGCAAATCTTGTGGCGACACGGCACGCCAGAGAGAATTGAGTCGGACAATGAGACTCATTTCAAAAACAGTCTCATAGACAACTGGGCCAAAGAGCATGGCATCGAATGGGTATATCACATCCCCTATCATGCACCAGCCTCTGGGAAAATTGAACGGTATAATGGGCTATTAAAAACTACCCTGAAAGCAATGGGGGGTGGAACCTTTAAAAACTGGGATAAGCATCTGGCACAAGCTACCTGGTTAGTTAACACCAGGGGATCTATCAATCGAGCTGGCCCTGCTCAGTCAGACCTTCTACATACAGTAGAAGGAGATAAAGTCCCTGTGGTGCATGAAAGGAATCTATTGGGAAAAACTGTCTGGGTTCTTCCTGCAACGGGCAAAGGTAAACCCATTCGTGGGATTGCTTTTGCTCAGGGACCTGGATGTACTTGGTGGGTGATGTTGCAAGATGGCGAAGTCCGATGTGTCCCTGAAGGTGATCTGATTCTGGGTGAGACTACTTAATTCTGAACTGTATGTTGTTGCTGCATAAGTGTCTTTCAGGTTAAGACAGTGGTGATGAGACCGGAGCTAGCTTCATCAAGTGGCGTCCAGTAACCTCCTCGAGTCTGACATCTTTATCCTGCAACCCGTGGGCACGAACCATGACAAAAGAGAGACTGCTAGCCAGAGAGACTGCTGAGAGACTGCTAGCCAGATGGAAACCCACAATCCTGAACCAAATGAACTTAACGAACTTTTTGTATAGAGGTGAATCATAAACTAGTGATATGTGTATATATATTTGAAAATGAAAAGGTAGTGGTGATCTGAGTATGACGTGAATGGTATGGAATAAGGGGTGGAATGTCCTGGTTTGGCCCAAACCAGGCCAATTAGTCTTGGAGAAACCAAGGTCACTGCTAAATTCCTCACTGCTTGTGAGTGAAGAGCCGAAGGGGGGCTTGTGCCTGCAGGGAGGAGCAGACAGGGCAGGTGACCCAAGATTGACCAACGAGGTATTCCATCCCACACACGTCATTCTCACTTTCCTATTTATCACTAACCCACTGCCTCCTGGAGGTGGGGCCCAGGAGGGAGGGGCTCTCCTGTCTCCCACTGATTGGTACCAGCTTTGCCAATTCTGCAGTTAAAAGCCTGCAGGTGTGATGGCAGGGGAGCTACTGCATTTTCCCCTCTGCCTGTGCTGGGGGGAGCAACTCTGCCTGAGGAGGATTTCCAAGCTCTCGATCTTGGTTTTGTGTATATTTGTATATATTTGATTATTCCAATATTATTATTACACTCTTTTTCATTATTATAGTTTATTAAAACTGTTTTAATTTCCAACCCATAAGTCTCTCTCCTTTTTCCCTTTCCCTTTGGGTGTGGGGGGGAGGGTTAACAGAGAGCATCTGCCACAGGTTTAATAGCTGGCCCAGCTTTAAACCGTGACAGGGTTTTAGTTGCAAATCTCAGAAAAGAGCAACATGCAGAATCTGCAAACGTAATAGCATACTTTCAAGACAGTGTCTTCACACCTTATCTCAGTTGCTACAATCATTTCTCAATAGAGAGGCCTTAATAGGAGTTCCTAACAGTAAGATCAGTGAAAACAAGTCCCAGATATCCTACGTCGTAAATATGCCAATAAATCTTTAGTGGAAATACGTATAAACATTCAGTATCACAACTGAATTCAATAAATACTGGTTTAAAAGAGTTTGAAAATGTGTTATTTGGCAGTAGTAATACAATTCTAGCAGTTGTCTTACTAAAAACAGTGTTTGCTCCTACTTAATATGGAGCAAACCTAATGCAAATTAAGGTAAACAATAGATACCAGAATCTCAAAAAGGCTATATCATGGCAGTATTTTAGGCTTTAAACAAAGCTCAGTGTATTGTTATCAGATGTATCTTATTTCACCTTTAAACACACCTTCAACAGAAGGCTGGAGACTTTGTAGGCTGGAGGAGCAATGTTTAATCTGGCAATACCACAGTGCCCAATACATAGAAGTTATATTCCCATGACCGAAGTTCTAAAACAATCAGAAAACTGACTAATTCCCAAACTAAGACCAAGATTTCAGTGTCACATAAATAATTGCATGTGATAATGTCAGACTCTCATACCTCATCTCAACACTTAGGTTTAAACAAGCTCCAGATGAACTTCGGGCAAAACAGATGAATGCTATAATCTGACTAATAACTCATCTATACTTATGATTTAGGATACTAAATCTAAGACCCCAGAAATAAAAAGGCAGTTGCATCATCTGTTCTTGTAACACAATCTCATCACATTTTGATTTACAGCTAACTGTTCTGCACAGTTCTTTTCATAGCATTTTTTGTAAAAACACTCCAAAAGAACCAATTTTTTTATGCTACCATGTCTTCCATTCTTTGCAGAATATGAGCTCCCTTCTCTCATTTAATAATGGAAATGCAAACCAGAAAAGGTTTGATGCAAAAAACTTCTGATAAACATGCCTCTGTCTTTCAAGGTTTGTTGGTTTGGTTTTTTTTTTAATTATATAGGACAAATATTGAGTGTATTCCAAAGAAGTATCAGCATAAAATAAGGCTGCTACAGGCAGATTTAATATGCATTCTTGCTAGTTGCATGTTGAGCCGTTTGCAACTATGCTCTTCCATTCATTGCAAATGAATATTTTTCCAAGAGCTGAGTAATTCCCCAGGTATTCGACAAACTCTGTATGTTTTCTCTTCTGAAGCTGTATAGGCACAATGTTACCAGCCAAATTGTGAAAATTTATTGACTCACTCTGCATTCATGTAAATTGCAATTGTTTAATCTGTGACTGAATTTCTTCAGCATAGTGATAGATCTTTATAGAAAATCAGGATTTGTAGACGACAAGAGTGTGTTGATGATAGCTGGTTACTAGTAGGCACAGAGGACTAGACAGCAACTGTTGATGAATGTCACTGACAGCACATACACAACTGCCAGAGAATCTGCTGTTTGTTGCAAATATGTTTATATTCATTCATAATTAATATTTTAGCTCCTTCCTTCAAAGTTTTTGACATTCTGGGAATGTATTTTTCAAAATTACTTTACCATTTGAATGTTTTCCCCTCTATGGTTTTATAGCTCTTTCAGCATTTAATTCAATTCCTAGTTTTATACATTAACCTTCAGAAAAGCTTACTAATCTGTTGAATGGCTACAGTTTTGTTTCAGCAATGCACCCCTGTGGGAAGGAAATTTTTTCACTGTATTATTTATAAGACTTTTGTTGTCTTGACTACATGAATTCTTGCAGTAACTCCTCTAAGACTTCATTTGTGTCTTCTGATTTTCCTCAAAACCGCATTTTGTAGGTAGTCTTTGTTTCTGCTTTCTTCAATCACAAGTCTAAAGATTCAAAGAGACTGTTTATTAATATCCTTGATGCCTATGTTTTTCTGGAATTGAAACATATTAAGTTACATCCGTCATTAATTTAATTTTCTGTTTTCTATCACTACATGTTTTCAAAGTTTCCAGAAGGTCAAACAAAATGTGTTTTCTAACATAACACTTGAACATAACACTTGAATGCAGAGATAAATACAATAATATTCTTCAAGGTTGTCCTTCTATGAATCAAGGAAAAATTAAAGACCTGTGGTTTCTAGGACCAGTGATTTGTCCCTGAATTCAAGTATCCTTCCAATCACAACATCAGAGTTTTGTAAGGTTAGATTTTTGAGAGCTTTGGAGAGTCTTTAGTCAACATCCTGTAGCTTCATAACAGTGAATTCTACTATAACTTACACTGTTTAATACTTCAACTAACAGAGGTGGGCCTCAGAGGCAGCATTTTTGCATTTTTTCTGAGGACAGATTTTGTGTGCTCAGCATTAGTGGGCATGCATCACAGTGCAGGGTTCCTGGCAGCCTCCAGGCAAATCAGAAGCTTTTACTCCATGAGGTCCCATGGGAGGGTGTAGTTCTGCAGGCCAGGGGCTGCAGTGACCTCTGGGACCTCTCACTGTGATCACAGGCAATGGTCTCAGCACTTGCAGGAGGCGTGCACTTGTAGAGGGTCTGCAACATGAGTAATGGAGCTGTGGGAGGAGGTGAGCAGACTATACAGCATCAGGGATAACAAAAAGGAGATGGACCTAATGTCTCTCAAAGACACTGCACTCCAAGAGCCTGAACCTCCAGCTGGACCAAGGAGGGGCAGGCAGCACGTGTGCCTGTCAGGCTGCGAACTGGAGATGGTAAAGGCTGGGAGGTTGGTAAAGGCTGGGAGCTTGTGAACTCTGGCACCAGGATAACTGTTTCTGCTCCACTTGCATCTGTGACCTGCAGAGCAGGTTCAGGGTCCCAGCACAGGCAATGGCAGACTTCTGCCCAACAAAGCCTCTGAGCTGTCCATGCCTGAGACCTGTGGCAGCACTGGCAGGATAGGCCAAAAAATGGTGGCAGGAGACTCCCTGCTGCAGGGACAGAAGTTGCTCTGCTGACTCAGCCTGCTAGCAGGGGGACATTTGCTGTGTCCTGAGGGGTTTGGTGCAGGACATCATGGATAGGCTGACAAGGCTTGTCCAGCTTGTCAGTTGGAGAGACTGTTATTCCACATTTGTTCTCCATGTGGGCACTAGCAATATGGCCAGGAGATTAGGAGTTCCTAATGAGTGATAACACATCTGTGGAGAATGAGGATGAAGGGCTTGGTGCCTGGTGATTTCTTCTTGGTCTTGCTGGTGATTGGGAAGGGTTTGGGGAGGAGAGGATGGATCTTGGAGGTCAAAAGCAGTACCTCCCCCCAGCACAGACAGAAGGGAAAATGCACTAGCTCCACCCAGCACGGGCAGAGGGCAAAATGCAATAGCTCCCACTGCCATCACACCTACAGGCTTTTAACTGGAAACTGGCAAAGCTGGTACCAATCAGTGGGAGACAGGAGGGCCCCTCCCTCCTGGGCCCCACCTCCAGGAGGCAGTGGGTTAGTGATAAATAGGAAAGTGAGAATGACGTGTGTGGGATGGAATACCTCGTTGGTCAATCTTGGGTCACCTGCCCTGTCTGCTCCTCCCTGCAGGCACGAGCCCCCCTCGGCTCTTCACTCACAAGCAGTGAGGAATTTAGCAGTGACCTTGGTTTCTCCAAGACTAATTGGCCTGGTTTGGGCCAAACCAGGACATTCCACCCCTTATTCCATACCATTCACGTCATACTCAGATCACCGCTACCTTTTCATTTTCAAATATATATACACATATCACTAGTTTATGATTCATCTTTATGCAAAAAGTTCATCAAGTTCATTTAGTTCAGGATTGTGGGTTTCCATCTGGCTAGCAGTCTCCCAGGGCAGGAGAGATGGTATGAGTTTTGTCACGGTTCATGCCCACGGGTTGCAGGTTCAAAATGTCAGTCTCGAGGAGGTTACTGGACGCCACTTGTAGCTAGCTCTGGTCTCATCACCACTGTCTTAACCTGAAAGACACTTATGCAGCAACAACATACAGTTCAGAATTAAGTAGTCTCACCCAGAATCAGATCACCTTCAGGGACACATCGGACTTCGCCATCTTGCAACATCACCCACCAAGTACATCCAGGTCCCTGAGCAAAAGCAATCCCATGAATGGGTTTACCTTTGCCCGTTGCAGGAAGAACCCAGACAGTTTTTCCCAACAGATTCCTTTCATGCACCACAGGGACTTTATCTCCTTCTACTGTATGTAGAAGGTCTGACTGAGCAGGGCCAGCTCGATTGATAGATCCCCTGGTGTTAACTAACCAGGTAGCTTGTGCCAGATGTTTATCCCAGTTTTTAAAGGTTCCACCCCCCATTGCTTTCAGGGTAGTTTTTAATAGCCCATTATACCGTTCAATTTTCCCAGAGGCTGGTGCATGATAGGGGATGTGATATACCCATTCGATGCCATGCTCTTTGGCCAGTTGTCTATGAGACTGTTTTTGAAATGAGTCTCATTGTCCGACTCAATTCTCTCTGGCGTGCCGTGTCGCCACAAGATTTGCTTTTCAAGGCCCAGAATAGCGTTCCGGGCAGTGGCATGGGGCACAGAGTATGTTTCCAACCATCCGGTGGTCGCCTCCACCATGGTAAGCACATAGCGTTTACCCTGATGGGTTTGAGGGCGTGTGATATAGTCAATTTGCCAGGCCTCCCCATATTTATATTTCAACCACCGCCCCCCATACCACAAAGGTTTTAACCGTTTGGCTTGCTTAATTGCAGCGCATGTTTCACAATCATGGATAACCTGTGCAATTGAGTCCATAGTTAAGTCCACCCCTCGGTCACGAGCCCATCTGTATGTTGCATCTCTCCCTTGATGACCTGAAGTGTCATGAGCCCACCGAGCTAAAAATAGTTCACCTTTATGTTCCCAGTCCAAATCTATTTGGAACATTTTAGCAGCTTGATCCGCTTGTTGGTTGTTTCGATGTTCCTCAGTTGCCCGACTTTTAGGTACGTGAGCATCTACATGACGTACCTTCACAACTAGTTTCTCTAGCCGAGCAGCAATATCTTGCCACAATTCAGCAGCCCAAATAGGTTTACCTTTGCGCTGCCAGTTGTTTCGCTTCCACTGCTTTAACCACCCCCACAAGGCATTTGCTACCATCCATGAGTCAGTATAAAGATACAGCCTTGGCCACTTTTCTCGTTCAGCAATTTCTAAAGCCAGCTGGATGGCTTTTACCTCTGCAAATTGACTTGATTCACCTTGTCCTTCTGTGGCTTCTGTGACTCGTCGTATAGGACTCCATACAGCAGCTTTCCACTTCCAATGCTTTCCTACAGGATGGCAGGATCCATCGGTGAACAGGGTATACTGCTTCTCATCCTCTGGTAATTCATTATATGGTGGGGCTTCTTCAGCACGTGTCACCTCCTTTTCTGGTGGCATTCCGAAGTCTTTGCCTTCTGGCCAGTCCATGATCACTTCTAAGATTCCTGGGCGATTAGGGTTTCCTATTCGAGCCCTCTGTGTAATTAATGCAGTCCATTTACTCCATGTAGCATCAGTTGCATGATGGGTAGTTGGAACCTTACCCTTGAACATCCAGCCTAGTACTGGTAATCGAGGTGCCAGGAGAAGTTGTGCTTCAGTACCAATTACCTCTGAGGCAGCTCTAACTCCTTCATATGCTGCCAGTATCTCTTTTTCAGTTGGAGTGTAATTGGCCTCGGAGCCCTTGTATCCTCAGCTCCAAAATCCTAGGGGTCGACCTCGAGTCTCCCCTGGTACTTTCTGCCAGAGGCTCCAGGTAGGACCATTGTCCCCAGCTGCAGTGTAGAGCACATTTTTAACATCTTGTCCCGTACGGACTGGTCCAAGGGCTACTGCATGCACAATCTCTTGTTTAATCTGTTCAAAAGCCTGTCGTTGTTGAGGGCCCCACTGAAAATCGTTCTTCTTTCTGGTCACTTGATAAAGAGGGTGTACAATCTGGCTGTAATCTGGAATATGCATTCTCCAGAAACCCACAACGCCTAAGAAGGCTTGTATTTCCTTTTTGTTAGTTGGTGGGGACGTAGCTGTTATTTTGTTGATCACCTCTATCGGGATCTGGCGACGCCCATCTTGCCATTTAATCCCTAAAAACTGGATCTCCCGGGAAGGTCCCTTGACCTTGCCTCTTTTTATGGCAAAACCAGCTTTCAGAAGAATTTGGATGATTTTCTCCCCTTTGTCAAAAACTTCTGCTGCTGTATCACCCCACACAATGATGTCATCAATGTATTGCAAATGTTCTGGAGCTCCACCCTTTTCTACTGCAGTCTGGATCAATCCATGGCAAATAGTAGGACTGTGTTTCCACCCCTGGGGCAGTCGATTCCAGGTATACTGGATACCTCTCCAGGTAAAAGCAAACTGTGGCCTGCACTTTGGTGCCAAAGGAATAGAGAAAAATGCATTAGCTATGTCTATGGTGGCATACCACTTGGCTGCCTTTGACTCCAGTTCGTATTGAAGTTCTAGCATGTCTGGCAGGGCAGCACTCAGAGGTGGCGTAACTTCATTTAGGCCACGATAGTCCACAGTTAATCTCCATTCTCCATCAGACTTTCGCACTGGCCATATAGGACTATTAAAGGGTGAGCGAGTCTTGCCAATCACTCCTTGATTTTCTAATTGTCTAATCAGTTTATGAATGGGGATCAGGGAGTCTCGATTGGTGCGATATTGTCGTCGGTGCACCGTGGTAGTAGCAATTGGCACCTGTTGTTCTTCAACCTTCAGCAACCCCACAACAGAAGGATCTTCTGAGAGGCCAGGCAAGGTAGACAGCTGTTTAATGTCCTCAGTCTCTACAGCTGCTATACCAAAGGCCCATCTATACCCTTTTGGGTCCTTAAAATACGCTCTCTTGAGGTAGTGTATGCCAAGGATGCACGGAGCATCTGGGCCAGTCACAATGGGGTGCTTTTTCCATTCATTTTTAGTTAGGCTCACTTCGGCCTCCAATACAGATAACACTTGAGATCCTCCTGTTACTCCTGAAATACTGATAGATTCTGCCCCTTTATGATCTGATGGCATTAGGGTGCACTGTGCACCAGTGTCTACCAGGGCTCGATACCTTTGTGGTTTTAATGTGCCAGGCCATCGAATCCACACAGTCCAATAAACTCGGTTGTCCCTCTCCTCCACCTGGCTGGAGGCAGGGCCCCCCTAATTAAGAAATGGATTCGTGCTGCTCACAGGGACTGGACCTTCATTTCTCCTATTCACACTTGGGAAAAAGGGATTTGAGGCCCATCTCCCCTGACTGGGGTCCTGCTCACTGGTAACTGGAGCAGCCATCCTTCTAGAAAAATTCTCTCTGGTATTTCTTTTAGCTTGCAACTCACGTACTCATGCCTGTAGGGTACTGGTAGGTTGCCCATGCCATCTGCTCATGTCCTCCCCATAACCACGCAGGGCAAACCACAGGATACCTTGTGATGTGTTCCGTTTCCTTTGAGCTGGTCCTGTAGGAGAGCGTTTTCTCCTAACAGCTGCAACGCGCGCCTGTGTAGGTAGAGAGTCAAGTTTATTCTCGATCATGGACAGTTTGTCTGACAGTTGTTTCAATGAGTCCTTGTTTTCCTTAGTCAGTTTTTCCACAGCCGAGATGCGTGCCTGCAGTGGGGAAGAAATACTATCTTCATACTGTCGCATACAGTTAGCCATTTCGCCCACAGTAGAACATGCCATAGCATCTTCTCCCCAGACTAATATTGACAGTGTATGGGTATATGTCGGTGGAGCATTCTTCACAACCTTCTGGAACATGGATCGGTTGCATTCCACTTCATCAGGATCTACAGGATCTACAGTTTCCTGTGGGTGTCTATAAATGATCTCTTGCACAGCTAGTTCTCTAAGGGAGTTAATACCTTTTTCTATAGTGGTCCATTTGCTTAGGTGACTCATAACAGCATCTTTATAGGGATACCTGCTCTTTACAGCTGACAAGAGTCGCCTCCAGAGACTGATAGTGTTTGACTTTCTTGCGAGCGCCTTATCAATACCACCATCTCTGGACAGGGATCCCAACTGTCTGGCTTCTCTGCCATCTAATTGCATGCTGTCTGCCCCATTATCCCAGCATCAGAGCAACCAGGTAATAATAGGCTCACTGTCATAACGGCTGAAGTCTTTCCTTATATTTCTCAGGTCCTTCAGGGATAAGGAGTGGTAGGTTATCTCTACGTCTGAGTCCTTCTCTTGTGATAGTTCTGCTTTAGAAGGACCTTTCTTCTGTGATGGGTCTGCTTTAAAAGGACGATCGAGGAAACCCCCATCTGTGTCAGGCCCTAACTCTGCCTGAGAAGGGCCCTCACCTGGGTCATATGATGGCTCTGCCTTAGAAGGCTCTGAGTCATCATCCTTCTCTTCACGAGCTGATTTCTTTTGGTATTTCTTCCTGGTTACAGGAGCAATTGGTACAGATTCGATAGATGCTGGGATCTGAGTAGATGCAGTGGCTGTCGTGGGAGTGCTGAAAGTCTGAGTAGCTGCAGTGGCCATCTTGGGGGGTGTAGCAGCTGTAGTGCAGGCTGCCAAGGTTTCAGTGGATTTAGTGGCTGTAGCAGCAGCACATGCTGTAGGATCTGAGGTGGCTGCATAACACCTACAACTGTCCCTGCACCGATATTTGATCTTATCCCACATCAGAAACACATTCAAGACAACCAAAAATAAAAACATGCTACCTAGACAGCACCATCCTAATTTCGCAAAATCTAGTGGAATCAGCTTGGCAGAAAAGGAGAAGGTACTATTTCCCGAAGTAAAACTGGAAGTGTAATGACTAACAGAATCAGCTAAAGGACGCCTGGAGCATGCAGATGAAGTTGCTGCTACTGATTCGCGATTAAAGCTGCCCATCATTGTGTCATAGAGATAAGAGATCGGAATATTAACTGCCCAGTTTATCACAGCATAAATCAGTATCAAACCCCATACCAAAACAATACATTTTGGCCAGCGCCCACTGCTAAACTGCATGTAAACATTCATAAGAAGCAAGCAATAACACAGTGCCCATGGCAGGTGAGGCATCATTGCAATACTCAACTGTGAAAGAAACTCTATAAAAAGACGAGATAACACAGCGTTCAAAAGTGACATCACCATCTTCACTATCTGTTTTAATTTCCAACCCCTCGTAAATCTCAAAGGAAGAAATCTGATACTCTCTCAGCTGAGCTCTCCGGGTCTCCTCCCCCCAGAGCCAGAATTCAACTTATCAGAGCAACCTGTTGGAGCTTCTCTCAAGCCCCACGTTGGGCACCAATAAATCTGTCACGGTTTAAAGCTAGGCCAGCTATTAACCTGGTGGTAGATGCTCTCTGTTAACCCTCCCCACCCCCCCCCACCCTAAGGGAAAGGGAAAAGGGAGAGAGACTTACGGGTTGGAAAGTTAAAACAGTTTTAATAAACTATAGTAATGAAAAAGAGTATAATAAGAATAATAGAAATAATCAAATATATACAAATATATACAAAACCAAGATCGAGAGCTTGGAAATCCTCCTCAGGCAGAGTTGCTCCCCCCAGCACAGGCAGAGGGGAAAATGCAGTAGCTCTCCCTGCCATCACACCTGCAGGCTTTTAACTGGAAAATTGGCAAAGCTGGTACCAATCAGTGGGAGACAGGAGGGCCCCTCCCTCCTGGGCCCCACCTCCAGGAGGCAGTGGGTTAGTGATAAATAGGAAAGTGAGAATGACATGTATGGGATGGAATACCTCGTTGGTCAATCTTGGGTCACCTGCCCTGTCTGCTCCTCCCTGCAGGCACGAGCCCCCCTTCGGCTCTTCACTCACAAGCAGTGAGGAATTTAGCAGTGACCTTGGTTTCTCCAAGACTAATTGGCCTGGTTTGGGCCAAACCAGGACAAAGTATGAATCAAATATTCTGATTTTCTGCATTTGCATGATTTTCATTTACTAATAAAAAGGTGCAATCCAGTTATCTTAATGATAGGGTGGTATTCCTTAGTACTTAAAACATTCTATACTTCTGTCCTTCTTCAGTCACTGCTGTGACCACTACAGCTGTGGTCTGCTGCCATGGGCCAGCTCACTTGGCCTCTAAAAGATCATTCAGCAGTATTCAAGATCATCTTTATCTCATCCCAGGTGGATTATGGAAGTTTTAATGTCTTATGTTAGGTTTTTTTCTGTTCTTTAAATGAAATTTTGGTATCTGATTTTCTTCCCCATTTTGAAACACAAAGTAATATTTTTTGTACCAAATTGGCTTCTTCATTTTTCTGCTGTAGAGATTTCATCAGCTTTTGTCTAATGTGGGACACACACATGTTTTGGCAACTATAGATTCTTTGGAGAGACATAATTGCAAATATAAACATATTTTGGCACTTGATAGTAATTAGCATAGAATAAAGAAAATCCAGACATCTGACTCAAAAAAAACAAAGTAGTAGGGAAAAAAACTAAACAACCCCAAACAACAAAACCTTTCTCTGCCACTATCCCACAGATGCATCTTTAGTGTGTTAGTAGATAAGCTAGAAAATTAATCACGCATACCATAGAGTGGAGACACTCATCATACAATGCATTGTCCTTACAAAATTTGACATGTTTTATAGTACAATGCCTTTTTTTCACTTTGGCATGATGTCATTGCAAGATGGCTAAAATAAAATGAAAACAGGGCAGTCTTACATTAGCTACAGATTCTCAGGTTGATTGTTTTCTCTGCATTTACTTCATATTAGCCTTTTGCCTTTCTGCTACCACTTATTGAAAATACATGGTTGAATTTACTCCTTCAAAATTTCAAGAACACACTAAATACAGAATGCAAATTCAGTGCCATAAAAAAGTGGTATCTCACTATTTCATAGTCATTCAAATGTACTGGAATTGTGCAGTCTTGTTTTTATTTTGGTAGAAAGTATACTATAAATATAAGGAAAATTGCCACATTTAGATTATCTTAATAATTCACATGCCAATATCTCTACAACCCTTCAAACAAAAAGTAGTACTGAAAGTGGGACTAGTCCTGAGAATAGCAAGGGATTAGGACTAAGAAAGAGTTTTCCATGCCTCTCATAGAAGAGAATTTTTCTTATTTTCTTATCATTGATTTTATTTAAACAGATAAACAACTCAGTTCTTTCAGCATTTTAACACAGTGATCTCCTGTTTCCCAAGTGTTGTACATTTTTTGTTCACTTGCTATGATCATAGTTTCCTTATTAATCCAAATGACTTGGCCACATTTAGTTTTTCACATATCCCATCCTTGACAACTATATAAAGACAAGGGTGCTTCTACATAGCAAGGCAAAGGAGATACATGATAGCAAATACATTGTCCTTTGGCAGTAGCCAGAGGAGAGCTAAGTTGCTTCTCTTCGATGCAAGTTATCTAGCCTGAAATTCTCTATTTCCATGGTTTGCTCAAATGTTTTTTTTCTGTTATTTTTTACTATTTAGTAAACAAATCTAGTTTATTTACCCATGAGTTCTTAACTACAGGCTTAACTATAGGCTACTACAGGCTTAACTATATACTTCTTAACTACAGGCTACTTTCATATGAGTAAAATGCTGATTTTATATACCACTCTTCCTTTATATTTTTTATGAGAACCTAATGGAATCTTTTTTTTTAATCTTATTTCCTGCTCCGAAACTTAATAAGATTTACCTGGGAGGCCTTCAGAGACTTCTATTTCACCTTGTACATTGCAGAGGAAGTCTTGGTTTTTGATTTGGCGTGCTGTGTCCTTAAACATTGGAAACTTAAGCACTAATTTCAAGCCAAAAGCTAAGTGGAAGCTGGGAGATCCAAATTTATGGATTCTAAACTTCCTAATATATGAGTTCTGGTGATCTGTACAAAAACATTCCACTGCATATCCAAATGACAAGAGTGTGTCTCTGCACTGTAGTTTAAAAAAACATGGGTGTTCAGCGTGGGAGATAAACACTGTGTATTCCATCAGGTTCCATGAACGAACAATGGGGGAGCCAGGACTAAAGCATGTGTGAGTCTATATGCAGCCTAGAGTAAGTTTGGCAATCTATATGCAGTCTAAATTAAACAGATCACGTGACATCCTAAGTAAAAAAAATAATGAGGTTTTTTTCTCCCTATCTAGATAACAACAGAAACATGCAACTTAGAAGTAGTTTCTGCCCTTAAGGATTTGTTAATTCACTCTTCTCAAGAATCTTCAACTGGAGAAGAAAAGTCAACATGAGGCAGAGGGGACATGATCTAGAACTTAATCTGGATACTGCTGTAAAAGACAATAAAAATTGTTTCTATAAATATATTAGCAACAAGAGGAGGGCTAAGGAGAATCTCCATCCTTTATTGGATGTGGGAAAAAACATAGTGACAACAGATGAGGAAAAGGCTTGAGGTGCTTAATGCCTTCTTTGCCTCAGTCTTTAGCAGTAGGATGAGTTGTTGGCCAGATACCCAGCCCCCTGAGCTGGAGGACAGGGAGCAGAATGAAGCCCCCATAATCCAAGGAGAAATGGTTAGCCACATGCTACACCACTTAGACACACACAAGTCTATGGGGACAGATGGGATCCACCCAAGGGTACTGAGGGAGATGGTGGAAGTGCTCACCAAGACATTTCCATTATTTTTCAGCAATCCTGGCTAACTGGGGAGTCTGCAGTTGACTGGAAATTAGCAAATGTGACACCCATCTACAAGAAGGGCCAGATGAAGGATCTGGGGAACTATAGGCCTGTCAGTCTGACCTTGGTGCCAGGGAAGGTTATGGAGCAGATCATCTTGAGTGTCACCACGTGGCACATAAAGGACAACCAGGTGATCAGGCCCAGTCAGTATGGGTTTATGAAAGGCAGGTCCTGCTTGACTAACCTGATCTCCCTCTATGACAAGGTGACCTGCTTATTGGAAGAGGGAAGGGCTGTGGATGTTGTTTACCTGGACTTTAGTAAAGCTTTTGACATCATTTCCCACAGCATTCTCCTGGAGAAACTGGCTGTTTGTGGCTTGGATGGGTGTACTCTTCACTGAGTAAAAAACTGTCTGGATGGCTGGGCCCAAAGAGTTGTGGTGAACGGAATTAAATCCAGTTGGCGGCCTGTCACAAGTGTTACCCAGGACTCAGTATTAGGGCCAGTTCTGTTTAATATCTTTATCAATGATCTGGATGAGGGGATCAAGTGCACCCTCAGTAAGTTCACAGACGACATCAAGTTGGGCAGGAGTGTTGATCTCCTTGAGGGTAGGAAGGCTCTGCAGAGGGATCTGGGCAGGCTGCATTGATGTGCCAAGGCTAACCGTATGAGGTTCACCAAGGCCAAGTGTCAGGTCCTGCACTTGGGTGACAACAACCCCATGCAATGCTACAGGCTGGGGGAAGAGTGGCTGGAAAGCTGCCTGGTGGAAAACAACCTGGGGGTGTTGGTCCATAGCCAGCTGAATACAAGCCAGCAGTGCGCCCAGGTGGCCAAGAAGACCAATAGCATCCTGGCTTATATCAGAATTAGTGTCGCCAGGAGGACTAGGGGAGTGACCACCCCTCTGTACTCAGCACTGGTGAGACCCCACCTCAAATACTGTGTTCAGTTCTGAGCCCCTCACTACAAGAAAGACATTGAGGCACTGTAGTGAGTCCAAAGAAGGGCAACAAAAATGGCGAAAGGTCTAGAGCACAAGTCTTATGAGGAGCAGCTGAGGGAACTGAGGTTGTTTAGTGTGGAGAAAAGGAGGCTGAGGGGAGACCTTATCACTCGCTACAACTATCTGAAAGAAGGTTGTAGTGAAGCGGGTGTTGGTCCACAGGATTGTTCCTTTAGTATTGTGCCTTCAGTTAAGACGTGTGGAACCACTTTGTAAGGTTTTCAAAGGACAGGACAAGGACAGGACAAGGACGCTTACTTTTTAACTCTTAAAATATCACAAGATTAATTCTGATGCAAGATCCTCCTCAGAGGTTCAAATGTTGTAGTGAACTTTGCAAAAAGGATAATGACTAGAAATAGGGCTAAACAATAACAGCAGAAAAATTGCCCCTCCCCAAAAGGTTGTAAAACTATTTTTTCATTACTATGCAAAATAACAGTATGCTTTCTGAAACTGAACAACTAGATGATTAGTTTATCTAAATGCTCAAAGTATCTTTGTATGAGTACAAGTTGGGGACAGACCTGTTGGAGACCAGCATAGGGGAAAGGGACCTGGGGGTCCTAGTGGACAGCAGGATGACCATGAGCCAGCAGTGTGCCCTTGTGGCCAAGAAGGCCAATGGCATCCTGGGGTGTATTAGAAGGGGTGTGGTTAGCAGGTCAAGAGAGGTTCTTCTCCCCCTCTACTCTGCCCTGGTGAGGCCGCATCTGGAGTATTGTGTCCAGTTCTGGGCCCCTCAGTTCAAGAAGGACACGGAACTGCTAGAGAGAGTCCAGCGCAGAGCCACGAAGATGATTAAGGGGGTGGAACATCTCCCTTCTGAGGAGAGGCTGAGGGAGCTGGGTCTCTTTAGCTTGGAGAAGAGGAGACTGAGGGGTGACCTCACTAATGTTTATAAATATGTTAAGGGCAAGTGTCATGAGGATGGAGCCAGGCTCTTCTCAGTCTCTTGACAGAACAAGGGGCAACGGGTACAAGATGGAACGCAGGAGGTTCCACATAAATATGAGGAAAAACTTCTTTACGGTGAGGGTAACTGAACACTGGAACAGGCTGCCCAGGGAGGTTGTGGAGTCTCCTTCTCTGGAGACATTCAACACCCACCTGGACGCGTTCCTGTGTGACATGATCTAGGTGCTCCTGCTCCGGCAGGGGGATTGGACTAGATGATCTTTCGAGGTCCCTTCCAGTCCCTAACATTCTGTGAATCTGTGATCTTTTCATGTAAAAATTTAAAAAAGAAGGGGAGGTAGGTGGGAAGGAAGGAAATGCTAGTGAGCATCACTTCCAGACTTCACCATTATCTCCCCATGAGCAAGACTTCAGTATTACATGAAGTACCTCAATAATCTCAGAGACACATCATATCACTATGATATTATTAATAAGGCACTTTCTTACCATTACAAGTCCTAGTCTAAAGTATTATGATACTACATAGACTTGCAGTGAAAATATAACCTCAGCAAATTCAATGGCAAAATTCTCATTTACTTCAATGGAGTTAAGACTGCACTCTAAGTTTGTTGTACAACTGTCAGCAATCTTGAATGCCACCAGCTGAAGTCTCCTTGAAGGACAAAAGGATTTGGCTGCGATATTCTGATTTACCTCATACTTTTAAAAATAATCCCAAATATTTTAAGACCATCTTAAACTCTTTGCTCTACCAAATTTTCTGAATTTTTTGTTTATTTCAAAACTTCAACGCTCTAGTGCTGTTTCCTGGACTTCAAGAAGCCATAAAACACCTGTAGCCAACTAGCATGCTTTTGAGTATCCATAATTTATCTAGGCTTATGTAAATACACTTCCTCTGAAATCCTCACCCTGCCTGCTATAGATGATCGAAAAAAAGACTGCGTCCACTCTGGTGTCATCACTTTGTAAGAAAATTAGTAGCAAATCACAAATATGAAAAAGACTTGGTTTTGTTTTTTTTTTCCCCTTAAGATACTATCCAAATTCCTTCGAAGTGAATTAAAAACTTTTAGAGACACACGTTTTCTGATCTGTTTGTTTGTAATACTGTCGAACATGAGGCACCTTAAGTGGCAGTTTTTACAGTTTCTTATTTGATCTGCACACTGAGTGTCTAGGAAGAATGCTTTGGCTCTGCTTGCTAGAGCCTGTTATCACTGCAGGCTATGACCTGATTTATCCTTTCCAGTTGAAATTAAAAGTAAGTCTCACAGTGTCAGAAGTGAGGGATGCAGGAACTCTTGGGCAAAATAATAAAATGCAAGTAGTTTGTGAATGTTTATGTACCTAATCAAACGGACATTGAATTCACTGAAGAAAACCTCCCATTTATTTTAATGGACATTGGATTAAGTGCTTGGTTAAAAATCTCTTTTTCATTGGGTGATATTTTTATTATTGATATGTGATATTACATCATACAAACACACATGACAAAGACTGGAAAATATTTCTACATGTTTTTTTCTTCACTTCCAGACTAGACTTTAAGGACTTTAAAAGCTTATCTGGATTTACAAAGAGAGGCAAGTCTTGCAGAGTATAGATCATAACCAATTTTTGTCCAGTTATGCATTTCTGTGATCCATTTGGAGCCCATTTTTAATCAGAATATATAAAGCTAGATATGTTTTTCTTATATTATTTCTGTCCTTGATACCTATCACCAGTCTACAGGCAAATGTTTAAAAAACACATCTGTATTTGTAGGGTAAAAACAGAGCACTATATACTGTTCACATAAGCATTCAGAAATACGAGTTTCTAATTCTCCGTTTCTTTCTTTCTTGATATATTTTATTTCATTCCCACCCAAAGAATATATTCCAATATTCTTTGACTACACTTCTGTGCTTCCTCTCCTCTTTTTGTTAATTCTCTCTCTTTTGAAGTAGAGGGCATTGAGTTCATGTGCTAGACAGTGTTTTAATTCTTACTATTTTTTCAAAGATGTGTTCTTTACACTTCTTTTACAAGATTGTAAAAAACAAATACCACACTCTTCTACATAGTTCTCAGTGAAATGGTATTGCTATCCCTAAAACAGTTAAATGACTTAAAATCTTTGTTTTATTGTACAAAACTGCAAGCTGTCACCACAAATCAAGTTTTTAAAGAGTCATTTATGCTTTATTTGCTGAAAAATTATGCTGGATTTTTGTTTTGGTGGCATCTTGACAAGTTGTTCTTTAGCAGTAATACTTAAAATACCTTACTAAAGGTATGACACCATGTTACTAGATAATAACCAGAGATACTGCCAAAGTTGATCATCATTTATATTCGGTCCTGAACTTCTAATGATTATATGCAACTTTTGTGTAAGATCTCAAGCCAAAAATTTTCATAGTCCTTAAAAACATTAATAAACCAGGTGCTTCAAAATGGTAAGCTGAATAGGTTGCACATCTTTTGAAACAAGTGTTCATGTTTTTCAGGAATTTTATAGTTAAACAGTATCTTGTTACTTACGTCAGAGCCAAGATTCATTCTTCTGAAGGAAATGTATCTGTGATATTTCTATCCTGAATTTTGATGACAAAAGATTCAGCCAGAGAGCATAAGTTTTACTCCTGAAATCCTGAAAATCATAAGAGAAAGTGAAAGCTGTTCTATGACAGAAATCTTCTTATATTTCTCATATTACAGTCACCACAATTATGAATTAGTTATGACATTGATTAAGATAAACTTTCCCTGTTAACAGGTATCAAGGAAGAAGTACTTATTTTTCTTAAAATTAAGTAATTTCTCATGCAAGCATGGGAAAAAGTAAAGAAAATAAAATTTTAAATACTTATTACTGACAGATACCACTATCAGCATCCAGTAGTAGTACAGTCCTCTTATCCTTAGGAGTACTTCTCAGGATGACAGTGACTTTGAGTACCGTGGATGAAACACACACCAGCTCAAAACAAGGAGGCATGCCATCCATTGTATCATGCAATGAGCTTGTTGTCATTGCTGGTATTGTTTGTCTCTCTCTGTAGTAACTTCTTCATTGCTCACTTAAACTTCTAAAATCGTGTGCACCCATGTAAGCAAGAAAATCTGTGCAGATGAAATGGAAACAGTTTTTATGGAATAAACTCTTCAGCCCTTCCAATTTTAGTTTACCTGTCTCAGAACAATTTTCAGGAACATCAAAATTATGAATAACAATGAAAGGAGCCCAAATAAACATCCAGATGCATTTTGGTTCAGTGTTTAATTCTGACATTGCTTTGTTTGTTTGCTGTACTCACTTCTGCATTATCAGTATATGCCTAAGCACTATAAGTCACAATTCAAACCAACAAAATAGGGGGAAGAAGAACTGATAGACATCCTGAAATGACACATTCAAGTTTTGGAAGGTTGTCCTTCTCCAGCTGAGATACATAAGTGGATCATCACTCAGTTTAATAAATCTGGGTATCCATGAAAACACATACAAAATTATAGTCCCCTTTGTTGACCAGGACTCGAGGAATTGAGTAACACTCTAAAAGTCAAAGCAAAAATGTTCTATGCTGTTTTCTAACTCTTCTGCAAAATGCTATGCATATGTTTTAGTGGTACTTTTTATATAAAGAGCAAAGAAAAAATTAGCCAGAATATAAAATCATTTGTGCTCAAATAAAAAATGTAGGCCTATAGTTTGCTATTAAATTTTAGATTTAATTTAAGATGACTTATATGTTCAAAAATATGCATTGCTTAGTAGGGAAGAAAGATACATAAAGACCTGACATATCATACTTCTTATTTATCTATTACTTAAAATTAAGTGGTGCCTTTTCAGTTATCTTTACATTTTATATGGAGCGTTTATTATGTCTTTACTTAAACATTATCATTACATTCACTTTACCTTTTTATCTATTGTTATGTAATAAAACAATACAAAATGTTCATAAAAACCTGGTAGTGCACAAATTCCATCAGAAATGGTTTTTAAAAAGCATATTACGTTAATATATTAAATAGAGCAAAATTACTCTTCTGCTCCCTGGTTAACCTTAATTACTACAGCCTGCTTCATAAACTATAAAACTTTTGAGTTCAAGTAAATCAAAGTGATAATGAATTCAACTTCTTCTGTACAACCTATTATATTTAAACTAAAATTTATTTCTACTGAATAGTTATAAAACATAGAATCAGACTTCTCACTAAATTATTATTTTTCTCACTTTCAGGTAAACAGAAGTTCATATTACTCAGAATTTATTAGACTTACCATTTTTAAGGAAAGAAGCCAAAATACCAAAGGCAGTGTTGTTTCATATGTAAGATATAAAGCATCTTCTCTTTCTGTGAACAAATTAGAAGTCACTTTCTCTAGTATCTTGCCGAAGAAAGTTAATATAATTGTACTTCTGTTCCAGAAGGCAAGTAGGTAGTCCCATCTCCATGTTTGGTACATTTTTCCTACTTGTTTTTAAAATTATTAATTTTTTACGTTAATGTTGTCTTCATTTAGCCTGCACCCGGGGCTAAGAATAACAGTTTTTCTCTCACCCAATGTCCCTTCCCCAGTCAAGGAAGGAAATTTGGAAAAAGAGGGAGACTCATGGGTTAAAATTAAACAGATTTAATAAAATAAAGAAATCAGTATCAACAATAACACAAAGCACACAAAAGTGTACTTAACTACATAGCTGCAGCAGGTTTCAGGAATACCCATCAATGGCAAGGAAAAGGAAAAAAGAAAAAAAAATGCCAGAAGAAAGGAAAGCAAAAACAACCCCACCTTTCCCCAGCAAGCCCTCCCTTTTATAGTGAACTTGATGTTAATGATATAGAATACACCTGTGGGCCAGCCTGGGTCAGCTGTCCTGGATTTAGCTGCTAATGGCCCTGATAAACATGGCTGGCCACAAACTGAAACAAAATTGCAGTGTAACCAGGACAAATGTTTAAAATAAAAGTTAGTATTTCAGTGAGACTTCTAGATATTCTTACCAAGTATCAAAGGGCCAGGTCATGAAACCTGTCTGATGGTTAAGTCTAGAAGTCCTTCTCTTTCCACAGAAAGCAGCTTTGTCTGCTGTTCTTCTGGACAGACTGAATAAATCCTCTTGCTTTTAGGAGACTTGTGCCATAAGAAGTCATCAATCTCTACAACATCCAGCAAAGAATATAACTCTGAGTTGTTTATCTGCTGTATAATCACTCATATATCTGAGTACCCTGTGGTACTGGCTTCTCAGATAGCTCAAAGAACTTTCCATGTGAGCCTTTTGATATCTCTTAAAGACAACATCATGTGCAAAATGATCCATTCTCGTATTGCACTTCAGTCACTCATGGAAAGTGGGGAATAACACAGATTTTTCTCCAAGCCCTTCACTCAAAATTTCAGCTGTGAGCAGCTTCTGTCCATAATTCCATCCAGAATTTATACATGGCTAGCAAGTGTTAAATGATGAAGTATGTGTTGATGAGGATTGAGGAAAGAGAATGTGATCATTCTACTTTTTCTGAGTTGTGTATGTGATGCATACACATTTCAAGCTGTCTTTAGAATTCATTCATTGACATTTTTTTGCTTTCCTGTTCAAGAGGCAGTCTTAGAGTCCACAAAATTAAAAAGTAATATATTTTCCTTTGATATTTTTTATTTAATATATATTTGTAACTGGGCAAGGTACAAATGGATGCTTGATATAGGTCTCATAACTTACCACAATGCATAAGGAAGATTCCAAACTTTTTTAGATACTAGGTTTCTGTCTTTCTGTGGAATATGCTGGCCTGTCTAAATTACAATTTCACCCCCTTTTAAGCAAGACCATTTATTGAGCATCATCTTTGTATTAAAATTTTCTTTCCACCATGAACACAAAATCAGTGATAATTACTGTCATAGACCACAGAACATTCTTCTTAGTTAAATTTTTATTAAATACACTGAGGCATATGAATCCTATTAAGGGATACCAACAACATTATATGTTAAAAAAGTGAAGGAAATTGAGATAAAATAGTAATATTTTATTTCTCCAATGATGCACATTTCAGATATCTTTTCAGATGTGCAAACATGTTTTCAACTTACTGTCACACTATGACAGCAAGGCTATTTTTCTCTTATTGATGTTTTGCCTTCCCATTCTCTGAGATATTCCAGTGCATCAGCTGTTGTTTCAGCTGTGTCCAGTACCTGGCCATATGTGCACTACATGCTGGTTTTATGAGAAATAAAGCATCATCGAAGGTAAGTTCTGCTTACTATTGCAAAGCCATATGCAGCTACATTATGAAATTAAAATAAAATATTGCATTGCAGTAATATACGGTGAGTGCAGAGGTGATTTTTAATGGAGGGGCGATAGCTTTCAGTAACAACCAATTCAGGCTAACTTGATCATCTGCCATTATTTATTCAAATCCTAGGTAAATACAAACAGAATATAAAAGTAGGAAGTCTGATTATTACAATACTAATTCCAGCTGATAAGGAGGATTTTTTTTTTTGAGAGGCTTAAATAATATCGTATAACATGGGCATAATTTTACTCTTTTTATTTAAGTAGTATCAAATTAACCTTTTCCTCTGTACCTCCTTTCTATTTTCCTATTGCAAGCTTTTTTAAGGCCTTTTTTAAGGCTCTTCATAAATTTATGTTGGCCTGATTTTGGATGAATAATTTTTACAAATGCAGCTGATAACCTCATATCTTTTTTATGGCAGTATGTGTAACTCAGTTATAATTCTGTATTTAAAAAAAAAATCATATTAAATGCCTCTGTAGTTATGAGAAGCAGTTTTAATTTTTTAAAACTAAAATTTTCTTAAAACGAAACTTTGTACCGATTTTTGCAAAGATTTGATGCAAGCAACATCCAAGTCTCTGTAAAGATTCCTGTTTTCTAAAAAAAACTTCAGATATCATCTCTCTGTCCTTTATTATGGGTTCATTTGGAGCTAAGGACAGTGAATAGCAGAAGCAGTAAAGGTCTAATGCTTATTTTAACTTTATTTTTACTTATTTACTTCAAATTAAATTAACTTTACTTTAAACAGAGTGTGTCGTTAGCTATTTATATATTTGCACAGGAAAATAAATGGGTAGTTCAACTCCATGATAAGACTGCAATTTTAAAACGGCCTATTCGTGCTGTTTTGTCCCAGCTAAGTTTCAGACATCTATTCTGGCTATTCTAGATATTCCATGCTCAGAGGGTCACACTCAACGGAAGAAATTTACTACTGGCTAGTTTATTTCCATGCTTTCACATAAAGTCCATGATCTTCAATGATTTCTTGTCTCCCCAATGCTTACCCTCCTGATAAATCTATATGGAGCTGTGGTATTTCCTTGTAGCTTTCCTTTTCTAGCTTAAACAAGCTGGACAGTATCTTCTTCTTAGGCAGGCTGTGAGCTCTTCTGACAATCTCAACAACTTTTCAGTGCATACCCGTGTTTTATACAGCTTCAGCATCTTTTCAATACAGGTGACCACAGTTATCTACTGTAGAGAGATAAAGGTGTGAATCTCAAAAAGACATGGTGAATGAATGTTTATCATAAATTTTTTCTTTTCTTTTCTCTCTACTTTGCCATAGTGTGAACAAAGTAGTAGACATCAGTTAGAATTTTATAAGAGTGAACTTTGCTACAAACACCAAGAAGGAAAACAGGGTCTGTTTAGAGCACTATCTCCTTTTCATAAGAAAACCAAGCATTTTTCTGATTCCTGCTTCCACTTTGACATTTTAGTTCCTGAGAGCTCCTTGGTATATTTTGCTAACTAAACTGACTGGATTTTTAACCCCAAATCTTTTCTCTCTTTCATGTTTGTCTTGAGATTTAAAACACCACTTTTAGAAACACAACCTGTTAAATCGTCACACCATTTTCAGTATAAAAAATACTGCAACTGTTTAACTAAAAGTCAGAGAAAATGAATACTTTTACTAAATTTAGTAAAGGAACACAAATATCTGGAAAAAATCAAGTTTTAATAGCTTAACAATAGACAACATTATACTTTTCTCCTGGAAGTATTCCTTTATAATTTTTTCCTTGTTTGTTTTTCTGCAGCCAAAATATATGTACATATGGTATTCCAAAAATGTCTCAGCATAGCTTCTCTGGTAGCTAAAAGGTCTGTTTAAGGCTTTTACACTAGTTAGAAGATAATAATCTTTTGAATGGGCAATGAACTAGATATTATAATTCATACACTGGCACTTCTCCAAATGTAGTTATTTATATATGATATTTTACATAATAAAACAGCAGGTTGATGCTAGCAAAACCTTTGGGATTTCAGCTCTTTTTTTTTTTTAGTCACTGATTATAAAAATCTCCCTTATTGTAAAGAGGTCAGACTACACACGAAACCTTCTTAGTTAGCCAAATGTTAGCTAAACTGAACTTTTCCAGTAATTCTTACAGTTGAATAGAAAACACAAAAACAAACAAAAAAAACAACCAGGAATTATTAATTTTAAATTAGTTAACCATATGGTAATTGTTTGTTACTTATGTTAAAGTTCTCAGCAATATTGCCTTATTTTTGAGAAGTTGTGGCAGTCTGGTGAAGTCCTCACTGGCTGGAAAAGGGGAAACATAAACCCCATTTTTAAAAAGAGAAAAAAAAGGAAGACTCAGGGAACTAAGGGCCAGTCAGTCTCACCTCTGTGCCTGGCAAGGTCATGGAGCAGATCCTCCTGGAAACTCTGCTAAGGCACATGGAAAACAAGGAGGTGATTGGTGACAGCCAACAGTTTGACAGGGCAAATCGTGCCTGACAAACTTGGTGACCTTCTACGACAGGGTTACAGCATTGGTGGATAAGGGAAGAGTGGCTGATATCATCTACCTGGACTTATGCAAAGCATTTGACACTGTCCCACACAACATGTTTGTCTCTAAATTTGAGAGACATGGACTTCATGGATGGACCACTCGGTGGAAAAGGAATTGTCTGGATGGTCACACTCAAAGAGTTGTGGTCAATGACTCGATATCCAAATGGAGACCAGTGACGCATGGCATTTCTCATGGGTCAGTATCGGGACCGGCGCTGTTTCACATCTTTGTTGGAAACATGGACAGTGGGACTAAGTGTGCCTTTGGCAAGTTTTACCATGACACCAAGCTGTGTGGTGCGGTAAACATGCTGGAGGGAAGGGATGCCATCCAGAGGGACCTTGACAGGCTTGAGAGCTGGGCCTGTGCGAACTGCATGAAGTTCAACAAGGCCATGTGCAAGGTCCTGCATGTGGGACAGGGCAACCTCAAGCACAAATACAGGCTAGGCAGAGAATGGATTGAGGACAGCCCTGAGGAGAAGGACTTGGGGGTGATGGTTGACGAGAAGCTCAACATGAGCCGGCAGTGTGTGCTTGCAGCCCAGAAGGCCAACTGTATCCTGGGATGCATCAAAAGAAGCATGACCAGCAGGTTGAAGGAGGTGATCCTGCCCCTTTACTCCGCTCTCATGAGACCCCACCTAGAGTGCAGCGTTCAGCTCTGGGGGCCCCTTATGTAAGAAGGACATGGAGCTGTTGGAATGAGTCCAGAGGAGGGCCATGAAGATGATGAGAGGGCTGGAGCACCTCTCCTATGAAGACAGGCTGAGAGAGTTGGGGCTGTTCAGCCTGGAGAAGAGAAGGCTCTGGGGAGACCTTCTAGCAGCCTTCCAGTACCTGAAGGGGGCCTACAAGAAAACTGGAGAGGGACTTTTTAGAGGGGCATGGGGTGATAGGATGAGGAGTAATGGTTTTAAACTGAAAAAGGGTAGATTTAGATTGGATATTAGGAAGAAATTCTTTCCTGTGAGGTTGGTGAGACACTGGAACAGGTTGCCCAGAGAAGTTGTGGATGCCCTCTCCCTGGAAATGTTTAAGCCCACATTGGATGGGGCTTTGAGCAACCTGGTCTAGTGGAAAGGTGTCCCTGACTGTGTCAGGGGGATTGGAACTAGATGATATTTAAGATCCCTTCCAATCCAAACCATTCTATGATTCTATGATTTTCAACTTTTTTTTTTTTTTATGTGAATGGTGTTTACACATGCATTTGTAAACAGAAGTTACAAATGAGATAGAAAATGTAAATAAATTTTTTTTTCAGGGTGAAGTTTTTTTAAAAAAATGTTCTAAACAAGCCTTATTTTCTTCAGAATCCCTAATAGCAATAAATATTATTGCTGTCTGTGATGCAAGGAACAGCCACCCAAGCTCAGAAAATATCCATGCTAGTCCCATGAAGTCAGTAAAACTAGGCAAGAGAACTAGTATTGTGACCAAGAGCAGTGTTTTCTGAGGAGAAAAGTAGATTTATGAGAGGCTGAATCAAGCATGACTATCAGCCACTTGAATGAGATAATACAGTTCAGCTGGCGTACTACCATAACTATGAAGCTGACTTTATACTAATATCTGTTGTGTGGTATTTCTTCTGTTCATTAGGAGCTGTGACTGAAAGGGCCCATTGCAGGAAAAGACCAACTAAAATCATGTAACATACAACATGCAACACAGAACATGTAACACTTATTTTTCTAGCACTATATTCTAAAATCTCCCAATGTATTCCATGTCTTGTATTCTATTACCTCTTTAATGACTCCCATCTGGATGAAAAAAACACAGTATAAAATTTGATTTAAACTCATTGCATTATCATATTGATTTGTCTCCATGGATGGAGATGATGAGTTGGGTAATACAAAGATGTCTTGATTGTTTAACTGGTTTAAAAAATCAGACTAAAATTTTAAAATCTGCAATCCAATCTATCCCAATCTCACTGAAATGTATTTCTGAATAAATAAGAAAAAGACTGAAAAAATTAAAAATATATTTAGGAATGAAAGAGTTGCACCAGCTGAGAAGGAATTGGAACAAAAGGTAACTGCAATTTCTTGTAGAACCTAATTGTCATTACATGAAGAGAAATAATGATGGAGTAATCCCAGTGAATTTGTTTCTTTTGTAGAATGAATATGGCTAAAGACATCCACTTATTGAAGTTTCACTGGAATTCTGATAACTAAGGGCCACAAGAGCATATATGCTATGAAGACATGAAGTCAGGAAAGCAAACTGAGACTATAGACCTGGAGTCAAATATGAGTACAAGATGATGGTGCAGAACCAGCAGCCCAAAGGTTTTTATAGTTCCTTAGTTAATTACAGGATTTACGTTGTTTCATAACTCCAAACTCCATTAACCAGGCAGATTGCTAGTTTTGTGATTTAAGTATTGAACTGAAAGCAGGCAAGACGCAAGATGAGATCATCCAAGGCCTAGAAAACTAGAAATATTATCTAGAAATATCTATATAATATTATTTAGATATTTAGATAATCTAGATATCTAGAAAACCCCAAATATTTTCAATGTTTTTAAAAAAAATCCAGAATCTTAATCCAATCTCATAGGCAATAGTCTCTGATAGTCAATATTCCAAAAACAGAGCAAGTACAGTATTAAAATTGTGCCTGGAAAGGCTTGGAAAGGCAAGTGTTCTTCTGAAGTTATTTCACTAACTTGATGACCCAGAACCAAAGTTCTCTGAATAGCTAGAACAGCAGAACATTGAAGAAGAGATAGCCACAATGTGTAAGAGAAATTCAAAGAAACGAGCACTCACTTGAAATTAAGCCTTACTTCTGTCCTTTTCTGTCTGTGGTTTTCTGGCTGAAGCATGAAGTAGGAATCCACTCAAAAAACAAGGTGTAAGGCCTGGTCTGCATCAACCTAAGTCAAGACTGAAATATGTGCTGGAGAAAGAAGGGAGGCAGGAAAGAACAATGACTTGTTGAGAAGAGTTTCTCTCACTCATAGCAGCTTGGTATGTTTACATGACAGAAGAAAATTTTGAATGTGGTACTTGACTCTCTACTTGATATTTCAGTGACTGTAACTCTTGCTGTGTAACAATACATAGATATTGATTCTGCCTTCCTATAGTATCTAATATGAAACCTGTTCAGTGTCACTGCTAAGAGCTCTCCATTGATAATTCTTCATTACAGGTCTCCCTGCCAGGTGGTGTAGTACTGACTGTAGTTTGGGGCATTTTTAGTTTTTTTTTTTTTCCCCTTACCAGCAATGTTTTTGGAACCCTGTCATTCTTCTGTTACACAGGGATTAGTGGGGTCAGGACACAGGATGTGATCAAACAAGATGATCTCTTTCCTTCTTTGGTGGTAATTTCTCCTAAATTGTTTCTAACTCTCTCATATTATGATCCAGACTCCTCACTGAATGATAATCTGCACGATGTGCCTGCTATGTTCCATCATATTAATTTCACAATAATGACTTCCACTGGCTATGGATAATAAAGATGAGAAAAAGCCCATAAACTGACACATTCTAAAGTCCAAAGTAATAAAAAAAAATCTTACCAGCCATAAAAAGAAAAAACCTACAAAACCTGTAATCAGAATTTGAAACAGAACTGGAGGAGCACAGCAAAGAAAGTTATTCCAAAATTAGTAAAGTCTTCTCAGGGCTTTACAACACTTGTTTGCCCTTCTTTTCAAATATCAAGCCTACCTTCTCAGGCTCATAAGATAAGAACGTTTTTTAAACTATGAGATGTATTTCTAGAAAAGTTAAGTAAACGCATAAAAATCCTTAAAGGCTCAGTAAAATACTCTGGAGAGCTATTATTAGGGGGGGAAACATCATATCAAGTCTAAACAAAAATGTGAATAAAAATGTCATGATTAAGTTTTAAATATGACAAGCTTAGTTCAGGTTTCATCAAAAATATGAAATTCTAATTCCATAAAATTGCTCCTTTTCTTGAGCTTTTGAGAATTTTTCTGACATTATTGCACCTCTACTTAGATTGAGTCAGTGAGAGGATAAAAAGGAAGGGTTCTTTTTTTTTATTCGTCTCCTGCAGAGGTGTTAATAGGAAAGAAGACAATCTTCATCTGGTTTATTTAAATGTGAATGTGAAGTGGCTTTCTGCAGAAGTCTGAACCTTCTGAAGACTATTTCTCCAGGGCACTATCTTACAGAAAATAAAATTATGATCATCTGTTGCAGATTACAGTCCAAAATAAAGACTTGAAGTTTTTAATCATAAGCTGTTGATTGATGAGAAAACTGAAAAAATAAAAATAATTGTAATCCAGATGACGTGTTTTTTTTCCCCTGTGTAGAGATTTTATCTGGTCATTTACTAACAGCTGCAGACATCTATTAGGCAATTCCTTTTTCTTTATATTCTAAATTCTTCCTAAAACTTCTCAAATCGAGTGTTCCAGTTGCTGAAGTTTTATCATCAAAATAAATATCATTAAGAGTTAAATCAACTCTTAATCTTTAGAAAACTATAACATCCCAGAGGAATGTAATTTGGTGGACAAACTGATTTAGAAGGTTTTAAAGATGCAATTGGATATGGATATTCTGGTATTGGTAGTGTCTGAGACCATCAAAAAGAGGAGAAGAGTTTAAATCCTACTTTCCACACACTTTTTTTGTTCTATACAGAACTTGCCCTTGCTTTACTTTTTTTCTCATTCCTCTTCCAAGGAACTAGGTAAAGATGAGAGAGCAACTTTCTTACGGAAAAAGTCAAGATTGTGGTTTGTATGGTACATAGCTCAGGAAATTTACAAGGGCTAAACAAATTTAAATCCTTTCGGAAATGTCTTGAAATTGTTTGTGGTTTGTAGTAAATAAATTTCACCTCTATACATATTTTATTAAGAATTATCTTTTATAATTTCTCTTCCCTGACCTTTTCTCCATACTTTTCCAGACTTCTGACAGTGTGACAGTGCTTGGGAAGCGTCTATTTTACAGTCACTGTAACAGCAAAAATAGGGTATGAAATAATATCAGAATGCATAGTGACTCAGAACTGGAGATTGGGATGACTGACAAAAAGACTGTGAAGGAAACTTAGAAAGCGACATATTGTCTGAAAAAGGTTGTTTAGTTTTATTGTTTAGTTGTTTTAAGACAGGGATAAAACTTCAGGCAACTGACTATTTAGGAGTGTGTTTGAACTGCAATTTTCATGTATTTTTTTAATTTCTTTGTTCATCTGTAAATTGGATCACAGATTCCCCCAGTTCTCATTCCCATCTATGGGAATACCTCACTTTATGTAGTAAGGTGTCACGGTTTAAGGCTGGGCTGGCTATTAAACCAGTGGCAGATGCTCTCTATTAACCATCCTCCCCGCCCCAGAAGGGGAAGGAAAAGAGAAAAGGGAGACAGACTTATGGGTTGGAAAATTAAAACAGTTTTAATAAGCTATAATAATGAAAAAGAGTACAATAATAATAATGGAAATAATTAAATATATACAAAACCAAGATCAAGCTCCCCTGATGATGATTACGTCACCCGTGGTGCTGCAGGGCAGGCTCCAGGAAGGCCCAGAGTGGGCCCAGTGATGGACAGGAACTGGATTTACAGATGCACGGATTGGGATCGGGGGCAGCAGAAAAAATGGACAGAGTCCTCTTTGGACACTGGCCATACCAGAAGAGAGTGAAACTCTCATGATCCCTCCACTTTATCCTGAGAATGACATGTATGAGATGGAATACCTCGTTGGTCAATTTTCGGTCACCTGTCCTGTCTGCTCCTCCCTGGAGGCACGACCATTCTACAGCTGTTCACTCATAATTAGTAAGGAATTTAGCAGTGATATTGGTTTCTCTGGGAATAAGTACAGCAAGAGCCTCTCTGCATAACATCCCTACCGGTGCCTCAGTGATAACTACAAACTTCGAGCGTTATCAGTCCTAGAAGCAGACACTGTCTGCAAAACATGCAGTTAGTTTCAGAAAGTACAGTTACTTAGAAGAAACTTAGCTGAAAGTAAAAATCTCTGAAAGGAAAATTGGTCTGTTTTAGTCCAAACCATGACAGGTGTCATCAAAAATGTTTTAATAAATTGCAAAGACTTCTTGCAGCTGGAGACTACAGACAGCAAGATTTTATTTACTTTCTGTTTATAAAAGAGGAACTTTTTAGTTGATGTAACTTGTCTTATCAAAGTTGTTGACTTGTTTTCTGTGAAATGTTTGCTAAGCAAAGTCAAATCTCTTTCTCTCTGCTTCCTTCTCTGAAAACCCTTTTCTTTCTCTCTTTTCTAACAGGAGCTGGAGTTCACAAAGTTGAGGTAGGAAACTCCTTTTATTACTGGATAATTCAACTGGTTTACTCAAAGCCAAGCATATTAAGGCTCAATAATGTGATTCTTCTTATGATTTGTATTTAGTAGTTATTCACTGTGGTACTTTACAGTGAAGTTTTACAGTCAGAACAAAATCCCTTTTCCACAATATATTCACAATAATCCACAACTATTGTGGATTCTTCTTGTTAATGGTGTGTTGGATAAAATCTTCATGTAAAATAATCAACTACATTTCTAAGCTTGCAAATAATTCTGAAGCATAATGCATATTCCAAGGCTTATCTTTCCATTAATGTTGAAGTTTTCCTGTAATTTATATTTGAGTCTGATCTGGGACCCATGAAAACAGAAAATCTTAGGGAGCTGTAACCTCACTGGACAGTGGAACACACTCTCTTGTCTTTTCAGAACTCTGATTTTCTTTAAGCCAAAGTAGAGAGAAGGTACTTCTGACTAATGGTAGTGTGAACCTGCTTTGTCTACACAGATTTGTGATAAAGCTGAGTTTGTCAGGGCACACAAATAAAAATCAGCATGTTGTGTTGTATTCATGTCTCATTTTCAGAATTGGAAACACCCATTAACTGCCATATTTTAGTGTCTAGAAGCTCAGTTGTGGCAGTGAAGTTGTCTGGAGAAAAAAAAAGAACAGCTTTTTAAATAATCTTTTCAAAAATAAATTTTTAATGTCAATATTTTAGTAATAATTTGCAATTAGATATTTGACTGCAGTAAATCTTACTTTATGAATAAATTAAAAGGTAAAGAATATTCATAATATTTAACTTTAGCTATGGAGCTTGAGGTCTTCAGGATATGTTTACATCTGAAGAAAAAATACCATCTATATTACCTTCTCTAATACGACAAATGTTTAGGATAGACTTAGTACACTGAAAAAAACCTTCATTTTAGATGTAAACACTAGACAAAAGATAGCCAGGGACATTTAGATAAACTCTAATTTCACATCCCTGTGGACTAAAGATTATTTTTTCATTATTATGTACAATTTTTGTAGTCAATGTTATATTGGTCTTATTTCCACCCTCAATCCCCAGTTCTTACTTTTTTTCTTGTTGGAGTATTTTACAATGCGTATTTTACAATTTTACTATTTCATAGTCTAGAAACTTCTTTGTGTACTACCATAACTTCTTTCTTGAAAACCACAATAAATACTGCTGCTTTTCTTGACACCAACATATACGATTTCATCTGGCATGGGAGTGATCCCCTAAAACATTTTCTGCATCTATTTTAATAGAGCTGTATACTTAACAGTATTGAATATATAGAGAGAACCTACAGTATTTTTTTAGAGTATAGTCCGTTATTCAGGAAATTAATTCCATGTTATCCAGTAAACATGAATTCTGCATTTCATTCAAAAGGTCCCAAGCAAGAGTACTCTTAAATCAAAGGTAATGTCTTTACAAGGTACTACTAAACAATTAAATCCTTGTAACAGTGTTTATCTCTGGAAAGGAAAAAGAAGAAACCTATTTTTCATAGCACTTTCACCTAGATTCCTTCCATACTAAGGTAACCGTGCATACATTCATTTCCTCTCACAGTTCATTACAGAGTGGTGTGTCCAACAACGAGTGAACCTCCCAGAGGTCCTTTTAGGAAGCTCTCCACCTTATTCATAGACTTTGGCATTAGATCTCATAGCCTCTCTGCTCGAGCAGCTGAAAAGAGTCTTTAGGGCCTATACTGAGTGATTGTGTGAAGAGCAGCTAGCTGGAAAACATAAATTAAACGGATTAGTGTCTGGAAATAGGAAGAAAAGGGCAAATTAGATGTCAGTAGGGCCTCATATCTGAAAAAATTCCATTCTGGTTAAGAATCAGTGTTGTTCCCTCTCTTACTGGAAATTCGAAGAATAGGAAGCAAGCATGAGTGTAGAGAGTAGGATTTACCAGAGAGCAAGCCCTTTGCTTCTGGATGCAGGGTGGTGGTCAGAAGCCAATTGGTTAGACCCATTTTGGGTTTCCTTTCATTTTCCTGTCATATCAGTGGAAAGGAAACTACTGACAAAAGAAAGTGTTTAAAGTTTTGTGATATAAATGCAGGACTAATAGGAATTAAAGAAAATGGAGTTCAGGTTGGTCATACAGCCAGTAATCAACCTTGAGAGATAAAAGACTTTACCACTGGGCAGAGACCTTCAGGTCCAGAAAACCAGATCTCCCTCCCATTTTCACAGCACACTCCAAAGCGGACCAAGCAGTTTTGATATTCTCTGACTGTGGGGAATATGTGGAAGCACTATACAAACATGTTGGGCACAATTTATGCCTCTTCATAGCAATATATGTGTGCCCTAACAAAATTCTTTGTGTGTCACTGTTTATCTGCATATTGGTGTCCTCTCTCCCAGGTGTCAGTATCAGATGACCACATCAGAGATCTTCACATGTAACAACGGAAATTCTAACAGAAACCAACTTGCATCTTAGTCTAGGTATTCCAGGATAAGCTAAAGTTCCCTCCAGGGATAAGTAAAAGTTGCCCCTAATTATTATGAACAACAGCTGCTTATATTTCTGACACAAGTAAGGGATTTAATTGTTATTTAAGACCTTCAGGACAGGGCAGGGTTAGGTCATACACTATATTATGAAAATTAATATTCCCGTGTCTTATAGGATCAGGACCCATGTTTGCGATAGAAGTTAATCCATTAGAGCTGATGAAACATCAGCATATGAATTATATACATAATTATATATATATATGTATTTTTATCTCATGAATTCCTTATCATTAACCTTTTAAACATAATAAAAGTCACTAACTGATTCAAATAGACTCTTTTTTTCTTAATCCTGCACATATCTTTAATGCTATAATCCTCAAGAAAACATTTACAGACATTCTGGGCAGGTGTGTGACTGAAAAAGGTCAAAGCAAAATACCAGCGTACTTAACAAATATATTTTTGCACTCCGTCACTAAAATACTTTTAGTTGCATAGCAACTGCCTTTTTAATTACTACTTGCAATCTAGATTTTAATAATTTAATTAGTATTTTTATTCATTAAATTGTTTCACTCAATAAATTTAATGAATTCAATTCATTGCTTGTTTTTAAATGGTCCTATTTACCTCCCTTCTTTCCCCTTCCAGCATCTTTGGCTATGCAGTAGAGACTAAAAATCTCATTAACTTTGTATCAAAAGCTACAGTCAAAAGGACTCAGCCTTATCCGATAAGCAAAGATACATCATTTTAGGTAGCCTTTGTAGCTGAAGTCGTTGGAATTGAGGTAAGCATTAGTGGAGTCAGTGGGGCTTCATTAAACTGCCACATTAGAACTGCAAGAAGTCATTTGCAGGACTGCTAAAACTAAGGTTTTCAGAAGCAAAATTCAGAGAGACTTGGGATGTTTACAGTGGCCTAATTTTAGAGGTAGTGATTTCAGTGCTTTTGAAAAGATGTTTACCTCATACTATTTAATCTTAAGTAACCAGAATTGTAGTCCCTTATGAAAAATCGTCAGCTATTGCTCTGTGTTAAGATGCTGCTGAAAGCTGAAGCCCAACAAGAACCAAGTAATACATGAACAATTACATGAGGGGGAAGGAGATGGTATCTAAACAGGTGCAGAGCCATAGCCACATTTACTGTAAAGAGCTATAGCTGCTTGACAGTACAGGTCAAAGCTGCCAACAGACCTAAGGAGACATCAGTACTAGTAGGCAAGGTTTACATACTAAGCTGGTGATACATGGTGGTAGACACCAGACAACTCAACCTATGCCTTCTGGGTATGAGGGAAGGAGATAAAGGAAGCACTCCCTCTTAAATAGTTTACTTAGCAGTACTGGTGTCTGTATTGGCAGGCCGCAAGAGCTATTCACTCAGCAGGAGCATCTATGTGATATCTGTTGGAAACTATGTCTGTCTCCCTTCTGAGGTATTTTTAACACCCTTAAAAATTTTATAAGACTTTATATTTTCAGTACCCATTTATGATTTGAAGAAGTATGCTTTTCTCTCATTTTCCCCCAAATTAAGCTTGAATAGAAATTCAGGTCTGTATATGATAGACCTAAATATCTGAGTATCTGAAACAGAAAAACATAAAAATGTTCTGGTATCTTTAGCATTTCAAATATTATTTACTGAAACCTAAAAAGATACTGTGTGATGGGTAGATTTGAAAACTGTTCCCATGTCCAAAAATGAATGTTATTTATTGAATTCTGAGAGGCTGAATTTGTACTGCAGTGTTTTCTGCCACTGTTTGAGGTATTAATCTAACATAATTTAAATTATTTTTACATATGAAATCTTTACAATATTCATGTCTTCCCCTTCACCCATACAGTCTTACACACGTACTTCCCACTTTCCCACCTACACTGAATTTTCTTGGCAGTTTTGACATTATCAAACATTATTTCAAGATATTTTACAGGTGATTTGCTAAAACAAAACCACTAAACAAGGCAACCTTAGTCTTGTGGGTAAAAACTTTCATACCTCACCTAAAAAAAGAAATAAACTCCTTGGTTCATTATCTCTCTCATTACAACATGTTTGTCTAAATACAATTAATAGAGTACCTACCACAGGTTTTCTGCACTGACTGCACATGAATTTGTGAATGTTAATATTCAAGGACATTAAAACACAAATAAAAGAAATTAGATCCTTTCAAATAAGTGATACTTCAATGTTTGGTTCCATAAAATAGAATAAACAATATAAAAAATTAAGCCTATAAACATCAGGAAGATGGATAAGTTGACTCATCATTCTGTATATCTCTGTTTAATAATATTATATTTCATTTCCCATGCTAAGAAAAAAAAATTACCTAAAACAGCCATTCATAAACAGCCATTGTTAACAGATTACGTCCTTGTTGGTGGTATGATAAATGACATAAGTTTACCAGTCTTTTATGAGAAAATACCAAATGTATAAAATACCTATTAATCAATTCACTCGCTTTTGCAAGCATCAGTTTCAATACCAATGGCAATCAACGAATAAATGGAATAAGAGGAAAAATATCAGAGAATTACCAAAATGACTCAATGGTGTGTTGTATCGCTTGCAGTGAGGGAGGTAAAAGAGGAAGTGGTCTAGGGTAAAAGGATCATATGTTTTGGGCTTTACTTATGGCCATTGGTTTCACTGTTTATACCTGTCTGCTTTTGGATCTCTGTAAAGCCTCTTTTATAAACCTGCTTAAAAGCAACTTTATAGACAATAACAGGAAGAGTCAGCTGCTCATCAGTCTCTCATAGATGTGTTTGTTTCTCTTCTACTAAACACATTTTTCAATGACTAGTCCTGTGTTTGTACACTAGGCTACAAAGGCATTACCTGTCCTACAGTATGCTGAGCTAATGTAACTTTTTTTTCTCCTTCTTGGGCAGATTAAGATTTTTTTGTGATTATTGTTGGGGGAGTGTCTGTGTTTGTGTTTATTTATTTATTTATGATTATATGTTTTAGGAATTAGGACTTTGGTAGTATCACAGAAACGTGGAAGAACCAATGATAAGGATGGAACAGTGAATGATTCCAGATTCATTCTTGGATTTATCTGTGTTACTTCTGTTTAACTTTAGGTTTTGTTCAGATGAGCAAGAAAAATCTCATGGGAAGTTTTCCTGTTGTGATTGCAACAGACTCATCTCTTCTGAGTCATGCACTGTTTCTATCTACAAACATTTCTGTCTATGCAGAAACTGTACTTAACTGGTGAAAGAAGTCATAGAACAAGAGTTGCTGCATCAGCTGCAGTTACTCAGATAATGGTGGCAGCTGCAAGGGCTGTAAGATACCTCACTGCTCTTTGGAGCTGTAGGAAACATGAACTGCATTGACCTTTGGTCAGAGACTAGACATACAGCCCCTTTGCATTCCATGAACCACTGAGAGCATTTTGGAATGGACAGTTCAATGGAGTGACCAAATTACCTTCCTGAATCTAGTAGACCAATTTAGCTTGTGTTTTTTAATCCAGTGGTGCAGGCGAGTAGGACTGGTTTGGCATCACTATGAGATATCTAACAGCGATAACAGTAGTTGAGAACTTACTTTTACTCATTACTTTCATTAGAAGCCAATGGCTTAATAACATATAATTGCAGGCATGCAAGCATGTGAAAACATCAGTTTATATCTCAATTACTACTGTTATTTAGAAAAATATTTTTCTTATGTCACAGGAAACTTTGCAAAGAGCACACACACACATTACTGAGTTTCATTACAAATTGCCATCAATCTATGGCTGGATTTGAATATTTCTTTATTTTTATAATACTGTGTGTGCAAAAGGCAAACTATTGACAGAGTGACTGACACCTTTGATTCAGTGATGAAAGAGAGGGCACATTTCTATTAAATACTTTTCTGGCAGGTAAACACTGAGGAGGAAAAATATATCCACATTTAGGTAACTAATTAACCAATTAAGGCACTGGGATTGGCCAGGACATGGAGGGACAAGGGAATAACTTTTGATAAACTTGTTTAGTGGCAATAAAGACCTGGTCTGTAGACTCCAGGCATTAAAATGAGTACTAATCTCTTACTAAGGAACAGCTCAGCCAGTCAGAAATTACATGGAAAGCTAGTAGCCTATTTTAAGCTGTATACAGAAAGTTTGCTTTTTCCTCAGTCACTATACCTAGGTCAAACCAAGAGTTGTTACATAGAAAAAAACCTCTGGATCCCAAATAGTCATTAGACAGTTGGAGCAAGCAGGGATTCAGGGTAATACTCAGGAGACAAAATAGATGACATAGATTCTATTAAAGTCAAAGCAAAATCAAAATCCATATATTCTCAAAATGCCAATCTATGTCTAGTCTCTAGGTTGATGTCTATTTAGTCACAACACTGAGATCTGTCAAGGGCCACTGGTAAATGCCTTTTGCATTCAATAAAAAAGAAGAGCAAGTCTCCACCTCTTTTGAATAATGACAGAGCTGCATGCCCTTCTTTGATCTCCATGATATAAGAGCAACATTCACATGTCAAACAGATGTGGAATATCCCTCTGACATTTTCAATAATTTAGTGACGGTTATGACAAAAGACATACACTGTAAACCTAGTTTATTAGCAAATTGTGAATCTTTAAAGAACAGGCCTTGCCAAAATGCCTAATTTTCACTAGAAATGAAGAAACACAATCCTTCTTATTATATCTGCCAGAGAAGAAATTTTTCCAGACTTTTTCTGTACAGTAGCCCCAATAGACTTCACAAAAAAACAATTGTCTCAGAAAAGCATTGTGGCAGCTGGCATGTGCAAGTGCTGTTGAAATCAACAGGGAAAAATGATTAAATGTAGAAAGTATAGCCTTTAATTTATAAAATGAAAGCTTTGTTTGTAAACTGCTGTTTTGGTTCTGCTGAGTCACACTATGTTCTTGCAACTTGCTGTTACTTAAAGCACCAATATCTCCTTTTATCACGTAAAATTAGCGATACAGAAGAGAAATTGTTTTAATTCTTGGGTTTGATACATGGAGGACAATTCTTCAAATTAAAATTTTTACTGTAATGTAATATTTCAAAATAGTAATATTTGCCTTATTAATCTTCCTGTCTCCCCAAAAAAATGTAAAGAACTCAGGAAATACCTTAGCTGCTCTTTCTGATAGAAATATGTTAAACTATTTGCTTTCTTATTTCTGTAAGGTGTGAATCAGAAGCCTCAACATACTCCCTTTATGCTATTCTGCTTTACTGGCATATGCATAAAACTCTGCACTTAAGGTTTAATGTCTTTAAGGTGTATTGCAGCAGTGAGTAGTTTTTATAAATGCATAAAAAATAAATCAGCTCAATGTTTAATTTAAACTTTTAAACATAAAAATAAAGTGAAATTGTAATCAATTTTATGTGATTCACATAAATATTACAAGTTATATATGTATGATCACATAAACATATGACATACATACAGTTGTTTGTAAAGCTAGAGAGTTATATAACTTCAAAACATTGTGGTACTTCATATAAATTTTCTTTGGCATGTAATTTTTGCAGTTTATGGCAAGAAAACCAGTGGATGGGGCTGACAAAATCTGTGAGTTGGATGTTGCTGGTTTTAGACATTTCTGAATATTGCTCTTAAGAAGAGAATGTGTCTCAAATTTCTATGTACACACTCAACATTACTCCCTGTTCACCAACTCCTTGGAAAGTACAGTTAAGCATGTATATACATATTTACAGGGATGTAATATTAATCATTATTCTTGTCACTGCAAGACTTTATAATCTACAGCAGTTTTCCCCACTCATCTTGATATTATTCAAGTTGTGGAACTACTTTTGGCAGATTATCAGAGAAGCAGAGCCCAGACCAATGAGCAGCTGAGGCAATCACCGGTGGTGCCCTGATCACAGAAAAGCCTTCTAGGTGAGACTGTGGTGCTGCTGTCAAGAAGGAAAACCCATGCTTTCACTTCCATCTAGGGTGCTCACCAGATTCTTGGTGCACAAGAACTCTTTATTTATCTTGCATCTTAATCTCTTAGTTTCTTCCTACTAATTCTGGTAGGAACTAATAAACAGTTGTATACTAGTAGGAATTTAAAAGCATAGTCATTTCAGAAGCATGCGTTGGCAAAATGCGTAATGTATGAAATAAAAGATACATTGGCTTATAAAACTTAGGAGAAGACATTACCAGTATAACAAGTACTGTTTGAGTGCTATCAAACAGTGTCACTTACTGACCTCTATGTGCTTTCACCCTATAATAACATCACTTCTGTTCCCTAAGTGACATTACTTTGGCTCACAGATATTCTAGAGCTATTCTTCTGGATGGCATGTGCAGCCATTGAAAAATATAATCCTTGCAATGAATTAAATGAAAAACTAACCAGAAAAGCAGTACATATTACAAGCATAATAGCTGGCTTGAAAGTGTATCCTGGGGTTTCAGATGATGTCATAATCTGCTACAGCAAATTTAATAGTATTGTTGCCTGGAAGCTAAGCCATTATACTGTGTTTAATTTCACTAAGATGCAAATTACATGGTTCAGTGTCGTATAGTACTGGCTATTGCCATTGTAGATTCTTGTTCTTGCAGCTGTCAGGAATTCTAATGTTTATGGGGATTTTGTTTAGCTGGAAGTCTTCAGCTTTTATAGACTTTTTGAAAAAACGATTATTTTATCCCTCCCTTATTTGCTATTACTCCATCTCATCTCTGCTCTCATCTCTTTTCCAGCAATATTAAGAGAATAATAGGCTGATTCTTTGAAGTATATCAATAAATATTCAGTCCTTGAAGAAGAGAAGAGCAATTTGACTTGAAAGTGACTTCTTGCCTGTTATCACTTTTAGTTTTAGTGAGCCTTTAAGCCAAAAAGAAAATGCTCTTCTTATAGAAAAATAGCCAGTTTGGGTGCTTATATTCCATCTTTTATGGTAAATGACAGCATGAAATTTGAGGAGACATTCTGTATTACCACATAACTTTTACCAGGAAAATATAGATAAAATTTGCCCACAATAGGTACATTAACACTGTTATTTTCTGAAATTTCCAGCTGAATTGCATAGGAAAATAACCTATTGACCATGCATAAAACATAACAGATGTATCTTTAAAGTAGTAGACCATATTTTCTATCATTAAAATCTAATACAGTAATTGACTGTTAGCATCTAGTCATGAGCTTTAATATCTGATTTCTTGACAACATATTAAAAGTACTGTGATACATGACTGATCTTTTGCCTGTCTACACTGCTTGCCAATTCCATGTTTCTGACAACATAATTGATTCTAGGCAGGCTTATGCATGTATGGGAAATCAGTAGAGACTTTAGATTAGCTTTTAACAGTAAGTATTGTTAATAAAGAGATGATTCACAATAGAGGTATGCTTGAGATGACATAAAATAAATCAACAATAATTATTGTCAATTGTAAAACACACACAATTAAACATAATTTTGACTTTATCTTGAAAACTTAAAAGCAAAGACGAATGTTCCAGTGACTCAAATTTACAGAGATGTGTTAATATTTGGTGCTGTCAGTTGTCTTTGTCCATTTTGCAAAGTCATTGCCTACATTTTGATTCTGGCTGTATTTATTTGCTTGTTGTAGTTGTTGTGATCTACTGGCACAAATTCCCATCTTTATAGCACAGTTACAGTACAGCAGCCATTCAGTGGCTGTGTGAGAGAAGGCATGCTTCTGTCAGTGCTCTGTAACATTTACGTGATTAATGGCCATCTAAAAGCAGAGATAACAGTGCTGTATATCAGAAAAATATTCTAAAACACAACCATAAGATTGCTTTGAAATTGTCTGAAATTGTCTATACAGGAACTTGAAATCATGTAATGGAAGAATTCAGCTGGGTTTTTGTCACATATTTGAACAAAGAGAGAAGATGGTGCTGTGTTTTGGAACCAGTATTAAGGGATTTTTTAATGTTATTTACTTCTAGAAGAAGTAGAAGCAGCAGAAGTAGTAGTACAAAAAATAAAGGTCTTATGACCTTAACTGAGGTTTCTCCAACAAAACTGTAACCAACCTTAACCAAAACTTTCCTCTCACCTTCACTTCTGTCATTTGTGAATTTTAATCAGCCTACAGAGAAAAGAGTCCCAAATGCCATCCTACTCTAGGTTTCAATTCCCTCTCTGTGGAGTAGCCTACATGTGCTTACTCAAGGTATACAAAAGTTGTGTGGAAATAGTAGCCTGAATGGTTTTTTGCCATTGTCTGCAGAGAAGCTACAGAAGGGAGCACAAGACACTTTTAAATGTGATTTAATGTACATATAGAGTCACTAATGAAGAAAGCATAAGGATAAAGAAATTATTTTAATTATAAGATTCTCTGTGATAGACACCAATTGGAAAAGCACAATGGTCAAATGCTGGTCACAAGTAACTCAGCTACACAATAGTGATCTCCACCAGGGCAGGCGGAGCCATGAGCTTCAGAATTCAGAGCATTATAAATATAGCTTCATTGCTCCTCCCTTGATGAGTGAGGGGAAAGGTGGGAACGAATATCTATATGGCAAATTATCTACAGCTTTTATAATGCATTTAACCTTAATATTGTAGTAACATCAAGAGACTACAGTTTGCTTTGGAGTGCTCTGGCTGAAATTAGATGAGAAAAGTACCAGTCCCTGAAACACAGAGGACTGTGAAACTTGCCATGTTCGAGGAAGCATTCCAACATTGCAAATGGATGGCAAATACTACTTCAATATCTTTCTGCTCTCCCTGTCCCTCCGGACCTTTCATTTGGAAGAAAAAGATTACAAATTATAAAGTTCTGCAGTCATGGAAGTAGTAGATTTTCCTTTCTCTTATTGCAGAGGTTTATTGATACATGGTTTTATACGTAAATGAGGTACCTTTGATATTCAGTTTATCAGAATTGTAGGAGATACGATAACTTAGTGCTTCATCCTCAGAGAATATGCTATTCTAAAAATAAAATGGCAGTGGAAAGCAAGTAAGTGTCAGGCTAGCTGGAATCAGGCAAAAATCTCCAAATATCCTTTTTTTTTCTTTTTTTTTTCTGTCCTAGAAAAGCATTTGCTAAATTAGGTCTTTCAAAGAAAAAAAAATATGTACAGTGTAGGTAATATTTTGTTTAGTTCCTGTTTTAAAAAGAAATATTATGTATCACTGATGTTTCTGTTATATGTAACAAAGAAAACACTAGAACTTGAGAAATTGCTTGAAAGGCAGATCACTTATTGTTAAATGCCCAGTTGCAGTTAGCTTTTTCTTATTTAAGAATAAATTTACAGAAAAATATCATTACACATTGAGCATACGTTTTTCCTCTTCACTGATAATTGTACGGTACTTTTCTCAAGACTCATCTGCATCCTGTCTTCTGAAATCTGATCTCAGAACACAAATTTTAAAGGAATAAAAAGTGAGCAACCATGACAGCATAAACCAGCAACCCACATCCATGTGCTGCAACCTTCTGCTCTGAAATAGAATCATGTGGACTATGCTTAAATTCCAAACCCTTCTGGTTTCTGTTTCTCAGAGTTGCATGGTTGACGTGCAAAGTCCACAAAAAAATTGTATGATATTTAACCCTACATTATTTCCCAGGTCAAAACTGAATCAATGGATTTTGTCTGAGAGATTTTCCCTTGTTTTTCACTGAAGGCAAGATCTCCAAATTGTAACCTGATCCTGTATCCATATTACAATCCTACATATTGAAATAAACTCTTAATATCAAAATTATAGTTAAATAGCAGATGATAATGGTAAACCACTATGGATTAAATGAGTTGTTTACTTCACAGTTCCATATTTCAGTGGCACATGCAGAAATGATGTTTAGCTTTTTGCTTTCAACAAAGTTATATTTAGATACCATTAATATATATATGGACAATGGGCTTAACTTTACCTTTAGTTTTTTATTCCTAAAATGCCTCCTTTCACATTCAAGATATTGTGCCTAGCTCAAATTTTTTATTATTTGGAAAATGAAATTCAAAGTGACTTCTTTATGAAAAGGATTTTACAAAACTCCAACAATTGCAAGCATAAGCCCAATCACAAGACCTATGTTTTGTGTTTGCATTGCTAATTTATTCTCATCTTATTAAAAATTCTGGAATTTTGCACATTCTTTTTAGGCTATTTCACTATCAAATTGCATTCTGTCAATGTTTCTTTTGAGCCTAATGTTTTATTCAATAGCACATGTATAGCACTAAATAAATGTGAAGATTCTAAAAGATGAGTGAAGCTAAAGATCTTTGGAAATTTATTACAGATGTTATTTTATCTTTATTTCAGAGCTTTCATAATACAAATTAGTAGACTAATTCTATTTTTACCAGTTTGCTTTCTTTTTTTTAAAAGACAACTTTTACTTCTAGAGAAATTTTCTGAAAGTATTCTAAATCAGTCAGAAAAATATCTAACTTTGCTACTGTAGAAAAGCATCCCAAAAAAAGTTTTCTTCATATCAAAAGTATTCATAAGTTTTCCACAGGAAACGATTAAAGAACTACAAAATGAACGGGGCTTTTATATTAAGGCTACCCTTGGCCCAAGGAAATTAAGAAAATTAACAGTTGCCAAAATATCATTTATTTTTCTTTTGTAGTTGATATAAATTGAGAGAATAAAAGTATTAAATAAGATTTTAATGATGCCTATAGAAAATTAAATACTTTATACTGTGTGCAAAAATATTTCAGGTTTCCTTCAATTTTTCTTACTTGCCAAAAATAGCAAAGAACTAAATTATATACTAGAAACAGATCTGATTACTTCTCTGTTTCTTCTACCAATTCTACCCATTTTTTTCTCTACATTATGGTGTGATTTGTCTGCTAAACTCTCTGTTATTACTTCTTAGTTTATATAAAAACATCAGAAATTCCCTACTTAGACAGAACTAAACTCTGTACAGCACAATACATTCTCTCTGGTAGTGACAGTAGAAGATGCATTCATCCATTCATAGAATCACAGAAACATAGAACCACAGAGTCATAGAACCACAGAATCATAGAACCACAGAATCATAGAATCATAGAATGATTTGGGTTGGAAAGGACCTCTGAAGATCATCTAGTTCACCACCGCCATGCCATGGGCAGGGACATCTTTCACTAGACCACATTGCTCAAAGCCCCATCCAATCTGGCCTTGAACACTTCCAGTGATGGGGCAACCACAACTTCTCTGGGCAACCTGTTCCAGTGTCTCACTGCCCTCATTGTAAAAAATTTCTTCCTTATCCAATCTAAACCTACCCTCTTTCAGTTTAAAACTGTTGCCCCTTGTGCTGTCACTACAGGCCTTGGTAAAAAGGCTCTATCTGTCTTTCTTATAAGCCCCCTTTATATATTGAAAGGCCACAATAAGGTCTTCCCGGAGCCTTCTCTTCTCTACGCTGAACAACCGCAGCTCTAACAGCCTTTATTCATACAATAGGTGTTCCAGCCCTCTGACCATTTTTGTGGCCCTCCTCTGGACCCACTCTGAACTAGGTGCAGCACTTTGCACTTGGCCTGTTGAACTTCACGAAGTTCTCGCAGGCTCACTTATCAAGCTTATCAAGGTCCCTCTGGATGGCATCCCTTCTCTCTAGCAAATCAGGTGCACCATTAGCTTGCTGTCATCTGCAAAGTTGCTGAGGCTGCACTCAATCCCACTATCTATGTCATTTATGAGGATATTAAACAGCACTGGTTCCCATATGGACCCTTGAGGGACAGCACTCATTTCTGCTTTCCACTTGGACACTGAGCTGCAACTCTTTGGACGCATCCTTCCAAGCAGTTCCTTATCCATCTAACAATCCATCTGTCAAACCCGTATCTTGCCAATGTAGTGGCCAGAATGTTGTGTGGGACCGTGTCAAAGGTCTTACAGAAGTCTAGGTAGATGACATCAGTTGCTCATCCCTTGTCCACTGATGCGGTTGCTCAATTGTAGAAGACCACTAGATTAGTCAGTAGTTCCCAGGATCCTCCTTTTTACCCTTTTAAAAATGGACGTGATGTTTCCCTTTTTCCAGTCACTAGGGACTTTGCGTGACTGCCACTACTTTTCAAATATGATGGAAAGCAGCTTAGAAACTTTGTCTACTAGTTCTCTCAGGACTCTGGTATGCATGTCATCCTGGGATACATTCCTCGCATACTTCCCCAGCATCTATACTCATAGGATTAGGGATGTTAGAGGACATGACCCTGCCTATTCTCTTTAGTATCAATTTACCAGTTTGCCTTAAATTTGTCTCATCCCTTTGCGAACCTATTGATGCTATTTACCTCAATAACCTTCTGTGGCAACAAATTCCTGACGTTCATTACCGATTTTATAAAAAAGTAAATAATCTGTTTAAAATTGAGCTCTTCCTCTTTCAAACCAGTATTCCCTCCTCTTGCCTGCTAATTCTAGTATTTACTAAGTAACAGTGCTGTCTTTACCTTATGCTTTACCCTGTTGGCTCAATCATACCCAGTCTCTGCCTTCACCTCTTCAATGGAAGACCTGCAGCCTTTTTAGTCTCTCCTCGTTATGCTCTATTCTCTCTCTCATTTTAATGCTCTGTAACTTTTTTAACTCCACACTACCTTCATGGAGATGCAGAGAAGACAACTACATAAAGTATTCACAGTAAGAGCATACCAAGATTTTATATGACATCAAAATTACACCCTCTATGCTTTTCTTGCTATACCTTCTTATTGTGATGAGCATTTTCTCAGCTTCTGTGAATGCCGCTATGCAGTAAATTATTGATTTCGGAAAGCTGTCAATGATAATTCCAAGATATCCCTTCTGAGTTACAACTGCCATTCCAAATTCAGTATCCTGAAAGTAGCGTTTTGTTTTATTTTTCCCTAGAAACTTTACATGTATCTACAATGAAGTTTACCACCTTTTTGCTTTCTCACTCAATGTTGTGAGGTCCTTGAGGACTTTCTCACCAGAAATATGGCATTTGGCTGCCCAAGAGAGCTCATTTCTAATGACCTCCAAAAAACTTACAGGTCATTGAAAGACATTGAGCAAAACTATTCCCACTACAAACACTTGGGGAATGCCATATCGGACTTTTCTCCATTCTGAGCAGTGACCACTAAATCCTCCCCTTTGCATCTTATCCCTTAACTGCTTTCAGTCTATAAAAGGGAGAATTCCTCCAATCTTACAACAATTCAGTTTCTCTAAAAACATTTGGCTGGTGAGAAAAAATCAAGGGGTTTAAATATCCAAGTGCGTTATGATCATTGTGTTGCCTTTATCCACATGTTGGTTAACAACTTTCCAGAGCTCCAGCAAGTCAGTGTGACAGCCTTTCCCTTTTTAGAAACTGTGCTGACTCTTTACCAGCAGACTGCATTCATCCATGCACTCAGTGACCTTTTAATTTACTGTAGACCCTTTGAAGGGCTGAAGTCAGAGTAATTTGTCTCTAGTTCCCTGGGTGCTCTCTAGAGTTCTTCTGGCAGATGCAAGTGACTTTGACAATCTAGCATCCTCTGACAACATGGCTTTTGCCACATGTACGTTGCACACCTTAGGCAGGAACCCGACATTTTCATATTTTACTTCCTTCTTGTTTCTCAAGTGAATGCCATCTGATCCCAGAATCCAACTCCTCTGTTTGGTCTAATCCATCTATAATTTGCCCCCAAAGAGTGGGGCAAATATAGAAATCTCTCCAAATTTTTCAGAAGTAAGACTGGTAGAAAGAACTCCCTGAACTTCTTTTCTGTTATCTTATCATTTTGAGTACTCTTTTTACACAATTTTGATCAAGCAGTGCTACTGATTCCCTATATGTCCGCCTTCTCTTATGTATTTAATAACTTTTTGCTATCACCTTAAGCATTACTTTAACAGCATTATGCTGTTTGTGGGTCAGTAATATAAATCTACCATCACATTTTTATTTAAGGATCCTAGATCCTGCTGAATAAAAAAAAAAAAAATACAAACCCACACCACAAAAAAAAAAAAGTGAGCTACACCAGCTGTAAATAAAATGAGAGTATTGGAAGAGTTCAAAATAACTTTTATTTAAGGCAATAGAAAGACTCTGACTGATGTTTGGGAGAGATCAGTGAAGTACTAAACCTCTTGAGTAATTACCATATTATAATTAAAAGAACAATATCCATTGATTAATAGTTATACTACTCAGTTGAAATAAGGAGAAGCGTAAGGAAAAACAAATCTTTCACATAGCCAAATATTACACTAATTTTAAGAAGGAGTACTAAATCAACATTTTTATTTTTATATACTAAGACATGGTTTCATTTCCTCAATAAATGTTATGCTTATAAGATTTTGTGTTCATTTGCAAATATTTCAGAATTTTGGGTAGAACACTGTATAGAATAATCCCTTTCAAGCTCTTTCTACAGCATTTTCTGGCATAGTTCATGTTCATCAAGGCCCTGTAAGTCATGGAAAACAACTAAAAGTATAAGAAAACTAAAAATTGAGGAAAGAGGGGTGTGCCAAGGAATGATAGTACGTTTATAAAATAGATTTTAAAAAATCACAAGAGAAAGAAGAAGCTAATTTAGAAGTAAGCTTAAAAAAAGGTATAGGCTTTATTTTTTTCTTTATTGCATCACTTCAGTCAACACCACTGATGTATACTGCTGTGACCCTGTGTGGTTCTAAATATCTCTGACTGTAACAAAAATACTATGATCATGATATGAGTATGTGTAACATTTTTTGAGATCCTTAATTTTGCATCATAGTTGCTTAAAGGATAATTTTTTACCAACGAAAAAAAAAAAAAAAAGAATCCAAACATGAGTGTATCAGCACAGCTTCATGCAGCCTTGACATACATCTGTCACTGGCCTGTATCTCTGTGGCTGATAAATCTGCTACAGCTTGCAGATGTTTTAGGATAGGTACTTTTGTCTCTCCTTTACTCTGCACCATGTTTTGAATAAATAGCAGATAATAACTGAAATCTTAATGTTAAAGATTTCAGACTTCTAAATGAGCAGGGTATTCCTAGACATGACGGCATCCTATCTGCATATTTCAGATCTGTGTTGTCTATATCATGCTATGGAAAAAGAGTTCAGAAATAGTTACCTGCATGCAGGTCAGGATTTTTAAAAACAGGGACTAAACATGCATTTGAGGGCAAGGCATCCATAAAAAGCTTCTAAATATGTGAATTACTGAAACCTCTGTGGTGTCTATATAGCCATAGGCTTTTTATGAAGGTTTTCTTTTTATCAAATAATAGTACGCTTTAGCAGCCCTCCTTTGTCATAAACTACTTTATCATTTTCCATAATAGGAAAATAACGGGCTCAAATTCTGTCTCTTGTACCAATTGCCTTGCACAGTGCTCTGCACATGCAGCAACAGAACTGCATAAAGCATTCAATACTATGTTGTGAAACAAGGTCATGAGGCACTTGAGCCAAAAGCTGTTGTAGCAGAACAGAAAATTCCCATTGACTTCAATGGGATTTGGGTCAAGAGAAGTCAGTATTTACAATAAAAAGACTAAGCACTTTGAAATTTGTGTAACACAAACTTTGCTTAACTGTGTAGTCCTTATATAAGACTATTTAACTACATAATGATCTTGTATTTCTCAGATGTTTATATCTAGATTACCAGCAATCTTTTAGTGTAGCTGTTCTCCTGAAAATAAAATGGTTTCAATTTTGAGAATAATAGAACATTTTCCATCAACATATAAAAAAGTGTATTCTTATATTGTTCAAATTTCCATTTCTCTTCAGTCTGTTTTTTTTCTTGTAATAGCCACTTGAGTCATTGATCATTATACGTGTTAGCAATACTAACATACAGATATAAATGCTTTTAAAATCTATTATTGCATTTAAGGCTCTGGACTTCCTTGACTGTCCTGAGGCCTTGCAAAATGAGGAACAAATATTTTGAACTCATGTAGAAAATTATTTTGTACAAAAATTTTGTATTTAAAAAAGAAGGGAAGGGAGAAAGAGAAGGAAAACATATCTGCATTTTTTAAAGAATTCTGTGTTCCTTCCATCCCATTAATTCCTTAAATTATTTTTCCATTCATTTTTCCCATGACACATTAATCACTTTCAAAAAGCCAGAGTCCAAATGAACCAGATGTGCTGAACATGCAAATAACTGAAAAATGGGTTTCCCTGGAAACCAGACGAAAGCCTTCAGAACATCTCCACCTCCTGCTCAGCTTGCCTTTCACTTTTAGGAGTTCAGTAATAGCAAATCAAGACACTTACACAGAATCAGAGAATCACGGAATGTTAGGGATTGGAAGGGACCTCGAAACATCATCTAGTCCAATCCCCCCGCCGGAGCAGGATTGCCTAGACCATATCACACAGGAACACGTCCAGGCAGGTTCTGAATGTCTCCAGAGAAGGAGACTCCACAACCTCCCTGGGCAGCCTGTTCCAGTGTTCAGTTACCCTCACTGTAAAGAAGTTTTTCCTTATATTTATGTGGAACCTCCTGTGTTCCAGCTTGCACCTGTTGCCCCTTGTCCTGTCAATGGATGTCACTGAGAAGAGCCTGGCTCCATCCGCATGACGCTTGCCCTTTCCATATTTATAAACATTAATGAGGTCACCCCTCAGTCTCCTCTTCTCCAAGCTAAAGAGACCCAGCTCCCTCAGCCTCTCCTCCTAGGGGAGATGTTCCACCCCCTTAATCATCTTTGTGGCTCTGCGCTGGACTCTCTCTAGCAGTTCCCTGTCCTTCTTGAACTGAGGGGCCCAGAACTGGACACAACATTCCAGATGCAGCCTCACCAGGGCAGAGTAGAGGGGGAGGAGAACCTCTCTTGACCTGCTAACCACACCCCTTCTAATACACCCCAGGATGCCATTGGCCTTCTTGGCCACAAGGGCACACTGCTGGCTCATGGTCATCCTGTTGTCCACTAGGACCCCCAGGTCCCTTTCCCCTACGCTGCTCTCCAACAGGTCTGCCCCCAACTTGTACTGGTACATGGGGTTGTTCTTGCCCAGATGCAGGACTCTACACTTGCCCTTGTTATATTTCATTAAATTTCTCCCCGCCCAACTCTCCAGCCTGTCCAGGTCTCTCTGAATGGCTGTGCAGCTTTCCGTTGTGTCAGCCACTCCTCCCAGTTTGGTGTCATCAGCGAACTTGCTGACAGTGCACTCTATTCCCTCATCCAAGTCATTAAGGAATATATTGAATAGTACTGGTCCCAGTACCGACCCTTGAGGGACTCCGCTAGACACAGGCCTCCAACTGGACTCTGTCCCATTGACCACCACTCTCTGGCTTCTTTCCTTCAGCCAGTTCACAATCCACCTCACTACCCGATCATCCAGACCACACTTCCTCAGTTTAGCTGCGAGGATGCTGTGGGAGACCGTGTCAAACGCTTTACTGAAATCAAGATTGACCACATCCACAGCTTTACCATCATCTATCCACCGGGTTACGTCCTCATAAAAGGCTATCAAGTTGCTTAAGCATGACTTCCCCTTGGTGAAGCCATGCTAAGTGCCCCTAATGATCCCCCTATCCTTGATGTGCCTAGAGACAGCACCAAGGACAAGTTGTTCCATCACCTTTCCGGGGATGGAGGTGAGGCTGACCGGTCTATAGTTACCTGGGTCCTCCTTCTTGCCCTTTTTGAAGACTGGAGTGACATTCGCTTTCCTCCAGTCCTCAGGCACCTCTCCCGTTGCCCACGACTTAGCAAAGATGATGGAGAGTGGCCTAGCAATGACTTCCGCCAGCTCCCTCAGCACCCGCGGGTGCATCCCATCAGGGCCCATGGATTTATGGACGTCCAGATTGCTTAATTAGTCCCTGACCCAGCCCTCATCTACCAAGACAGATTCCTGCTCTATCCTGACTTCTTCTGGGGTCGCAGGGGTCCGGGGCTCCTCAGGACAGCCTCCAGCAGTATAGACAGAGGCAAAGAAGGCATTCAGTAACTCCGCCTTCTTCGTATCCTCTGTCTCCAGGGCCCCCACCTCATTCATCAGTGGGCCTACATTGCCTCTAGTGTTGGTTTTACCTGCCATGTATTTGAAGAAGCCCTTTCTGTTGTCCTTGACCTCTCTTGCAAGGTTTAATTCCAAGGAGGCCTTAGCTTTCCTAGTTGCCTCCCTACATCCTCTGACAACAGACATATATTCCTCCCAAGTGGCCAGCCCCTCCTTCCATGATCTGTACACCCTCTTCTTCCACTTGAGTTTGCCCAGCAGTTCCCTGTTTAACCATGCAGGTCTCCTGGTACCCTTCCTTGACTTCCTACCTGTTGGGATGCTCTGATCTTGAGCTCGGAAGAAGCAGTCCTTGAATGCTAAACAACTATCTTGGGCCCCCTTACCTTCTAGTACCCTGTCCCATGGGATTTCCCCTAGCAATTGCTTGAAAAGGCCAAAGTTGGCCCTCCTGAAGGCCAGGGTTGTGATTCTGCTAGCTATTCTGCTCCTACCACATGAGATCCTGAACTCTACCATCTCATGGTCACTACAACCAAGGCTGCCCTCAACCTTCACCTCTTCAACCAGGCCCTCCTTGTTAGTGAGGATCAGATCCAGCAGCGCTCCTCTCCTAGTTGGCTCATCCACCATTTGCATCAGAAAGTTATCATCAATGCACTGGAGGAACCTCCTGGACTGAGGCTGGCTGGCTGAGTAGGCCTCCCAGCAAATATCAGAGTAGTTGAAATCCCCCACGACAACCAGGCCCTGTAATTGCGAGACTGCTCTCAGCTGCCTGTAGATGGCCTCATCACCGTCCTCATCCTGATCCGGTGGCCTGTAATAGACACCCACAACAGTATCACCCCTGCCAGCCTGCCCCTTAATTCGCACCCACAAACTCTCAACTCGCTCCTGATCCGCCCCTGGACAGAACTCAATACATTCTAGCTGCTCACTCACATAAAGAGCAACTCCACCACCTCTCCTTAGTGGCCTGTCTTTCCTGAACAGGACATAGCCATCCATGACCACATTCCAGTCATGCGAGGCGTCCCACCAAGTCTCTGTAATTGCCACTAGATCATAGCCCCCCGACCGAACACGGATTTCTAACTCCTCCTGTTTATTCCCCATGCTGCGTGCATTGGTGTACAGGCATTTCAGGGAGCGAGCTGAGCACACCGATTTCACCCCAGGGGGATGGGAGGCCTCCTGGTCTACCTCAACACTAGAGCGTTGCCCCAGTGGTGCAAGCCCAGCTACTACCCCATCCCCCTTCGAGTCTAGTTTAAAGCTCTCCGAATGAGCCCTGCTAATTCCTGTCACAGAACCCTTTTGCCCCTATGACATAAACCTTTACCATGTATTACTGTCAGGTCTGGCATCTTATAAAACCAGCCATTATCAAAGAACCCAAAGCCCTGCCTGTAGCACCAGTCTCATAGCCAGGTGTTAATAGAGAGAATCCTACTATTCCATCCCACGTCATCACCTGAAAATGGAAGGAGGGAGGAGAGAACAACTTGTGCCCCAGACTCTTTCACCAACCGTCCTAGGGCCTTGTAGTCTTTCTTTATCCCCCTCAGACTACGGGATGCAGCTTCTTCCCCACCTGTCTGGAAGACCAGCAGGGGGTAGTAGTCTGTGGCCTTCACCAGGTTGGGGAGTTTCCTGGTGATATCCCTGATTCGGGCTCCAGGCAGACTGCAGACCTCCCTGTGATGGGGGTCAGCTCTGCATATTGGGCCCTCAGATCCCTTTAGGAAGGAGTCTCCAACCACTAAAACTCTTCTCTTCTTCCTTGTGGAGGAGGTAGCTATACGCCTGTCAGGTTTTTCTGACTGTGGTGGGACCTCTGATGTAGGTTGCCTCTCCACCACATCCCCATTGGACCGGCTGTATTCCACTAGGGCTTCATATCTATTGCTCAGAGGCACCTGTGGAGGCAAGGTAGGCAAGGAGGACACTCGCCTTTTGCCTCGGCCATAGACTTGCCTCCACTCACTCCTCTCCTCTAGGTTATTGTTTTCCACCTGAGAGGGGCAGAGTACAGGGGTCCCTCGATCCTGTTGCAGGGAAGGCAGAGCCTGGCTCCACCTGTCTATCTCCATTTCAGCCTCCCGAATGCTCCTAAGCCTTTCTACTTCAGCTTGAAGCCTTTCAACCTGGCTTTGCAGCTGTGCCGCTCAGTCGAGCAGATCATCTACCTGCTCACAGCGCACACAGCCCCCTGACACCACAGAGACGCTGTAGCATTCCCTGCAGCCTGCGACCTGCACCATCGCCTCCTTCCGTGGGAGCTCTGTCTGGGTTCCCACATCCATTTTGGTCTTCTTCCGCCGGGTAGATACCATTATTCTTTCACTGAGCTGGGAAATACCTGTTGGTGCCACCCCTGGTTCACAGCTCCTTGGCACCTTCCTCACCTTGTGCACTGGGAGGGAGTCAGCGCCCTCCCCAACGAGCTGCAAACAGCTGCAGCCTCTCCTGCCCTGGGACACACCCAGTCACTGCTGACTCACACAGTCACTGCTGAGTCTCCCTCTCCCCTCTGGCCAGGGACTAGTCCCTGCCCTCCAGGAGGCTTTTTATCACCCAATCAACAGGGGGTGGTGCCTTTAAATCGCCCGCGGTGCCTCCAGCTACGCCCCCTCCTCTCCTGATTCATTGCCGGGAACCTCTGGGTCCGGGGTGGGGAGGAAGCAGCTCGGGGCTGCTGCTCGGTGGGGGCTCGGAGGGGGCCCAGAGTACAAAAACCGCCCGGTTACAGCCCAATGTCGCCCTCGCCCCGCACTAACCTCAAGTCGCTGCTGCAGCTGTTGCCGCTGTCGCTGCTGCCGCCGCTGTCTTACGCCCAGATTGTTCCCTCCACTCACAGAAGCAGGGGGTACTCACTTCAGGCAGAATTCAGAAAGCAGAGACTTCCATTTCAGTGTTTTTCACTGTTTTATTCTCTATAAATCTGTAACTCTTCTGTAATAGTAACACATGGATTAGCTAGGATGGGCATTTTTGCAGATGGTGTCAGATGATGGCTGCCTTTCACATTGTCCCTTGGCAATCCCATGGTTAACTGTGTAGAATGTGTACTAGAAGGCCACTCCAATTAGCAGTCATTTATCTAGAATACCTTCCCCAGAACTTTATGTTACTTTTGCAGAGTATTTTGAAATTCAGAGGGGAACTAAATGACTACACAGAAAACTCACCTGCCATGATCTGCTAGCTCTTTTACCACATATTCTGTACTGTTCTGCAGTTGCCAGAGGTGTAGCAATGAAGGCAAACCTCCTTTCCCCTTGCATCCTGCCTTTTCCCATATTTCTTAGCAGTTCATGTGATCAGGTTGCCTTGGTCCCTACCAAACACTTAAAACTTCTAGTACAGTACCTCTGGTACAATTAAATTGCTGGAATACTTTAGCATAGCTTTGGCCCTTTGTGCTCCTTCACATAGTACCAATGTGAAAGGAATAATACAGTTCAATATTAAGTGTCTCTGTAATCAAGATCCCTTTCCCTTAATATATTGATATTTTCTGACCTCACAAATCTTTCCTTTTACAGACCAAGAGCACTGCAATGTAACTAGAGAAATGTTGCTGTACCAATAAAGTTCAGTAGAAATTTCCATCACATTGGGAAGCAATCATGACATCCTGAGAATGAGGAGAGGAGACCCTTTGATGCATTGCATTCCTGTTTTCATTCCTCATCTGGTCAGGGAGACGTGGAATAAATCACAGTAGTTTCATCCAGACTAGAATAAATTTCTGAAGGGAGAGCTGACTGAAGTACACTTATTAAAAATTGCCAACTGAAATGAACGCAGGACAACCAACAGCAGTATCTTGCCCTGTTAATGAGATGCTGCTATCTGGATTAGCATGTATTTGCTGTATTTCTAATTAGTTTTCATTGTATTTACATGCTCATGTTAATATGATACATTACTTTCAGTCGTGTAGGCATAAAGTCAGTTTTTAGGAAACTGGACTTCTAGAGAACAAAAGTAGGGTATAAATGAATAAGTAATTTACAAAACTACTCAGCCTAACTCTACACCAGAGAGACAGAGTTTATAATCCCCCTTTTTTTCAGCATGTCACTATAAGTAAACAATGTATGTATGATTAGCATTAGCAGTGATCTCCTCTGGAAGACGGCACCTAGTTTTTTTTCTGATCTTCTTTCCAGTAGAAGCAGATATTATACCTGACTTTGTTTCAGTAGAGTTGCCTCCTTTAAATAGTGACATGACACAGAGTATCTGATACAGCATAGTATGACTGAAACATGGACACCCCACTCCTCCCTTCCCTTCATAAAAAAAAATAAACAACTGAAAAAAAAAAGTCATATCTGAGGAGTAAATCCTGGTTCATCAGAATGTAAAGCACCTTGTTTAGTCGACAGCAGTAATATTGCCTGGACTTAGGAAACATTCTTATTGATTCATTAATATTCCAAGGGGATAGATTAATCTTTTGTGAACCATACAGCTCTGATGAAACTGCTGTTTAACATGCTAAAGTGCCAAATTCATCTTCTCCTTTTACAAAAGAATTTGCTATAAAAAGACTCTTTGTAATAGCAATAAGGTATCTCTGTGGGGACTGTTTATCATGAAGTGTTTGCGCTTTGAAATACTAGACATTTTGCCTTCTATTTCACAGCTCCCTAAGGATATGCGTGTATGGTAATATCCAGTATCTTCCATTCAACTTTATAGCTTAATTATCACTTGGGACATTCTGTCTATACATTTGTCTAAGGTTAGATAAGCAATGCAGTTATTAAGCTTTGTAATCTGTAACATGACCTTTATTGTGTTTCACATCTTCTCTCATGCAAAAATCAGGCAGATGGCCCACCACATGTATTAAGGTAGATAGGCAAGTAGATAAATAGGTGGTTAGATAGATTTCAGCACAGGCAGAGAAACTGAATTGCAGCTATCAGAACTTCTACAGAGAAATCTATGCCTCATATGAGAGAATAAACACAGATCTCTTCCTGATAGCTCAGTACTCTGAGGGCTAGACAGCCTCATTAAAGTGCTCATGGTGATCAGCCAATATGGTGTGCTAGTACACAGCAGATCTGATCCTTCATGTTGCCAATGATCTACGAGGTTCAAGTGACACATTCCTTGGCTGAATGTTACTGATATGAAACTTCATCTTTACTGTGGTCCTGTGGCCTGAATGCAGTGACTCTGTAATAACAGCTGTGCTTTTGCAAACAGGTACTTTGTTCCATCGGTTAAAGAGATCTGTGAGACTCCGGTGTTGCTAGTTGCAGAGCACTTGCATACAGCTTGTTATAATACAGTTGAATAGTGAGTAGCCTGTTAATGTCATGACCTCTACAATCGTATACCATTTCCTGTACATTGATGATGGCCATACTGCTATCCATCTGCATAGTTTTATTAGTGAAATATCCATGAAGGATGCAGACATAAATTTGAACATTGCGCTGTGAAATGAATTGTGCATGCAGACTAAAAATAAAATCCTACAAATGTTTCTAATTTTGTAGGTGGAAAATATCTACCTGCTCTTTCAATTTTCATACTTTGAGAACAGGGCTTGCTTTCTTTTCCTTTCTTTCTTTCTTTCTTTTTCTTTCTTTCTCTTTCTTTCTTTCTTTTTTTCTTTCAATTCTTTCAATTCATTTTCTTTCAATTTCTTTTCTTTCAATTCATTTCTTTTCAATTCAGTTCAACAATTTCATCATGATTTATGTTAGAAATTAAAAGTTTTGGTCTCTTATCTACTTGCCTTTGGCAGCACAGCCTCAAATTGTGGATTCAATAAATATATAAAGTGACGTTTACATAGAATATTAAGGAAATAGAGAGCAGATGCCTATAAATGTCACCAGCAAGAAAAAGACTGATTATATTAAAAAAAAAATGCTGAGTATTGGCAAAAAAGCAAAAGGTCTATGTGAAATACATGTATAGTAGAAAAATTAACTTGCTTCCTATGTAACAATACTGATAGCACTGTGTATCTACTGAAGTTTCCAGCCCAAGAGTTGAAAAAACTGTCTCTATATTTCAGTTTATAAGCAGACCCAATCTTTACATGCTCTGCATGGGGGGAGGGAGAGAGCATTTATGGGCCATGGTCACCTAAATAGTCTCCTCTGCATGTTGTACACATCCATCCCACCTTCTTTCACAAAGAAAAAAAGAAGCCTTAGTATAAATTATTTTACTTATGAAATAGAATGGAGGCTTTACGTCACTCTCATACAAAATGTAAAAGTTGGTTCAGGAAATTATGAGAAACTTTGTATCTTTGCAGAAACTACAAGAATTTCATTTGACAACTATGTATAATCTGCAAAGAACGTTTTGAGATCTGATTCAGTTTTGTGTTTTTCATAGCTGATAGGAAGAGAAAAGGAGAACTTTAGTATGAGGGAACCAAGTCTAGACTGGGAAGACAGATTGCAAATAAGTTATAGTTTCTGCAGAATCTCAAAATCTGTGTCTGCAATTCCCAATGGAAATGGTGTCCCTAACACACTGAAGAGGGTAACAGAAAAATGCACATCTTCAAAAAATGCGAGGGAAGATGTAGGGAACTGTAAGTCAGCCTCACTTCAATCCACAGGAATATCATGGAGCAAGTCCTCTTTGTTCAGCTTTAAGAAGAGAAGGCTCAGTCAGGAGACTTTATTGCTGTCTAACTATCGAATGAAAAGATTTAGAGAAGATGGAGAAAAACTCTTCTCAGAGACATGCAAAGAGAAGAGAAGAGGCAGCAGACACAGGTTGGAATACAGGAAACCTTAGTAAGTTTTTCTTTTTTTTTTTCACAAACGCTGCTTCAAACACTTGAACAAATAAATCGAATATTGGAAGAGGCTGACCAGGGATTTTGTGAAATTTCCATTTCTATAGATATTCAAAACTTGACTTAATAAGCAACTTGAGCACCCTGCTCAGGTCCTGCCCATTCTTCTGTTCTTCAGCAGAGGTCCATTCCTGTATTATTCATTGTATGATTCTGTAATTCTGGGACTTCCATAGGATATTGGAGAGTTCAGGCACGGAAAGTTATCTGCATCTTTCTTGTCTAGAATGCAATGCAGAGCTTCTGAGACATGATTTATGAGATTTTTTTAAAAAAAAATAGGAAAAAAGACTTTGCCTTGTTAGAAATGTTAAATCCATAGAAATAATACAGCTAGTCTAATAAGAAATACTATTTCTTATACTAACCATAATAATGAGTGCAAAGTTATTTGAGAACATGAAAAAAGCACTGCTAGCTAACAGTAGCTAATGCTACTGTTCTCAGATTTCCCTTGATAAATGTCTTATAAATTGCTGAAAAAGTGAATGAAAAATTATTGAAGAGTTAGTGGGATAACATGGAATTGCAAGCAACTATACTGAGAAAGGTAATGCAAGTGCTTTCCACATTTATCACTGCTGTGTTCTCAGCGTCCCACACCAAGTCACTTTGGCTCAATAGTTTACTATATTGCTAGAGGCTTTATAGATCATATTTCACACTGTACTAACTTAGCACTCAATGTCTTGTCCTACTTTCACATGTTGCCTTACTGGATAGATTCATAACTGCTAAGGGTCATACTGCAAAACAGTGCTGAGGAATTCATGCTCTCTGCAAGACTAACTTCCCAGACAGGCAGTCTCTGGAACTGTTGGATGACTTGCTGGTGGCTTGGAGCAGCTCCTCCAAATACTGTAGTCTTAAGAAAAAAAAGAAGAAAAAAAAAAGAAGTCTTCCGACTGTGACATTATATCTCAGTTCTTGAATGTCAGGTTCGTTCCTGAACCAGACCCTTTCACAGACAATCTACAGTGCTCCACAGCCTTTTGGCAGCTATCTACTTTTGCCATCTATCCATCAACCCTTAACTTCTTTGGACAGCAGTCTCCAGGTCTGACAGAAATGATGGAGTTCTTCAATAGTATAGTCAGAAGCCAAGTTAAAACTAGGTTTTTTTGACAACTAAGTTTGTAATGATATCACATGAACTGAATAGTACCAAAAAAAATACACCAAAAACCCTCAAACTTCTGAAAATTTCAAACACCGTCTTATCAAACGGGTGTTACCCTTATCTGAAAAGGGTGTTTGAACCCTCAAAAGACATTTCCCTATTAGGCTGACAAAGAGACTGACTTAAAGAAATAATTTTTTCAGGTTTTTATTTAACAGGTTAAACTGGTTTGTGTCCAGTTCTGGGCCCCTCACTTCCAGAAAGACATTGAGATGTTGGAACGAGTCCAGAGGAGGGCAACAAAGCTCGTGAAGGGCCTAGAGAGTATGTCCTATGAGGAGCAGCTGGGGAAACTGGGATTATTTAGCCTGGAGAAAAGAAGGCTGAGGGGAGACCTTATCGCTTTCTACAACTACCTGAAAGGAGGTTGTAGCAGGGTGGGGGTCGGCCTCTTCTCCCAGGCAACTAGTAACAGGACTAGAGCACATAGCCTCAAGCTGCACCAGGGGAGGTTCAGGTTAGACATTAGGAAAAATTTCTTCACAGAAAGGGGTTATTAGGCATTGGAATGGGCTACCCAGGGAGGTGGTAGAGACACCATCCCTGGAGGTGCTTAAGAAAAGACTAAATGTGGCACTTAGTGCCATGGACTAGTTAACACAGTGGTGTTAGGTCAAAGGTTGGACTCGATGGTCCCAGAGGTCTCTTCCAACCTAGTTGATCCTGTGATTCTGTGAAATGAGAATCTTTTAGAAGAAAAAAATGATTCAATCCAATCAGTGTAGGAATAATCAGATTTGTAAACCAACAGTGAGTATTTCTAGAATATTAAAAAAAGGAAAGCAAAAAGAAGGAATGATGCTCTTTAAAATAAGATGTAACTTATCTTGGTTAGCGAGTTTATTTTAAGGTAAGGAATTTTACCGCAGAAAACTTGGAATGTTTGTGAATGATAAAATAATTTCTTTCTGCCTGATGGATTATTTCAATATACAGCTCATGAATTTTATTACTGAAAAATATATATCTGAGGAATATGAAAACATTTCTTCTGAGAGGGTAAGATTCTGAATTCCTCGACAAAAACATGAATTAGAACTACTTTTAGAGAGTTCAGTGCATCACATATTCAGCTAGAGATAGTCACAGAGATAATGCTGCTTGTAAATGAATGGACTAACACTGGTTTATGCAATATGACTTTTTGGCCCATGAAAATCATAACACTACAAAACCTAAGCATTGGGGGAAAAGCATTTGAATAAGCATTGAACTTCATGTTTATAGAATATATTCAGATTGAAGAGTCAGGAGAACCCTTGTTTTTTTCCTCAGATTGTGTCTATCTTCACAGTAAGACTCATATACTGTTTTCAGATATGACATAAGTAGCTTCTTCTATGTTTTTGCCACTGTTTTTATGATTTGCATAGTTCTTAAATATCCTCTACACACATAGATAACTACTTTCCTTGACATCAAGATTTCTTCATTACTTCCATCCAATTAGAACTTCAGAAATTGTTCTCAGCATTGTATATTCATCTATGTCTACATGACTAAATAATTGAGCATGCATTTCTGAAGCAGTAGGAAAAGAAACAAAAGATTCCACATAACTAAGGAGGAAAGTATAGGGATTGTTTTAATGATTTGTTATCAATATTTTCCTTGCTACTGATGCAATCAGAACCAGAACACATATATTTCAAAATGAAGTTTAAAACAAAATGCGGCCCTTTGGATCTAATTCTTTTATTTTAGGCAGCTTTAATAAGTTTTGCAGAATATTATGACACCATCTTCTTTAATAGACAGCAACTTTTCCCTGAAATTGCTTTAACAATCGTAAGAAAAAAAGCTATTCCATTGTGATTCCTTCCAAGCCACTGTACTAGAACAAATTCAGCCCATTCTAATTGGGTGACATCAGGCAGCAGTGAAAATGCAATTTATTGTGAAATTTGTTTTTGCATTTTGCTGTTAGAAGCCCAGTGTTCAGCTCTTTTGCAGATCTCCATTGGACCTTATCAAAGAACAAGTTAGCTGGAGGGCATCAGCAGTACTGATCACTCAAAGTGAAACAGAGCAGCTGTGCTGCTGACAGCTGGAGCAAGCATGACGTTCATCAGGAAATAACGGGGATATCTAAAACTGTTCTCCTTAGCAGGGTGCCCCCAAATCCAGTTATGTTGTAAATGAGAGTTCTCAGCAACTGCCAATTCCAATCATTACTTTTCCAGTACATGATAAACATTTCTTTTTACATCTGTGTATTAGTTTGTCATGCTGTCATTCATCATCCATAGAGTAGCTTTAGGTAAGAATTATAAGAGGATAAGCTGTTGCAGAGAAGCTAGAGCCCTAAGAACCCTTCTGTGTAGAGGCACTGCAAAAGCTCACACTGCAAATGTACACAGAAATTCCATACACAAAATACATTTTCAGTTCATACTTCTAAGCCAAAAAGGACCTGCTAATAAGGTAAATTTCCTCTTCTTGAATCTTTTCTTCATCATTATTTTTCTTTCCTGATGTTATCTACATTCCAAGAATTCATTCTCATCTATTCACAGAGATCAAGGTACATCTGAATTTTATGTTCTGGTGTCCAGAATACATTAACCCAGCACTGCTTATCCTACAAAGCTAGAATCTTATTTTGAACTGTTCACTAGATGCCCTCTGCAGAGAGACAAACTGAAGACAAAAAAAAAAAAAATTAGTAGTGTAAGTTTGATATTCTGGATTCTGATCAGTGTCACTGTTACACTTTCTGTTTGCCTCTTGTGAGTTGTAATTGGAACTCACTTTAATGACCTTTCATAGTGTCTGTTCCTTATGTGAAAGTGGTTTGTTGGTTAGTTAACCTGTTGTTCTATTAAAGCAGATATGATTGGTCCAATAAAAGAAGCTGATAGCTTATTAACTTTACTTCTGTCTCTAGTTTTTATATATTTCAGCTCTAAAAAAACTGTAACCCATTCCTTAAGGCATTAGCGTTACCTGAGGTGAATTAGACCTTTACAGATGTAGCTTCAACAAAATTAGTCCAAACTGTGAAGTTCAACACATCTTTAGAACATGGCCTTATAGTCAAAAAGTAACAAGCATGCCAGCCACTGTCTTACTGTTTTAGGTCATATGTTGCTTGGGAATAGATAGATATTATATTTGGTATATTAAGTTTTAAACTGGACTGTGTATCTCTATATGAACATGAGTAGCAAAGACAGACCTCACAAGTTCCCTTCAGACTCCGAGCCTTCCAGTGTGCACTTCACGTGTTTGTGCTTTCCATGGTTTAGACTCCCTGTTGTCAGACTCCCAAAGCAGAGATGTATATAGTTCTTCAAAAAATGTCACCCCCAAAGAAAAAAAATATTAAATTATAACTATGTCATGCCAATTTCTCAACAACCACATATTCCTATGTATATTTTGTGTGACTGTATCTTTACAAAAAACAAAATGCTGAAATGCTGTAAAATTTTGCCCAGAGGAAACAAAACAGTAATGCATTAATGAATATGCCTCTTCCTTCAGTTACTAAATTTGCACTTGCAATTAAGGTATTAAAGAAGGAGCAGTTAAACCATTAGTATTGAAAAATCGAAGGAATGCAAAAAAAGTTTGAATCAAAGGCTGTTATTCTGCAAATACCTTAGTCTGACGTGTTTGTGTATTAGACTGATAATGAGAAAGTTCATAGGAACATTAACCAGGCTGCTGACTTGCTGCACAAAGCAGTGAATTAAGATCTAAGTATCATCTATACTAACCTGTCTGAACTTCTAATTTTTATAAAGTTACACATTTGTTGTTCAAAGTAAAAATTATGATGCCTGCAGGTAAAATCTAAACATCAATTCTTTACCATACAGACAACTCTTATTTATGCATGTGTCATGTATACCTCTATGCATATAAGAATAATCTCTTTTGCTTATGTAAGGACAGACTGTGGCCTTTCCTAACATCTTACCCAGGTGGGCAGGAGCAGTTCCCCTGGTCTCTCAGTGGGCTGCCACCCACTGACAGCAGCTTGATTTGAGGATCTTACACAGGCTTTTTTTAGCACAAAAAACATGTGTGTGTGGGAAGGAGGACGGGGGGAAGGGAATCAAAAGTATATAGGACTTTATAGTGCCCAGGGGAAGATTGTTTTTCCCACTTCCAGGAGATACAGCCTGCTGTCTTGTACAGATGCCTCCCCAAAATTGTCTAAATTGCCTCCTGAAGCAGTGCTGCACTGTGCTAGCCCTAGCTCTGGGTTATGACTAAATGCAGTAATCTAGCTTTTACAGCTGCAGTATGACAGACAGTGAGGCAAGATGCCTTAATTAACTGTGTTTACTAACGTACAAGACATGAAAACAAAAATTGATTGAAACTCATTTGAAAACAACAAGACTTCTTCCTACCTGCTGTTTGTCAGCTAAGAGAGGTTTTCAGTGGAATTCGAGATTTCTTTTCCTTTTAAATAAGTCATTTATAATATCAGTAGTTCTAATTTACTGTAAGGAAAACATCAGATTAGTAATGTGTTTAATATAAGTTATTAAATTCCCATTAGACTAAATTACCACCCTTAGAGATACAGAAAACTACTCCAAATTAATTTGTGTCTTTCAATAACTATGTATTTCACCTATTTTTAAAAACATCAGTAATTTTAAGGTTTGTGCTACAGCAGTTTGTTTGGTCTTTACGCTAAAACCAAGACTCTTAGGTCAGATTATATGCCCTGTTGTCTTGAGTGAGTCTTGTTTCAGAAGAAAATAATAAATTAAAATGCTCTTTTAAGAGTCCTTTCCATGCAGGAATAAGACACAATTCATTTTGAGGGTTCTTTGGCTGAGGTCTAGTATGAAACAACCTTTACACTTCACCCATATCTATTTAGACCTTACTGGGCCAGGTGACAGTCTAGCATCCTCCAGGAATGTTTTTCTAATGATGTCCCCATTATTCCTCAATCGCAGCTTGACTGGAAAGGAAGCGCTGTTTCCAGCCATTTTTAAAAGCCTTTTTCCAAATTCTTAACACTGTGAAGACAGAAGTTTTTTTTTCTTGCTGGCCATTCTAAACCTCAGATGTGTGAGCTGAAAAGCTTATTGTAGTAAATATTGCCATTTCTCGAACTTGAACAGATTTGACTCCCTTTTACTGGGTTATGAAGCTACCTCCCTTAAGTTCTTCTGAGAAACCAAAAGAACCTGTGGCATGATAACAGAACGTTTCCTTCTGTTAAGTGAGTGGTCTGAAACCTGTGGTATGACTTCACAGAGCAATAGCTGTTCTACAGTAACTGCTCTCCAACACTTTAAAAATGTAGGGAGACAACACATACTAGAGATTAATATTCACAGGGAACATTAAAACACAGAGTTGCTACACTGCAGCTAACGTGAGGAATTATAAATTGACTTAGTGATGGCTGTATATGTATATGTATATGTATATGTATATGTATATGTATATGCATGTGTGTGCTGAAAATTACATGCAGCTGTCTCACTAGCACCCTATTTAGACAAGCCATTGTCTACTGAGTATTTCTGGATTTATGGTACAATGTATTTCTTAAAGAGCTGTTGCAGTAATTTGTTGGTGACATCTATGGAAGTCTATTTTTGCATTTAAACCACACAAACTTTAAAATTTTTATGTGTAATGTGTGATGTACCTTTTCCAGTACCTTACTTTTTTTTTTAATATATCTTTATGTGTCTTTGGTACAACTAAAGCAAAATATATAAGTTAAAAATTTCCTTCTATTTGTCAAAGTTAGCAATATTGTGCTAACAATGAAGATCTTACAAGTAGTATATATTTTTGTTTAAAGGAAGGAGTAAAGACTATACATTTGTTTAGTTCTGTTTTATTCTTATTTCTCAACAAGTGCTGAAATGTATTTAAGATGTCTTGGTGGATGATAGAAAGACTAGCATTAAAATATAACCCTCTGTAGCGTGAATACTCCTATAGAATGTGCCAAATTCTCTTAACTGTCTAATTGCATTGGTGAACTTGAAGAACCTAAGGAATACAACAGTTTAATCTCTTAAATGGTACTGGTTTTCTGTAGATTATCACCACCATTTTGTAGAACACTAATTAAATTTGAAGGCCTTCTTAAGAAGAGCTTTGCTGAAGATAAATCATAAACCAAAACAAGTGAAGAAAAAAAAGCACTGCAAATCCGCTAGTTACCTAATGCTCTTAGTCTCTGTGCTCTACTTCTCAGTGTACTAATCCTCAGCATATAGTTTGTTCCATTTTCATGTTTCTAAATGTACATATATGTCATAATTAATATGTTTTATGGGTTGCACTTGCTGACTTAAGAAACACTAGCTTAAATGTTTTGCTGGATCAGGATATTTGTGCAGCTCAGGTAGTAAAGGACACATATCTCCAAAGCAATTTTTCTCTTAACTCGCTGTACCATTTTGTAAATTACAAGTCAGTCTGCTGCTCTCCCGTCTGTGTTCTCCTTTCTACACTCAGAGCACATACTTTTACTTCTTCTTACGTAACTTTTAATGAACATACAACACTGCTGATACTGCTCTTTTATCTTGATATGATCAAGAAGCCCTTAGTTAGCAAAGGGATTTTATTTCTCGTCCCAGTCTAAGGCATTTCAAAATAAAAATGATCTTGCACACAGTCACCATGCTCTTTATAAACTTATTCCTATTTCCTGTTTCTCTTGGCCACATTTGGTCTTTGCTATTTGTCAATTTTCTGCAATAGGCAGAAAGGCTCCATCTTTTGTTTACTGCTATATGCATGGCAGAGTGATGGGAAGGCTTATTTCCTCACAGCAATGGTCATTTAATGCTGTCAGTGGTCTTTCCAGGATAAACTGTTTCAGTGATAAGATCATCCTCTGTTCATTGTGCATTTTCCCTCCCTTTCTCTAATGAAGTGCTGCTATTCCTGAAACTTTTACCTTTCCAAATATCTGACATCATTTTGCACATGGTGTAAGAACTAGGATACATGGCACTCCATATTGAAAAATAGCGTGCTATTGAACTATAGCACTTTCTAATCCCTGTATAATCTGTTTAGCTACCGTATATGAATGAGATGATAAATTGAGGGTTGAACTTCTTCCAGTCTGCAAAACCATACAATTTATCTCTTGAAGAGATACAAGAACTAAAAATGAAAGATGAGCAGATAGATACACAAATCTGGATTCTCCACGTGTATAGTACATGCCCGTGGCCGCCTGGAGGAATTTGCATCCCAGTGGGCAAAAGAGTAGGAAGGTCTCTGTGAAGAGAACCCTCCTTTTTTCTGAGTGTCACCATTCTTACGAAAGACTTCTTCACACAGTACTTTATGAAATGGCAATAACACAGAAGCAGACCATGAACTTGGAGGTATTAGTGTTGTTTTGGGAAATGTTACTTCCAGTGCGTTTTTTCTGACACAGCCGCAATGAGCAAAGAATACCCATATGTACCCTATAAATTCAAGTTTAAAATATAAATTAATATATTTATTATTATTATTTGTTTTCTCTTTAGGACTGGCAACCACAATCAAAAATTAACAAACATATTTAGATATATGAATATATTAATTTAGATTTAAGCTGATTTAAAGCCTGAACAAAACAGGATTTAAACATTTAGATCTAAATCTATTTCTTAAAAACCCATGTTCAAACTTCTCCTTCCTAACCTCTCCCTGCTTCCAGCTCCTGTATGCTGTCTTTTTGCATTGAAGCTCTGTAACGAGTTCCCTGCTCAGCCAAGCTAGCTTCCAGTATGTCTGCTTGTCTCCCTGGGTACCGTCATGGACTGTTCTCGCACTTGGAGATGCTGTCCTTAAAGGTCTGCCAGATTTCCTGAGCAACTTTGCCTTTCAATGCTGTCTACCATAGATGCCTATAGACCATCCACCAAATCTCGGAATAAGCCAAAATCTGCTCATCTGAAGCCCTGCTCTCTTTCCTCACTCCACTCAAGATCTTGAACTCTCTGATAATATGATCAAGATGCCATTGATCAGCACATCTCCAGCCTGTTCCTCCCTGAAAGGGAATAGCAGATCCAACTGCTCTTCACCCCTGCTTGACATATCCAGTGTCTGTTCACAAAGGTTATGCCTAATACCCTCCAGAAATCTTCACTGCTTGTGTCCTGTTATTTTGCCCTCTGAGCAGAGACCAGGGAGGGTAAATCCCCCATGGGAACAAGCAATTGTAACACAGTCATTTAAAGAAAGCTTTGGCCACTTTGCCACCGTGATCAGTGGTCTGTAACACACTCTTGCCACAGCATCATGCTTAGTGGCCTGTCCTCTGGCCCTGAAACACAAACTCTCAGCCTGCCTGTTGTCAGTTCCATAGATTGACACATCTAATCACACATCCAAGCTGGTCCTTCACATTGTGGACAGTCCCTGCCCTTGTCTTCATTGACTGTCTTCCTGAAGAGCTTGTATCCACCCATTACTCACTCTGGTTGTGCAAGCTGACCCACCATATCTGCCATTGCAACTTTGCCATTATTTTCTGCCTGTACCTGTAGCTCTAGTACGTCCTGTTTTGCTTTCCAGGCTGAGGGCATTTGTGTACATGCACTTGAGGCAGATGTCCCTTTGCCCTGCTTCATCACCCCTGAAGTCTCCCTTGTTCCCACCATCTTGCACTCTTCACCATCCAACCCATCTGGTCTTTTGTCATTTGACTTTGGGTCATAAACTCCCTCCCTGGTCTCACCAGTTCAAATCTCTCCTCACTACATCAGCGAGTCTTTCAGTAAAGATGCTCTTGTCCCATTTCAGCAGGTGGATCCCTTCTCCTCTCTGCAGTCCTTGATCCTCAGAATGGGTTCCATGGTCATGGCCTGGGGCACATCCCCACTGCTGCTTAACATGGACCTGCTGTGTCCAGAGGTCAGCAGCCCCTTTGTCACACACACTGGCACAAACCCAACTCTGGTTGTGACACCAGACCTTGCCAATGTGTAGGTCCCTCCCTGACACCAGCAAAAAACCATTGAGTTCCTCCCTTGGCAGGAGCTGGCTGCAGACTAAACCTCAAACACATTTTTTTGTGTTTGAGGTTTAGTCTGAGCAAAAGCCTCCTGTGGTGACCCTTTCCAGGCAGCCACGAGCAGCCCAAGGTGCCTAGAGGAGTTCCTAGGGTAGCCCAGAAGCAGAGTCCAGAGACGGCTGCACAAACACTTCTTTCCGCTTGCTGCGCTCTTTGGATGTCACTTTTAAGTAATGCTGAACCACTGTTAATACTACCATATTGCTCCTAGGTTCTGGGGCTTGAAGTACATGGAAGCTGAAAAGAACATCAGAGCATCCAGAGTATCTGTTACTACTATGTGAAAAATTTAATGGGACTTCCATATGAAAAAAATAGATGTAATTCCATTGTGCGAAGCTTAGTTGAGTCAGATGTGCATTGCTATACAGTCACGTGGAACAGAAATAAAAACGGGCAGAGATCTCATCTCTTCCTGTTCATGCAGGGCAACTTTTGAATCAGGACACACAGAATGAAGGAGCTGTGAGGTTTTTTTTCCTTTTTATTTGAGACAAGTGCAGTACAACTTGCATAGAGAGAACTTGCAAAGAGAACTACAAAGCTCCCAAAAAGCAAATGTGGGACTAGTCTGAGCACTAGGAGAATCCAGGTTGGAAACTATTTGTTTTGTTCTCTTTGTGTTTAAATACAGACCACAAGGCCAGGACTCACACTTGTAATGTGATTTTGAATTAGGTAAAAACACCTTCTATCCAGAGAGTATCTTCTTTTCCCTGATTTTACTCCTCCTTCCTTGGTGAACAATTGATGCAACTGAACACAGCACAGACACAGTGTGAAGCCAGCAAGGCCTGAAAGTGTTCAGGACACTGAAAAGGATGTGTCCAACATCCATTTTGAAAACACCTTTCACTGTAATAGAGGAAAAAAGTACCTGAACTTCTGTCTCCTGTGCCTGCTAGCATTCCTTGGGTGTACTGTCATCCTGGATGACCCTTATCAAATGAACATCCTGATCCAGATCTGTCTGTTTGGTCGGTGTTTTTTTTCACCCTGAAATCTAACTGGGTACAGTGTGTAGAGAGGCTATCTTCCAGTGAGAATGTACACCAGCTTACTTAGCTTCCCTTGCTATATTGCGACTGGTTATAGTCTATGCGTATCTTTGAGAAATGTGCAGAATTAAGTGCAGAAAAGGCAGAATTAAAACATTTCTGACCATGGGGGTAGGAAGCCTTGATGTTTTATGAATGGAGTGATAATAGAATGTCTATATTCCTGAAATGAAATTCACTGTAAAATTCTTTTGTGCTGGTGTCTTCTTGAATACTTACAATAATCACTTCCCTACTTAATTAACCTCTTTTAAAGTATTGTATTAATGATTGTGGGTCATCTCAATGGGAATTAAATTGTCCCATATAGAGCAGAGTAAAAACATGAAGTCACAGTGGCACAAGTTGCAAATTCAATCAGAAAATCACCATTAGAAGTACTTCAAAGTCCCTGTGTCAGGAAAGAAAGTCTCCATTAGCATAATTATGAATTTTGTTTCAAGAAGTGAAACTTGTGGACTAATAATGATGGATATAAGGTAGCAACTGGTGATGTTTCAGAGTTTTGTTGAATTTAAATAAAACATCAAGTAGCTGATTCCTCAGTTGCTCTGCTGACTGTTTCACACAGATCTGCACAACTGTTGGTGATCACAACCAGATGCTTGCTAGAAATTTTTGAAATTCAGCATCTACTCTTGCATAACACTTTTCACTGGCACAATCCTCTCTGAAACAGTTATACATTAACTTTGAAAAATATTTAGCATTAGTCATACTTACACACCGTCTTTTTAAAAAATAAATGCCACATTTCTGTAATTATAGTTAAGTATTATTAAAATTCACTGACGTGCTAAATAGTTCTTGTACTTGTCACTCTCTGAAAAGCTTTTTTGGTTTTGGAAAGGACTTTTAATTTTTCTGAGGACTGTCCTTATAGCACTCTAGAGTCAGTACCTGAATGAAAACTGTCAGCTGTAAAAACTGACACAAAACTGACTACAGAAAGGTTGCTGTTTCTTATTTTAGCTAACTTTCTTTGTCAGGCTCTATAAGGAGAAACAGATGTTGTATAAGCACTTAATAAATATGCTACTCTTTTGTTATTGGGTTGTTATTATTCCCCCTAATATTACTGCTCATGTTAGGACTAATTTTTTTTGTTATCCAGAAAGTCACTTTTTTGCAAGTCTGGCCAGTCCAGCTCTCTAGCTTCAGTAAGCAAAATAATTTAGGCTCTGTATTTCATTATTTCTTGTTATCTGAATGAATCATTTGAAAAAAAAGACAAGTGTCCTCAGACTCATTGTGGTACAGATTCATGGGTCATTAGCTTCTTATTCTGATCCCTATTGCCCAATGTGGTTTCTTACAGAGGTTTTGGTCTTCTCAAGCAAAAGGTAACCAACAGACTGGGTTTTTTTCCCCCAGTTTCTGTCAAGTGTAAATTTTACTTACTCATGACAGATCCTTAAAGTCAAATGCTGCCCATGATAGGAAAATCCTAGATGCAATGAGAGTAAGGCAGAGTTTGAGCCCGCAGAGGAACCCTTCTGTAGCTGCCTGGGGCAGCACCATTGGAAGAGGGGACACGAAGGGATGTGAGCGCCAGGCAGGCAGGGCGGGGAGTGGGTCATCCACTATGTAAGCACTCAGCCCAGAACTCCTTGGAGAAAGACAGCACTGTTGATACAGTACTTTCACTACTACACCACTGATAAAGGTAGAGGAATTCTTCTTTGGAAAACTTCTATGTAAAGCCTGCCCACAGGGATCAAGAATTCGGTCTTTTGTAAGATTGCTTCCTTGGGATTTCCAGCTTTCCATTGAAAGCATGTTGTTATTTCTGACTTATGTGTTGGGAAAAAGTGAATCCTCTTGTCTTTCAGTTTTTGATTTATAGACACCTTCAGAAGAAAAAATCCATCTCCTCACCCCACCTTTCTTATCTCTGTCTGTCTGTTCCTAGTTGTCTTAAAATATGACAAGAAGGAGGGCCATCAGGGCAGCGTGAGTCCTGAAGGAAGATCATTGAAATATTGTCAAGAAATTAACATTTAACAATTCTTTAAACTCCTAATCAGACTCCAGTTCCAAGCTTTCCTACTTAATAAAAGGGAGGTTTGAATGCTAATTTATTGGTAATGAAAACTGGATGCCCAATTAATCCTTTATTGTCCACCCTTTATACTTGGTTTTCTCTGCCTCCTATCAGATTCTGTGCATGCACTACTACACCAGCCCTGCTTAGAGAATTGCAAAACATGCCTGGGATTTTTATTTTCCTTTCAAATCTAGACTTCAAATGACATCATTATCACTTTCATATGATGCCTTCTATTGTGGGTGTTATTTTTGGGCAGTATCTCGTCTGACCTTGATAAGAATACTGTTCGTAAGTGCTATGCATTACTGGAAAAAAATCCACATTTAGTAGACTCTTTGGTTTTTAATTTACAGTAATTTGAAGTAGGACAAAGGTAAAGAAATATTTGTGGCTATGAATTATTATTTATTTACAACTCACTAAATTTTTCTCCCTAGCATGCTGTGGTTGGGTCATGTGCCTTTAAGTATGCAGGCAAAACACATGAATTGAAAATTCTGTTGACAGGTAAATGTGAATCATCTTCTTTCACTCAAAGGAAAATAATCAAGTTCTTTTCAAATAATATAAAATGTCAAATGATTGCATTTTGGGGAGGAGGCAGGCTTATCAGCATCTCTTCTATAGAAAATTATTTCCATTTTGTAGCCGGAGGAACATATGCTGCAGCTTATCTTGTCACTTGACTGCAGTTCCTGATATTTATTAACAGTTGATTTCCTGTAGATGCTCTTCTTTCCCTTTTCTCTTCTCCCACCCCACCAATCAATTATTTTCCTGAACACTACATCTGTCATTTTTTTTTCATTCTCATTTCCTTAAAGAAAATTATTTTATTACTGGTTTTAAAGAAGCATTTGTAATGAGTGGTACAACCCTGGTTCCATATATAATTTATAACAGTCTGTATTTGAGGCTCCACTTCTTCCCCCACCCAGCCGTTCCTTGGTCATTTTTATCAAAGCCCATGAGACTGAGATTTTGTAGTCATTGCAGTAAAATACAGAAATGATGAATTATGTCTTCAAGAGAAAATTTAGTATTCATTAGAGATTCACACAGAGCAGAGGCAGGGCTGGCTCTAAGATACACAGTTGTATACAGCATCTTCAGGAAGTCTACTACAAAACTAGAGGCCAGCTGTAGTTTAGCTTGATGTCCTAGGAACATGAATGCCCTACGTCTATGGCTGGCAAAATCGAGAGTCTTGTAAGCTATTGCTCCACAGCTAGGCTGTCAACGATTATAAAAAATAATCTTTCCCCCTTCTTGCTTCAGATGTATGTGCTTGCAATATTCATAGTCTCATATCTTTCATTACTCTGCTTTAGCCTTTGATGTATGCTGGGTTTGCATCACATTCTGTGATTCTGTGATTCTGTGATTCTGTGATTGTAAGGTTATAAAAAAAGATTGCTCACTTGTAAATTTTACCTATATTGTCACAAACCCATGTGACAATAGGTAGAAAAAAATGCTACATGTCTGCTATTCATGTAGAAACAAATGGGTATGAGAAATCTATTGGGAAGAAAAAAAATAAATAATAATCCTGACATTGCTATTTGGAAAACTGAAACTGAAGCTTGGGCATTTCTGAACTGTCTTGAGTCCTGGAAACAGAAATATTCCAATTAAGCTAAGATGGAAGAGCTCTGTGACAGTAAATATCAGAATAGGAGAGAGCATAAGGAGACCATTTCTTCTTCAGTGTCAGTAACACAGGGGTGATGCAGGCAGAAATACGTCCGGTTTCCAGCCTTTTAACCCTACTCATTGCAAACATTACACACACAGATTCACTTATATGAATGTGCCTTTAGCCCTCTTACCTATAGAAGACTCCTACTGAAACCCTGATTTCCCTGTTAAAGAAGCACAAATCTACCTGTGCTTTCCAGATGGTTAAGTAACAATTTATACTAGATTCTCTGGCCTGTCTGAGAAGTGTCAGGTGCAGAACTAGGGGAAGGAAGCAGGTGAATGATGCAGTAGGCTGAATGGCCATAGTAAGTAAGAAGTTTTGATCATATCAGCATGGTAATTCTTGTTAATATAAATCTAAGAAACAAATTAAGTCATATGTTTGTTTATAATAATTTCAAATGCTTAAATCTAATAAAGCAAAAAAAGCAATATTTTGCAGTGCATTGTGCTAACTGCTCACTAGTTATAATAGTAACCAGGCTGAAATGAACTGTGTGATGAATCTTATCAATTAAACACGTAATAATTCAGCTCTTTGGTATTATGAACCTGTAAAAATTCACAGTTGTCTAATTAAGATTTTGGTCTTAAATTATGCATCATAAATATTTAGTAGTTTATAAATGTTTTCTTAAATCATTTAATTGTCAAACTATTATTGCAACAGAATGTACATTTCCTTACTAAAATCTGACTTTCTAAAATATCTATGCAAGAACTTTCAAAACAAATTAGTAATTGTGAGCATCTTTTTGCCCTGAGATATTTTAAGGAGGTTGTGTATGAAAAATAAGATAGTCTGTACAAGTCTAACCCAAGCTGTTGCTGCAATTTTCTAAAAATGTGACAGTTTCTAAAATGATTACATGTTTGGTACTATCAACTTCCTTATATTTTCATGTTTGTAAAATGCTTTCTGTCTTTAGTGTATTTATCATCAGTTAGTAAACACTGGCATGCTTAGCAAACCAAGGAATCTGATCCCATTGAGTAGTCTATTTAAACAAACTACAGTGCTAGCTAAACAAAAGCTTATTAATGCCTTAAGGAAATGGTGTAAAAGTGGAGTACAAACTATGCAAACTTCAATGTAAAAAAACCTCGCCTGTTCTAGACATGAGTTCTTATTGGAGACTCTCAAATGCCGAACTTTGCTTACAATTATTTTATAGATTTTAATTTTAAAGTCTCCTGAAGTGTTTGCTGGTTTAGGGATAAAAAAATCGTGTCTTAACAGAAAACTTCACGAAAAGGAACAAGTGCGTAACACTCTTGTTCCGTGGAAATATTAGACAAGATGTAGACAAAGAAAATGGTCTTCTAGTTGTACTAGCTGCAAAAAGAATGAGGAAAGGAGGTTATCAAGACAAAAGTGTCTTAATATATGGGGTAAAAAGACTAACACGGCAATTCTTTATAAGTTGCAAAGAAAACTATTACATTTTATGAGCATTTCCTCTGTGAAGCAGAACGGTTACTGCACTTAATCATTTTAATATACTGCAACTAAAACGTATTGGATGAAGAATTAAGCATTAAAAATGTTCTTGTTTAAGTGCCAAAAAATTTCAAATCAAGCTTTCTCAGGTTTTCATTCAGTCTTCACCATCTGACTCCCAAGAAAAGTAACACATCTTGTGGTTTAGATATGTAACAAACCAAAACTTTAACATTTAATAGGTTTTTTATCACTAGATGCATGTAATTACTTAATTACTGTACATGGTATGAAGAAAAAATGAACTTTTTTCTTTTGGCTGGTTATACACTGCAAAAATATCTATGCTCTGTAGCTTTCAGTTTTCTCAAACCACAACTGTTGTGTTGACTCTTGGCAGAAAATTACAAACTGCAATAATCTATCCTACCAAATGCTCTTCTCTGTTGTTTGTTTCATTCCGTTACCCCCATGTGGCCTGAGCCATTTATTGGCATGCGACTCCTTGGCAATGAGTATTTCCATGAATCTGTCTTGCCTTCTCTTCTGATTTTAAGGATTTATGTTCCATTTTGTAATATCATCAAAAGTATATTTGTGAAAATATTTCCTTTAAATAACCCTCTGGTAACTGGATGCATTGGTTTTCTTCAGTATAACTAGACTGTAGACAGACAGGCAATTTTTAGAAAAGCCCTAGGATATGTAGATTTAATCCACCTTAGCTGAGGACTGTGTAAATCCATTTCTTGACAAAGTGCTTGTGCCTTTTCCCTCTTACGTAGAGCTGGACATTATCAGCTGCTTCGTAAGGTAAGAGTGAGACAAAAGACGTGCACAGGAAGACATTGTAAGCACATTAGCTAAGGAGGAAGTTTCTGGCTCTGAATATATGTCTCTAGTGTGTGCCTTTGTCTAGGGAAGGTGCAGTGTGTTAAATATAGCTTTCTTGTCATTGTCTTTTATTGCCTAGCTTGCATATCCTCCATCCCAGCCAATCCATATCAATTTGTTGAATGCCAGAAATTTTGCCGTTTTAAATGCTCTTCACTCTTCATATAGGAAATAAAAGTACTTGGACTTATTTTCTTCTCTCTGATGTAAACATGTATTTCCTTACTGCAAATAAGAAATTCAAAATAGAGATAAAACAGAGTTGAATAGACATCTCAGAGATTTAGGCAAACTGAAAGCAATGAGAACTAAAGAGTTAAAGCTTTTCAGAGAAGCAGCAGATGCCTGTAGATCTCAAGGTTGATTGAATTTAGTTGCTGCTTTTATGAAATGTATTAGCCCTGGGCAGTAATCTCAACTACATCCTTTGTTTTGGTGCTTTTAGAAAAACAATACTGTTGTTAATGAGTGAAATAAAGCAAGAAAAGAAATCACCACATAGATTAAAGTTATTTGCAAGTGTTCTAAATTTTGATAACCAACAGTAACTGAATTATATAATGTATTTGCATCTTTGCACCCTGACCTGAATAATAAATTGTCATATGTTCCTGGCTGAATGCTCTGTCCCTCCCCTCTCTCCATAAGCAAGGTGCTTTCCAGACTGATGTACCTGCATGGCACAACTTGTGCAATTAAACCTCCTTTGTGCTCTACAGGTGTAAACTTTGTTTGTTTTGTCAGTTTGTCTAGCAAGCTGCAGGTATATATTAGACAGGGTTCAGTTTCCTAAAATAAGCACCTAATGCCATTTCCAATGCACTAAAATATGTGAACATTCATGCATGACTGGCAGATATGACACAATGACTACAGGGGATCATCCCTCTTCTGAGTGTCAGCTGGAGGGTAGGTAAGACAGTCAAACAGACAGCTATATTTAGGTAGATGACTCCTGCCCATCTGTTTTTCTGTCATGTAGAAACCCTGATTTCCCTGGTGGCCTGATATGATCTGTGGGACTCCCAGCACTGGTTGCGTTGGGTATCCTGTACTTGTAGCTCTCTTCTCCTAGCACATGAGACGCTGAATATAGGCAGACACAAAGATGTCATAATTCTAAAAATGATTAAGTCATTCTCAGTCAGCACTATGTTAGACTGCATCCAAGTCTGTCTCCACCATTTCTGTTTCCTCATAAATAGGAGACAAACACCCCTATACATTGTCCTAGCACTGTGGGGGAAGGGGGAAAAGTAGAGGCATAGCTCAACAAGGCAGCAAAACCTTTATCTTAATCTTAACCTGTAAGACTGATGTTACAGATGGTGTCCAGTAATGTTGATTTCATTAAAAATAGTGTTGGTAATTTGCCGACCACTGTTTACTAAACCTTAGTGCTAACTGTTAAAAATGATGGTGATTTAAATTTAAATGGATAAGTTGCCTGCACTGAATTAGAATTTAGTTGTTGCTTATGTCCAAGATAGCTGGCTTCAGGGTTGAGTTCTTCAATTTCTCTAAATTTTTGCAAAAGAACAAGTCCAAGGTTGTAAATTCTGTAAAATGTTTAGTATTTTGGACAATAATATCACTACAGTTAATGTATTTTTTGCATTTATTTATTGCATACAATCATAGAATCATAGAATGATTTGGGCTGGAAGGGACCTTAAAGATCATTTAGTTCCAACCCCCATGCCATTGGTAGGGACACCTTTCCATGAGACCAGGTTGCTCAAAGCCCCATCCAACGCAGCCTTGAACAGTTCCAGAGAGGTGGCATCCACAACTTCTCTGGGCAACCTGTTCCAGTGTCTCACCACCCTCACAGGAAAGAATTTCTTCCTAATCTAAATCTACCCTCTTTCAGTTTAAAACCATTACCCCTCGTTCTATCACTACATGCCCTTGTAAAAAGTCCCTCTCCAGCTTTCCTATAGGCCCCCTTCAGGTACTAGAAGGCTGCTAGAAGGTCTCCCCTAGCCTTCTCTTCTCCCAGCTCTCTCAGCCTATCTTCATAGGAGAGGGGCTCCAGCCCTCTCATCATCTTCGTGGCCCTCCTCTGGACTCGCTCCAACAGGTACACGTCCTTCTTATGTTGGGGGCCCCAGAGCTGAATGCAGTACTCTAGGTGAGGTCTCATAAGAGCAGAGCAGAGGGGCAGAATCATCTCCCTAAACCTGCTGGCCACGCTTCTTTTGATGCAGCCCAGGATACGGTTGAATTTCTGGGCTGCAAGCGCACATTGCCGGCTCATGTTGAGCTTCTCACACCATCACCCCCAAGTCCTTCTCCTCAAGGCTGCTCTCAATCCATTTTCCATTCAGCATGTATTTGTGCTTGGGGTTGCCCTGTCCCACATGCAGGACCTTGCACTTGACCTTGTTGAACTTCATGTATTTCGCACAGGCCCAGCTCTCAAGCCTGTCAAGGTCCCTCTGGATGGCATCCCTTCCCTGCAGTGTGTCGACCGCACCACACAACTTGGTGTTGTCGGCAAACTTGCTGAGGTCACACTCAATCCCACTGTCCGTGGTGCTGACAAAGATGTGAAACAGCTCCTGTCCCAATATTGATCCCCGCGGAACGCCACTCGTCACTGGTCTCCACTTGGATATCGAGCCGTTGATCGCAGCTCTTTGAGTGCAACCATCCTGGCAATGCCTTAACCACTGACTGGTCCATCCATGAAGTCCATGTCTCTCCAATTTAGAGACAAGGATGTCGTGTGGTACAGTGTCAAATGCTATGCACAAGTCCAGGTAGATGACATCATTTGTTCTTCCTTTATCCATCAACCCCATCACAGAAGGCCACCAAATTTTTCAGGCACGATTTGCTCTTAGTGAAACCATATTGGCTGTCACCAGTCACCTCCTTATTTGCCACGTGTCTTAGCATAGTTTCCACGAGGATTTGCTTCATGATCTTGCCAGGCACAGAGGTGAGACTCACTGGCCTGAGGTTCCCTGGGTCTTCCTTTTGTCCCTTTTTAAAAAAGGGGGTTATGTTTCCCCTTTTCCAGTCAGTGGGAACTTCACCAGACTGCCACGACTTCTCAAAAATTTTGGATAGCAGCTTAGCAACTTCATCCGCCAGTTCCCTCAGGACCTGTGGATGCACCTCATTATGTTCCATGGACTTGTGCACCTTCAGGTTCCTTAGATAGTCTCAAACTTGATCTTTTCCCCTTTCTCTTATAAGTTATTAGAAAGTTATGTAGATGAAATGGTGACTATCTCAATTACCTTACACTGTTACTAAATCAAAAAGGTGAATAGCACATCAACTTTTCTCTACTATGTTAATTTTGAGAATGCTTAATGCTTTTCAAAATTAGGCATTCACAGGATAGACAGGTACTGTGTAAATTTCTCCAGGCAGCAGTGTCAATAATAAGACTCGAGTCATGACCTGCATTTCCTTTTCCAATTTTCATTTTAGTTTGAAACCACAAAACTGATTCTATTAATTCCTTAAAGTCATTTCACCCAGTGACTATTTTATTTCTCTTCCCCATCCTATCCCCCATCACATAAATTCAAAATTCAGCAGATGAGGTATTGTTTTCAGATTGTACAAGTCTGGAGACAAAAGCAGACTGTTTCTTACTTCAGCAGCTGGAACTAGACTATCACCCACTACACATTTGTTATATCTCACCTATTCTTTTTTATCAGATACTAATTCAAAAAGTTTTAGTTTCCCAAGCACTCACTTAACCACAGCAGTGAAATGGTGGAGCTGTTTGCTGTCTTTAACAAGAGATTAAGTTTGGCATTCAGTCAGGCAATCTGAGCCAGCACTAATATAATTCCCAACTGGAAGAAGACAATCAATTAATCAATACTACAATTTGGAACTGACCACAGCACTAACACTCATAGCTATTAGACTTACTGACTGACACCTTTTAGGATTAATGAGGTGGCAAGAGCAGACAAACTAAAGATTCATTTAAAGACTTTTTTGTTCTCAGATCAAGCTGCCCACTCTATTTTGTCATTTTTTAACTTAGATATGTCAGTGTGAAATACTAATGTAAATACAAGGTATTGAAAAGTGCAAATTACTTTATCACTGATGGATTAGGAACCAGTTTCTTCATAGCTTTGCCTGTTGTTTGAAGTAAGCTAATTCAATGCCAGACTACATATTGTCATATAACAAAATATAAAATTGCATTGCAGAGAAAAATGCTATTTCCTTTTTCTTTGCACACTGGTTTGGCTTTTTTTTCAGAAGTTCAGATCAGACCCCATAGTTTCAGGACTTCCTTCCCAAAACATTACGTATGATTTATCACAGGGCTGTTAACACAGAGCTTTTCTGAAAAAAAAAAAGAACTGACTCTCAAGGTAACCTTTGAAACAGCATATATAGTTTTTGGTTAGTTTCTCAGTAGACCAAATACTGCCCCACTAACAACACTGTAATTAGGTAAAGCAAAGATAAGATCAGATCAAAATTTAACTCTCATGTCTCAATCCTGCAAGATTCTATCATTCTATTACCAAGGCTCTTTTATGCTTCCATCCTTGGTCTATGTTCATGAGGATGACAAGGTAAGCAATGTGTTCACAAGATATAGCTTCAGGAATAGTTACTAAATAGTTTTGATATCGCTGTCCCTTTCATCTGTATGTTTTGACCTAAGCTGTTCAAGGATACACTCTAAATGTATGCTATGATATATCTCTGATTTAACGCTTCTTCGGTGTAAACAAAAATGCTGCAATATAATGCAAGCGGATTACACATGCAGTGTTTACTAGAATTAGTTGGGACATTTTGGTTCAGATAATTCTTTATCAAAGAAGGAAACAAATACATTTAAATAATCAAGGTCTCAATCTTATCTTGAGAATTTTTGTAGGTTTAATCTTGTCTCCCTTTAGGATAAAAAGAATACAGGATCTGTAATATGTTGCACATGAAAGAGGAGTAAAGCTATCTCAGTCCTTAGTGTCAAGGTAATCAAGCCCACATAAATCCCAACTGACAAAAAAGTGTCTGTTTGCAACCCACCGGCTGGTTATCATACTTTCTTATTACACAGAAATTGGTTACCTTATCGGTACATTTCATGTTGCTGTGTGTGCAGTTGCTTTTGCAGCTGTTCATGTCTTGGCTCTAAGCTCAGAAGCAGGAGTGGACACCTTCTCAGAAGAGCTGGACAAGAGCCTGGAAAACACTGCCCTAGTTAAAAGCAATGCCTTTCTGATAAACCGATCTGTGATTTCCCAATATCTGAGTTTAAGAGTAGTACCTGATGAAAATACTATGCAGTGACAATGGTATCACAGCTGTAGTCTACAAAAAGTTTCCTTTTATTAACACAAAACAAATTTCAGAATGCTACCATAATGGAGTAAGAAAATGATCAGAATCTCTGGCTTAAGAAAGAGTAAATCAGTCTTTCTAAAGACCTGAATTCCCATATCAGTAAAAACAAACCTTTAAAAACCAGTCAGCTATAGGACAAAAAATCTTAATTTTTTTTAACTTTTGTGCAATCTCCAGGAGTGGAATAAACTCAGAGAATTATCTTGGTGAGCTCCCTGTTAAAAATGTCGTATGGCTTCTTTCTATCCTTCGATACCTAATAATATTTTTAAAAATAGATGTTAAATTTTACATGAAACATTGGCCATATACATTAAACAGTTTACATTGATTCCTGTGTATAGTGCCTGATTCACTGGCTTCAGCTGTAGATAGAGCAGCACAGAGGTTTTTAGGATATGGGTGAAGTATTATCAATTTTAAGAATCAAAAAAATCCTAGTTCATTCCCTGATTCCCTTTAAAAAAAAAAAAGTTTATTTTAAAAGCAATGAAAAATATATTAGGTGTTTTGGGTTTTTGTCTTAGTAACTTCCCACATCCAACTGCAGGACAACAATGTTTAAGATTTTTTTTTAACTGCAATGAGTAGTGTTTTTTTTATTGAAAGATCAAACTTTATTGCAATTACTAGGTTGTAAGTTAACCCATATACAGTTAGTTTAGATATAGTTTAGATAGACTGATAGATATATTGAGCAATCAATCGATAATCACACAGTTAGTTCTAATGTATGCACCCCTTGCCTTTCTCTCTTTGCTCTGTCTCTGTCTCTCTATACATGTATATATGAATGTGTAAGTATGTGTGTATATTTACACATGAATCTTTACCTATGTATACACATGAATCATAGTCATATACTAATTGCCAATACTGTACCTACATTCTTTCCTACTACCTGTGATAGCTGAACCAGAGCAACAACAGAATATAGAGTATGTATGTACAGCAACAGCACTTCCCCAACACAGGTTCATTTATCAATTATTTTCCTTGGTGAGCACCAGTACTGCCTTGTGTCTGGTGGGGGAACCCTGTCTAGGGGACCACCCTCATTCAGGTTGCAGTTGACCCAAATCAGTTATCCTGTTTCTGGTCATCCTGACCCAAGCTATGCTTCTTCATTGGTTCCCCATTGTCCTCATCATGTAACAAAACCCTACACCACTCTCAAGATTGCCTCCTTTGATGGCCAGCAATGGGACACCAGTGAGTTGTTTGTAGTCCAGAGCCTCTGGTATCATGCTGTTCCTGGACTTTCAAGGTCTCATCCCATGCCTAAACTCCTCTAGGCTGCGTTTTTATTCTAGGGTCATAGATAGTTCATTCTACACAAAATAACTACTTGCTATCACTGTCTTTTAGTCCCTATGCATATATGTACTCCAGAAGTGTTTTAACAGTCTATATTACACTACACAGATGCATAGAGCTAAAATTCAGACAAATTTACCCTGTTACACTTAAATGTCATGAAAGTATCAGGCACAAGATTGTTTAGGTGTTAATGTGAGAAAGATACCAGAGGTAATTTTTAAGCTTCAGTCTTGCAGTTTAAGCTTTTTGGGCACTGAAGGGAGCTGTTTTGACTTTGCATAACCTAATGTGTATTTACAAAGAAAAACAGTAGCTAATTTTAGGAAAACTTATTGATGTAGTGGCTAAACCATTCAGTCTACAGATAGAAACCTTTCATATGTATATCCTGTATACTGCCACACATCCTGAACAGATTCTTTGTTGAGATTTACAGTCTGATTAAAAAATGGTTAAAGTTTCTGCTTTAATGCAGCTGATGATCCACTTTGACAGGGAGAAAGTGGTGTTGTAATAAAAGGCTGTAATTGCTCTGACTACTATTAGTTGGTGGAACAGTGGTATAGTATTCTTTAATTTATCATCATACTGCAAGCAGTCAGTATAGAGACCCTATTGTTACTGGTAAAAAGAAACTTTGGAGTGGAAAAAGCTGCTGCTCTGTATGATGACCATTGACTAGTTCCCTGGATACACTTAGGTGCACCTGACTAAAGCTTTCATTGGAAAATGGATTGCTTCAGGTAACTCAGAAGGCCCAATATGTAGTTTACCTCATTTATTTTTTTCAAAGATAGTGGAGCCTGCAAAGCGGCAACATTTTTCTCTCTACACACAGGGCGAAAAAAAACAACTCTGCTGGCTCTGCTGGTACTGTACTGAATATAATCAACCTGTATTTGTTTTCTCCAGAAAGAGTAGGGAAACCCTGTGGCCCAGTTTGGTTTATCTATCCTGTTGTCTCACCGTCTTTTCCCTCCAAAATGTGTTGAGTCTCTGAAGAGGAAGATACATCTATTACCTCAGAGCCTGGGTAACTTAAAAGAACATGAGAAGTGGGACAAAGGAAGGTGTACTATGGAAGAAGGTGTTCATATAATAATCAAGTCAGCATCCATTATAGCTGTATGAATGTTAGGAATAGGTTGACTGGGAACATGCATTCTACCTCCTATTATTATTATTATTATTATTATTATTATTATTTTTTTAAGAAATAGCTCCTCTTCAGTTCTTATTTTCTTCTCAATCCTGAATAATAGGCATCCAGACCTCATTGTATTCCACAATAAGTGTACAATAAGTGCAATTCCCCCTTAAAGATTGACTCAGAAAAACATGGGATTTCATTTACCGTGCCTTAATGACTTATTAGATATGTATAGTATATGATTAAAATGGATTTAACTGGTTTGGGGGGCTTTTTTCTGACTCCAAAATTTATTTTGTATTCTTTCATTAGAACTGCAGTAATGTGTAGGGAAGGATTTGCAGGACATATATGCTATTAGTGATGCAATTCTGCCTTCAGCTTAAGCTCTGATGACACCTCTTGTTTCCTCCTGGGAGGAGAAAATCGGAAGGAATTACACACCAGAACTGACTGACATTATAATTGGAATTTAATAAACAATTCTGTTGTCAACACACAGGCAAGAATAAACTCCAGTTCACTCACTTTTAACTGTGCTGATGCTCGGAGTTGCTTTTTAAAAAAGATCAGCTCAGAATATAAACCCAAGGATGCAGTTCTGTCAAATATGATGCTACTGTTACCAAAGAGGCTGTTCAATATGCAAATATGCTTTAAAAGTACACTGAGTCTTTAGCTCCTGTTAAGTCTTGGGACTAGTTCCATCAAATCAGGGATTTTACTGTGTACGTATTTCTGAATATGTTTTGTTAAAATTTTGACTGTATGGTTAAGCTTCTCTGAATAGCTTGGAGAAAATAGTGCTATGTTGCAGCTGGCCCAACAGCTGCTGCATATGCTTATCTCAAGTGCCTATATTTTCAAGTACATATTTTCAATGATATTTTGTAATAAATCACTCTCACTAGTTTTAATACTTTATTAAAGGTATTAAAGTACATTAGCACTTTCAAATCTATTATTATGCACTGTGTTTTTCAAAAAATATGGAGAATAATTGAAATGTAAAATAAATTATGATCTTACTACAGATGTCCTTACGCATTCATCCTGTGACACACTCAGTACTACAAGGAAAATAATATGAGACAGATGGTCTCCATTGCTGAACTAGAAGCTGAATCTTCTAGCTACCTTTTTCATTAATTTTACATTTTGATGTCTTTCTAAGATGGCTTCGCTTTTAAAAAACCTTCTGTCCTCTTAGCAGTGAAAAGTCTAAACTGCACACTCTCATCTGCACATTTAAAAAAAAAAAAAGAAACGTAAATTCCTATGACAATAACTACCAAGATATATAGCAAGTTGCCCTCTCTGTCCTGTAAAGAAAATCAACAATATGGATTAAAGCTGTATCTATGAAGTCAAATGATTACTTATTTCTAAGAAAACATTTTAACACTAGCAAAATTTTTCTGCTTATTTTAATTTTCATTAGTATTTTGAAAATACACAAGAGTAAAGATAAAGTATACTTTTCAGGAATTTGGTTTCAAAATACATAATTTTTTTTTTCTTTTTATCAATCGTATTCATAAAACTAACACTGACTTAGGAATCGAACTATTAAAATAGTTATTGAATGAGGAATGAACAACTATCCATTTCTGTTGATAACAAATTTGATGTTTCCATGTAGAAAACATGATTTCCTATCTTATACAACCTCTTGATAGGAAAAACTAAAATATTACAAATTAAGATGGAGAAAGATGACAAGAGATTTTACATACAGATACTTTTGTGAAATCAGTTTCTTTATAATGTTCTAGATTTTGGGAGTTATTAATTAATTTCCTAGAGAAAGGGCCATAGATGCCTGGCTTTGCAGTAATAACACTATATTTTTCTCAAGCACTTTGGAAACACATTTGAGTTTCAGAGCTATGATTTTTTTCTGGACTATTTTCTGATTCAGCATCCTGGGTATAAACCAAAGTAAAGAACAGATCAGTTGAGGTGGGTTTCCTTTATGATTTAATTGGTACTTACAGCATGTGCCTGAATAGTAGTTCTGAGGATGTCAGTAATGATGTTCTAACAGGCATTAAAAAAAAAAAATTCTTTGACATCTTTTCTCATTAAAAGACAAAGGTGAATAAATGGCATGAGGATATAGGGCAGATAACTCGATCAGACCAGGAGAAAGAAATATTTAGCTACAATGAGCAACAAAAGAAGGGAAGAAATCATAACCTGTGGTTTTGTACTTATATTTCCTCAATCAAAAAAACAACAAGTGGCTTTTTCCTCTCTTTTATACACAAAAATGTCTTGCCAGGTGGATGGGCTTCCTGTACAAACCAGAAACCTTTCTCAGTTAGCATTTGACCATTAGATAGAAATGACTGCACCAATGCTATTACATTCAATGTTACACCAAGTGACCGCTTTCTACAGAACTGAAAGAAAAATATTAGAATAATTGTATAGGAATTTGATAGTGTTTTGGAAGTGGGAAGCTGGAGAGACTTGGATATTTTTTATTTTGGAAAAAAACAGAGGAAAATATAGTGAAATGATTATATACAAAATGATAGATTTTTTTCCTCATTTTTTTTTTCCAATCTTGGAAGTGTACGAAATCTTGAAAAAGTATTTGTATGATATTTTAAAACTGAAGTTATGTCAGTAAATATTCTAGTGTTGATTTATACTATGCATCTATTACAAACCTGGTCTAGTGGAAGGTGTCCCTGCCTTTGGCAGGGGGGTTGGAACTAGATGTTTTTTAAGGTTCCTTCCAACCCAAACCGTTCTATGATTCTATGATTCTATGAAATAGTGTGCTTGTGTACTCTGACAGTACTTCCACTTCAAATATATTACTACAAGTTCTTCAGAATTATAGAAAAGGGTAATAAAGAGTAATCCTTGATAATTTTAGCAAATTCTGAAGGTTAAATCCTGTTAATCGAATGCCTATGGCTGCCTAACCTGAAGCTCTGTGCCTGTGGAATTCCTAAAATCTGCTCGATAGAGGATTCAGTCCTACCAAGTTCTTAATCCTTGCAGTCCCGGTGCTGCATTATTCCCACCCTTCACTTGAGTGTTGAAGACCTTTGACATCACGTATGGCTGGACCTCCTATGCACCCAAATAACTGTTTTAATGAAAACCTTGTGTCCCCTGGAACGAGCCAGCTATGTGGGAAGTGTATAATTAATTAAAAACACAAAACAAAACAAAACAAAACAACCTCACAAACATACTAATCAGTTCTTCCTTTCCACAGTTGCATATTCAAGCACTATTCTCAAGCTGCAAAACTGCCAATCTGCTGAATGTTCATCATTGCCAGTTGGCTAAATTCTGATCAAATCTATGTCTAGTGAAAGGCTCAAGTCTTAGTTATATATAAAAAAAACCCGCTTTTTTCTCTGTATTTCTATATAGTTATATAGATATAAAATAATATATTCATATGTACACTTCAGTGAACGATTATACAGTAGCCAAGGCATGCTGTTTCCTGTAATTACTAACTATGCCTTCAGTGTTTTAATATAAAGAACCTTAAACCACCCTATCTGTAGATCTTTTCAGAATTTTTTCTTCTAAATAAGTATAGTAATAAAATTCTATGATATTTTAATGGGCATATAATAATAGAGTGCACACACTGAACATGATTCATGGTGTCCTTACCAAAATGAGTCTCCCTCCTGCGGCTTCTTCCTTGTTCTTTTTCTCCTGTTTAAACTAACAACATAATGGTACTACCATCATGGAAGATGAGATTGTAACACACACCTGTCCAAAGACTGTGTCATTCATTATTAGGGAGCATAAAAATGCCAGGGAGTCTGCTCATCTCAATAAAATTTTACTTTGGGGTGGCGGAACTTGTCTTGCACTACATAAGCTAAGCTCAGGCTTCTAGTAATGTTTCTGGATGACAAATGTCGCTTATATAGGACTTTCATTTTATCCTCAAGGATCACGGTGGGATTACATATAAGGTGTCATCTCCATGTGAAATACAGCAACCATTTTACTACCACAGTCAGACATTTTTGCAAAGGAAATAGAAAATATCATACCAATTGAAATCACAGAATGAACTCAAGGAAGTCATATTCAATTTCCTTACTTTTATGAAAATATATTTATGTCCTTTTAATTACACTTAGAAAATGGCAAGCATATCAGGTTTTTGCCTATCTAAAAGAATTCAGGTTAGCGAAAGAACCTCTACCATCATTCAGAGGCATTGATCAGTATTGAGAGGAATATAGACATAGGATATATGCCCAAAAGGTGGGGTGTTTATGAAATTAATAAAGTTTTGTATATACTAATCTCCAGAAGTCCTGATGGAAATAATAAAAATATCTTTCTAGATCCCTGAAAAATATCATCTTCTCAAAAATTCAACCATATGAACTCCAAAGCTTGTTTTGTTTTGTTCTCTTTAAAATACTCCTGCTGAGTAACCATCTGCATTATCTGAACTCTTGCTTTTGTCCAACACAAGTTAGAAAGTACTTTACCTGAGTTACTAATATGTCTTTGAAGCACGTATTATAAGAGGAATAATGGCGTAGTATGAGACATTAAGCTGCCACAGGTCTGAAGGTGATTCACTATTTGGAACTTAGACGTTAAAGCAACAAAAAACTGCAGAATCCACAGGATGAACTTCTGCAAAAATGTTGAGAAATTGCAAAAAAAAAAACCTTCATAAGCTTTCTAAAACAGAGTCAGAATTTGTGTTGGGAACATAAAGCATGTTACAGAATATTAACATTCTCCATTCTGTGATATTCAAGTATAAATATTTTCAAATGGTGATAGTTTAACGGTGTCATGGCCTAACAAAGCCTAGAAGTGCATACATAAGAAGTATCTTACAGGGAGTAAACCTACCACAGTCTACAGCTGGCTTTTTCACATCCAGAAAAGGATAAGGTCTCTCACACACCGTCCCTTAAAAGATAAGTTACCATGCATGAACCTTCTGTATTTCTTATTATTCATTCATGGTTCAAGATTTGTTTTATACAAAGTGCTTTGCATCTCTGCTTTTATCTAAACAACAGCCAAGGAAATACTGCTTTTAAGTCTCAAAAGCCCAAAACAAATTTTCTTGTAAGTATAAAGTTTAAATTAATTTGAAGATGCACAATTTTTTGCACATGACAGATCAAAGCAATATTGTCTCTATTTTTTATCAATGTAAGTACTCAATACCATGATGGTCACATGAAAGCGTGGTAAAATTTGAAGAAATGCTTGAAGGCGTTGTTTGCAACAGGGGAAGGTCCATATTTCTGTCTAAGCTTGGGTTGCCAAGACCTGAGCAAAGTGGGATTGAAAATGGCATTGGGAAGTTCTTCCTCCTCAACAAGGAAGAGTTTGTTATTACAAAGACCAGAAATCCCATGTAGCCCTTAGATGAACTTGTTGGACTCTGATCGCCTAAGAACTTTAGTATCTTTTGCTTGCAATATTCTGTCACATTACTGAGGGGAAAAAAAAGAAAAGAAAAAAAAAAGAGGAAGCAAGTTTTGGAGGGGAGTAGTAAGAGAGACACCTTGACTCTGCATACTCCAGGGGATGCCCTAGAAATTTAGTTCATTTTTACAATATTGTTTACCTATTTACAGTATGGACTCTGTACAGTGAAGAAATCAAAAGCAAGACCTGCTATACTGTGAGAATATTAAAATATGTTAAAACATATACAGTAGGAAAGGAATTCTAAATTTTCTATAGGAAGTTCAAAGGACAAAGGTTTATAAGGGGAATCTTAGACATTAAAGGAAAAGGAATATTTTTCCCCAAAATTTTTCTGTCTTTAATATAGAAAGGAGGAATTCTGTGATAAAAAACAGCTTCTTATTATCATCAAAAATTAGTCAACCAAGCTTTGGCTCTGATTAGATAAATTCAGATACTTTTTGATTCACATAAGGCTTGACAAAAGTGAAAAGCATGCCGACAATGACCTTTGCTCAAATTCATTGCAGAGAATCTGTTCCTGTAAAGACAAAATCTTGCACGGCTTCAAACCATTCTCGTAGATACAATGCTGAAAACTTAATAGCTCTCAGTTTTAAAGGAGACACTTTATTTCATACCTTTAAAAAAGTAGCATTTTTTTAATAAGAATCCCATTTTATTTATAATATCCTGTTGCTTCTAAAGTAGGTTCTTTCATTGAAAAGAGAATTCTAATACCCCTTTTAAGTGAAAGCAATAAAATATGCCATTGTATTTATGTGCATCAGTCACCAGTTTGTAGGCAATACAGAAATTAACAAATGTGAGAGCCTTTCACAAAAGAGCCTTTTAACCTGCTCAGCAGGATCCTGTTATTTAGAGAGATGTGAAAATATTATGTGTGTGCCTATGTAACATTTTTCTCCCATGAAAACTGCCTGGTTTTCTTCTCTTGTCAATCCTGAAAGGACAGCTCAGTACCTCTTTGTGCTTCCATATATACTCTAGCTATCAAAATGGTGATTTTTTATCAACTGAAAAATGGTTAAAAATAACCTGTGTCCACTAATATTTGCAGCATTTTCTGTGGGGGAAAAAAACCTTTTTAATACGGAAAATATTTTAGCCGTAAGTTCACTAACATAAATATATTTTGTTTAAAAATATAATGAATTACATTAATATTATAATAAAATTATTAGAATTGCTTATCAAGTCTAACACTGACTTAAGAGCGAATTCCTTTTCATTGAACTGAAATGAGTCTGTGAGTGACAATTTCAAAATTTATTCAGTTCATATGAGTATGTGATTTTATGTGCTGAAACCATTCTTTTTTATGCTTTTAGAAACATGTTGGTCAGCGTAGTCTATTCCACTAGGTAACACTACATTTGTAAACAGTCCAGACCCACAGGGCTTTGGATGTGCACTGAAATACTGGTATGGGTACAAGTATGTGTGAGCATGTGACTTACACATATGTTCTTCCTGTACTTACAGTATAAGGGTAATTTATAACCTGAATGTGCTCATATAAATGGTTAGAGGATGGAAAATATCCTCATCAGCTGGAAACATCTGTGAATAGAGTACAAACTGTACATCCCATGGAAAAGAGAAAAGCACCAGATTTGTAGTGAGTGTATTATTTTAGCTTTAAGATAGCATACTGATGCGAGCTAACAATTTATTGATGCAACAGAAATTGCTGTGTAAATTACTAATGGATCAGTAACATTGCCACTGTTTAAAGGCAAGATATTTGGCTTTAAATGTAGTTGCACTTTTTTTTACAAGTGTTTTTAGAAAGTGGTCATTAGTTGCAATTTCTGAAATATAATTTGCTTTGAGCTGTACATTTGTGGCATTATTAATGTGTATATATATATATATATATGTAATATCAGTCCCTTTCAGTTTATTGCTCACCTATTTTGACTTTGACAGAAGTTCTTTGCTCTACTGCAATTGTATTTTTAAAGTGATAGATTTCACTAGCAGTGCTATTACAACCACAGAATGATATGAATAATTTTAAGATGTGATGAAATGATTTTCTTATCTTGCTTAATGACAATGCTGCTTATGCAGTGTGCCAAATTACCACTAAGGGATATTTTAAATGACTTCAATAAATCTTAAAATGATTTTCAGATATCACTTAATGCCTTTCAGTTGACATAACAAATGAACCATTTCAGATTTCATTGAAAGCTCTTTAGTATATGTCACCAGCCTATTTTGGAATAGTTTCAAAATATTACAAATTGCAGTAAATCATTCTAAGACACCCCAGGAACAATTCTACAATTATAAAGTATTATGAGATGCTTTGTAAATCATCGTAGATTGCATATCAACTTGTGTTTTTGTCACATAACAGAAGCAATAGAAATAAAAATCTGTCTTAGTGAAACATTCCCTTTTCCATCATATCACTTTGTCTAACAGTTTCTCATGTTGACACATTATGAGTCTGTAATGAGTAGAGTTAGTTTCTAAATTAATTTGCCAGAATTTTATATTTAATGGTGTGATATCAGAGTCCTCATGGAAGAACTGACCACATTATTGTTGCCTACAGAACAATGTTAGCAGTCTTCAGACATAGAAGAGCTAAGGCCAAGAAATGGAAAATACTTTTCTAAATTATGTGGCTAGTGAAAGGCTGTTAAAAAGCATTTATAATCATTAAATACAATATAAAAATTTCTGCAATTTATATTTTTTCCATCTGGACAATATACACAATACAGACTGAGAAATACTTTTATCACCTTGAAAAATTTTTAAACTAGATAATATCATGTAACAGCTCTCCACTGGATTCTGAGTATGACTTGCCCCTATTTAGTGCAAAAGATACAAAGATTAAGTGCAAAGATGCACTAAAAATATAATGAAGTGCAATCTTATTACTTGTAGTATGCCTGAAAAATAAAAATACAGTAAAGTATAATAAATAACAGTCCTAGGATTACTACTCAAATTATGATACATGACATTCACTAATAATACCCATTTAAAAAAAATATTTGCTGGGTCTATTTTTATTTCCTCATCTGCCCACAATTTAATGTCTGTGTTTGTCTTTTATTGAACTACAAGTGTGATTCAAAGGTCAAAACCGACTGAATCTTATGCATGTTACTTTGCTGATGACAATGTTACTAAAGAACCAATTGTGAAAATTTCTTTTTGAAAACTTTATGGCTGTGTCAGAAAGCAAGTACTGCTTCTTCCAGACTCCAAAGAATCTCTTTTGACAGAGAAACACTCATATTGAAAGCAATTAGCAGAGACGTAATGTTAGAAGATAGACAATACAAATAAAAGTACATACGCCTATAACCGTTTCCTGGACAGAGAAGCCTGAGGGCATAGCAATACTACAATCTACTTTCAATACTAAAATAATCACAGAACTGAAATGGCAGGTACAATACCATGTGTGATAGACAAGCTTTCTTGCACTGTTCTAGCAATGTATTTCATTTCTGACCTGTGAACTCTTGCTTTTCCAGTCCTAAGACTCTCATGAGCACAGATTATCAATCATGCGAAAATATATTCTGATTTTGTGATACAGACAAATATTCACTGAAGATTAAATTAAGAACCAAACTCATTGCATGTGTGACCTAGTTCAAATGTCAACACAAATTGCTGCTGGAGAAAGGCTGGAGAACTGAACCACTGTGACGTCTAGTTTCTTAAATTTAATGTCTTGTTTTTTTGTTTTTAACTGCATTTTCTCTTTTGCTACTCTCTGTTAGCAAAACCAGGGAAGTCATGTCTGCCTGTGTTTTTGACAGGACGTACCAGAGGTAAGAATGAGCACAGAAAAGGAAACAGACTCACCATTTTTGTTCTATGCCTAGGAGAGCCACTCTTGGCTCTCAGAGAGAAAAGAGGCCTTCCAGGTTACTTTGTCATCATAGACACCTTGCTAGCCTGTATGAATGGAATATTTTCTGACATGTGTGCCTTAGGAAAAGAGTAATATGTATTGAATTCAACTTCCATCAAAAGTGTTTCATTAGGCTAGAGGAAGAGTAATATGTTTGCTCCCTTCACAATACATCATGTTCTTTCCTACAGAAATAATTTGTACTGTGAAAAACTGCTACAAGAGAAGGGTAACCACCAGACCAATAGCTGCTTTTAAATATCTTCTGGTAGTGTAATTGGGAGGAAGCAGGGAAGACAGAGCCAAGTGATCTTGCATTAAAAGATCCATCAAACTTGAGTGAAAAAAATAGAAAAGTGAAAGTGCAGTAAGAAGGAAAGCATTTTTATTGTTCCAATAAATTGTTTAATAGTGAAAAATCTGTGATATCGGGTTCATTTCAACAAACACTGTTTTCAACATAGATCATGTACATACATTTTACTTTAATCCATCAGACATACCTGATGTCTAGTGCTTGCTTACAGTGATTAGTCTATCAGTTGCCTCTGGAAATCGCTTCTCCAGTCATTTTGTCCATGCTGTCATTGCAGTGATTTCTTCTGTGTTTCCTTTTGATTTTCTGAAGCTAGTTACCCTCAGGTACTAGCCATGTGATTTTAAAAAAAAAAATTCATGCCTCTTTTATGAAGCCAGATCATCTTACTTCTTCGAAGCAGTCCCAGATTGTCAGCTTTTTCTCCTGTCTTGGGGATATACTTTTTAAGTAGTTGTTCTGTGGTAAATGGGGCTTTTTGCCAGGATTCCCTATTTAAGCTTAACTGAATTCACAAAGTATTCCATTCAATCCTCAGGCCAGCCAAAGACAAAGGAATTAAATATTACAGTGACCCTAGAATAAAATAGTTTAATTTGTCAATTATTGGAAGAAACAGGAAGGAAATATTTGGTTTCAAGATCAGATCTGTTTAAAATCTTAAATTATTTTTGTGCAGAAGTAAACAGACACTGGTAAAATTCACAGCTATTATTAGTTTGGAATGAGTTGTGAATCTGTGTCAGGACAGAGAAGAGAAAAGTGACAGATTAGCAAAGTGAACAAAAGAGCAACAAAAAGAAATTGAATCCTGACAAAATGAATTGTATAAAGACACTCCCATTCTGTGTAGAAAATATTGGGAAATCATGAACGCTGAGAGAAAATGCACAGCATATAGCAAAAAATATTGTGGAAAGCATTGAAGGTCTAATTATCAGAAATACATTTCCTAAGATTTTTATCTAAGGAGGAGGAGAATTGTTTGACATGAAGTCTCAAGGTTTCATCTAGTTTGTGCTCTTCATGTACAGCTACAAAGGTGACATTCCTACAAATACAGTTTGCTGGTTTTGTGGATTTTTGCTAAGGACACGCCATTCATTCAGAAACTTAAAACGAAATTCAGCCTTTGCCCACTGATATATTTTCTTAGCTCAGAAAAATTTGCACAACCTGCAGAACGATATTGTGTGATAAGTTAAATCTCTGTTGCTCTTTTGATTCATTTTAATAGACTACCTTTTCTTTAGAGACCATAAACTGCATGGGAAATTCCAAAAAGTGTCAAGACTCATAATTTGAGTCTATTACCTATGCCATATTAATTTTAAGAGGACAAGATAGATTAAACCAAGTTGAATTAGTTAGGTATAACTGACAATACCTCCTGTTCTAAGATCTTAGTCTTAATTGTTCTGTTAACTCTAACATATTAACTGTCCTGAATATTTTATTATCTTCTGCCTCATGTCAAATTAAGAACAAACTACTTTTAAACAAACAAACAAAAAAAACTATACCTTTTCTTAAAGCAAGTCTAAGAGGAAAAGCTGAATTTCTCAATGTGTTTAAGATGTTTAAAAAAATGCAACGATTTCTTTGAGAATTTTTGGCACCTCGGAGGTTTGAAATAGAAACCTGATATGTGGCAGGAGGATATGAAGGAATCATAACTGATTTTTCTGCTTCCTCTGTTTTACTTATCTACTCCAGCTTCTAAAAAATCTTCATTTTCCACTTGTTTTGTAGAACCAAATATATTTGCTAATAAAATATCTGTGTGCCTTATCTGAATTGAGTATGTTTTAGGATGTTGACACAGCTCCGACATCCACAGTGCACACATGCTTCTGGGCTTGATTCAGACTCAGAGAATTACCAGTACTTTGAGGAATGTTTTTTTTCTGCTCATCTCTCAGCACTGGCAGACCCAGAGGAACCTGTGTTGCTCTGGGAGTCAGAACACAGCCTCACCACTCTATGTTAATGTCCAGTCCTCAGCCCTGATTCTACAATGTTTCATCATAATCCTTAATTCATATCCTTGTGGTTGTTGGTTAAGTCATGCTGAACCAATTTGATAGCCTTTTATGAGGACATAAACCAGTGGACAGATGATGGTAAAGCAGTGGATGTGGTCTATCTCGATTTCAGTAAAGCATTTGACACAGTCTCCCACAGCATCCTCGCAGCTAAACTGAGGAAGTGTGGTCTGGATGATCGGGTAGTGAGGTGGATTGTGAACTGGCTGAAGGAAAGAAGCCAGAGAGTGGTGGTCAATGGGACAGAGTCCAGTTGGAGGCCTGTGTCTAGCGGAGTCCCTCAAGGGTCGGTACTGGGACCAGTACTATTCAATATATTCCTTAATGACTTGGATGAGGGAATAGAGGGTACTGTCAGCAAGTTCACTGAGGACACAAAACTTGGAGGAGCGGCTGACACCCCAGAAGGCCGTGCTGCCATTCAGAGAGATGTAGACAGGCTGGAGAGTTGGGCGGGGAGAAATTTAATGAAATATAACAAGAGCAAGTGTAGAGTCCTGCATCTGGGCAAGAATAACCCCATGTACCAGTATAAGTTGGGGGCAGACCTGTTGGAGACCAGTGTAGGGGAAAGGGACCTGCCGTTCCTAGTGGACAGCAGGATGACCGTGAGCCAGCAATGTGCCCTTGTGGCCAAGAAGGCCAATGGCATCCTGGGGTGTATTAGAAGGGGTGTGGTTAGTAGGTCAAGAGAGGTTCTCCTCCCCCTCTACTCTGCCCTGGTGAGGTCGCATCTGGAATATTGTGTCCAGTTCTGGGCCCCTCAGTTCAAGAAGGACAGGGAACTGCTAGAGAGGGTCCAGCACAGAGCCACAAAGATGATTAAGGGAGTGGAACATCTCCCTTATGAGGAGAGGCTGAGGGAGCTGGGTCTCTTTAGCTTGGAGAAGAGCAGACTGAGGGGTGACCTCATTAATGTTTATAAATATGGAAAGGGCAAGCATCATGCGGATGGAGCCAGGCTCTTCTCAGTGACATCCACTGACAGGACAAGGGGCAACAGGTGCAAGCTGGAACACAGGAGGTTCCACATAAATATAAGGAAAAACTTCTTTACAGTGAGGGTAACTGAACACTAGAACAGGCTGCCCAGGGAGGCTGTGGAGTCTCCTTCTCTGGAGACATTCAGAACCTGCCTGGACGCGTTCCTGTGTGACATGATCTAGGTGCTCCTGCTCCGGCAGGGGGATTGGACTATATGATCTTTCGAGGTCCCTTCCAATCCCTAACATTCTGTGATTCTGTGATTCTGCTGTTGACTGCAACTCTTTGGATGCAGCTATTCAGCCAGTTCCTTATCCATCTAACAGTCCATCCATCAAACCCATAGCTCTCCAAATTAATGGCAAAAATGTTGTGTGGGACCAAATCAAAGGCCTTACAGAAATCCAAGTAGATGACATCAGTTGCTTTTCCCTTGTTCACTGATGCAATCACTCCATCATGGAACACCTCTAGATTAGTTAGGCACAATTTGCCCTTGGTAAAGCCATGTTTGCTGTTTCTAATCACCTTCCTGTCTTCCATATGTTTTGACATGTTTTCCATGTCAAAAAAAGTCTTGCTCCATGATCTTACCAGGCGTAAAAATAGGGCTGACTAGTCAGCAATTCCCAGGGTCCCCCTTTTTACCCTTTTTGAAAATGGGTGCAATGTTCCCTTTTCTTCAGTCATGGGGCACTTCACTCAACAGCCTTGACTTTTGAGATGTGATGGACAGTGGCTTAGTAACTACATCTGCCAGTTCCCTCAGGGCCCTGGGATACATCTTGTTTGGTCCCATGGCCTTGTGTATGTTCGGGTTCCTCAGGTGGTCTCCAACCTGATCTTCTCTTATGATAAGAGGGACTTCACTTCTCCAGTCCCTGCCTTGAGGTTCAGGGACTTGAGAGATGTGGGAAGAGTGATTACCAGTGAAAACTGAGGCAAAAACTGCTGATGAGTACCTCAGCCTACTCAGTGTTTGTTCTCACTAGTTCGGCCTTATTTATCAGCGGGGTAAATTTTCTTTAATCTTCCTTTTCTGATCAACAAATGTCTTGAAATCGTTGTTACTATTCTTCACATCCCTTGCCAAATTCAGCTCCAACTGTCCCTTAGCTTTCCTAATCCCATCCCTACACATCCAGGCAGCATCCCTGCATTATTCCCAGGATACATGTCCCTGGTTCCGCTGCTTGTGCATTTCCTTATTATATTTCAGTTTGACGAGGAAAACTTTACTCAGCCATGCTGGTCTCCTGCCTTCCTTGCCTGATTTCTTACCTGTGGGAATTGAGAGCTCTTGTGCTCTAAAAAAAATGTCCTTAAAGAGCTGGCAGCTCTGTTCAGCTCCTTTGTCCCTGAGGGCAGTTTCCCAGCAGGTCCCATCCTCTAATTCCCTAAGTTCACTCTCCTAAAATTCAAGGTCTTGACTTTACTCTTCACCTGGCCCATATCCCTCAACATTGTGAATTCCACCAGGGCATGATCACTGCAACCTAGACTGCTGCCAATCTTGACACCTCTGATTATTCCATCCATGTAGCAAGCCTCTCCTTTGGTTGGATTAAGAAATTATCCTTAATGCAGTCCAAGAATCTCCTGGACTGCCTAGAGCTTTCTGTGCCACTTTTCCAGCAGATGTCAGGATGATTGAAGTCCCCTAGCAGGACTGGAGCCTGCAAGCATGGTGCTTCCTGTAGTTGAATTAAGAATGCTTCATCAACAGGCTCCTCTTGACTGAGCAGCCTATAGTAAACACTAACGATGAGGTTTCCTTTGTTGTCTTGGCCTCTTAATTTTTACCCATAAGCTCTCAACTCACTCATCACTGTTTTTCAAAGACAGCTCTGTGTAGTCAATCCATTCTTTTACATAGAGAGCCACTCCCCTCACCCTTCCTTCCTTGCCTGTCCCTTCTGAACAATTTATAGCCTTCAATTGCAGTGCTCTAGTTATGTGATACATCCCACCAGGTTTCAGCAATAGCGTTTTGATCACAGCTTTCTAGCTGCACAGTGGCTTCCAGCTCCTCCTGCTTGTTACCCATACTGCATGCATGGGTATAGAGGCACTTCAGTTAGCCTATCAACCATGTTACCTTTTTAGAGGAACAAGCCATAATTCCTTTGAGGAATTTCATAAGTGTTTCCCTGTTGGTTCCTAATGTATCAGCAGCCTATGACTCTTTGTTACTGAAAACTCTGTCCCATTCCCTCTCTATATCTAGTTTAAAGCTCCCCTTATGAGTCTAGCAAGCTTGTTGGTTAAGACTCTCTAGTTCCACTTCATCAGGTGAATCTCATAAGCTCCCAACACACCCAGCTTCTCAAAGGTAAATCCATGATCACAGAAGACAAAACCTTAAGTATGACACCAGCCATGCAGCCAGGCATTCACGTGTTCAATTTGTCTCCTCCTTCCTGAGGAGAACAGCACCTGTGCTCCTGATCCTAACATCGTTCCAAGGGATATACAGTCTTTTTTGATAGTTCTGAGTTGTCTAGCCACAGTATCATTGTACCCTACATGGAATAGTAGGAGCAGATGATAATCTGTAGGGTCCACCAGGCTTGATGGTCTGTCAGTGATGTCACGAATGCAAGGCAAGACTCCTGGTAGGCAGCAAATTTCTTTAGAGAAATTGTCTGGATGGCAAATGGGTGCTTCAGTGCCTCTCAGTTAGGAATCTCCAATTACTAATACTTTATGTGCTTTTCTGGCGGCACTGGTTCCAATGCGTGGTGGTTGGATTAACTTTACATTGTTCGCTTTTCCTGGATCTTGTCTGTTATTCACATGCTCTTCATTCTCCAACTGCAGTTGTATCTTATGTAGGGGCACTTTAGGGGAAGGGGGAAGGTTCTTACTTCTGCCCCCAGGAGAGACAAGGGTCCAATCTCCTTCATCTTGTGGGTTACTTGAGTCAGTCAGCTTGATGCCGAGTTCAGACTTATCTTGCCCTTGCACAGCCTTAAAGCAGCGCTGTTGCTCAGACTGGGACAGTGTATAATACTATGTATTGATCTCCTGCTCACATAATAAATGGATGGAAAATGTTTTGGCATCTTAGATGTGATTTTCTGACTGTAGCTATTACGATAAAAAAGGTACTTTTCCATAGTTTTTCTCATTACAATGTTATTTTAATCAAATATTAAAAATTAATCTAAAAGGCAAAGCACTTGCAACAGTGGTGCCATTGTCTCTTTCTGCAACATGAGCATTGACTTCTTGCCACAGTAAATTACTTACAATACAACACTAGATGAAGTAGTGAAAGCTGAAAATATGCCTTCAGGCATCAAAACACCAGGGGATTAATACTAATGTTTCATTTACATGCAAGAAAGGAAATGTTATGTTGCTCAGCTTCACAGAGGAGCAGAGAAAGAGGCAGAAAGAAACCTATTTTCCTTGCATACATTAAAAAAAGAAAGAAAATAATTTTTCAGACCTGAAAATATTACCCACAGCAATTAGTATTCATGCCAAAAAATACTCCCACATCAAATTCAGGTCTCAGGTTAAATACTAAGGGCCTTAACATGCATTTTGGTGGGGGGAAACCACACCACCACCACTGTATTATTTCTGCTTGAGTAGTACTGTATCCTTTGTCTCCCTTCCTAGGCTTTGTAAAACACACTGTAATGTCACCATTCACAATATATCCCTTTTAATTCCTCATGTAACAGAAGAAATGTGAGCAAGATAAGACGAATGCTTTGTTTTAGGGAGTTTTAAGTAGGTTAAAACACAGAAAAGCTCTTTTGTCCCATGCCTATAAAAACTCTTCACTAGCTTATTCCTGAAGGGACTGGAAAGCAGACTGTCTGGCTTTTTTAAAATAACGCTCTCTACTCTAGCAATGTTTTTTTCTGATATGACAGATTATGGTCTCTAATACAACATTACAATAATTCTGAGTTCTCATTTTAACCACTAGATCCAGAAAATGCATAGCTAATCATACTTTTCTGCCTTTAGTAGGATCTGGGTTTGTGGGTTTATTCTGCCCAAAGACCACCAACAGACAATGAGAATGTAATGTTCCCTTTCTTTGGAAAATAGTAATAAGTTAAATGCAGGATGTTCATCTTAATTTTTGATTTTATTTTTTTTTGTGCTCCAGTTAGACCAAAATAATACAAATTACTCACGAGGAATAAACATGATTAATGTAATCTCAGTTATCAGACAGATATAGTTCTACATCATGAGGCTCTTAAAGGTCTCTTGCCTCAAAAAGATGCTGTCAAATGTTTTCTGAAGTTTTTAATTCTTGTTTATTCATTGTGGCTTATGCTACCCTATCAAAAGCTTGAGGAAAAATACCCTCCATCTCATCCAAGCCTGCCAATTTTACACTTTTCTATTTGGCAAGCATTGATCTTTCTTTGAATAGTCCTAGAATTGACACTGCTGTTTTATTTTACAACAATGCACATTTCTATTTCCTGGTGCACAGAAAGCCTTATTATACGAAAACATCTCTGATCAAAAGCTTGACAGATAGTTACAGAATGGGCTACATGAACAAAAAGATGTCTTTTGTTTATTTGTCAACTGCAGCTCAGAAAAGCCAAAAGAGGGAGCATACCACATTGTTTTTGTGGTCCCATAAAAACCTAATAACTTTTCCAAATGTTTTCATCTTGAATTATTTTTAAAACGCTATAGCTAGAAAAGTAGTTGGGAGAAATATCTTCCTGTGCTAAATGCAATTAGCTTGCTACAGCTCTGACTTTATTTCTGAAAATAACCACAAATAGTTGCAGATGATTCTATGTTTCTAAGTTTATTGTTGTAGTCTACACACACATAAGGACAAAATATTTAGTAGGCATCTGTAAAATTGATCCTTCGATCAGAAAACTAACAAATGGCTTGCTACTTGAGTATTTTTTCTAATGGTATGCTAAGGTGAAAACAAATATCTAGGGATGGTGGCAGCAATCCTATTTTAAAGTATCATCTTTCTCCGTTGAGGGGAAAAAAAAAGAATTTAAATTCTGCAGTACCTGAAGCGGTAATCTTACATTTGGTTAAGTACAAAGAAAAAGCACTGAGTCATTCAAAATCAAACATTTCAGTAATTAAACCAGAGAATCAGGGCTCTGTTTCCTTTCTGATATTGTTTGGGGTTTGTTACTACAAGGAGGGTTTAACACATCATAAAGATTAACTTTATATGAGAAACTGTTGAAAAATCAATGTTTTTTTAAAGTTTAAAAATATCTTACGGTCAGTCTGCAATGAAACATCAAACAGATTTTTAACAGTGCATAATGGAAAAGTGTGTTCTTAAACTAAGCTGGGATTTTCAAAATTATCTAAATCAGTAAGTCTGAAAAGCCCAATTTTCTTTATAAAATTATTTTTCTATTTTCACAGCCATTTACCATACACTTTCAGTAGAAAGGTCATCCTTTATTACTGTCACAAGTTCTGCAAAGATATATGATACCTCAAAGCTTAAACACTTTATTGTCAAAGATTTATGTACACAATTTCCAGTCCGACATATGGGAAGTTTTTTGTTAAATATTCTGAGTATTTTGTAAAAGATGCTAGACTCTAGAAGCCCCCCAATTTCACAGTAGACTAAATATATTGATACTATAAAAGTTCATACTAGTTTTCTGATTTTCAAGTCTTTTTTCATCTTACTGTTACACTGTTTGACAGACAAATATTTTAACAATCTATCCAAAGCAAATTATTTTATGTTGGCTTGAATTCTTTCACTTTTGTACAAAAGCAGATGCACAAATCATGGAGAAACATCCACTAAAATGACTAGCTTAGCATGCATGCAAAAGAAACCTAATGTAGACACTTTTTTGAGAAAAAAAGTCAAATGGTCAACAATGTAATTCATAAATGGAAGACCAGGATGCAGAACCTTTTAGCCCATGTTCCACATAATCAGAATATTCATTAGTATTCTGACTACTGCCCTGAATCTATTCACTGTCATCAGTCACTGATTATTTTGAAAGAGATCATCCTGTGAAGTCAAGGGGGAAAGACTTCTTAAAAAGATGCTCTATCCCCGTGATTTTCTTCATGACTGAAAAAAATCACAAGTGAACAGGCTGAAGAATTGTAATCCTGATTTGTTTATGAATGTTTGCTTTCTGCTTCAGAATTAAATCAAATATTCTGGAAGTTTTCAATAAAAAAAGGAACTGGGCTCTGTGAGGGTACTCTGCACTTTCTCTAGACAGATGGCATTTGATATATGACAGCTACATTAAGTTTCTTTTCTGCCCATTGTCCCAGGGAAAATTTTTTTGTGTCGGGCCACTCCCACCTGGATGGCCATTACCTGAACTACCTGCCTCATCATTAGACTGAGCTTTTATGATAGGATTCCGAGAAGGCCAAATAATACCACTAGTAGTTATCACATCACACATAAAATATAGCCAGTAGTCTTCTTTCTGTGAGGGTGTGTTCACATCCACACATAGGCATTTTCCTAGTTGTACAGATCCTCTGAAATTAACTGTCTCTTTTCTGTCTTTGATTTCCTTCTCAAAAGAGGTAATGCCAGGACTTGTTTTCATGGCATTAAGAAAATGTTTCACTCCTGTATTTAGAAGAATGGAGGAACACAAAAGCTTAGGATTGTAAGTGAAAGCCTGTGCTAAAGACTAATTTGTTCCTGGAGTTCATGAAGTTCTTGCTGGGTCCATTCTCTGCCTAATGAAAAATGATGCCAGGAGCAGATGTTAAGAAGCAGAAAGATTTTATAAAATACAACAGTATTTTTTTTTTCAGCCTTCTTTGCCTTTTTTTTTCTGCCCTGCTAAGCCAGTGGGTTCTCATCTAAGCGCATGTTTGAAGTCACAGGCCAGTCAAGTCATGGGCCACACAGAAATCTCTTGACACGGCAAGGTCAGTGATATCAACTTCTACAGAATACAGCACATTTGTTAAAATAGGACTAATAAAGAAGGATGATTGCAAGGTCATATTTAAATGTAGAGAATAAATTAATAGCCAGAAATAGAGAAGGTGCAGTGACTATATCAGATGCATATGGAGAGCTGTATTCTCACCATCTCCATTCATCACTAGCAGGAATTGAGGAATTGCAGCATTTTTCCTTTCTTTAGTCTTCTGCCACAAACGAAGCTTTCCCTAGTCTAATGTCACATGATAAAGTCCAACCTGGTAATTTTGTTGCCACCCTGAACATTTATGAAAGCAAGTTAGTGCTGGATGTTCATGATGAAATATTCTCGACCTACCTCTTGCCTCACAAGTTCAACAGAGACCTACATTCCTCATTGTCTCTTCTTCCCCTGGAAAGGGCAAAAATGACACAAGCTCACAACTACAGGCATACGTAATCTTTTATTTTCTACTAAAATGGTGATAAGCACATGATGATTAATGAAATTGTCATCCTCTGCAGGAGACATGGGACAACTGAAAAGAATTTTTTAAATGAGTGCAAATCTGCATTGGGGTAAAAGGAGCACATTTTGCACAGAGGAAGAGAAATTAAAAACATCTATAATGTTCTTTGATTTTTTGTTAGAGCAGCATTAGTTGATGGGAAATCAGTTAAAATGCTTTGAATAGTTCTCCTGGAATTTTGCAGTGCCCACTTTAAAAAGTGACTGAAAGGAGACTTGGATTAAAGTGCAATCAGTGTCTTATGCTATATGTACTTTGTTCCATTCAAAAACATCCTTGGAACATTCTTATACAATATTTAAATTCAAAGAGAGGTAGAAAGGACCCGTGGTGTAAGCTATGAAGAGCAAAATATCCTAGATATAATTAAAATTTCACATGGTGCTTTTCACACTGTAACACTGCAGCTGCACCTCTTTGGTATCTTGAACATCTAACAAAGATGCCGTGTAAATGTCCACATAGACCTTTATTTTGCTGTACATTTTTACACATTAATGTTTCCTAAAAAGTAAATAGAATTTAACAAAATGCAACATTTATTCATGTCATGGTTTAACACCAGCTTGCAACCAAATACCACACAGCTACTCGCTCACTTCCACCTGGTAGAATGGGGAAGACAATTGGAAGGGTAAAAGTGAGAAAACTTGTGGGTTGCGATTTTAATAGGTAATGCAAAACCTGTGTGCACAAGCAAAGCAAAACAAGGAATTCATTCACTACTTCCCGTTGGCAGCTGTTCAGCCATCTCCGGGAAAGCAGGGCTCCATCACATGTGACGGTCACTTGGGAAGACAAACGCCATCATTCCGAATGCTCCCCCCCCTTCTTCTTCTTTCCCCAGCTTTATACGCTGAGCATGATGTCATATGGTATGGAATATCCCTTTGGGCAGTTGGGGTCAGCTGTCCTGGCTGTGTCCCATCCCAACATATTGTACACCGCCAGCCTACTTGCTGGTAGAGCAGTGTGAGAAGCAGAAAAGGCCTTGACTCTGTGTAAGCACGGCTCAGCAATAATGAAAACATCTCTGCATTATCAACACACTTTCCAGCACAAATCCAAAACATAGCCCCATACTAGCTACTGTGAAGAAAATTAACTCTACGCCAGCCAAAACCAGCACAATTCACCAAGGAAATTACTGAATCACAGAATCACAGAATACTTAGGGTTGGAAGGGACCTCTGGAGATCATCTAGTCTAAGCCCCTGCCAAAGCAGGTTCACCTAGAGCATGTTGCACAGGATCGCATCCAGGCAGGTTTTGAATATCTCCAGAGAAGAAGACTCCACAACCTCCCCGGGCAGCCTGTTCCAGTGTTCTGTCACCCTCAAAGTAAAGAAGTTTTTCCTCATATTCAGATGGAACTTCCCATGTTTCAGTTTGTGCCCATTGCCCCATCCTCTGGACTCGCACCCTTAAGATATTGGTAACCATTGATAAGATCCCCTCTCAGTCTTCTCCAAGCTAAACAGACCCAGCTCTCCCAGTCTTTCCTCATGAGAGATGCACCAGTCCTCTAATCATCTTTGTAGCCCTTCACTGGAGTCTCTCCCATATTTCCTTGTCTTCCTTGAACTGGGGAGCCCAGAACTGGATACAGTAGTCCTGATGTGGCCTCACTAGGGCAGAGTAGAGGGGGACGCTAACCTCCCTCAGCCTGCTGGCCACACTTTTCCTAATGAACCCAAAATACATTGGCCACAAGGGCATTTTGTTGGCTTATGGTAAACTTGCTGTCCGACAGGACTCCCAGGACCTTCTCTGCAGAGCTACTTTCCAGCAGGTCAACCCCCAACCTGTACTGGTGCATGGGGTTATTCCTCCTCAGGTGCAGGAACCTACACTTGCCTTTGTTGAATTTCATTAGGTTCCTCTCCACCCAACTCTCCAGCCTGTCCAGGTCTCGCTGAATGGCAGCACAGCCTTCTGGTGTGTCAGTCACTCCTCCTAGTTTTGTGTCATCAGCAAACTTGCTGAGTGTACACTCAGTCCCTTCGTCCAGGTCACTGATGAATAAGTTGAACAAGACTGGACCCCGTAGTGACCCTTGGGGAACATCGCTAGCTACAGGCCTCCAACTAGACCTAGCACCACTGATCACAACCCTCTGAGCTCTGCCATTCAGCCAGTTCTCAATGCACCTCACCATCCACTCCTCTAACTCACACTTCCTGCGCTTTCCTACAAGACTCTTATGAGAGACAGTGTCAAAAGCCTTGCTGAAGTCAAGGTAGACAACATCCATTGCTGTCCCATCATCTACCCAGACAGTCATGCCATCATAGAAGCCTATCACATTGGTCAAGCATGATTTCCCCTTGGTGAATCCATGCCAACTACTCCTGATAATCTTCTTTTCCTCCACATGCTCAGAGACGACATCTAGAAGGAGCTGTTCCATCACCTTTCCAGGGGTGGAGGTGAGGCTGATCGGCCTGTAGTTTCCTAGGCCCTCCTTCCTGTCCTTTTTGAAGACTGGGATGACATTGGCTTTCCTCCAGTTCTCAGGCACCTCTCCTGTTCTCCATGACCTTTCAAAGATGATGGAGATGATTGGCTTGGCAATAACATCTGCCAGCTCCCTCAGCACTCATGGATGCATCCCATTGTGGCCCATGGATTTGTGGGTGTCTAGTTTGCATAAATGATCTCTAATATAATCCTCCTTCATCAAGGGAAAATCTTCCTTTCTCCAGACTTTCTCTTGTACCTCAAGGGCCTCAGATTCCTGAGGGCCAGCATTAGCAGTAAAGACTGAAGCAAAGGCATTCAGTAACTCTGCTTTCTCTGTATCCTCTGTCACCAGAACACTCACCTCATTCAGCAGGAGGCCCACATTTTCCCTAGTCTTCCTTTTGCTATTGAGGTACTTCAAGAAGCCCTTCTTGTTGTCCTTGACATCCCTTGCCAGATTTAATTCCAAGTGGACCTTAGCTTTCCTCATGGCATCCCTACATACTCTGACAACCTTCCTATATTCCTCCCACGTTGTCTGTCCCTTTTGCCACATTGTCTAAACTTCCTTCTTTCATTTGAGTATTGCCAGAAGCTCCTTGCTCATCCGTGCAGGTCTCCTGCCTCCTTTGCTTGATTTCTGACTCGTAGGGATGCACTGATCTTGAGCTTGGAGGAAGTGATGCTTGAATGTTGACTAGCTCTTTTGAGTCCCCTTACCTTCTAGAGCCCTAACTCATGGGATTCCTCAAAGTAGGGCCTTGAAGAGGTGAAAGTTAGCTCTCCTGAAGTCCAAGGTTGTAATCCCACTTATTGCCCTGCTTCCTCCACAAAGGATCCTGAACTCCACCATCTCATGGTCACTGCAGCCAAATTCCTAGAATATTTATAATCTATCCAATGTACTTGAAATTTTCAGTCTCTCCAAAGGAAAAATTGATTGTCTCCTGCAAGTACTTGTCTCAATAACTTTCCTTCTGTAAATTAACCAACAGCGTTCAAAGAAACAGAGCTCATTCTGCTTTAGTTCAATTAGTCTATTTAACACTAAGTGAGTTTTTGCCTAATTATACTAGATCTCACAATTATTTTGAGTGTATATATCTTAAGACATTGAATAAAATATGATTGACAGGATACCTTTTTATGGAAAATTGCAATGGATGTACAAAATTTCACATTAAGCTCATTACAGAGAAGGATGTTGTAACTAGAATCAGCTTTGGGATCACCAAAATGTTGCTGATTGTGTGAACATATGAACAATAGTACACGTAAATCTTATGAATGGATAATGACATATGCAATATTACTTAAATGAGCAACTACCTGTGTTTGCAGCTATCAGTTTTGGATAGGTTAATATTATTTTGCATAGACCATTACTTATGTATGTACAATAGCATGAGCGCTGCACTGCCTCGTAAGAGGAGGCTCATTGTATGACATGAGCCTTGATAATCATATGGATTAATTACACAAGCAGTGTTGATGTAACCTGGAAAAGCCTATATCCAGCACTGTTTTTTCAACAGAGGAAATGCAACAATGAAGTGGTTTTGGAGGTGGGATTTACAGTAAGTCACACAGGCAGAGGGAAAGAAACTCTGAATATAACATTCTCTGGAAATGTTCTGGTGTTTCATTAATAGGCTCTTTTAGTCAGAATTTATAAAATCCTTTGTAGATGAAGATCACTCAGTTCTTTGTAATACTTATACCTCAGTACAGAAATTTAAGATAGCTGTTTCTTTAGCCTGAACACCTGGAAAAACACTACAAAAGCATAAAATGCGTAAATCAGTGCTTCATAATAGTTAGGGTTAAGTGAGAGATACCAGGAAGAATCTTCTGCTTTAGTACAGAAATTGTAATTATCTTAAATGTTCACCAATATTTTTTCTTAGATTTTTCTTTTTTTTTTTAAATAGTAACTATAGCAATATACTGCAGTATCAGTTTGGAGGGATTATTGCACCCCACGAAACTTTTTAAAAATTCAGGAAGAATTTAAAGCTTTATTCTAACATTTACCAGGTTAGATTTTTGTATCTAGTACTTTCAAAATTTGTAATGGTGTAATTGTAGACCAAAGAAGTCTTCCCCATTTCCTGTGTATACACATTTTCCTATTCTCTATATCAAACTATAACACCTGAAATTTTCACAGCTGAAAGTGAAATCTTAATAATTATTATGAACTACTTTTCATATAGAAAAGATGTACCATCTTGCACAGTAGCGGGCTAAGAAGGAGTACATGGCAATTTATAGAAGCTCATGTACCTGATACTTGAATATTCTTAAGCAGCAACTAAGATAATATTCCAGGTAATGATCTATGTTGGATGTAGTTGACTGCGCCTTCAAGTGTGCAAACTTGTGAAAAAACATAGCATCAAATAATTTGTTCCTCATTGGCACCCTGGAAACATGAATCTAGACAGATTCAAAGCATGAATTAAAAGCACTTCCAGGATTCTCACTTCTGCAATTTTTGTTAAATTTACAAATTAATATTTTCAAATACCATTTCCCTCAAGCCAGGATCCCATTGAGACTCTGTATATCAGCATTCAAGTTTCTGTTGTTGAATTAATTGCATGAAGGATATGGCCCAGTAGCATAAATAGCATACAGAATTTAAAAAATAAGAGACAACAGTAATAGTCATCTGACAAAGGCCACCTTCAACTGAAAGTATGTGATTTCATTATCAGTGAAGACAAGTTTGTTACTTTAAGCATTTTTAGGAAAGAAACACATATTTTAATATATAGGGGCAAATAACAAATATTGTTACTTGTATGGAAACTATTCTTTATGTATGATCAAGCTCTTGTATGTCCAAGGTAAGAAATAGCATCTAGGAAGATTAGTAAAAAAGGGCGGCTTCTCTCTTTTTTCTTTTTTTTTCTTTTTTTTTTTTTCCTTCTCACTGAATACCTCATAATAACAGAAACCATGTCTGGCAAAAACTAATGTTCCTTAGTTTTGCAAGTTGAAATACTACTTCAGTTTCCTCATCATGGGAAAAAATAAAAGCCAAATTATAAGTAACATTATGCAACCACCCTAGACTGATATTTGCAGTGCAGCACAGATATGCTATGCAAGTAAGATTTCCATCTTGTTCTGCTGTCTAAATAAGGCTGAAGTCCAGCTAAATCTACCAAAAAATAGCACAGTTTGAAAGCAGGAAAAAAATTGATATAGTCATGACAATACTGGTTTTTATCTAGGCTATACACTCCTACAAGGCCTCTTATAAGCAAACAGATAGGTCTTGTTTACATCAAAATTTTGAAAAGTAGATCTACCTTTTTTCCTTTTTTATTTAATAAAAAAAAAATTATCACTGATTTTCTCATCTCACTTGTTACACACCCATGTAACTCACCTATTTTATCAGTCTGTTTGTACTATAACAAATATTAGGAGAAAGATAAAGCACTGTGCTAACTCAAGCATACCTTATTATAGTCACCTTGCCTATGTAGCTGAAAAATCAACAAATATAAGCAAACTGGAAAATGTCATTTAGAATCATTTAGATCTTTAAATACATGGTAAGAATCTTCAAATTATTGCTCAGTTTAAGGTAGAACAAATATCCTTGTTCAAATTTTGGGCAGTTTCACTTACTTTTTTGTAATTTTGGTTTTACATTTACAGTTTTGAAATGACAGGACCCAGACAGAATGATACTATAGAAGGAAAAAAATCTCTAAGGAAAAGGAAGGTAAAAATTAAAATAGATTTATGACAGCCATGTTGATCAGGCATATGTGAGCTATAACCCATATGAATTATTGGGAATACTAGGATAGAAACAGAAACACTGATGATTTTTCATTTACATTACCATAAAAAGAATTCTTTAAAAGTCAGTATTAAAAATGAGCAAATAAATATTCTAGATAAGGCTGTTTTTTCAGAGCAAGTTCTTATATGTTTATACTGTTAATGGCTAGATACAGATTTCAATGTTGCTTAGGTGCCCTAGGCATTCTGTGCTAAATTGGGGTATTTGAACTTGAATATTTCCTCCATGGAATAATACAGATGAACTGTGACAGGCTAATACATACAAAAGAAGGATGTCTTTAATAATACATTCTCCAGGCTTCTAAGGGGAGCTCTTCAAGGAATCCTTAGTCTAACGCTCTGTAAAACACTAATACTAATTTCACACTAATGTGCTAAATCTGAAGACTACCACTTGCATTTATTAAAGCAAACACACACACACACACACACTTCTTTGACTTGCATTTCCAAACAATGTTTTGTACACCTGTCTCTTTAACACTTAAGCTGAAATGCACAAGAACTTCATAAGAAAAACTGTCCACCGCAGACCTGATGAACTTTTATTCTGCATATGCCTTTCCCATTTACAGAAGAGCTATTCACGTTAAAAAACTAGCCTCACTAGACTTGCTAATTAAGCCTTGGCTGCAGACAGAATGGTAAATCTCTTTAAACTGAAGTGCCATTTAAAAGACCTGAAATACTAAAAATGTGTCAGATTTGTAAAGGATTTCATTAGTTTTGTGTCTTTGCCTGTCTAAGAAACAGTTGTCAATACTCCTCTGCAGCTTTTCAGTCAGCAGGGAATCTTCACGTTAACAGAGCAAGACTGTATCTTTACACAGTTCAGGAGTCTTGTCAAAAAAATGGAACGGAGGATAACAAAAACTTGGGAGTCTCTTACCAAAAGCACAGGCTATTTGCAGGGTTAATTCTGATTAATGATAATGAGGAAATACCTGCTTAAATTGTCTGTGCATGGGTACTATTAAAAGACCCCCTGAAATGTAAATGCCTCACTAAGAAAGAACTGAAAGGTAGCAGAAGACTATTTCAGTGTGCGTTAAGTGCAAAATTGCATGATTTTTCATCTTCCTTCTTTAACTTCTGTGAGAAACAGTTAAACGGCAACTGAAAAAGGGTAATTCTTAGCATATGTTTCAGATACAGCATGCTCTAGCATGAATAGGAATTAAATGTATGTATGTATTTTAGCAAGATAACAACAGTAATAGCTATGGGATCCTGTACTTTATTTCTAACAGACAAAAATTGTCTACATTTTTGTTATGTTAGTTTTTTCCATCCTTGTCTGCATTTGTTTTGTCTATTAAGTCGGAATTAAGTTACCACATTGAGGTCTGTAGAAAACCACTAATTAGGACTTGGAAAACTTTGCCTTCCCCTCTTCCAGCCAGTGAAAACCAAAGGCAGCAAATGGTGTTCCGAAACAAATTTTGTTATGAGAGTGTCTAATAATAAGTCAAGCTCTTTTTTCCTGCTTTGAGCATTTTATTATACAATGAAAAGAATGCCTCTGTGCTTATATATATGTGGCTCTATTCTATGGCACACACTGGGTATTTAAGATCTATATATATTAATGAGTACCGTCATTGGCCACAGTTCTCTCTTTCACTAAAATAATACTTGTGGTGGAACATAAAATTAATGGGGAAGAATGGCAGAATCAATGCACTAAGAAGGGGGAGGGAGGAGATGCCTGTGTGCACGAGCTGGTGCTGTGGGTTAATTTCAGCAGACAGCTGAGCACTACACAGCCACTCACTCCCCATACCCGCCATCCCCACTGGACAGGGGCAGAGGAAAGGAAGAATAAAAGGAAGAAAACTTGGGAGGCAAGATAAATAATGCCAATAGTAATAATAATAGTAAAAATAAAAGTAATAATAGTAATAATAATAGTAATTCTTTAATAAGTGATGGATAAATGGAAGAAGAGAGAACAAAGCAAATCAACAGAAATTATGCAAAGGCAATCACTCACTACCTCCCTTGGACAGACCAATCCCCAGCCAGTTCCTGAGCAAAAGATGGCTAACTGTCCTAAAACCCTCTCTTTTCTCTTTTATTGCTGACCATGAGGTTATATGGTTTGGAATATATCTTTGATTAGTTTGAATCATCTGCTCAGTTGTGTCCCTTCCCAAACTATTGTGAACCTTCAACCTATTCACTGTGGAGGCAGAGTGAGAAATAGAGAAGTCCTTGAAGCTGTGCAAACACTGTTCAGCAAAAGCCAGAACATTAATGTGTTATCAACAGTACTGTTTAGGTTAAAAATTCTAACACATATGAGCTGCTTTGAAGAAAATGAACTCTATCCTAACCAGTCCCAGTATAGCTAGGGAGTTTATATTATAGGCCCTTCAGAAATTTGCTCCTTTTCTGAAAGCCCCTGATACTAGAATAATAGAGTTATATAGGAACAAGGGCTTTTATTTTTTTTTCTAGAGTATATGTCTAACCTTCATGTCTATTAAAAAACAACAACAAAAAAGTAATGATGCCATTTACTTGAATATGGAATTTACTAAAAGTAGTAACAGTGGAATACGTGCATGCGCCAATGTCAGAAGGCAAGAGAAAAGAAACTAAGATGATACATTTCAAAAAGTCTTGTGAGCATTTTTTTAAGCTAACTTCATGATGTTTTGAAGTACATCTCATGATCTTCAAAAGTTTTGAGTTTAAATTGCAGAGTTTTGGTGCCACAGAAACTGGAACAAGTCTTTCTATTGATTTGAGTTCACTCTAAACAGTCTAGAGTTAAATAGCTAGACTAGAATACAAGAAGGTTGCTTAGGAATATTTTGAAATGTGCCTTCTGGCATTGCCTTCCAGTACAATAAGCAGTAAATTCAGAGCAGAAAATCTGAAATTTAGACCTTTTTATACTATAGTATTTGGGAATTATAGCAATCAGTCAGAAGCAGCTTGCAGAAGCTGAAATGAAAACTGCTAAATCCAAGTTAGACATTTTAGAAGTATACTGCATTATAAGGCTGCAGAAAATCAGCAGCATGATCAGACTTATTATTGTCATCATTGTATAACCAAAGTTTATTTTTATTTACACATACTAACATATAGAAATATGCAACTTTAGTAAAGCTGTATACGCCGCGCAGGTATAGATCTAGAAAGAAGTCAGAACTCAAACATTTTTATATTAATTTTGACTTTTTTTTAAATTTTAATTTCTAAAGTTCAGAGTGACACAAAGACAAATTTTAATTTCCTTTATAAAATAAACTTTTCAGCAATGTGAAATATTAGTTACCCCTATACTAAGGTACTCTAGAAAAAACAAAATAAAGAGAGGAAACATAATATTTGAATATCCATGTGTCTCAGTGATTTAAAAGGCTCTTTGATCATAGGTGCACCTGTTCTGTGCATATTGTTATTTAGAGGTCCAGGGTCATTTTTCAGATATATCACTGAACTAATAAAAGAAGCAGCTCTTTGTTCCAAGCAAGGCAGGAGATCTTTAGATCTGATTATTCATACTGTTAGTAATATGGATAGGGAACCTACATGCTTCCATGATACGTTGACTCTCCACAAGCTTTTATGTGGCTTACAGCTACATATTATTTTTCAGAACCAGGTAATCACCATAATTTAACCACACATTGCATTCACATAGGATCTACATAAGATTTAATAGTCTAAATCGCTTATTAACTCACATTTCCAGCTGAGGCACATTTATGTTTTTAAACAAATAATGATAATTCTTTCTTAGTCTATTTTCCTGCTAATAGGAAGATTTTTCTGAGGTACTGTGGAAAGAAGTGCTGCCTACAATACACAAAATGAAACCTCGACCTTTAGAAAATGCACTTTATCTACCCAGTGAGGAACAACTAACTTCTTTACCTTTCTTCTGGATAATATGTCACTGGTGCATTTTTTTAAAAGCCCTCAACAGTTAGAATGGTAGAGATATGGTTCTGTATAAATCTATTTAAAGTATGTTTCCAGGGCAGTTCAAGTAAGGAAAATTTTTACTGATCATCTTTTCAGATTTAAACCGAACTAAGTGTTAAGCAAGGACACTCCAGCTCATGAACATTTTACACTTCTTGTATCTGCAGAAAAGGGATGTCAGGCAAATAAACTGTATTTATATCCCAGAGCAGTCATTCCACTTACAAGCAAGAATTATTAGATCAATGGTCTACATAAAAGCTCATGTAATGCCGTCTTTTAGCACTAAAAATTCTAAAGTTAGGGGCTTCATATTTTCATAGTTTACTGATATCTATGAACGGCTGAGGGAGCTGGCGTTGTTTAGCCTGGAGAAGAGGAGGCTCAGAGGTGACCTTATTGCAGTCTACAACTACCTGAAGGGAGGTTGTAGTGAAGTGGGAGTCGGCCTCTTCTCCCAGGCAACTAGCGATAGGACAAGAGGACACAGCCTCAAGCTTTGCCAGGGGAGGTTCAGGTTGGACATTAGGAAGAATTTCTTTTCAGAGTGGGTTATTAGACATTGGAATGGGCTGCCCAGGGAGGTGGTGGAGTCACCATCTCTGGATGTGTTTAAGAAAAGACTGGACATGGCACTTAGTGCCATGATCTAATTGACTTGGTGGTGACAGGGCAACGGTTGGACTCGATGATCCCAGGGGTCTCTTCCAACCTGGTTGATTCTGTGATTCTGTGATTCTGTGTTTCTGTAATTCCTGATTTTGCTACAAAAAATTCACACTTCCTGTTTTAATCTACGAAAATATAGTGTATCAACATAACAAGCAGCAGACCTTTGTTGTAGATATTATCAAAACTTTCCTTGGGAAAAAAGGAGCTGGAATTAGAATATGGAAGGAAATAAAGACAAAAATCTATTTTTTTATGCAACCCTAAGCTTATGAGGCATCAGTGGTCCTCTTTTGAGGACTCCAGTATTCCTATGCTTCGGAATTGCCTTCCAAGAGTGTTATGAGAATTTCCTATGTTTACTACATTTGTTCATTGGGATTTGTATTTACCAGAGTAATGAAATAGTCAAGAATTTAGCTGATGAACAAGTCCTGTAATTTTGTGTCTTTTTCCCTTCCACAGTGCCATCTAAACACCCATGAATATTCTGGGGGAGGGGATTGAAATAGGTACCCAGTCACTCTAAGCTGCTGCAGGGACAGGAGCTTGTTTTCTACCAAGCCAGATAACTGGGCCTGTAGCTTTCCTGCACAGTCTGAAATCCTGTGTAAGCCATGACTTGCACAAGGCAAATCATCAGGTGTTGCTAGAGCAAGAGCAGAGCTGGGACAACTGCAAGCATCTTCAGCAGCAGAGAAGATGGCAGAGTTGGGATTCAGCAGGGTTGGCATGGGGCACTGCCTAGGGGTCCCAGGAGTGGTGACTTCAAGAGGAGGGCATTGAACTTGTCTGCTTGCAATGCTCCTTTTGGGAGATCCTCCTGCGTGAGTAGTGGTGACAGGACCAGAGTAGCTACAGTTTGGGTTTTCATCTTCATCCACTGCTGGGTGGGAAGGCCCCACAGACCTACAGATGCAAGCTGCCCTCAAGCCCCATTCTGCTGAGCTTACCACACTTCGGCTGGAGAAAGGAGGCGTTATGGGACAGTTCATCAAAGAACAGACACAGAACTGCTGATGTTTGCCTACATCGGACAGCTGTTCTTTGAGCAGAGGCTAAGTACCTCTTTCTGTTCCTACGTCTTCCACACAGGGAGTGATGTCAGAGGAGTCTTTTCACATATTTGTGGCTTTCAGTTCTGTAGGAGTCTTATTCTTCTTTGTCTTCTACATTTCTCTGCTGCCCAGCAAGAGTTTGTGTTATAGCTTACCGTTATCATTAAACAGAACTTCTGGTCTGCCTTAAAATCGTCTGGTCTGCCTTAAAATCAGCTAGGATCTAGTTAATTTAACCAGGCTGGTTCAGCTGTACCCAATACCTTGTCAAAAAACAACATAGGTTGCCAACCAACCCACATACTTTTGCAGTCCTTAAAGCTTTAGCCTCCCTCAGTGACCACCCTGAGCTCCCTGCACAAGACAGCAGATCACTGCCTCAGTCATACAGTAGGTGTAGGAAAAAGCTGTCGTGCTGTCATTGATTTTGATGATATCCAAATCACACCCTGAAAGTGATTGCTGTTACTTTTAAAGCAAGAAGGACAATTAGTCTGAAGAGGGGAAATAGGAGGAGACAGCTTACTCAGAAAGTCAACTGTAGAAACCAAGAAAAACTGACATGCATCTGTGCTCCTCTGATCTCCAGGTCTTGTGCTATGAAAGACCTACTCCTGGGTTGTTTGCAGCATCTTGTCAGGGTAATGGTGAAATGCACTACTCATGACACTGACTATGGGTTTGTGCTTTTGGAGGCTATCCTGAGGTCCAACATTTTTTGTTTTTAACATGCATTGTTCCCAGCACTGGTGTTCTCAGGATGGGCCTGTTCCGGAAGATATGTCTGTAAAATTCCAGATCTGTAAGTCCAGGCTCATTCTTTAAGATACTGGTCTAGAGAAAAACTTCCTCAATGTTCCAAATGGGCCTTTTCTGAATGCTCAGATGTCATCAGAAAATGTTTTTTGTGCATACTGCTTTTTTCTAACAGCACATCATAAGAGCAGAGGAGGAAGGAAAGTATGCGGTAGATTGGCAGTAGGGCAGTGCATGAAGTTTGAAGACTACTGGGACAGATTACTGTGCTGACCTAAATGAACTTATGCACAGGACAGTCAGGATGGACTGAAGGGCAAAGACACAATATTCAGGTGTGAACTCTTTCCCTTTCAAATTTTCCTACTGAAGCGAGTCCCTTTACTATCCAACCCAGAATATGAACTAGTATGTTGGAAGAAGAGGGGAAGAGAGAAATTTTAGTCTCCAGTGCAGTTCAAAGATAACTTGACATAACAGAATAGGCAGAGTCAATGTACCTTTTCAGTGATTCTGAAAAAAATATCAAGGAAACGTAAGAGGTCTCCCTGTCTGTGGCAGAGTTCTATGCAGAAAGTAACATGAACAACGCAGTCACTGCAATGGCAGAGCTTGCTGCTTCAAAACACGCTATTTTTCGATTTTGTTTTATCAAAGGTATCCAATCCAACTTAAACATATAGAAAAAAGTGGAAAACTATATTTGACATATGCAAAATTTAATAGTCCAGAAGAGATAGCAATAAGCTCTACCCTTTAGTTGGCATGGTCTAGTGCTTAACTCAGACAAGTGGAAAAGTCTATAACTTCATACATCATAAAGAGACTAACCTTGTTGTAGCTATAGTTGAAAAGCAGTAGTACGTAAAGTTATCAACAAGTCACTGCTGGTTTATTTCTATTTCACAATTTTGTGTTCATTCTGTGAAAAAGAAAAGCATGTATGATAGACCATGCTTGCAAACTGTGTTATGGCTATGAAACTGTATTTGGCCCTTTTCAAAGTTCTTGTTAGAAGGCTAGATGGTTAGCTATTAGCTGATCATTCACTCCTGCAAGTGAAAGAGTGTTTTAGTGTGCGGTTAGTTGGCAATGTCCAGATGCCAAGTGCCCACCAAAGCCACTCTATCACTCCCCTCCTCAGCTGGAAAGGGAAAGAAAATATAATGAAAGGCTCCTGGGTCAAGATAAGTACAGGGAGATCACTCACCAATTACCATCACGGGCAAAACAGACTCAACTTGGGGAAATTAGTTTAATTTATGTCCAATCAAAATCAGAGTAGGACAAGGAGAAATAAAAACTAAATCTTAAAACACCTTCCCCTCACCCTTCCCTTCTTCGTGGGCTCAACTTCACTCCTAATTTTCTCTACCTCCTCCCCCTGAGTGGTGCAGGAGGACAGGGAATGGGGGTTGCAGCCAGTTCATCACATGTTATCTATCTCTGCTGCTCCTTCTTCCTCACACTCTTCCCCTGCACCAGCATGGGATTCCTCCCATAGGAGACAGTTCTCCATGAACTTCTCCAATATGAATCTTTCCCATGGGCTGCAGTTCTTCACAAACTGCTTCAGTGTGGGTCCCGTCCACGGGGTACAGTCCTTCAGGAAAAGACCGCTGCAGCATGGGTCCCCTGCAGTGTCACAAATCCTGCCAGCAAAGCTGCTCCAGTGTGGGCTCCTCTCTCTCCACAGGGCCACAGGCCCTGCCAGGAGCTGGATCCAGTGCAGACTTCCCACAGGGTCACAGCATCCCTCAGGTGTATCCATCTGCTCCAGTGTGGGGTCCTCCATAGGCTGCAGATGGACATCTGCTCCAGCACCTCCTCCCTGCCCTGTCTTCACTGACCTTGGTGTCTGCAGAGTTGTTTCTCTCACATATTCTCACTCCTGTCTTCTGGATACAGTTGCTGTTGCACAGCAACCTTTTCCCCCTTCTTAAATATGTTATCACAGAGGCACTACTACCATCACCGATCAGCTCAGCCTTGGCCAGTGACAAGTCCATCTTGGACATAGCTGGCACTGGCTCTCACACATGGGGGGAAGCTTCTAACAACTTCTCACAGAAGCTACCCCTGTAGCCCCACTGCAACTTGCCACACAAACCCAATACATAATGTTTAAGAGAGTTAGAGTACACGTGCAATAAAACTTGATTTTGCATAAAAAATCTTCTAACACCTCTAAGTGAACACTCAACCTTTCCTTCCACTGATCTCCCAGTTTATTGTCTGAAACCATTATGTGTGACATGATTTAGTTGTGGCGTATCACTTAACAATGTGTAGATATTGTTCTGTCATTTTTATCTAGAGTGTAATAAACTTACAAGTATCTATCTAGTGCCCTTAATTTCACTGAAGTTCAGTGAAAACTAAAATATTCCACACTTCACAAGATTTTTCCTGTTGTGAATACTCTAGATCTCTGGAATTTAAGCAAGATGGTTTTCTGTATACCTTAGACTACTATCTTGCAGACCTTTGCAGTTGGTCATAACACTTTCTCAATGTCAGTAAGCTTTGTTGATTTCAACATGGCTCCTCATAATAGTAAATTCTTGCAAAATTGAGCCTTTAGTTTATATTTTCACTTGCTGTGTCTTGAACAGTGAAGACATGCTGCAGAGCACTAGTTAGGTAACAGCAGCAACACATGTAATGCAAAATACCACTCAGACTGTAAGGAAAAGAGTGACAAATTTCCAAGAATAGCCACCTAATACTGCTATGGCAGGGAAACTAGCAGTCTAAACAGTACCTGCAGCTAAACTGAAGAAGCTGTGTAGGAATATGATGTGAGCTGAAGGAAAGAAATTCATAAAGATCTGTGTAAGCAGCTCTCTAGTAGATACAACATTATATCTCATGACAAGAAAGATTGATGCAAGGTATGTAACACGTGACTAATATCAGTGTTGCCTTGGCAGGAAGGTAGTCAGGAGGAATCTGAATTTCACCTGAAGTTAGGGGCAGCAGGAAACAGAGAACAGGGCAGGTGGGGATGGCGGGGCAGGAAGGAATTCAGAGCAAAATAAGATGCAGGACGTAAGCTACAAGACTGTTATCTGTTACAAGGGTGCTACAAGGATCATCCTTACTCCATATTTCATTCCATTAAAGGGGGGATAATATTCTTACATCTTTTCTTATATCACATCAGCTACATGTATTGTTTAAAAGCAAGGTGGAAAAGGCATGTGAATTTTTCACTCTTCCTTTCACATATTTATTTCTGATATTATATACAAATACTGTTATTTATAATAAAACAGACTGAAGTACGGTAAAGATAAGTCAAAAGTTATTCATTGAAAACATATCATGACTTTTAATGTTAAAATTCAGTAGAGTACACAGGTCAAGAGTAGGGCATAGACCTCTTGGCAGCAGCGTTACAATATTACCTCTACTTTCAGCTTGCTTGTCAGTACCAGAACAACAGTTCAAGCATGGTAGTACCTAAATCTTGCATGAGCATTTTTATATCTGTAGCATTTTTTATTGTTTTGTATTTAATATGTGATATACCTTGGTTCATAGCAAAATATTCATAGTCCCATAGAAGAACATTAATAGCTAGGCTTCATTTAGTGTGGTTTAAACATAAGCACACAGTTAGCTATGTTAAGTATGGGTTTGGAGGCAAATATGAAAGTTCAGTGTTAATTCTCCCCTGGCTTTGTTCTCGCTCAGGACAGAACATTTTGTGAATGTTACTAAGCTCTTCCCTTGTGTAAGTATATTGATTGCATATGTGTACCTCTTTATCTCTTTTGCAAATAAATCTCAAATAGAGAAACAGTAAATGCAAACGACCATCTGGGCACCGTTGACCCACTCTTCTCAAATCTGGCAGACAGTTGTACAGCATACAGTATATTTATTTCAGTGTACATATTTCACTAGCCTGATACCTGAGAAAACATACTCAGGAGAACTTTGTATTTTTTTAGTACATTGGTACAGAATTTTCATTAGAATTGTACTCCTGAATGAGCTGTTTTGTCCAAGTATGAGTTTTTCACCTGTGTATTTTCAAAGACTTACAAACAACCCCCAACAATAAAGGTATTTGGTGTTTGTTAGAAGCTTGAGACTGGATACAGCTGAAAAATGAATATTTAATACCCTGTCTAATCAGTCATTTGTTCTGGGAGGAAATGTGATTAAATTAGTATTTGATTACTCTGTTTGGATTTAGCTTAAATGCCTACCAGCTTGTCCATTTTCTGGAGGACCAGAAAGAAGTAGAAAGATAATTTTCCTATATTTACATCTCCCCTATTGTTTAACCAGATGCTTTATGTTCTGGTTTGGCTCAAACCAGGCCAAATAGTCTTAGAGAACCCAAGGTCACTGCTTACGAGTAAAGAGCCGAAGGGGGTTGTACCTGCAGGGAGTAGTGGACGGGGCAGGTGACCCAGGATTGACCAGCAAGGTATTCCATCCCATACATGTCATTCTCACTTTCCTGTTTATCACTAACCCACTGCCTCCTGGAGGTGGGGCCCAGGAGGGAGGGGCCCTCCTGTCTCCCACTGATTGGTACCAGCTTTGCCAAATCTCCAGTTAAAAGCCTGCAGGTGTGATGGCAGTGGAGCTTTTGCATTTTGCCCTCTGCCCGTGCTGGGTGGAGCTACTGCGTTTTCCCCTCTGCCCATGCTGGGGGAGCAACTCTGCCTGAGGAGGATTTCCAAGCTCTTGATCTTGGTTTTGTACATATTTGTATATATTTGGTTATTTCTATTATTATTGTTATTATATTCTTTTTCATTATTATAGTTTATTAAAACTGTTTTAACTTTCCAACCCATAAGTCTCTCTCCCTTTTCCCTTTCCCTTTCCCTTGCGGGGGGGGGGGAGAGGGTTAACAGAGAGCATCTGCCACCTGGTTAATAGCTGGCCCAGCTTTAAACCGTGACACTTTAGTTCCCTAGGTTAGAAGTATATTTAGACAAAATTACTGATACTAACTTCCTATTCAACACTGGATAAAATTGGGAAAGTGTTAAAAAATAAAATTAAATTAAAGTATATTCTACAGGATTTCCTCTACACTTGGAGGAAGCTTATAAATAGTCGCAAACCCCAAAATGTTTCAAACTATCTGAATATTCTTTCTGTTTGAATGAAAACAAAAGAAACTGAAAATTCACTAAATCATTTTAAAATAGTACAACTTGTGAAAAAATGCACTACACATAAAACGACTATAAGAAATAAAAAGTAATTGCCTCTAAACCAAGAAAACCATTATTTGCTTGTCTGTGATTATCACAATTGTTAGTTCGCTGTCAGAAATATATGCCAAGCAGACATGCCATAAGACTCTGGGACAGATTTTCATTTATGACCTGACTGTTTTAAACATTCTGCTTTTGGGAAGGAAATCAGTTCTGGTCATAACAGCGAGCACAAAATTCCACTGAGGTGGAGGCAGATTAAGGCAAATTAATCTGGCTTCTACACAGTGCAATATGGTGATGTTGGTGGGCCTCTGCTCAATACTAAATCCAGGAAGGGTCTTGGGTTGGTTTAATTCATATCGATACTTACCTTATTCAAATTCAGTCTGGTATAACTCTTTTTTTGTAGAATAAGTTGGCCTAAATGCTGAAAAATTGTGGTAATATCTTTGTACCAGAAGATACCATAGAGTCATACTAGGACTTTCTTGTCCTAGTGTGGGACAAAAACCTTATCCTAGATTGTCAATACTGCTGCTTTCACTAAAATTTTTACTAGGAGAACTTCTTTATTGTCTGCAAGGAACAATGAATTAGGTCTCAAGATTTCTTGGAAATATGGTCCACTTACATGTAATTAATTTATTAACCTTGAGGATCAGGTGTGATGAAAAAGTGTAACTCAGTGATCGGGACCATGATTGGTACAGACATATTGACTCTGGATGGCATGAATTTTACTTCTCCGAGCTGACCTGAAAAGTTAAACAGGTGCTCCACTTAATGTTATCTGTGTGTATCGGTTTCCTTCTACTTATTTAATCCTCTCTCCCTGATCATTATGCAAAATATCTTGTTTTGTGCCAAGGGAAATTCTGATTTGGCCTGATGATATTCTTTTATGATATTGTGAGAGCCACAAAAGGATATAGATATGAGTGACAGATTCAATAAGCTAAGAATGAAATCTGACATAATTGTATTTTTACTTTACCATTACAAATTATTAAGAACAATAATTTCAGTCACACTTTCTCTATTATAATTGAAAGGATCATTAAAGGAGGCTGATTTCACTTTGCTAGCAGAAGTTGCTCTCACATAGGATTCTTCCTAAGAGCAGTAAAATGGTGTAAAACCAGCCAGAAGGAAGCTGTAAAAGATTAGAAGAAAATTCTTTCTTCCACAGAGTTTTTTATATTAGTAGCTCCATTGGTTTTACAGTAATAAAAGTTAAATACATGACTTTTATATCATACACAAAATTAATAGCATAAGGAGGTTAATACTCCTGGAGCACAGTTTTCAGAGCAGTTATACTTCAGCTGGTTTTCATTCTTATTTGACTATACTCACAAAACACACGTTCGTGAGGAACACCTAAGGAAATATACTTTTATAGCCACTGTCAAAATGCAACCCATGTTAGGATTGTAAATCCTGATGATCTTGCATTTTTGATCATTAAATCATAGTTGACTTTTGCAACATGTGGGAAGCCTGGAAATCCTGGAGTCTTATTCTCCATTGCTTTGCATGCAGCACAGTTGCAGGCATCCTGTGTAGAAGAAGTAGAATACTATCCTTCACAGTCATAGTGCTTGAATGCATTCTGACTTGGCTTAAACTTTGGCAAGGAGACTCTCCGGCAACAAGCAGAATAATAAATCTTGGCCCTTTAGATATTACAGTTACACAGTTAAAATAACTTTCACAAAAAATACAAGAAAAGTAAAAATATATTCGTTCTGACCCTTATCCAAGACAAAAACACTCCTGAGTAGCTCTATCAAGACAGGAGAGAAAACAGTGCTTTTAATGCAAGATGTCATTTAACTGAAGGCATGGATCCAAGAGGAAAGAGATTTTTAGTTTCTCTATGCGTATCTTGAACAACAGGTAAATTTACAAGAGATGTGATTCTGTACTGGACACAAAGTCTAGACTTTCAGAATAGACTGAAAGGCCCCATGCAATGCTACAGGCTTTGGAAAGAGTTGCTGGAAAGCTGCTCAGCAGAAAAGGACCTGGGGCTATTGGTCGACAGCCAGCTGAATATGAGCTAGCAGTGTGACCAAGTAGCCAAGAAGGCCAACAGCATCCTGCCTTGTATCAGAAACAGTGTGGCCAGCAGGACTAGGGAAGTGATCGTCCCCCTGTACTTGGCACTAATGAGGCTGCACCTCAAATATTGTGTTCAGTTTTGGGCCCCTTACTACAAGAAACACATTGAGGTGCGGGGGAGAGTCCAAAGAAAGGCAGCAAAGCTGATGAAGGATCTAAAGAACAAGTCCTATGGGGAGCTGCTGAGGCAACTGGGGTTGTTTAGTCTGGAGAAAAGGAGGCTGAGGGGAGATCTTATCATGCTCTACAACTACCTGAAACGAGGCTGTAGTGAGGTGGGTGTCAGTCTCTTCTCCCAATTAACAAGCAATGGGACAAGAGGAAATGGCCTCAAGCTGCACCGGGGGAAGTTTAGATTGGATATTAGGAAAAACTTCTTCATCAAAAGGGTTGTCAAACATTGGAACAGGCTGCCCCGGGAAGTGGTGGAGTCACCATCCCTGGAGGTATTTAAAAGACATGTAGATGTCATGCTTAGGGACATGGTTTAGTGGTGTACTTGGCAGTGCTAGGTTAATGGTTGGACTTGATGATCTTAAAGGTCCTTTCCAACCAAGATGATTCTATGATTCTATTCTATGACTTTGGTGGAAGGTAAGACAGAAGATACTGTGTATTTTCTTGAGGATATGCATGCAGTGGGTGATTTTAAGTACAAATTCATACAGGAAAAGGAATGTTTTATTCCCATAGCTATCTATCTCAATCTCAGATGATTCGCAACAGACAGTGATGACACTGAGAAAAGCACATAGATCCTGCTTATCAGCCTAAGAGAGAAAATGAGCATTGAAAAAGAATTCACCATTACAAAACAGGAAACCTGTGGAAGAATGTAAAGTGTCTGCTCCTCTGTGAGAGGTTTTATTGGTTGTTCTCAGAAACTCCCAGCAAATGAAAAAGACGAAATAAGTTTAGGGACTGCCTCCCTAAGGCCTTCTTGAGAAAATATGGCATATGGGCATTCTGAGATCTGGCCACAGATCACACTGCCCTGAAAGATCTAGGCAGCATTTCTATCTCCAGGGTAGCCCACTGAGCTGGTGGAGAGCTCTGCACTTCAATTCTTAGACAGACTTGCAGAATTCCTCCTTTTCAAAAATTTGTTCCCTGTTTCATTTGAGATCCAACATGGTAACAAGTGGCTCACTCATTATTTCAGGGGAATTTAACCAGGAAGTTTAATTAATCTGATTCCTTTAGGGAACAATAATGGAATGTTTCTTATCCCTTAAAATGTTGGATTAAATATATAGCCTATGCAAGCTAATAAAATGAGCTAGCCAGCCTGGAATTACTTGCTGTTAAACTGGAAAGATACACAGTGCTTAAAAAGCTAAAGAATAAATATTATCTTTAAAAAGTGATGAACTGAAACAAAATGCATGAAATGAAAGGCATGAAATCAGACCTTAAAATATTCTAGATCCTCAACCATTTTCTAATTGGATGTGATACGCCATTTTCTCATTGGTGTATTTTCCTAAAAGGGAAAAGGGTATAGTATTACAGAGCTTAGAGTATTACATGCTCCAAGCTCCTTCCCAGCATTTGCTTCTGTACACAGAAAATTGGAGCATAGACTGAATTTGTGTTCTGTTAATGACAAGGAAAACTACTTCCTCCACTTGAGCTCCCTGTCTCTTTACTAACATCAATCCTAATGTTCTCTTTTCCTGCCTCTGGTGTTATCTTCTGTTCTCCTTACCAACTTTGTTCATTTCTTGCCCTACAGTGTCATTAATGTCTAGAATCTTCACTTTATTTCCCCTTCCTGGATTTCACGGAAAGTAACACAGTTAATGTTACCTTTCCAGGTGTGTTTCCGCGTAGCTGCTACCAAGGCTATTATCTGCCTTTAGTTATTTCTTCCTAAGCCTTCTTCAAAGGGAAACACTTGAGACTTTGTAGGACCTGGAAGGTTGTTGTCTTATCCATTTTATTTCCAGGGAGCAGCAAGGGTAGGCACAGCATTGCAAAGGAAGGTGAGATGAGAGGTGGAGGGCAGGCAGCAGAGAACCCCTGTGCCTGCCCAAGGCCAGCCCAGCAGGTCTCTGACAGTGGACGGTCACCAGGAGCTCAGTAACCACCAGGCACATCCACAGTGATGAGACAGGTCTAAGCCCCACCTGGGAGGTGAAGTCCCTAGGTAAGCATCCAGGTCCTGGCAATCATTACTGAGGATCCCATTTGAACAGGATTTCCTCTGGATTTTGTTATTTCAGTATATTTTTATAGGAACTGATTCTACATTTTGAGTCAAATGGAAAAAAAAAAGATGAAGCAAGAAAATATTCTTTGGTATGGGATTTGGATGGAGGGACTGTTATTCTTTGTCTCATGCTGTCTGGTTCAACTGATGTATATGTATGTGTGTTGAATGAAAATATTCTTTGTTTAAAAGAAGACTTTTCTTAAAAAAAATAAAAAATATGTTGACTTAGTTACAGGAGATCCTTAAAGGAATATTAGAAAGCAAAAACAAGAAGTTTCCAAAGTAAATAAAATGGACACAAAATGGGTCTGGGGTAGAGAAGTTAAAGACATGGTTTGCTGAGGTCATTGAGATATTCACTGTTTCATATAGTTTCATTCATAGCAGTATTAGAGGCTACAGACAAATGTTTGGGGTGGGTTAGCATGACTTCTTGCTTTCATTCTGTGCATTCTATTACCTTCATTTTTACATTTCCTCACCTTTTATACCACCGGGGAAGCCCAAATTTAGTAACTGAATTTCCTTTCCCTATTTCTTGTTTTAGTTATAGAAGGCGGTAAAAAATAATCTGATCTGGAAACATTTGTCTCTCACACTCTAGTTTTTTCTACTCAGCTATCTAGTTTTCTGGTCTTTTGATTTTCTTAATCCCTTTCAACATATTTCTGAACTTTTCTGAAGGTGCTGTGCCTAAAGCTTATTCGTGATTTAAGAGTAAGCTATTGGCCTCTTCTGTCAATGGAATATGCCAGAAAGATATTCTTATCTTAAAGGAAACTGGACTAACAGAAAAATGAATTAACTTTCACTTTGGTTTTGTCTGTCTCAAAGGGAATACATTTTTTTTCCTTTTTTTTTTTTTTTAATTCGTGTGAGAAAATTGAGATATTTGTGTTCTCTGATGGTGGCAGCAATCAGTAAAAAACCAATAAGAACTGACTGCAGTTATGTCTCTACAAAGAATTGTCAGGTTCAGTTTCTAAACTATGTATTCCTGAGGTTAAGCTCTCCAGGCAAGTATCTAAAGTTTCTAAGTTTTATTCACATTTAGGAAATCTAGGCCAAGATGTTTCAAATTCGAGTTTTACCTTATTCTCTAGAGTAGAAATAAACCTATTCCATGAGAAACTGAAAGAAAAACAGAAAGAAGTGTCCCAAATAGGCCACATGACATGTCTGATCACTAGGACCAGAGCACTTTCAGCCATCTGAGGAGGGGCAAAACCTTGGAGAAGAAACAGCCTAAATCAGTCCTCATAACATGTCTTTACTTTTTGTCCTTTATTAAAGCAGACTTCACTGCTTCCTTGTAGAGTTAGGCATTATTTTTCTTATTTTGAGAAATGGCTTATAAAGTCAATTTTAAGAATACTACTCTGCTCCATTTTCAGAGGCCAGGAGAGTGCCTACCAAAAGGCCAGAAAAGCAAAAGAGTTCTCCAGGATGGTTCTGGAAAGAAGGAAAAGGGAGCAATGGTTGACCTTTTCATCACTTTTGTATGACTGGTTCACAGATAGTGGCCTCTCTGCACTTTTTTGCAAAACTTCTTGTAAAGGGTTCTTGATTAACTAAATGAATGGAGGAGGAGTCGTATCTGTGCTTTGTATACTCTTAGCCCTTTTCTAGAAGGTAATAGGGAATGAAAATTTGACTCCTACACAACCCTTTCCATGATATGCAGCATAATGCGGTGGGGTATATTTACTTTGTGTTAAGTGGATTTTTCTGTTACCTTTTGGTCTAGAGTACACAGTATATGAACAGTAGTTTCTACAGAAAGCAATAGTAACCAGAAGTGACAACCTTCTGCTGACCCACGCCAACACAAATTGTGAGCTTTCACAACGCTGTTGAAATGAATGCCTATCACTATTACAATAACACATGTTACCAAGGGTAAATTTCCAAGGCACCTGTCTGAACCCGGTGTTTCTTAGTACCCGTTTCTTTTTCTCATTAATTCTAGTGCCAAAATTGAGGACCTGCAGAGTTGTAGCCGTATTTGGGAGCAGATGGTCAAACCCACTGCTGTGTCCAGGTAGGCTGATGGGCATAGTTATCTGGTGTGTTTGGAGATATGATAGCAAGCCAAGCATCTCTCTCTACTCACTACCTAGGGATACACTCCCAAGTAAAGAGAGATCCCCCTCTGAGTAGACTAGTTGCCAGATTTAAAACATTTGCCAAATGTTTGCTGAATTCTATTTGACCCTAGAAATAATACTGTTTAATAGTCTCACTTTCACAGCTACTTTTCAAAGTGCATTCCTAAAAAGATTCTAAGTGTAAGTATGTAAGCTTCACAGCAACATCGTGCTGTCTTTTGAATATTTCACAAGTTTTGCCTAAGAAGAGACACTGTGACCCCTCTTCCATGACATAATTGGACATCTGCTTGCTAGGCCAGCTGACTCAATTAATTCTAAAGGTGATCCTTGGTGGGGAAGAGGAAACTACCATTGGTGATTTCCTGATGAACTTATCCAAGTGGGTATTCCTAATTTCTGTCTAACATAAGGCCAAAATAAAATTTCATTTTCTAAAACATGGTTCATTATTTTTTGCAATGCTTTCCAGACTCACAAATGTTACCATCTCCAGATCTAATTAATTCAGAACAGAAAAGCAGTGTGTTTGATCTCAACTTGTGGATGACATAGTGACTTGTCCAGTCAACAAGATGATAATTGGTGTTTACCTAATTCTATCCACAGAAACTGTGAACCACAAAATAGTAAACCTTACCTTCATTACACAACATGCAATTCTAGTACCACTTCTACTGTTCTTCAAATCTGAACACTCTTATTCTGGAAAACTGAACTCAGTACTACAGAAGTGAGTGTTCATAAGCAAATATCACTCTGTAAATGCTCCCTGAAAATATACTACCTTTGAGGAAATGGTGGTATCAATTAATCAGACTTTGTACTGTTCAGAAGGAACTAGCCTCAAAACAGTTTCTTAAGACTTTGCAAGCAAATATGTGTACGAGTATTTTCAGACAGCTTAGGACTGAAATGTTTTATTTTAAAAATAACTTTATCTAAGACTGTTTGTTTAAGGTAAGATCAGGTCACAGCTGGAAGTGATGGAATCAGTTAAATGGATTTCAGCTACTGTTTAGACATTCATCCCCAATACATGGAAAAACTATTGATTAACTGTGCAATTAGACTTAGAATCAGAATTAGACAAAAAATTATTATTAACCTAAGAAGTCAGGTAAGTATATCCCCCCTTGCAGGAGAGCAAGGACCGCTTACAGAAAGCACTTGTGAGAAGGCTTATTACTCAGTACAGGACAACCTGTTGATCTCTGCAACTTCTAGTTATACCCTTATAACACAGACCAGCGAAAATTAGTTTTAGTTCAAGAAACATGTAGATGCATGTGAAAGTTAGATTCTAGATGCAGCTTTCCTGAAGCAAAAACCATTGTGAATATGCAAGATCTCACTTTGGCTTTCATCTCAACTTCACCACACGAGACAAAACTGTGTGGAAAAGTGTATAGTAGTCTTCAGTACCGAGACACACATTTTGGATTTGCTTCCATTGTAGTCTACCAGAGCAAAGTTTGCAAAGCTCCAGAGAAAAATGAAAAAAAAAATGCCTGTTTTTCACATTTTTATGGGTTTGATTGCTTATCTTTTTTCATGAAATAAAACACCAGCAACAGTCAATACTCTGTCATTATGTGACAATACTATGTCATTATGTGGCATAACATTTGGCGCATGTAAGTATGAGAGAGCAGTCTGAATCATTTCTAGCTGCTAACTGTATGGAATGGTGTTTTGTTAATTATCTTTAACTATATTAACATATTTAATTATTTTTATAATCATTATCATTAGAGTAGGTATGTTATTTATATATAAATAAGCATGTGTGGTCTTTGCAGGTTTTGGTAATTTAGGAGTATCAGCAGTATTATCAATTATCACCACACAGCACAAGGAAGTTATTTGAGCCTTACACAAGCTAAAGTGCTATGTGCAATATACAACTATAAGCTATCTCATTAGCTAAATATGAATCAGTTCCATGCATTCTACAGAAGGGCTAAGAAAGGAATATGTAGATCCAAGGAAGATTCAGATCAGGTTTTGATGTAACATCTTGGTGCTGAGAACTCTACAGCTAGTGAGTCACCATTTAGTGGAAAAACATCTACCAGTTTCCCATTGATGCTCATCCTCTTTCACAAATATGTGGTGCAGGAGAACATGGAATTCATAACATGACAAAATTTTTTTAAAGAGTTGTATTTTGGAAGAACAAAGGAAAAACAAGTTCCATGTTGAAGACCTTACTTGAGTCTCTGACTGTGTACATAGGATAGAGTGTGAAACAGTTGTACTGAAACAGATGGGTTCAGGCTTCATTCAGCACTACCAGCTACAGGCAATGTAAGTAGCCTAGTGGCATGCTTCCTACAACAGCTAGATCTAGCCCTCTAATAGAGAGTTTCTAAACTGTTTAAAGGCAAACAGCTGGGAAATGTTGTGTCTGCAGTTCTACCCAAGGGCATACAGCACTAATAGCACCAATAGGTGCAGTTGTAGGATAATTATGCATAGGTAATTATGGCTTGCGGTGTCAAAACCTGCATCATTTTGCTTGCAAATAGTGATTCAGTGAAGCCAGAATATTTTATGTATCAGCATCCAAGATTTATTTCTGGATTTCAATTTGTTTCTTCTTGTAGTCAAAGCTCTTGTATGCAAAGGTCGTGGGACAGAGCATTATCAAGGTATCACACGTGCATTGCATATTTAACTGGGTTTCTCGAGCAGGAACAGGAACTCCACCATTGAATGCAAGTTGTTTGTTATCAGAAAAGGGAGGGATTTGATGTTTGGTTTCTTTGGCTGTTTTTCTTTCAGTTCAAATAGCAAGAGGAAAATTCATGCTTCAGCTTGTTAACTTTATTTCTTTCCAGAAGGGATAACCTTTTTTAATATATATTTACTGTCTTTTGAATAGTTTTCATTATCAAGACACCTTGAAAGTCTGTCCTCCTTATTTAGTAGAATGGCAAAAGCTAGTTCATGAGGTTCCCAGTTGCCTAAAACACAGTAGCATTTGTTGGAAAGCAAGCCACATGTTGGCTAAGTTTAACAATTCAGAGATGAGGAAGATTGTTATTGGTAACTTTTCCTTGCACAGTAGATATCTTTGCATTTAGAAAAAAGTAAGAATTTCAACATACAGTAAAAAGAACTGGCCTTCTACGTCTACAAATACTGAAACGTGTGCAGCTTTTCCTTTTAAAAGGAAAAATGAATACAGTTGCAAGTGCCTTGGTGTATTTGTGAGACAAACAGGCAATTATAGAAAAAAAAAAAATTAGGACTAAACATCGAATGTTGGTGATCTCAGTCAATTGCAGCATTTTTTGTAAGTGGCTTTGGTTCATATTAAAGTGCAATTGATAATGAGTACATTATCTTTCAATTAATAGATAACATTAAGGACTCAAAGATTTAGAAATTCATTTATTTCGTGACTAGGAAAAAAAAAAAAATCATTCTGCAACAAAGAGTTGCACCTCCAGATAGCTAAGAAATCATTTTTACCCTCTGGGTTGTTTTTTGAATAAAGTAGCTACATCTTAAAGTAAGAATTACTGGAGTAGATCTTTGTGTTTCTGAAAAATATTTAAAATGATTGCTGCCATAAAATATTCAATTCCACTTTCACCTCTCACCAAATGCTACCTTATCAGACAGGTATTGATAAAAGACTATGCTATTTCTCCTTTGAACACCAGGGATATTAATACTTATATTACCTGACTATGGGAGTGCTGTGAGAGGTGATTATTAATGCTTATGAAATAAAGCACTACAGCAACAGAAAGCATTGTAGTATTGAAATGTGAATACATAGGCATTGTGCACATTTCTTTGTTATGAAAGTGTCAGTTCCATTCTTAAAACTGAGTTGAAATTTGCAGATCATAATAACATATGTCAGTAAACTTTGATCCATAAAGGAAACTTTTATTCAGGTTTATTCATCACAGAATCACAGAATCACACAGAATCACAGAATGTTAGGGATTGGAAGGGACCTCGAAAGATCATCTAGTCCAATCCCCCTGCCGGAGCAGGATTGCTTAGGCCATATCACACAGGAACGCGTCCAGGCAGATTCTGAATGTCTCCAGAGAAGGAGACTCCACAACCTCTCTGGGCAGCCTGTTCCAGTGTTCAGTTACTCTCACTGTAAAGAAATTTTTCCTCATATTTATGTGGAACCTCCTGTGTTCCAGCTTGCACCCATTGCCCCTTGTTCTGTCAATGGACGTCACTGAGAAGAGCCTGTCTCCATCCTCATGACACTTGCCCTTTACATATTTATAAACATTAATGAGGTCACCCCTCAGTCTGCTCTTCTCCAAGCTAAAGAGACCCAACTCCCTCAGCCTCTCCTCATAAGGGAGATGTTCCACTCCCTAAATCATCTTTGTGGCTCTGCGCTGGACTCTCTCTAGCAGTTCCCTGTCCTTCTTGAACTGAGGGGCCCAGAACTGGACACAATACTCCAAATGCAACCTCACCAGGGCAGAGTAGAGGGGGAGGAGAACCTCTCTTGACCTGCTAACCACACCCCTTCTAATAGACCCCAGGATGCCATTGGCCTTCTTGGCCACAAGGGCACACTGCTGGCTCATGGTCATCCTGCTGTCCACTAGAACCCCCAGGTCCCTTTCCCCTATGCTGCTCTCCAACAGGTCTATCCCCAACTTGTACTCATACATGGGGTTGTTAATTCATGTTGGTTTTCTGATGCCTATAAATACCCATTTGTAAGATGGTATGTTTATATAAATCAGCAACATCTCTGGTTAGATTTAGCAATAAATCCAAAAGATAATTTATGAAATTTTAATTTCTAAACTAATTAATCAAGTAATTTCAAGGAAGTAACCATTTAAGTTATCCAAATTATTCAAAGAGGATTTCTGTGTTTCTCAGATCTGATGTGGCAACTTAGTACTGTTCTTGTAGCAAAAAAAACCCCAGAGTCTTCATCATTCCTTTTCTTCTTCACTCTGTTACTTGACTGAATAGAGCATAAAAAGACTTTTTGTATGGTCTTGGAACATCTCCCATTATATCATCTAGGATCCAGAGGAATAAGATGGCAATATGGAAGGAAACAGCAGTGGAGTAATTCTACAGAAAATTACTTTTTTGAGCATGCTGTACCTCAACCATTTGAAATAAAAGCATGATACAGAGTGAGATATGGAAAGCTACTATAAGAATATAAACTTGAAACACTGCAGAATTCAGGCTAGAAAAGTAATTTCAAAGACTCCCTTTACTTTCAAACCAAGATGATAGCTGCACATTCTTTGCCCTAAGCAATAAGATTCATGCAGCCTAACTTCAGCTGAATAAGGGTGTTTTTTCCACATCCACGTGGGAAGAATTTCAATAGTGCAGAAATCCTCACTGCATTTTACAAGTCCTGTTAGCTAAGCCCATCAGAGAAGTTCAACTCAAAATGCCTCTTTGTATTTCCAAGGTCTGGTCTTTGAATTTCACAAACATAGCTTTTGCAAGGTAAACATTGTGAAATTACTGGTACATCCATTCAGAGGTAAATATTAGGAACACAGTAGTTTACATGGCAGTTCAGCATTTCTCACATCATGGTTGGCATGAGATTTGTAGAGACAATGGAGAAAGTATTGAGACGATGTTTTGTACTTGATGCAAGAATCAGTTTGGTTGCAGTTTCACATGCATCAACTCTCTCATGCCAATTACAAACAAGGAGAAAAAAAAGTCCTATTCTTTGTTGCTGCCTTCCCACTAATTTGCTAGGTGTTCATCATTGCTACAGTTCTTTAATCTCTAGTAGAATGTGTTCTTTGAAAACTGTATGTTTTAAACTTTCTGTCTCTAGGTTCCCACAACGTGTTGGTTTGTGGCTGAAATTGTGCTTCCTAAGACTCCCTTCATTCTTATCTTTCCTTTTCTCAGTCTGGCATCTAAATGTGGACCATTGTTTTGCTTGTCACGTGATGTGCAGCCTTGCTTCCTCTTCATAAATCTTTGTGGTTGGTCTTCCATCACTCACTCGTCCATCACAAACTTACAGATTAACTCCATTAACACAATTAACACATTAACACAAACTCCATTAACACATTAACACAAAAGTAACAGAAGGAATAAATTTCCTTTACCTTTATTTTTATCATCTCTTCAATAATTAAGAGGCACTGATGGTGAGTCCATGAAAAGCATACATTCAGGCTGTATGTACATTCTCTGGGGAGAAGTGGAAAACAAATAAACAGCATGCCATTCTTGTATTCACAGAAGACTTCCTGATGAAAGATGAGCTTTAAAAGAAACATCTTGATTTAGCTGTCATCTCTGAATTACGAAAATTGATTTTTCAACTCTCGTTTAAATCTGACTAATCAATTGAAGCAAAAGGATAACCCAGCTAATTCAGGCAAAGATTTCATTGTGAATAAATAAAATATGGAAAGCCACACTGATCATCTGGAATTTCAAAATGGACTGATGTGAAATATATTGCTAACTAGTCACGGCCTTTACTGAAGGATCATTACCTTATAAAACTCTTCCAAATGAGGACTCCGCTTATAACATAAAACCACTTCACAGCAATAATTTACAAAGGAAAAATCATGAAACAGCTTATGAACCATAAAACAATTACTTTATAGAAACGTAGAGGGATATACTGGGATCTGGCATCTTAAGCATAGTGTTCACACTTTTCAATACTGTGTATTAGATTTTAACCTTTTTCCTATGTGTATGTCATTAGCCCCCATACTGTCCACTGGTCTCCCCAGTTTGGTGTCATGTGCAGAGTCTATGCATGTGCCCTCCATCCACTTCTCCAGGTCACTGACAGAGATGTTGAGCAGGACAGGTACCAGGATAGACCCTTCAGTACCCCACTTGTTACCTCTAGAGACAGTATACCTATTTGCCATGATATTCTGAGCTTGACCAGTCAGACAGTTTTTTATCTAGTTGGTGTCCCCACACCCAGACTGTAACATCCTAATTTGGATCCTGCAAGAATATTGTTGCAGACAGTATTGAAAGTCTTGTTACAGTCTGAGAAAATTTCTCTCCCCTTGTCCACGAATCCAGCCCTTTTGTCACAAAATGCAATCAGGTTGGGTAGGCACAATTCACCCTTGGTAAATCCACGTTGACTGTTTCCACTCACCGTCTCCTCCATGTGCCCATAAACACTATTCAAGAATACTTGTTCCATGACTTTCCCCAGGACCAAAGCGAGACTGACTAACCTATAACTTTCTGGTTTGTTCTTTTGGACTTCTTGGAAGATGAGTGCAACTTTTGCCTTTCTCCAGTTTTTGGAGACATGGCATTTCAAATGACAAATTACCATTGTAAAGCATTTATGAAAAAATTATGAAATTTATGTTCAATAAATTGAGTCGTTCATACCTTTTTCTCATATTTGCTGGAATCTTGTTGCAGAGGTTGAATTTTATTTCCACAACAATATGTTACTATTGACTTTTTCATTCCAGAAGCAGAAGAATTTTTCAAATTCTTATTTACAGTCCCTTTGTTTCTAGATCTTTGTTCACCCTTCTCAGTTGCTTACTTACTTTTTTTTTTTTTTTTTTTGATTTGGAGATATAATGTCTAATGCAGACAAGAATTTGATTCACTGAAGGGCAGAAGCATGGTCATAGCCTTGCATCTGAGTGGGCAAAAGGGGCAGACATGAAGTTGGATCAAATTGTAGCAGTTCACTGTGTGGAGTGTATGGGCATCTATGTGCTAAGTTATTTAAGACCTTGCTTTCCTCTACATTTAGTTGTAAAATAGTAATTCCATGGGATTTTTGAAGAAGTATGACAAAAATAATGCTTTGGAATACAAACAGCATTTGACATGAGGGGGAATCTCTGTTAGAGGCTAGTAGTAGGGACTACTAGTATGACAGGAAATATTTTCTGTTTGCAAACCCATCAACTTTTTGACTCCTGAGATACAGAACTGAGGACAAGTTCTTATTTCATGGGTGCATTATACTATATGAAATATAGCTTGATAAATAACTGCATTAGCTATAAGAATTGCTAGTTATTTGATTGCATTTGGATTTTAATTTTGTTTCATTGGAAACAATTATCTCCATTTCCAGAATCAAACAATGCACAGATTCATTGTAATATTTTGTCATTAAAGTTCATCTTCAGTTGAATTTTAGTTTTTTCTCCTTTCTTTTCTTTCACTCTTTCTTATCTTTCTCTTGATCTTTTTCCCTTTTCCATAATTTTCCAGTATGTATGTAAAGGAGTCTTACACTTCAAAGAATGTTTGATCACTTTTTCTTTCTTCAGTTGCCTCTGTTCTTCTAGTTACTTTTCCTCTTTCTTTCACTTTTCTTCCTTTTCTCTTTTTCCATTGTCTTTCCTAGTATCTCCCTTGTTTATACAGTTCCACTCTCTAAACTGTTTTCCTTTTTCCCCCCTTTCCTACTTCTCTTTGCATGCCTTCAGTTTCATTCTCACTCTTATTCTCTTTCACCCTAATTCCTAATTCCCTCCTCTTATTTATCTTCCTTAATTCAAAATTTGTTTTCTGGAATTCCTTCATCTCTGAAGATTTGTGTAAACCCTGAAGAAGTCAAGCAAGGGTCTTCATTTCCACTCGTAGGTTTGGATAAGGCCATATATCTCTCAGAAAATTCCCACCTGTGAAGGACTCAATTATTTGTTTACAGTGGAGAGCAGAGAGAATTCAGTCTGGAATTTAAGCAGTGATGCATATCATGATATGACCTGTGCCTTTCTTTCGCATTCTCCCTGTGCTTTCTTGTGTTCAACAGTTCTCTTGACAGCTCATGGTTTGTTCCTGGTCTTAGAACAGAGTTGTCTTATAGAACAAAAATTTCAGAAGTATAAGTTGCATAGATTTGAACTTGCAAATAAGAAATTTCATATTATTCCAGTCTTAATAGGCCTATTGTTCCATTCAAGCCATGAAAATAGCACCTGAGGTATGACAAGTCTGATATTAGAATAATTTGCTGTGGTTCCAGACTAAACCTGATTTTCAGTTTTCTTATGGGACATGTTTGCACAACTTGTGTCAAAAACTACTTCTTAGATTAGATCTTGTCACATTTTTCTCCGGACAGCTGCACTACACTAGGTAAAATCCACAAAACCTAGATGTCATGTATCCAGGAAAGCATCTTAAAAGGAATAATAGAATAAAAGTTATATGAGAAATTCATGGAGTCTCAAACTCTGTTTGATGAGGTATCTATTATGCAGTACCATGAAGGGTTGTGTTGATTTTCAAAGTGACAAGGCCATCACAAGAAAAGCCAGACTACCAACATGGATATCAAATTGTCCGTATATCCAGAAGTAGAACAAAAAGTTTTGTCTAAGCAACAAGTTTGGTCAGTAATCCTCTCTAAAAGTGAAATCTTCCTTGACATTGTGTTTGTCTTCTCTTGAAACTATGAACAAAAATGCTAGCTAGTGTCAGCTGTGAATCTGCATAACAAGCTATAGTAAGATCATCAAGTCATTTTATGGTGAGAAAAAATGAAACAGATATAAGGCAGTAGTTGCTTTTAGTCACTCTGATCAGTGTTTGAAATTGGCTACCTATTACCTATCCGACATTTTATCATTATTCCCAGAACATTCCATCCTTTCCTCTGTTCCTCAGAGAGAGCAATTCAAGAAAAAATGGCTTGTTTTGTTATCAGGATGATACAAAGACCCCAGCTACAGTTTTTACTGCCATGTTGAGGAGTTAATCAAGCCTTTGTTTGCAATATATTCCCCTCATAACATAATTGCTATGTGACTGTTGATTTGAGTTTTAATTGCCTGATAAATTGAGTGTAAAATCCTATGGTAGGAGAGGAAATAAGAGAAAAAGAAGATGGTGCTCTGGCATTTCAATGTAAAAACATTTTTCTCCTTACAAGCAGAAAACATTTACATAAATTTGAGCACAGGGACCCTGCAGTTCTAGATGGCACTAGGTTAGAAAGCCAAAATGGGTAAAATCTGCCCTTTTGAATTATTCTATTATGGCTTTTCATCATGCTAGTTGTTTTGGCTACTCTTATGGAAATTAATAGAAAACAATAGTTGCTAGTTATGTCAGCAATGTGACTGAGTCAATGTTATTAGTATCTTGCTGTAAAAACCACATTTTTGTCTGGTTTCATTAAGGACCTGTTCAGTGATTTAAAGTAAAATACATTGTTGGGGTTTTTTATATATGTAGATACTGGCTATGCAAAGGTTTGCTTGGAAAGCCAATTAATTTTAGGACATGGCCTTTGAGATAAAAAATTATATCCAACACTTCAAAAACACTAGGATCTGTCACATGCTGTATGTTTGTGTAAATCTTCTGTTTGTGTAACTCTTCTGTTTGTGTATTATAAATCTGTGTATTTTATTATTGTATTATGATGAATATTTATTTCTTAAAACCAGAAGATTCTTCATTTTATGTTGTTTGGACTTTCTTGCTTGCTTTCATTTTTGCCTTTGGGATTGTAGAAGCTGGTTTTGGTTTGGTTTGTTTTGATTATGATGAGATCTCTCAATTCTCTCTTCACCTGTTAAGGAAAACATACCATTCTACACGTCTGATGATTTATTTGACGATATATACATATTTTTAATGTGTATGGAAATGTAGGCCTAGTCTTTAGTAGTAAGATCAGTTGTTCTTCTGGTACCCAGCCCCCTGAGCTGGAATACAGGGACGGGGAGCAGAATGGAGCCCACATAATCCAAGGGGAAATAGTTAGTGACCTGCTGCGCCACTTAGACACACACAAGTCTATGGGGCTGGATGGGATCCACCCAAGGGTACTGAGGGAGCTGGTGGAAGTGCTCACTAAGCCACTTTCCATCATTTTTCAGCAGTCCTGGCTAACTGGGGAGATCCTAGTTGTCTGGAGGTTAGCAAATGTGATGCCCATCTACAAGAAGGGCCAGAAGGAGGATCCGGGGAACTACAGGCCTGTCAGTATGACATTGGTGCCAGGGAAAGGTTATGGAGAAGATGATCTTGAGTGCCATCATGGGGCACATACAGGACAACCAAGTGATCAGGCCCGTGGGTTTATGAAAGGCAAGTCCTGCTTGACTAACCTGATCTCCTCCTATGACAAGACACTTACTAGATGAGGAAAAGGCTGTGGATGTTGTTTACCCGGAGTTTAGCAAAGCCTTTGACACTGTTTCCCACAGCATTCTCCTGGAGAAAATGACTGCTCATGGCTTCGATGGGCATATGCTTTGCTGGGTAAAAAACTGACTGGATGACTGGGCCCAGAGAGTTGTGAATGGAATTAAACCCAGTCGGTGGCCAGTCACAAGTGGTGTTCCCCAGGGCTCAGTAATGGGGCCAGTTCTCTTTAGTATCTTTATCAATGATCTGGACAAGGGGATCGAGTGCACCCTCGGTAACTTCGTAGACAACACCAAGTTGGGTGGGAGTGTTGATCTGCTTGAGGGTAGGAAGGCTCTGCAGAGGGGTCTCGACAGGCTGGGTTGATGGGCCAAGGCTATGAGGTTCAACAAGGCTAAGTGTCAGGTCCTGCACTTGGGTCACAACAACTCCATGCAATGCTACAGGCTTGGGGAAGAGTGGCTGGAAAGCAGCCTGGTGGAAAAGGACCTGGGGTTGCTGATCGACAGCCAGCTGAATATGAGCCGACAGTCTGCACAGGTGGCCAAGAAGGCCAACAGCATCCTGTCTTACATCAGAAATAGTGTGGCCAGCAGGACTAGGGAAGTGATCATCCCCATTTAGTGGACACTGGTGAGGCCACACCTCTAATCCTGTTTTCAGTTTTCGGCCGCTCACTACAAGACAGACATTGAGGTACTGGAGCACATCCAAAGAAGGACAATGAAACTGATGAAGGGTCTAGAGGAACAGCTGAGGGAACTGGGGTGGTTCAGCTTGGAGAAAAGGAGGTTTAGAGGAGACCTTATTGCTCTCTACAACTATCGGAAAGGAGGTTGTACTGAGGTGGGGGTCGGTCTCTCCTTCCAAGTAACGAGTGATAGGATGAAAGGAAATGGCCTCAGGTAGTGCCAGAGGAAGTTTAATTGGATATTAGGAAAAATTTCTTAATCAAAAGGGTTGTCAAACATTAGAACAGGCTTCCTAGGGAAGTGGTGGAGTCACCACGCCTGGAGGTATTTAAAAGATGTGTAGGTGTGGCACTTAGGGACATGGTTTAGTGGTGGACTTGGCAGTGCAAGGTTAATGGTTGGACTTGATGATCTTAAAGGTCCTTTCCAACCAAAATGATTCTATGATTCTGTGAAGACGTAAGAGATGGTAAAATGCCTTCAAGGAAGGGTACTAAGGAGCTGAACACTGTAACTTGGCTGTTCCATTCCCTAGTGTAAACTAATTTTCTTCAAATTTATAATTTCATCTCAATACAATCGATTTTTCTGTACCATAGTGTAGGTCAATGTTTTGTACTCAATAATGACAAATGAAAGCAAGAATTATATGCTGGTAATATATTGTAATAGTCTTTACTAAGTCAGGATACGGCAACAGTTTTTCAAGCCCTCCTGTGTGAATATATTTGTCTAATGGCTTCTGCTGGTCTCTTTTTTCTATTTGATTTATAAGCAAAAAGCTGCTCCCAAAATAACAAAGAATGACAAGACTTTACAAGCAAGATTATACTAAGATTATGCATAGTATTATTGGCAATACTATGCAAATTGCCAGAAAGGCATTAGACTGCAATTTAACTAGCACCTAAGAAAGAATATCTGTTACATATGTGGCGCACAGCAATTAAAGAACCAGTTCACTTGTGTCACGGTTTAAAGCTGGGCCAGCTATTAAACCTGCGGCAGATGCTCTCTGTTATCCCCCCCTCCCCCCAGAGGGAAAGGGAAAGGGAAAAGGGAGAGAGACTTCTGGGTTGGAAAGTTAAAACAGTTTTAATAAACTATAATAATGAAAAAGAGTATAATAACAATAATAGAAATAATCAAATATATACAAATATATATACAAAACCAAGATTGAGCTCCCCTGAAGTCAGCCACGTCACCACCGGCACTGCAGGGCAGGCTCCGGGAAGGCCCAGGCTGGGCCTAGCGACGGTCGAGAGCTGGATTCAGGGATGCACGGATCGGGATCGGGGGCAGCAGGAAAACAGACGGAGTCCTCCTTGGACATCGGCCATAGCAGAAAGAGAGCAAGACCCTCATGATCCCCCCGCTTTATACTGAGAATGACGTGTATGGGATGGAATACCCTCGTTGGTCAATTTTGGGTCACCTGCCCTGTCCGCTCCCCCCTGCAGCTGCGACCCCCCTTCGGCTCTTCACTCGTAAGCAGTGAGGAATTCAGCAGTGACCTTGGTTTCTCTCAAGAACAAGTACAGCAAGAGCCTTTCTGCACAACATCCCTACCGGTGCCTCAGTGATAACTACAAACTTCGAGCGTTATCAGTCCTGGAAGCAGACACTGTCTGCAAAAACATGCAGTTAGTTTCAGAAAGTGCAGTTACTTAGAGGAGACTTAGCTGAAAGTAAAAATCACTGAAAGGAAAATCGGCGTGGTTTAGGCCAAACCAGGACAACTTGCATGCAAAGTGTCTATTTCATTACTTTACTTAAAGTATATTCTTAGTTGTTTTTGAGATAATGGTACTGAAATTTCATAACATCATTAAAGAAGAGAGAACAGCCTTAAGAAATCTATTTTAAAGGTAAAGGGGTAATGGTCATCTATCTTTGCTAGCCTGACCTACACACGGGGCTATCAGCTGACTTCAGTTATATCCCCTCAGTAACAATTTGATAGGTTCTATTGCATGCCTAATTAAGATTTATGTTCTATAGAACACAATGTTGATTTAATAGTACCATCGTTATTAAGTCAGGTACTTTATTGATAATTCTACAGTTTAGAGCTTGTGTGCATAAAGAGTAAGAAAAGTAACTTCACTGTTATATGGTGGATAAGAAATAATGGATTATCCAATTTTTCAAGACATGTTTCTCCTATCTCTTAACAGCACACTTCTATCAACATATTTAGATATTCGAGGCAGGTTAATATGGGCCATTTTCACCTGGCAACAGCATCAGCTCTTAACAACAGAACGTGTGTATTCAAACCACTAGTAACACTGAGACAAAATGGAATATCAGACTATAGAAACATTTGGACAATGCATGTCAGGAATTTTCAGGTATTATTTCACCTTAGCAACAGTCTCATTTCATTCCCTAGCAATTCTAAATATAAACTCAGTTTTATTTTCCTGTTCAAAATTATCTCTTGGGAACAACTAAGAGGATTCCCTTGTTAACCGTAATGAAATTCACTGTTTCACTTATTCCTAGTTTAAGACAAATGGCAGAATTCAATATTGCACAGTAGTGCTCTAGATCTATGCAGTATATCATGGCTTGAGAGTTATGAAAATTAAGATGGTCGAGCTGTATTTTAGTGTTGTTCTTTTACTTCTTTATACATAGTTGTATACAGCCACTATTTCACAAATTTTTATTGGTAATATACATGTAGAAAAACCATTGCTTTCATCCATCAAGCTTCTTGCATCCTGCCTGAGCAAGCCTTTATATCGTTTGATAATAAATGCCTACATATTTTTCTACTGGAATCTTTGAGGAGAAAATACCCTGTCCCTGAGTAGTAATACTACTCAAGAAGATACTCTACCCCCAGTAGTAAGTCTCCACTGCTATTTTATTGCCATTCATATGCATCCCATCTACTTATCCATTGGTACAGAAGTATCAGCTAACATCATACAGTAAGTCTCTTATGACAAACATCCCCTTTGATTGTGGTTAGATTTCAGCAATATTTCTGTAGTGTGGCAGATACTTATCTTGTGGTGGATAGTTATCTAGCAGTGGTTCCTTGGTGTGTTAGCATACTGTATAATTTTCATTTTCTGCTAGTATCTCACTATATCGAAATTATTCAATTTCTCTTTTTCTGTTTAAAGAGCCTTCCGGACTCTGCATTTGAATATTTAAAGAATTATGATCCCACTCTGCATTCTTAACAGAGAGTGATTGACAGTGTGTTAAAACGTATTTGTGTATAGCATAGAATTCAAATGACAAAAGGGAAGAAGGAAATGAAAAGCAATGTGGGTAATCACAGAGCTTGCTAGTTCCATTTGTGTCTTCTGGTTGTTACCTGTTTCCTCATTCTATTGCAATAAGAAACCATATATAAATATACATATAAAGGGATAGAGTTAACCATCGCCAGTGGCTATGAACTTTGTCCTTTGTTCAATTTTCAGTGCTCAATTTTGCTTACACAGCCTTGATAGTCTCCATATGGGTTTTTTAAACAACAAAATAATTTTACACACTCGAGAACGTGTGCTAAATACTCTGCCACTGCTAAGGGACTTGAAAGAAGCAAGTAATCTGACCCACAAACACAGTAACTTTTCAAGGTGTTTTGTAATCCAGTATTTAATTCTGTGACTTAGGACTTGCCCATACACTAAGTAATAATATTCCTCCTACCTCACCATGCAGCACTGATCTGTTTCCAAAACTCATCTACAAATGATCTTTTTATACATTATACACCCTGAAAAGGTATACAATTCTTTCCTGTATATGCAGTCATTTCTACATATCCTTTCTGCATCATCAACCAGACACAGAGGGCATTGCTTATTGTTATCATGGGCATGCTTTGAAATATCTCCATTTCCCATAGTCATTTCCACTTTTAACTAGACTCATTTTCAGCTTATTAAAACCAATGTACTCCTGATCATAAAATAGCCTCATAGCAACAATACACTACAGCACAGAAAAAAAAAAACCCTCAAGTTCTCTCTTAATTAAAAGTAGCACATTTGTTTGAGTAAGAAAATATATGACAAAATATGGTGAAATTATCAATATTATTATTCTTTAGTTATTCATGTTCTTTTTCTGTGCTATTCTTTTTGAGGTATGGAAATTCTGTTAATGTATCAGATAAGAATGTGATCACAGTTCTGTATATGTATACAATGCTAATATATCTGGTTATGTCCCATGTTCATGTTATCACATGAAGTCACGTTTTTCAGATGAAACAACAAGTAAACCTTGCATATCAAACCATACATTTATGCACACATATAAGTATATTCTCAGATACACACAATCTTTAGATAATCATCAGGAGAATCAGTCAATATATTGTAAAATCTGTCCTCAGGAATTCCTCATGAAGAAATAGAAGTCAGAATTTAATGATTTAATGATTTTTAATGATTAAACTAGGTTCGATGGGGGAGGGGGTTAAGACCAGGGCAACCGCAAATGAACCTAGGGGTGACAGGCCTGCATCGGGGGCAAGACCGCTAGCCCAGCTGAAGTGCATTTACACCAATGCACACAGTATGGGCAACAAACAGGAAGAGCTAGAAGCCACTGTACAGCAGGAAGGTTATGATGTGGTTGCCATCACAGAAACGTGGTTGGATGACTCTCATGACTGGAGTGCTGCTATGGATGGCTATAAGCTCTTTAAGAGGGACAGGTGAAGCAGGAGAGGCGGTGGGGTAGCGTTGTATGTTAGGAAGTGCTTGGACTATGGGTAAAGATCAGGGGGAAGGTTGGCAGGGCGGACATTACGATGGGAGTCTGTTATAGACCACCCAACCAGGATGAGCAGGCGGACGAGACGTTTTACAAGTGGCTGTCAGAAGCCGCCCGGTCGCCGGCCCTTGTACTCGTGGGCGACTTCAACTTGCCGGATGTCTGCTGGCAATACAACATGGCAGAGAGGAAGCAATCTAGGAGGTTCCTCTAATGTGTGGAGGACAACTTCCTCATGCAAGTGGTAAATGAGCCCACTAGAGGAGGGGCCCTGCTTGACCTGTTGTTTGTGAACAGAGAGGGACTAGTGGGAGATGTGAGGGTCGGTGGCCGTCTTGGGAATAGCAACCACGAAATATTAGAGTTTTCGATAGTGGGGGAAGTAAGGAGGGGCAAGAGCAGAACTTCTGCCTTAGATTTCCGGCGGGCAGACTGTAGCCTGTTTAAGAGGTTGGTGGACAGAGTCCCTTGGGAGCCGGTCCTGAAGGGCAAAGGAGTCCAGCAAGGCTGGATGTGCTTTAAAAAAGAATTGCTAAATGTTCAGGAACAGGCTGTCCCGGTGTGTAGGAAGACAAGCCGTCGGGGAAAAAGACCGGCCTGGTTAAACAGAGAACTTAGGCTAGAACTTAAGGCAAAAAAGAGAGCCTATTTGCTCTGGAAGAAGGGTCAGGTAACTTGGGAGGTCTATAGGGATGTTGCCAGGTCATGTAGGGAGAAGATTAGAAGGGCCAAAGCTCAATTAGAGCTTGATTTGGCTGCTACAGTCAAAGATAACAAAAAAAGCTTCTACAAATACATCAACAGCAAAAGGAGGGTCAAGGAGAGCCTCCACCACTTGCTGAATGAGGAGGGTAGTGTAGTGCCAGGGGATGAGGAAAAGGCAGAGGTGCTCAATGCCTTCTTTGCCTCGGTCTTTAATGTCAAGACCGGTTGTCCTCAGGAGACTCGGCCCCCAGAGCTTGAAGTTAGAGATGTGTGAACCCCCTGTAATCCAGGAGGAGACGGTTAGTGACCTGCTGTGCCAGTTGGACATGCACAAGGCTATGGGCCCGGATGGGATTCACCGCAGAGTAATGAAGGAACTGGCAAATGAACTTGCCAAACCACTCTCGATTACCTACCGTCAGTCCTGGTTAACTGGAGAAGTTCCAGCTGACTGGAAATTAGCAAATGTAACGCCCATCTACAAGACGGGTCGGAAGGATGATCCAGGGAACTATGGGCCTGTCAGCCTGACCTCGGTGCCAGGCAAGGTGATGGAACAGATCATCCTCAGTGCCATTACATGGCACATGCAGGACAATCGGGGCATCAGGGCCAGCCAAAATGGATTCATGAAAGGCAGGTCCTGCTTGACCATCCTGATCTCCTTCTATGACAAAGTGACCCGCTTAGTAGATGAGGGCAGGGCTGTGGATGTAGTCTATCTAGAATTCAGTAAGGCATTCGACACTGTCTCCCACAGCATCCTCCTAGACAAACTGGCTGCCCGGGGCTTGGATGGGTGGACTCTTCGATGGGTTAAAAATTGGCCGAGCCCAGAGAGTGGTGGTGAATGGGGCAAAGTCCAACTGGTGGCCGGTCACTAGCGGTGTTCCCCAGGGCTCAGTTCTGGGGCCGGTGCTGTTCAATATCTATATAGATGATCTGGACGTAGGGATTGAGTGCACCCTCAGTAAATTTGCAGATGACACCAAGCTGGGTGGGAGTGTCAATCTGCTGGAGGGTAGGAAGGCCCTACAGAGGGATCTGGACAGGGAAAGCAGGTACAATGGGTTTAGACTTTAATAATGGAACAATTGGAAAACTATTTGGATAGAGATTTCTGGCATGGCTGTGAAATAGAAAACTTTTTAAATTAATTTCTGTTGTTAATTAAAGGCCTGATTCAAACCCTCTCTTGAGGCCCAGGGAAATTTATCCATTGCATTCAGTAAATTTTGGAACCAATCCTATGACATCTCTACCACAACAGAAAAATGCTGAATATCGTAATTCAGATTTTAAAAAGCAGTTAAAGAGTTTTCAAAGGAAAGATGAAAGATTCAGATGCTGATACCATTAATATGGTGATGTCAAGATAGAATATTAAAACAGGTTCCAGAGATTTATTTATGTATGTATCTGCAGTTATGAATAATTTCCCAAATTAGGAGAGGGTATTGAAAAATAGTTCTGAGACTTCTCTTGGTTATAGCCAGATTCAGGGAGGATCATCACACTGGAAATTGGTCAGACAAAATAACACAATAAGAAGATGCAGAAGTATATAAAACTTTTAGATGACTGGAAATATATTTTTATATAGGAAACATGGGCAATACATTTTTGGGGGAAACAAACCAAACTAGTAACCTTTCATTAAGTGGAAAAGTCTTGCCATGTTCTACACAAGTCAGGAAAACAAATGATTGCTGTAAAATACGTACAGACATTGTTCTATAATGCAGCATACCCGAAGAGATTTATGGTTTTGCATGTCACTGATCAAACTGCAGTTAGCATGAGTTAAACTAATTTTCCTGGAGTGGCTACACTTTCCCGCAGTGTGTATAGCTGTTGTTAATCCTTTTATTGACTGAATTTGATCCCTGTGCAGAGGACCTGTCCAATACCCATGGAAAGAAATTAAAACTTGTTCCTGAGAACACTTAAACATCCGCTTATATTTGCATAAGTAAGGAGCTCTTTTCAATTTTAGCAGGCTTGCTGATGTATATAGACTTCAGTGTTCATAAATGTTTCATAACATTTCTGAACATAACTGTTGAGAAAGACTGTGTTCTAAATGTGTGGTGCATTTATCTTGTACTGGCCCTCAGTGTAATGGTGAATTTGCATTAAGTGAACTGTTTGTTCTGTATAAATATTAAAAAGCAGTTGCTTGACTCCATAATTGATATGTATTATGGAAAATAAAATATGATCCTTAGTCCTTACTTTTGACTCAGAGGAAATATTTTACTGACAATAAGTGGATCAACATGTAAAGGTGCAATACCATTGAAATTAGTGGAGTTGTAACTGGTACAACTAGTGTAGTACTAGACCACAACAGCAGAATTTCATACAGTGCATTTGAGTAAATTATTGCTTGAAGAGAAGCTGCATCTTTAGGATTTTCCAATAATAAATATAATAAAAGTAATAAAGATTGATGGAAAACTTTGGAGTATCAGCTTTTATGTGCAAGATTGTTATTGAAAGCTTGAAAAAGAAAAGTGGGTTAGAAGGCCTGCTAAAGAGGACAGGTACCTTGATGCTGAAGAAAGAATCTGTTTTTTTTAAAAAAAAAATAAAGAAACTGAAAGGAAAGGGTATTTTACTGAGTGTGGGAGAAAAGGAACAGAAAGACTGGGCTGCTCCAAAGCCAATTTATATTTTTAAAATGGTAGTTGCCATGACTAGAGAGAGGGAGAGAACTACTGAAATATGAGATTAAGAGAGAGAGAGAAGATGGATGAATGATAAAGAGAACACATTACATCATTTTTACTGGAAGAACATATGAAGTAAACATCCAAAGGGCAAATTCTGACTGAACCTCTTCAGCAGTGGAGGTCTCTCAGTTGAACTGGTGCTTTGGAACTATTCTGACAAGTGGAACAGAAAATTCTCCAGGAGCAGAGAGACAATTCTTCTTTCAATCTTAATTACATTTTAGCTTCCAAGTACAATAAATGCTGTACCCTCCGCTTGCCCTTTAGATATTTTATTTATGCAATGGCAGCATATTTCTTTTACTTTTCTAAAAATATGCCTTTCCACTGAACTATTGTTTAAATAAACTTGTATTATTTATTTTTATGTTTTTGGAAATACATGTCCTAAATTGCCTTAGAGCTCAGTGACATTCCTTTACTCAATATATTTAACACTCAGTTGGTCACTTGTATTGAATGCTTACTGAAGGAGCTAAATCATGTATAATTTATGTCTCTTACCCTGTCAGTCGAGCTTCACTTCAACTATTCACATGTGAAAAATTACTCATCTAAGTATTTTCAAAATCTTCCCTTTAGGTTAGGGGGTGGGAGGTATTTGGGGAGTTGTCGTTTTTTCTCTCTTTTATTGAACTTACTGATGAAAGGAACAGCTAGACTATGAAAAAGCACTTTTTTTGTCTTTAAATGGGAGCGCCTATTTATTACACATTTTGCTAAAGCATCTGGAAGCATGTGGCGTGAGGGTGGAAACTGCAATGAAATCAAGACCCATGGTAAAATGCATCCTGAACAGATAATATACAAAAAAATTTACTCAGATGTGGTGTTAACTTTTTCAATCTTGTCTATTGTATGATTTCACCATTTTACCACTCCTGAGAGAGTTTTTTTCGCTGGCAAGCATCAATGCAACATTTCTGTGAAAGCAACCTTTACATGTTCTCTCTTTAAGGATTTCATGCACCTTCTAATACCATTTCATCAAAAAAACAAGTATAAGAGAATTGGCAAAATATATCATAATTGTTAATACCAGTTGAGAATATTATTCCCTTAGATGTCTTCAAAAATACAGTAAAAGTACTGTGGAGACATAAAATCAGATTCTCTTCAGGTTCTATGGACCAGAGCTAGATACAGGGCCAGATTAAAATAAACAAGCAGTGAAGCTATTTTGTTGAGCTTGGCCTGGCACAGAAGCTTCCATCAAAAATGAAACTACAAAGAACAAAAAAGAACAAAATAAAATGTGTTGATGGTTGCAGTGTCTCCTCTTGGGCCCTGAGGCATCTGCTGCACACAGAACAGATGCTTGGATTTGCTCTTATTAATTACTTTCCTGCCATTTTTTTGTCTGCTGCTGCAGTCCCATAAACTGAATGAAAATTGGCTTTAGCTATATCTCTTCTGTTCATTCTTCTTCTTTGGCCAGCAGTGCAGGCAGAATACAGAAGGCAGCAAGGTGCACAAAGGATGTAGCCACTGTTTCCCAGCTGTGGGCAAGATTCCAGCCCATGGTCCAGCAGGATGAGGTGCACTTAAGCCAGCCCATCCACTACTCCTCTATGATGGGAGAGTGAAAATAGTCAGGGATGGCAGGAATACCTGATTGCCCTGTGCTGGACATAAACCTACAAGTATCAGAGGCCTTCTGCAAGAATAAAAGCATACCAGTTCCACTTCTCTGCACAGGCTTTTAACATTCACTAACCAGGTTTCCATAACATGACTCTAATTTTTAGAATTTGAAATATATTGGTGTTTACTAAGGAAAACTGTAACTGTCTGCTTGTTTCTTTCTAAAATGTATGAAGTAGAGGAGCTGTTAAACGAAATAATTTGATTGCTCCAGAACTGTGTCCAGCAACAGTATAACGTTAAAGTCACAGGTCTCCTCTCTTTTAAGAGAGATTCTTTTAAGGTTCTTTTAAGATTGACTAGGAAAACACTAAAAACTTTGGTAAAGAATTGAGAATGAGTAAATTTTCTGCTGTGGAAAATATAATCAAGAAAAGACTTCTAACCAGCCTAAGTCCTTGTCTGCGCTATTTACAAAACCACCCAAAAGTCCCTTCTCTGTTGCTCTACCAAAAATTATGGAGAATAGTTCTGTAATTGTCTTTCAATTAAATACACAAAAGGATACAAAAGGATTTTAAAACCTTCATCTGCAGTTCAGAACAGAAATTTAAACTGAAGATATTCTGCCTCTATGTCTTGAACCTGATAAATCCTCTCTCATTGTTAGATCCTTTGGAAGCAAATATATCTGCTTAACAGAAAGGTGCAGCACCTTTTAAGAGTAATCCCCACTTCAGAATTGCCTCCAGACCTCATAGAGGGAGTTTCTGTAAGATTTTTCACTACATCAGCTGAGTACTGGATCAGGTTCTTTATTCTACATCTATTCTTATGTTTGCATTTTCTCAATTTGAAACTGAAAATATTTATTGATTGCATGCAAAGAACAAGCATAGTAGAATACGTTCTAAGCATCAAGTCTACAAAAAATATTACTCTTCGCACAGACTATGACACTGAATATCCACTTTGATGCACTGAAAAAGAATGGATTTATGGTTTTATAGGTCATAATTTGAAGGAATTTTTTTTGTCTTTTGTATTATGTGGATTTACTGTTACAAAGATTGAAACCAAAGAAAGTATGTGTCCTTTTAAATTGTATAGAACTCGTTGCTGTTAGAGATTGAATACTCAATACACAGGGTGTTCACAGAATCACAGAATCACAGAATGTTAGGGATTGGAAGGGACCTCGAAAGATCATCTAGTCCAATCCCCCTGCCGCAGCAGGATTGCCTAGACCATATCACACAGGAACGCGTCCAGGCGGGTTTTGAATGTCTCCAGAGAAGGAGACTCCACAACCTCTCTGGGCAGCCTGTTCCAGTGTTCAGTCACCCTTACAGTAAAGAAGTTTTTCCTCAAATTTAAGTGGAACCTCCTGTGCTCCAGCTTGCACCCATTGCCCCTTGTCCTGTCAAGGGATGTCACTGAGAAGAGCCTGGCTCCATCCTCTTGACACTTGCCCTTTACATATTTATAAACATTAATGAGGTCACCCCTCAGTCTCCTCTTCTCTAAGCTAAAGAGACCCAGCTCCCTCAGCCTCTCCTCATAAGGGAGATGTTCCACCCCCTTAATCATCTTCGTGGCTCTGCGCTGGACTCTCTCTAGCAGTTCCCTGTCCTTCTTGAACTGAGGGGCCCAGAACTGGACACAATATTCCAGATGCGGCCTCACCAGGGCAGAGTAGAGGGGGAGGAGAACCTCTCTCGACCTGCTGACCACACCCCTTCTAATACATCCCAGGATGCCATTGGCCTTCTTGGCCACAAGGGCACACTGCTGGCTCATGGTCATCCTGTTGTCCACTAGGACCCCCAGGTCCCTTTCCCCTACGCTGCTCTCCAACAGCTCTGTCCCCAGCTTGTACTCATACATGGGGTTGTTCTTGCCCATATGCAGGACTCTACACTTGCCCTTGTTCTATTTCATTACATTTCTCCCCGCCCAACTCTCCAGCCTGTCCAGGTCTCTCTGAATGGCTGCGCAGCCTTCCGGCATCTCAGCCACTCCTCCCAGTTTTGTGTCATCAGCGAACTTGCTGACAGCGCACTCTAATCCCTCATCCAAGTCATTAATGAATATATTGAATAGAACTGGTCCCAGAACCGACCCTTGCGGAACTCCGCTAGACACAGACCTCCAACTGGACTCTGTCCCGCTGACCACTACTCTCTGGCTTCTTTCCTTCAGCCAGTTCACAATCCACCTCACTACCCGAAAATCCAGACCACACTTCCTCAGTTTAGCTGCGAGGATGCTGTGGGAGACCGTGTCAAACGCTTTACTGAAATCGAGATAGACCACATCCACAGCTTTACCATCATCTATCCACCGGGTAACATCCTCATAAAAGGCTATCAAGTTGGTTGAGCAAGACTTCCCGTTGGTGAAGCCATGTTGACTGCCCCTAATGATCCCCCTATCCTTGATGTGCCTAGAGACAGCACCAAGGACAAGTTGCTCCATCACCTTTCCGGGGATGGAGGTGAGGCTGAGCGGTCTATAGTTACCCGGGTCCTCCTTCCTGCCCTTTTTGAAGACTGGAGTGACATTCGCTTTCCTCCAGTCCTCAGGCACCTCTCCTGTTGCCCATGACTTAGCAAAGATGATGGAGAGTGGCCTAGCAATGACTTCCGCCAGCTCCCTCAGCACCCGCGGATGCATCCCATCAGGGCCCATGGATTTATGGACATCCAGGTTGCTTAATTGGTCCCTGACCCAGCCCTCATCAACCAAGACAGATTCCTCCTCTATCCTGACTTCTTCTGAGGCCGCAGGGGTCCAGGGCTCCTCAGGACAGCTTCCAACAGTATAGACAGAGGCAAAGAAGGCATTCAGTAACTCCGCCTTCTTTTTATCCTCTGTCTCCAGGACCCCCACCTCATTCATCAGTGGGCCTACATTGCCTCTAGTGTTGGCTTTACCTGCAATGTATTTGAAGAAGCCCTTTCTGTTGTCCTTGACCTCTCTTGCAAGGTTTAATTCCAAGGAGGCCTTAGCTTTCCTAGTTGCCTCCCTACATCCTCTGACAACAGACTTATATTCCTCCCAAGTGGCCAGCCCCTCCTTCCACGATCTGTACACCTTCTTCTTCCACTTGAGTTTGCCCAGCAGTTCCCTGTTCAACCATGCAGGTCTCCTGGTACCCTTCCTTGACTTCCTACCTGTTGGGATGCTCTGATCTTGAGCTCGGAAGAAGCAGTCCTTGAACGCTAACCAACTATCTTGGGCCCCCTTACCTTCTAGTACCCTGTCCCATGGGATTTCCCCTAGCAATTGCCTGAAAAGGCCAAAGTTGGCCCTCCTGAAGTTCAGGGTTGCGATTCTGCTAGCTATTCTGTTCCTGCCACATGAGATCCTGAACTCTACCATCTCATGGTCGCTACAACCAAGGCTGCCCTCAACCTTCACCTCTTCCACCAGACCCTCCTTGTTAGTGAGGATAAGATCCAGCAGCGCTCCTCTCCTAGTTGGCTCATCCACCATTTGCATCAGAAATGATGTTCCCTTCACTTGGATTCAAAATTACAAAGGAAAAATGTATCTTGCTTGTGTCAAATTTTAACTTAAATTCTCTAACGGAATAATATATTATGCATTTCACGAAGTTTTATTTTGCCCCTTTCTTTTTCCCTAGGTGAGAAATTCAGTGGACAGCAGCAAGACCTACAAAGATTCAAAGTAAGATTTCACATGCACTCACTTTCTAAGTGTTCATTGTTACAGATTTTTACGATGTTATTTTTTTCTAAAAGGCCTATGACTTCTTTGGGTTTGGGTTTTGTGTTATAAACCACAGACTTCCTTCTACTTGGCAGTATTTAGTATGTCTTGGAAAGTTTATCCCTTTTGAAATTCCACGAGGCTCTTCTAGTCAGGGAACGGAGCATAATGCTTGGATCAGTAGATCATGTAATAAATTCTTGTATATATCTCCTAAGTTGCAGGAGTGAGATCATTTTGCAGTGTTGGAATAAAAGAAAGTCTTACTGCTATGATGTGATTCCTAAAGTGTGCTATAAATTAAATGGAAATTTAAGGAATGAGTAAGAGCAGTAACAACAAAGGGTACTGAGCACTTCTAACCTTTGTACAGTGAATAATACTCATCTGTAAAGGCAAAGTAAGACTGGAAAGCAGTTCACTGATTCTTGTAAGAAAGTATCCTACAAGCTACAGATGTATGAAAAAAAATACGTCAAACTTTTAATACTCTTTGTACCTACTTTGTATAAGGTAATATGATGGTTAAGCAGATATGACCTGAACTATCTTTTTTTGACGAGTAAGGTAGGGAATTCATTAACCTGACTATGAAGTAGATCAGTCCCTAGTGAGAAAACACTTTATGGTTAGTAAAGCATCACAGTAAACTTGTGATTATTGTATATGTGTACAGACAGCTGGCAATTCATAATACATTCTATATATTGTATAATATATGTATGATAATGTATAGGAAATTTGTCATTGCTGATCATATTATGCAACATCTAAATTATTTCTGTATTCAAGGTGAGTCTTCAAGTTTCATACAATAACCCATTATGTTTAACACACTGATAGCAGAGCTGAAAAAGTTGGTGAAAAAGAATATCACATAGTTTTCTGGAGTTATTAAGCTATTTATAGAAGTAAAACTGCTGACTTCATTGTGGGGAAAGACAGAAGAAACCTAAGATGATTGAGTGAATGGACAATAAATTGCCAGATGAAATTCAACACGCAATAAATGTAATGTGATGCTCCCTGAGAAAAACAGTCCTAATATCACAAGCACTCATCATTTGAAGGTGGTTAACTTCCATTCAGAATTAGATAGTTCATCTCAAAAGTAAATACATCAACATTGGGCAAGATGAGGAGCAGGACAAAAAGGATGATCTAAATGATAAGACAGTTTTCATATAAGTAATGACTATATACCCAGTATTCTTTAATCTAGAATGGAGATAAACTGAGGAAAGTCCAGACAGAGATTTGTAAAATGATGTCTGCTGTGTAGAAAATAAATGAAGGGAACAATCATCCATTTTTTTTCTTCCAATACAAAACTGTAGTCCAAAAACTGAAAGTAACAAGTGCAAAGTTCTGAATAAATACAGCTTATAGAGAAGAGGCGGAACTCCTTGCAAAAAGTTATTGGGGATTTAAAACTTTTTATAGACTCAAGGGAAAGCCAGCAAAAAATGTGGAACGAAAATCCCACAAAGCTGTAAATACGCTGATGCTTCCTCTGGCTCCAGAAAGTCCCTAAGGTACAATTGTGTGGATACATGCTCAGGGGTAGTATGGCTACATATTTGTGCTGTTCTTACATTTCCCAAAATTTCCATTGTTAGCCATTCAATACCCCAAGGGAGTTATTGTGTTACAAAGATCTCTGGCCATTCTTGCTTTATGGTATAGCTTATGGAATATGCTATCAATTGGAAAGTAACACACAGAAATATAGCTAGTGAGTTAAATAAGACACAGACTTTAGTCTCTTTCCTGCCTCCCTGTTTTGATATAATTTTATACTTCAAGTCACTCTCAGTCTGGTTTTACATGGCAGTGGTAATACCAGAAGCCCAGAAAATCATTGCTGTTAAGTATCAAGTTCCAGGAAGATTAATCCTTGCTCAGTTAAATCATGTTGGGTATTCACAGCAAACACAAACTATGTTTTGTACAGGCCTCAACAGAGGGAGCTATTCTAAACCATAAGAGACTTAATGAAATGTCAGTAATTTCTTCTCAGACATCCCTCGCTGAGATGTCTACACACAACAATACAGTGGGGAAACTGTTACAGATAAGAAGGAAAACAGACCACACCAAGTAAGAAAGGTTGTCACTCTAGGAATAAAATGGGGCTTATGAACATGAGAGAGAGAAAATGAAAATGATAGATGAACAGGAATAAGCTACCTACCTAAGATATCTGTGACCAAAATTCAACTGATACTTAACTTTTGAATAGAAAAATCATTTGTTAGAGTCTTCTCTTTTAAAAATACATAACAACTGGGTTTATTTTATGAGAAGACTCTTTTTTATTTATTTTTCTGTGGAAAGAAATGAGTATTAAAAATCACAGTACGAAAACACTGAACAAAATGGGAGAAGATGTTCATCTCACTACCATGAATAGCTCTCTTGGTTTTTTATTTTTATTTTCCATATTGGCACCAGCTAGACAAGTTTCTGTTCATTCTGTTATATGTTGATAAGAGATTGATGAGCACACACATCACTGTACTCTTGGACAAGGGCTGTCTGAGGGCTGTGTTTATCTGCAAGAGGTGCTACTTAATAGCATCAACCTTGATTAGTACAAGGCATTATTTTAAAATCTCATCTCTCTCTCTCTGTCTCTTTATGTTTCAAGTCAGAATGAAACAACAGAGACAAACACTGGAAGATGGTGTCTAGAGCTAATTGACTAGCATATTTAAAGTGGGTTGTGGTTGCTTAGAAACATTTATAGCCTTTAACAGAAGCCTGATTATTAAATAGTCTGTAGGGCAATGTAGGACACCATGTTTTTACAAGAGCAAGTATCACAGTGAAAGATGGTCTGTGGCTTAATATTAAAAGGAAACATATTTACAAATAACGTTTTATTTTTTAAGCCTAATTAAACAACATTACTTAACAAATTTTGAACAACACTTATGCCAGTTTCAGTAAGCTGGAATTCAGTGTCATGATGACTGTGGGCCAACTTGCTGTTTATTCCATAAGGCCCTCTGTTAATTCCAGCACTAGTTATTTCTTCTCAGTGGCTGATCTTGAGAGCTTGCAATTTACTTATTATAGTAAAGTGCATATTATGTACAAAGAAGTTGATTATGGAGACCAAAGGACACTGAGAAGTCTAAAGTGCAGCAGCCTTTGATTATATAACAGCCTTATGACACAAAATTTACAGTGAAGGAATACTCAAAGTCTGAATTCTGTAGAGGATAGGGCAAGCAATATGTCCTAGGAAGGTACTGGTATTTCCAATACAGATGACTTATTAAAAGTATCTAAAATAAATCTAATCTGTAACCAGCTATATTTACCTGTTGAAATCTCATTGTCTAATTCTGTATTTCAAAAAAATTTAAATAATGCCTATGATGTAATTTGTACTGGGATCCTCCACGACAAAAATGTTCTGTCTTTCTAAAGCATGTCCCAAATTTCTTCACAAAGCATTGTCGAAATCTCAGGGAGCCTTGATTCTCTAAGTAATGTGTTTCTATTTCCCTGCTACACTGTTCATACTTCTGTTGCAGCAAGGAGGTCACTTAAAACATTGAATCTTCATGAAAGACATGGATATTATAAAAACTGACAGGTTTACAGTACACCTTTTTCCTTTCCTGTAGCCTAGCACAAAGTATTATGCAAACGGTAGGATGAGAAGAATTCTCTCCTCTCTGGTTGAGGTTTAGATCTAGACTTAAGTGCCCGAGTTTTGTCAAGGAAAAATGTAAATCATAGGAACATTATAGGAAGCCTGGACTGTACATGCATTAGCAAACAATGACAGTGATTTTAACAAGAACTTTTTTACTAGGCAAATTATTTTACTATTTCTTATTACAAAAATTCTAACTGTTCCAGAGCAAATTAATAGCTGTGAGTACCCACCATAAAAAATGAGGTAAAAGGAGTGATGGGAAGACAAACAGCATAAATAATAATAAATCAGAAGCTTCAGTGTTAATCAGAACATATACTATCAGGGTTTCAAGGTAAATGTAATAATAAAAAATATGATTCTTCTAGCCTTCTTAGTTATCTATATCTTGAGAAGACAGCCTGACCTCGGTGCCAGGCAAGGTGATGGAACAGATCATCCTCAGTGCCATTACATGGCACATGCAGGACAATCGGGGCATCAGGGCCAGCCAAAATGGATTCATGAAAGGCAGGTCCTGCTTGACCATCCTGATCTCCTTCTATGACAAAGTGACCCGCTTAGTAGATGAGGGCAGGGCTGTGGATGTAGTCTATCTAGAATTCAGTAAGGCATTCGACACTGTCTCCCATAGCATCCTCCTAGACAAACTGGCTGCCCGGGGCTTGGATGGGTGGACTCTTAAATGGGTTAAAAATTGGCTGGATGGCCGAGCCCAGAGAGTGGTGGTGAATGGGGCAAAGTCCAACTGGTGGCCGGTCACTAGCGGTGTTCCCCAGGGCTCAGTTCTGGGGCCGGTGCTGTTCAATATCTTTATAGATGATCTGGACGTAGGGATTGAGTGCACCCTCAGTAAATTTGCAGATGACACCAAGCTGGGTGGGAGTGTCGATCTGCTGGAGGGTAGGAAGGCCCTACAGAGGGATCTGGACAGGTTAGATAGATGGGCTGAGACCAACGGCATGAGGTTCAACAAGAACAAGTGCCGGGTCTTACACTTGGGCCACAACAACCCCATGCAGCGCTACAGGCTGGGGGAAGAGTGGTTAGGAAGCAGCCCAGCAGAAAGAGACCTGGGGGTGCTGATCGACAGCTGGCTAAACGTGAGCCAGCAGTGTGCCCAGGTGGCCAAGAAGGCCAATGGCATCCTGGCCTCTATTAGGAACAGTGTAGCCAGCCGGTCTAGGGAAGTGATCGTCCCTCTGTACTCAGCACTGGTGAGGCTGCACCTTGAATACTGTGTTCAGTTCTGGGCCCCGCACTTCAAGAAAGATGTTGAGGTGTTGGAGGGAGTCCACAGGAGGGCAACCAAGCTGGTGAAGGGTCTAGAGGGTCTGACCTACGAGGAACGGCTGAGGGAGCTGGGGTTGTTTAGGCTGGAGAAGAGGAGGCTCAGAGGTGACCTTATTGCAGTCTACAACTACCTGAAGGGAGGTTGTAGTGGAGTGAGAGTCAGCCTCTTCTCCCAGGCAGTTAGCGATAGGACAAGAGGACATAGCCTCAAGCTTCACCAGGGGAGGTTCAGGTTGGACATTAGGAAGAATTTCTTCTCAGAAAGGGTCATTAGACATTGGAATGGGCTGCCCAGGGAGGTGGTGGAGTCACCATCTCTGGATGTGTTTAAGACAAGACTGGACGTGGCACTTAGTGCCATGGTCTAGTTGACTTGGTGGTGTCAGGGCAATGGTTGGACTCGATGATCCCAGAGGTCTCTTCCAACCTGATTGATTCTGTGATTCTGTGACATTATAAATGATGAAAAATATTCAGTAGCTTATTGATGAAGACTAAACTTCTGATTATTTCTTGAGTTAAGCTTCTGTAGAAATAGCCAGCCTTCTGAACCTTATGGACTTTTAATGCAAACTTCCCTCTACCACCACTAACTTGGACTAAGCCTGCAGTGAAAAGAGGAAGATTATTTAACCATAAAATGAGTGATAATATCTTCACACAAAACTCTGCCACACACACAAAATGCTGTCACATATATAAAGTAAACCACTGAAAAACTGGAAATCAAGACACCATCCAATCTCTTTATTAATCTAAATCATTATTTGTTGCCATACTATATCAACAATATTCAGTAGAAAACTGTATTATTCAAGACCATAGTATGTCTTTAACAATCAACAAATAGTAGAATAAACAACAAAGTAATGTTCATCTTACTTCCTGTAGATTAAATCCTTTTTATTTTATAATTTAATGGAAGGCAATTAAATGAAACTCTTATTGGAAAATATATACTCAGGAACTCTATTCAGGAGAATTGCAGTTAAAAGCATATTACACCTCTGGACAGCAATAAAGGAAATGGGCATGACTTCTTCAACCTTGATGAGTCATATGCCCTTTTTGGCTTGAAAAAATTATCATTTTTTGGAAAAGGTTAGGAGTTGTCGTAAAACGACTCACTGAAATATAAACTTGTCATAAGATATTTCAGAAAATAGAATCAGTCTCATAATTTGATATTATTTACTTAGTATTTTCATATCAAGACCTTCATTAACCAAGTTCATAGACGTAATTGCTAATTTCTATTAGAGAAGTTATTAGGCTCTCAGGATTACAGCACTGAGTTATCTGACAGTTACCAAAGAGGAAAAACTCTGCACATAATTCCTGTAATTTTATATAATGTATTCCTGGAGTTGCAAGAGTTCGGTATGGGATTTTTTGGCTTTATAATGATGGCCTATTTAAAGATGACCTAAAAATTTGTGGGATGATAAGTAATGACCATGTCCCACTCAGACAATTTTTTATTCTAATTCTACTGGAGCAGAGCAAATAACTTATTTTTGGTGTTGTAAAAAACAGCTGGGAAAGCCAAGGAAGAATATCTTTCCAGTCCAGATAAAAAAAATTTGCAGGAGGGTGCTTAAATTTCATGAATGCTTTAAGGCTTTTTCTAACTATGAGAAAGTTTCTAAGTGAATTACCTTTACAAATAAAAAGAGCACAAACATTTTTGTATAAAATAAGTTGGAATTATGAACCTTAATGTTTTGGAGTTTTCTTACATTGTTGTTTTCCATAATTTGAACTAATTTTAATATCCTAGAATGAACTGATAAAAACATTTCTTCAATGACTACTATAATAACAAGATTCTAATTATCATTATTATTTTAAAATAATAAAGTAAAATTTTATAGACCTTAAAGTGTACAGTATTTTATTCTCTCTTTCTTCAGCTAGGTGGTTAATGGAAATCCAGTATTAAAAAGACTCTGTAAGCTGTACCACTATCCTACAGAAGGGTTGTTAGCTGTCTCTTCCCTTGAAATTCACAGAAGGAGATTGTTTTATCAATTGGAAATTGAGAAGGAAAAGTCTTCAGACTGTTTTATTAAAAAGGCATGGTTTGCGATTTATCACGTTAAAAATTTGTTGGAAAAAAAACATTAAGTCAATTAAAATAGGAATAAGTACACAAGTATGAAAATAAATGGCAAGTTATGCCCTTTCCCATGTTATTGATTAGCTCATTATACTGTATTGCCTATAGCGCATGACCATTTACATAATTAAAAACTCTTCATGTCTAAATTTGCATAAAGGCACCAAGAACCCACTTCTTCAGCCACTTTAGCTCTCATTACTGAGTTCTGAATATATGATCATACAGCCAAGGGAGAGATTGTGCTCCTTATGCACATTTAAGTTCAATGTGAACTCTTTCCATTTGTGTAGAAGCAGAACTGAATTCCTGGTGGGACGAGAATTGCTCTAATTTTCCTTCATGTATGAGTGTATAACTTTTATTACAGTGAATATCTAGATTTGAGTTCTACCCTTTTTTAACTGGATAAAAGCACTAAAGTGGATCTGGAGATGCCTTAAATGGGTACCAGCTGAACATTTACTCCGTTTAAGGACTGTCTGAGCACTGACTGCGTAATTGCAAGACAGAATCCACAGGTCCCAGTGGCTCTGAATTAAATTGACATGTTACCTTTGTGTTTACAAGACAGGAAATTAACTGAAGCTGTGAATCTAAACATGTTTGCGACTGATTCTATGCCAGTCATTTAATGCCTGTCATTAATATGCTATTTTCTTTTTTCGATGGATTAAATTCGTGGGGACTAAAAAACAAATTATGGTCTAGACACCAGCAATTAATGTTGTGAGTCCTGTTCTTTTGCTGCTGTGTATCTTAATAACATGTTTAAAGTTTTAGCTTATTGTTTCCCTTGGTTGGATGCTGCAATTGAACTATTTTTTTAATCCTACTGTAATCACAGACATTAGTTCATCTGACTTCTTTGCAGCAATCAACTGATTATTATTAGACTGCTTAATAATATATTTTAATGTTGATTTTATTATTTGTTCATGGAGAGATCTATTCTTTTCTCTTCCTGTGACCACTTTGTCCCAGTTTTGTGTGAAATAAAATGTTCACTGAAGCAAGCTATCTGTGATTCAAGAGCAGTACATCACTAAATATTTCTTTATAACCATTAAACAGTCTCTGTTGATGTAGGAAAACAGGGCTGTCAGCCCAGTAATATGAAACCTAGTAACAAGAGAAGATGACTTATTCACTCTTTTTAAGGTCTTTTATTTGTTCTGGACGAAAAGGCCTGGCATCTAATTATTTGAAGAAGAGGGCAGGAGTTTATGTTTGATCATAAACAGAGTGTATTCTGAAGCACTCTAAACATGAAAAGGCTAATGAGTTGCTAGTACGGATCAGGCAAAACATTTTCAGAAGAAGCAAGACAGTATTTAAACCATTGAGAATGCCTTGCAGAGACTCCAGTTGGAGTGCCACGCAACTCTGAACTTGAGAAAAATTGTGTGAAGTGCTTCTATGGGCCACCAGTCGATTTCTACTGAAAAGTTTCACTACTAGAATCCACCATTTGGCAATTCAATGTCCCACTTTTTCCCATGAATCTCTACTCCATCCCTAAACACGTTTGGGAGTATGTTACTGCAAGGTAGCTCAAACATGCTCCTTTATTTGGATAATGATTAGTTATCCTAGAGAAGTGAAGTAACTCAGACAAAACAGCATCCCTCAAGCTGCAATTCTGCCAATATTTTATGTCCAGTTTGACACAGATACATGGACTATAAAAAGTAAATAGATGCAGGTGTGAAAGAGTTTCTAACACAATTTGGAAAATGGACACCTTCTCTCTCTTGAGTATAGACTAAAATGCACTGGCTTGTTAAACTTAATAAAATAAGGACTGAGAGGCTAAACAAATCCTTTATAAGTACACTGAATAAATGTACTTATTATAAATGCATACAGTGTCCAGTGGGTCACAGTGCCAGAGATGCTTGCACTGGCAGAAAGGAAGTCATGAGCATGGTGCAGAGATGTACAGGTGAACTTGCTTGGCTCTAGAAGCAGAATAGCATGTTCATTCAGTGTTGCCCCTGAGCTATTGAGCTCTGAAAAGTGCCACGGCTTGTTAGCTTACAGACTAGTGCCTTGCTGGCAGATGTATACTGCTTCTAGATGAGAGCTGGCTTCTGTGCAGCTCCCATGCTCCCTGGTGCTGCTACGATCACATTAGAATGGGTGAAGTGGATGCAGGTGTCTTGATTGCTACACTGTGGGCAGCCCCATTCTTACAGGAGAAAAGGCTCCTTATGCTAGTGCTTAATAAATGCTATAGCACAGCAGAAATGATATCTCAACATTGCATTAAAATGATCATCGGCATTTGGTAGAAATACCAAATTAAATAAGCCCTGAATTTGGAAAAGCCTTAAATGTTGTATAACTAATTTTTGGGCTATGAGTTTTTCCCATGGGTCCAACCAGTTAAATAGTTTGTACAACTAGACAGAAATTTAAAATTGCATAGCACTTTTTTATTAATATATGTATGGATGATATTTCCTGCCTAAAATACATATTTTTTCAATCATAATTTCATTAAAAAATCAAAAATATTTTAAGAATTACAATTTTTATAACATGTTTTTATTAAATTTGGTAGTTCATATCAGCATTGTGTCTCATAACTGAGCTGCAGAAAGCAATTTCATCTTCTAAAGAAATCGCTTCTTTCAGTATTCAGCAGTAGACTCTCTTAATTTTAAGATATGTATATTCCATCTTAGAATATGTCAACATATTATTTATTCCTAGGAGTACATATCATTTATTACTGCTACTAATATTTCGAAATATTTAATGAAATATAAGAATTAAGTGCATTTTGAAGATTAATTTTAAAAAGTTTCCCAGAATGTTTTTCCTAAATTAACATTTGTCAGAAATTCTGGTTCAAAGCATATTTTTAAAACAGTTATTCTTACTCAAGCAGTACATTGGGAAATATTTGAACCTCTTATATCTGAAAGCAGCAAGCCAATATATGACTGGATTCTGTTGAGCTCCAGAAGGGAAACTATCTGCCTTCCTCAAAAACGTTCTTGTGTTTCCCTAATAATATTTTAACTAACATCTATATTTCGTATACAGGAAGAAGGTTATCTTTTTTATTTAGAAATTGGGATTGACATATTTCTTAAACAGCTTTTGCCCAAAAGACTATCTTGTTGTGGCAGACCTGTCTTGAGATGGGTGGCAAGAGGAGGAGGAGGAGAAAAATATGGTTTTCTAAGTTCTCCATGACAATTCCTTGGACAGCTGATGCAAACTACCAGATAGCTTTTCAATACTATTATTTATCTGTAGACCATTCTGGTACTTGTTCTTCTAGTTATCTCTGTGGGGTTCAGAAAGTAGTAAGAAGTTCGGAGTCTACATCTGCTGCCTATCAAATACGTGTGTGTGTGTGTGTACATATTGTGAACTCTTTTTTTTTTTTGTGCTGGGAAAACTATAGATGCATTTTTGTTGTTGTTGCTTCCTAATCTTTTCTGGTTCAAAATCAATGCTAAGAGAAAAGTGTGGTTCATATTGGATACACAGATTTCATTTTAGGTATGAACTTTGCCTCTACTCACTAGCTGGCCTTTAAAGGGCAAGATAAATACCCATAAGTGAAAAATGATGCATTTGTATTCTTTTTAAACAAACAGAATTACATGTTCTTAAAATCAAAGGTCATCTCTCTTTCTAGCAGTCTTTCAGCTTTTCTACTCCTGGTTCCATAAAAAATCAAGGAGTTATATTCTATTACTTACTCTTTCATTAGATCCAGTAATTTTTGGAGCATTTAAGTAGTACATACGTCTTTAAGATCATATGAAAATTTTTCTTTAATTTTTCTGGGATCGCCAAAGTGAAAAACTTGCAGCAGAAATCATTTTCTGTCAGCTTAAACCAGTTAATGCATTAGAAACATTGGGAGAGGATGTTTTGTTTCAACCAATAAATTTTTTCTTATATTTTTCTTTTAAGTTCCTTTTCAGGAGAGAAAAGGAGAAGGAAAAAAAAACCAAAGAAAAAAACCCCACACCAAACAAACAAAAAAAACCACACACAACAACCAACAAAGCTTTAGTCTTGTATAAATGCACCAAATTCAAAAAGAATCAGCACTTATTGCGAGTACAGGTTTATTCCTAGTACTCAGTCAGCCCCCTACTTACTAAAACCTACCATGTCTTCCTGCATCTGTTCACACATGCCCAGTGCACCCAATAAGACTGTAGCATGCTTCACTGAAACAAAATGCAGGGAATGTGTCCCAGTCTTTGAAAGCTTTTCATTGTCTAAATAAATAGATGGAATAGAAATGACCATTTCGTAGTCATCCGTTTCAGCTGAAGCTGCACTTACGGATTATGGCAGAAGCTGTCTTTAAAAAGTAATAACAGTCATCGTCTTGAATCCTTTAATCCTGCTGCTCTTCTTCTTATGTAGACAGCTACGTCTGTACCAAGTCTCACTGTCCCCTGGTGCACAGATTTTCATTAGTTGTCGGCTCTCTCCCTCTCTTTTCCACTGGTTGCATACCTAGAGGGAATTTATTTGAACACTTCCAATCCAGAAATCATTGTGTTAGAAACAGTCTTTGAAAGGGGTACATACTGGTTCTTATTTTAGCTAACTAAATTGGTAGACTTCTACCTTTAATACAGGGATTTTAGGTAGTTCAGATCCAATTGTTCCTATTCATGCTTGTTAAGCACAGAGGCTTTGATTTATGTGTTCAAAAGTCCTGTCAAACTAGGTCCCCACCTATAGCATAGCTATTCTGGTCGAGGGTCTCCTGTTCCAAACTTTGATGAAGTGGAAACTCCCTGGAGAAGGAGGAGTTAGAGAGGACAGAAGGTTCTATTACTGAAATAATCAAAGGAAAATGTCAATGTTTGGTTCCTTTTCGCTAGCCTTCAGAAAGGAAAAGAGGATGTGCAACACAGAATTTTAATACTTTGTTCCTTATGCCACTCCCTTAGACACCAACACAGATAATAATGGTTAAAATACTTTTTCAGCAGAAGGGTTGTCTAAGAGTAACTTTGGTCCTGTATTTGTATCTGTCAATATGTACATTGTACACAAATGATACTATTGTGTCAAATTTTTCAGAAGGAAGAGCACAAGACAATTAAAAAATGATTACACACCATATTTCTCTCAGTAACTATCAGCATTTGTATTAATACTGACGTTTGTAGAAAACATTTCCCCTGTAGTTTTGTTAATCCCAAATTACCTTTTTAATGAGGGAGGAAAGAAAGAGCATACATTACCTCCAGTGTGTTTGCTTAGCCTCCTGAATTTGCTATTTACAGACATATTACAATATGAGAACATGGATAGGTTAATGGTTCTTTTTTCCTCTTAGTAAATACTATTCAAATAGATCTGAGGATAAACTATGCAGATTTAAAAGTAGAATAAAAATATACGCTATTTCCTGATGCTAATAACACTGTTATGAGGCTTTTTGCTCCACAAGATTCCATTTAATTACAATAGCAAAAAAATGCTGGTTTAAACTGTTAATCAGAGGTATACCGGTACATTTTCAACAACACTTTGAAGTTTAGACAACATACGTATTCCTTTTATTTATTATTATGCCAGGCAGATAAAGATCAAAAAAGATGTGCAAAACCAAAATATTGCTTACTATGAAATTATGTCATTTCTTGTCATGCACTATTGTAAAAATAACAGATTATTTCCTTTTGTACTTTTTATGAATGTATGCAAATCACATATAGAATAACATTCCTTACTGACTGTTCGTTGGTGTCATTAGTTGTACTCAATAATTCTGAATTGTATTGGTATGCAACTGGAGTGACTGAAATTGGGGTTTGCTGGCCAAAGTCTGAGCAGTTTCTGTCCTAGTGCTGATCTTTATAGGCACCTGGCTAAGATCGATTTCAGAGCCTTGTCCTTCTCAAGGTGTATTGTTACAGCTTAGGGGCACTCCCTGAATGAAGATCTCTAGGACTCAGCACCACAGAACCTTCCCATCAATTGTACTAATTACAAGTGACCAGACAGTACAAGAACACGGTTACAGTAAACAGTGTAAAAGATGGGTTCGATTTAAGACTAGGAGACAAAATTGCACTCTGGGAAAAAAAAAAAAAAAAAAAGATGTATTAGATGAATTCTTAAAATCCATTTTCAATACTGTACATTCTCTGTTCTGGAAGTCTGCATTGCTGGTGTTTTATTCACAAGTTCCGTAGTTGTTAGTCTGGCATTCTGTTACAGCGAAGGGCAAAGAAGACTGAGCGGTGCTCCCCTCACACAGTAATTGTTTATGTAGGGGGACTCAGAGGCTTATATATAAACACTCTTTATGGCAAGTAGGGCTTGTAAATGACAGCAATATTATTTTTGTTTCTTCATGTTTTTTCAGGAACCTGCATCAATCTAATAAACCTTTGCAAATTGCATCATCTCCCTGAGAGCTCTCTTGTTGCGGCTTTGATCTGTCAAGACAATTAGTGATCTGGGATTTGCTTCAAATCTTTGCTATATGTTTTTACCATGTGATGGGTTGCTGTTTGCCATCGAAACATCAAACTAACGCTCATTCTAATGTTCAAGCAAACTGAATAATTGTCCCATTTTACACTCCGCAAAGTAGAATTTAATCTGAAGCAAGGTTTCTTCAGTTCTAGTTGTGCATGAAATACTAATACCCATAAAATTACCATGGAGGAATTTCTGTGATGCAATGTTAATGAATAATGATGGTAATTCACTTAACACACTTTATTTAGTCATAAAACTCCTCATTAATGACAAAAGAATTGCACAACTATGCCCATGTTTCACATTAGATTTGTTTTCGTTGTTGGTGGTTTAAGATAAATGGTTATACTTTTGGTCTTTGTAGACTTTACAAAAGATCAGTTTCTGACTCATTCAAGTTCTCTCTCTCCAGGACACGAATTAACTACTTGTACACAGAAATTAAGGTTTAAGGAACATAAATGGTGCTTGAGAAAGTTGTTTTGGTTTTTCTAAAGCATTTATTTTAAATACCTTCATAAATAAAAACTGTAAATATAAATGTGAATTAACATGTTTTTATGTAGAGATTGGAGGTTTTTTACATTTTTATAAAAAGTCCATTCTAAACAAAGTATTTGAGAGAGGTAACTTTTTCTTCTGATGTTTCCATAAATGCTTAAAATAAGTCCTAAACAAAATTTCCCACAAAACTCAAGAATTCTCTGTCTTTTAAGTAACCATTCTTTCATCTCATACTTTCTCAGACGAGAACAAAAACATTTCTTCAATTCTTTATGGGGAAGGTGGTTTTAGTGAGTAAACCAGCTTTTTAGTAAAAATTGCTATAGGTTTGTCATGAGCAAACTCACAGCTTTAACAAGGACCCTTCATAGACTGATCTGTGCATAAAAAAAGATCACTCATTTAAGAAAGGACTATCAGGTAAGAAACTGTCAAAAGTCAGATATATCAATAAGTGAACTTCAATACAATAAGTTTCTTATTTGCAAAGAGGGTAACACAGATCTTTATTCTCTCTCTCTTTCTCTCTTTTCTCACAAATATCAAATATATCTTTAACAATTAACAGTACAGCACACTGAAGAATACCTCGTGCCTCTTACTTTTTGTGTGTCACAAAATATTTAAAAAAATATATTTGCAAATTAATCCCCCTACCTCTGAGGCAATCTTAAGAGATTGCACCAGGACTTAATTTCCAAACCACTGCACAGCCTCCAGCACAGAGGATAAAATACGTTGTGATTGTGGTTCAAATAGTTGGCTCTTGCATGCTGAAGGCCCACTTTTTAATTGCTGCTCTAAAGGATTCATAAAGGAATTAGTAATGAAATAGCAAATTAGTTTAGCAAATAATGCTGTGGCCTGTATGTAATAATAAGCATAGCAGCTGGCAGGCAGTGCAAATGGTACCAGAAATTAGAATATTTTGGCTTTCTTTTTCGATCTGCTGTAGAACAAGATTTCTGTTCAAAAGGAATTCTTCTATGCTTAAATACACACATAAACAGCTAAAAAAGTACAGACTACATGTCCATGCACACATATTTTGCATCTGACAATGTTTCTACAGTATGCTTCTTTACCAGAGCATCCTTTCTTTTGCATAATGAAAGATGTACTATCCTTGTATTCCTTATCAAATACATGAGCTGGTAGCTTGAATTTTAGCCCAGGATAAATTTCTTATGCATAAGTATTTTCATTCTGGTTTATATCATCTCTCCTCCATGACATATCTCTCTAAAATATCTTTCTTTTCCTTTTATAAAGTGTTGTTTTGCAAAAAGAGTTTGAAGGATGTGACACACTCATTGCTTATAAATCTTATTTATCATTGCAATCAGTGGCTCTGCGCTGGACTCTCGTGGCTCTGCGCTGGACTCTCTCTAGTAGTTCCGTGTCCTTCTTGAACTGAGGGGCCCAGAACTGGACACAATATTCCAGATGCGGCCTCACCAGGGCAGAGTAGAGGGGGAGGAGAACCTCTCTCGACCTACTAACCACACCCCTTCTAATACATCCCAGGATGCCATTGGCCTTCTTGGCCACAAGGGCACACTGCTGGCTCATGGTCATCCTGCTGTCCACTAGGAACCCCAGGTCCCTTTCCCCTACGCTGCTCTCCAACAGGTCTGTCCCCAGCTTGTACTCATACATGGGGTTGTTCTTGCCCAGATGCAGGACTCTACACTTGCCCTTGTTGTATTTCATTAAATTTCTCCCCGCTCAACTCTCCAGCCTGTCTACGTCTCTCTGAATGGCAGCACAGCCTTCTGGGGTGTCAGTCACTCCTCCCAGTTTTGTGTCATCAGCAAACTGGCTGACAGTACCCTCTATTCCCTCATCCAAGTCATGAATGAATATATTGAATAGTACTGGTCCAAGTACTGACCCTTGAGGGACTCCACTAGATGCAGGCCTCCAACTGGACTCTGTCCCATTGACCACCACTCTCTGGCTTCTTTCCTTCAGCCAGTTCACAATCCACCTCACTACCCGAAAATCCAGACCACACTTCCTCAGTTTAGCTGCGAGGATGCTGTGGGAGACCGTGTCAAACGCTTTACTGAAATCGAGATAGACCACATCCACTGCTTTACCATCATCTATCCACCGGGTTATGTCCTCAGAAAAGGCTATCAAGTTGCTTAAGCATGACTTCCCCTTGGTGAAGCCATGCTGAGTGCCCCTAATGATCCCCCTATCCTTGATGTGCCTAGAGACAGCACCAAGGACAAGTTGTTCCATTACCTTTCCAGGAATGGAGGTGAGGCTGAGCGGTCTATAGTTACCCGGGTCCTCCTTCTTGCCCTTTTTGAAGACTGGAGTGACATTCGCTTTCCTCCAGTCCTCAGGCACCTCTCCCATTCCCCACGGCTTAGCAAAGATGATGGAGAGTGGCCTAGCAATGACCTCCGCCAGCTCCCTCAGCACCCGTGGGTGCATCCCATCAGGGCCCATGGATTTATGGATATCCAGATTGCTTAATTGGTTTCTGACCCAGCCCTCATCAACCAAGACAGATTCCTGCTCTATCCTGACTTCCTCTGGGGCCTCAGGGGTCCAGGGCTCCTCAGGGCAGCCTCCAGCAGTATAGACAGAGGCAAAGAAGGCATTCAGTAACTCCACCTTCTTTGTATCCTCTGTCTCCAGGGCCCCCACCTCATTCATCAGTGGGCCTACATTGCCTCTAGTGTTGGCTTTACCTGCCATGTATTTGAAGAAGCCCTTTCTGTTGTCCTTGACCTCTCTTGCAAGGTTTAATTCCAAGGAGGCCTTAGCTTTCCTAGTTGCCTCCCTACATCCTCTGACAACAGACTTATATTCCTCCCAAGTGGCCAGACCCTCCTTCCATGATCTGTACACTCTCTTCTTCCACTTGAGTTTGCCCAGCAGTTCCCTGTTTAACCATGCAGGTTTCCTGGTACCCTTTCTTGACTTCCTACCTGCTGGGATGCTCTGATCTTGAGCTCGGAAGAAGCAGTCCTTGAATGCCAACCAACTATCTTGGGCCCCCTTACCTTCTAGTACCCTGTCCCATGGGATTTCCCCTAGCAATTGCTTGAAAAGGCCAAAGTTGGCCCTCCTGAAGTTCAGGGTTGTGATTCTGCTAGCTATTCTGTTCCTGCCACATGAGATCCTGAACTCTACCATCTCATGGTCACTACAACCAAGGCTGCCCTCAACCTTCACCACTTCAACCAGACCCTCCTCGTTAGCAAGAACAAGATCCAGCAACGCTCCTCTCCTAGTTCGCTCTTCCACCATTTGCATCAGGAAGTTATCATCAATGCACTGGAGGAACCTCCTGGACTGAGGATGGCTGGCTGAGTAGGCCTAAAGATCATCTAGTCCTAACCATCTAGTAGGCCTTAAAGATCACCTAATCCTAACCCTCCCTGCACAGGCAGGGACATCTTTCACTAGATTAGGTTGCTCAAGGTCCCATCCAACCTGGCCTTAAACACTTCCAGTGATGGAGCATCCACTTCTCTGGGCAACCTGTTCCAGTGTCTCACCACCCTCACAGGAAAGAATTTCTTCCTAATATCCAATCTAAATCTACCCTCTTTCAGTTTAAAACCATTGCCCCTTGTCCTGTCACTACAAGTCTTGGTAAAAAGTTTTTTCCCATCTTTCTTACAAGCTCCTTTAAGTATTGAAAGACCGTAATCATGTCTTCCCAGAGCCCTCTCTTCTGCAGGCTTAAAAACCCCAACTGTCTCAGCTTTTCTTCATAGGAGAGATGTTTCTGCCCTTTGACCATTTTCATGGCCCTCCTCTGGACCCCCTCTGATAGGTCCATGTCTTTCTTGTGCTGGGGATGCCGGAGCTGGATGCAGTATTCCATGTGGAGTCCCATCAGAGCAGAGCAGAAGGGGAGAATCACCTCCCTCGGCCTGCTGGCCACACTTCTTTTTGTGCAGCCCAAGATATGGTTGGCTTTCTGGGCTGCAAGTGCATATTACCGGCTCATATCTAATTTTTCACCTACCAATATCCCCAAGTCCGTCTCTGCAGGGCTGCTCATCAGCCAGTTTGTACTGATACTGTTTATTGCCCTGGCCCAGGTGCAGGACGTTGCACTTGTTGAACTTCATGAGGTTTATGTCGGTCTATTCATCAAGCCTGCCAAGGTCCCTCTGGATGGCATTCCTCCCCTCTAGCATATCAACTGCACTGTTCAGCTTGGTCTCAGCTGCAGAATTGCTGAGGATGCACTCAATCCCACTTTGTATGTCATTAACAGATACTGAGCAGTACTGGTCCCAATACGGACCCCTGACAGACACCACTTACTACTGATCTCCATTGTGACATTGAGCTGTTGACTGTAACTCTTTGGATGTCACCATCCAGCCAATTCCTTATCTACCTAATAGGGCATCCGTCAAACCCATATCTCTTCAATTTAGCAACAAGAATATTGTGGGGTACCATATGAAAGGCATTACGGAAGTCAGAGTAAATTACATCTGTTGCTTTTCCCTTATCCACCATCCTTATCCAGTGCAGTCCCTCCATCGTAGAAGGCCATCAAATTAATCAGGCACGATTTGCTGTTAGGGAAGCCATGTTGGCTGTCTTTAATCACCTTCCTGTGTTCCATATGCCTTGACATAGATTCCAAGAGGATCTGTTCCATGACCTTACCAGGCTCAGAGGTAAGGCTGACTGGTTGGTAGTTTCCAGGGTCGTCCTTTTTAGCCTGGTTGGTAGTTTCCAGGATCGTCATTTTTAGCCTTTTTAAAAATAGGTGCATTATTCTTTTTCCTCTGATCACTGGGGACTTTGCCTGACTGCCATGAATTCTCAAATACAATGAAGTGTGGCTTAGTAACTACATCTGCCAGTTCCCTCAGGACCCTGGGATGCATCTTGTTGGGTCCCATGGACTTGTACATTCAGGTTCCTCAGATGGTCTCAGACTTGATCTTCTCCTATGTTGGGTGGGACTTCTTTCGTCCAGTCACTGCCTTGAGTTGTTGAGTACCTCAGGCTTGTCCACATCAGTTGTCACCAGATTCCCTGTCTCATTTATTGTGGGGATACAATTTCTTTTGTCTTCCTTTTCCGAGCAACGTATCTGTAGAAGCCCTTCTTATTTTTCCTTGCCTAATTTAGCTCCAGCTGTGCCTTAGCTTTCCTTGATCCCATCCCTACACATCGAGGCAGTATCCCTACATTCTTCCCAGGATGTATATCCCTGCTTCTACTGCCCATGCACTTCCCTCTTATATTTCAGTTTGACCAGGAGGTCCTTACTCAGCCATGCTGGTCTCATGCCTTTCTTGCCTGATTTCTTGCACATGGGAGTCAAGAGGTCTTCTGCTCCAAGAAAAATGTCCTTGAAGAGCTTCCAGCTCTGTTGTGCTCCTTTATACCTGCAGGCAGTTTCCCAGGGGGTTCCATTCACTAGTTCTTTAAATAACCAAAAGTTTGCTTTCCTTTTTAGGGTTTAGACTATACTTTTCACCTGGCTTATATCCCTTAATTCCATCATTTAATATCCCATTTATTCCACCACAGCATGATCATTGCAGGCCAGAGTACCACCAGCCTTGACCTCTCCAATGAGTTCCTCTGTGTTGGGGAGCAACAGGTCTAGTAAAACATCTCCTCTGGTTGGACTGTCTGTCACCTGGATTAAAAATTTATCAACGCACTCCAAGAGCTTCCTAGACTGCTTGCAGCTTCCTGTGCAGCTTCTCCAACAGATGTCAGGATAAAGGCCTGTGAACATGATGCTTCATGTAGTTGAAAAAGAACGCTTCACCGACATCCTCTCCTTGACTAGGTAGCCTCTAGTAAACATCCACCATGAGTCTTCCTTTGTTGGTTTGGCCTCTAATTTTCACCCATAAGCTCTAGACCTGTGCACCAGGGTTTTTCAACAACAACATTTTTTTTTTTACAGAGGGCACTCGATCCCTTTTTTTACATAGAGGGCAATCCCCTCACCTTTCCTTCCTTGTCCCTCCCAAACATAGAGGGCAACCCCCCACCTGCCCCTCCTGAACAGTTTGTAGCCATCAATTGCAGCGCTCCAATCATGTGATTCATCCCACGAAGTTTCGGTGATAGCCATCAGACCATACCTTTCCAGCTGCAATGGTGACTTCCAGGTCTTCATGTTTGTTACCCATGTTGCATTAATTAGTGTAGAACTGGTTCTGTTGAAACGTCAATTGTCTCACTTGTTTGGCAGAACTTTTTTGAAAGATTGGGGGGCATTTCTCATTACCCCAGTAGGCATGTTTATCCACCCTGTTGCTTGTGAGTACACCATTGTAACAGCTTTGGACCCCAGTCCGCACCCCCAAGTTCATTAGTTTAAATCATTATTCAGTTAATAATGTTCATTTAATACTGCATAACCTGTATATGTTTAACTAGCAGAAAGACTAAGATGGTAATGGTATCACCCATCAAATTACACAGATTATTTTTCTTTCATGTTTCTTGTTATTTAGAAGCATATTTTAGTGTGTACATACCTACAGGGATGAGATTTTTAAAAATTAGAAGATTTCTCTATCATAGAATCATAGAATCGTAGAATGGTTTGGGTTGGAAGGGACCTTAAAGATCATCTAGTTCCAAACATCCTGCCATGCGCAGGGACATCTTCGACTAGGCCAGGCTGCTCAAATCCTCATCCAACCTGGCCTTAAACACTGCCAGGGAGGGGGCAGCCACAACTTCTCTGGGCAATCTGTTCCAGTGTCTCACCACCCTCACAGGAAAGAATTTCTTCCTAATACCTAATCTAAATCTACCCTCTTTTAGTCTAAAACCATTGACCCTCATTCTATCACTACATGCCCTTATAAAAAGTCCATCTCCAGCTTTCCTGTAGGCCCCCTTCAGGTACTGGAAGGCTGCTAGAAGGTCTCCCCAGAGCCTTCTCTTCTCCAGGCTGAACAACCCCAACTCTCTCATCCTGTCTTCATAGGAGAGGTGCTCCAGCCCTCTGATCATCTTCGTGGCCCTCCTCTGGACTCGCTCCAACAGGTACACGTCCTTCTTATGTTGGGGGCCCCAGAGCTGAATGCAGTACTCCAGATAGGGTCTCACGAGAGCGGAGTAAAGGGGCAGAATCACCTCCCTTGACTTGCTGGCCACACTGCTTTTAATGCAGCCCAGGATATGGTTGGCCTCCCGGGCTGCAACCACACACTGCTAGCTCATGTTGAGCTTCTCATCAACCATCACCCCCAAGTCCTTCTCCTAGGGCTGCCCTCAATTCATTCTCCTCCCAGCCTGTGTTTATGCTTGGGATTGCACCGACCGACATGCAGGACCTTGCACGTGGCCTTGATGCAGTTTGCACAGGCCCAGCTCTCAAGCCTGTCAAGGTCCCTCTGGATGGCATCCCTTCCCTCCAGTATGCCGACCGCACCACACAGCTTGGTGTCGTCGGCAAACTTGCTGAGCGCGCACTCAATCCCACTGTCCATGTCACCGACAAAGATGTTAAACAGGACCGGTTATGGACAGCCTGAGGCTTGAATCTTGTTCTAATCAAGTTTATTGGAGCAAGTGTTGGCAAATCTTTCATTAATTTATCTAAACCTGGCCCAGGAGCCTGCTTTGCTTTCAACCCCGTGACCATTCACACATTCACTTGACTGGGCCATCCCTTGACTTTTTCCCAGATGTGTCTCTAAGCCTAGAATTCCCCACCTTCAGGAGAGTATGCAGCTCAGAATCACAGACTCACAGAATCATCTTGGTTGGAAAGGACCTTTAAGATCATCGAGTCCAACCATTAACCTAACACTACCAAGTCAACCACTAAACAATATGCCTAAGCACCACATTTACTCATCTTTTAAATACCTCCAGGGGTGGTGACTCCACTACTTCCCTGGGCAGCCTGTTCCACTGCTTGATAACACTTTCTGTGAAGAAATTTTTCCTAATACCCAATCTAAACCTCCCCTGGTGGTTGGTCACCCATGTGATCTTGTGAAATGCCTTGAAACCCTGCAGGTCTTTTCAAGGATGGTTAAAGGACAATAAAACTGTTCCAAAACTAAGGCAAACCCATTTCCAAGAGTCATATTATATTCTTGACATCATCAGTGGCACCTGACCTGTTCAATAAGAACTTGGGTAACCCTTTCATCTGAGGTCATTAGTGCTTCTTGTTCAACAGCAGCAGTGAAGTGGTGGACCTAGACAAGGCAGACCTAGAAGAGTCAGGTCACAGGATTACTCACAGGATTTCAGAAATACTTATTATCATCTGCATTTCTGTATTGGAGTTTACATTCCTATGTGAATTGCAGAGAACAACCGTTTTGCCACTTTCAAGGAAGAAGTTGGCAAGGGATTATGCCTGGCCCACACAGTTGGCAGAAAGTCACGTTGTTGACAAGTTTTCTTGGTTCTTTCCTTATTTATCTGATTCTTAATCAAAAGCCCTAGAGACAGTGGCATGGAGCAGACACCATGTCAATGGTGACTTCCTCCTTCTCTAACACCAGCAAAATTCTCCCTTTTCCTCTGCCTGTCAACAAAGCTGTCTGCAAAGAAACCATTTCTCCCTTTCCAGTGCTTTCCTCCTACTGAAGCAATTTCTTCTTTATCACATCCTTGCTCACTATGCATAAAAGTACAATGCAGTCCATTTTTCTTCCTGGACAACACAGCCACAAGCTTAAGAAAGTATGCACAGACACAGATGCAGGAGTTCTTCTATAAAAGAATGGTGAAACAATGATCAGGTAGGGAATTTTTACCAACAGATTAACCAAAAATGGCTCATTCTTTTACTACAGCCCCCACAAACCACAGTAATAGGGCTACAAGTGCAAATAATAATTTATGATGACATTACAGGTAGACAAAGAATAAAATTATTAAAGACACAGGTTTTCTTTTAAAATTCTAAGTATCTGCCCTTAGATCTAAACCCCAGATGACAGGATCAAGGAAGAGTACTCAGACAAAATGTGGACTGTCTTGAAGAGGAAAGAAAATTGGAGAAAGGTATGGCAAAACTGAATACGCCAATAAAGTAATTTGTGAGATGCCAGGTTCTTGTTCTCAGGCAGCACAAAAAGGAGTGCTGCTTTGGACTCATCTATGCAGTTTGACACAAGTGCAAAGAGTATCCCAGCACTGTGGCACAGAGCTCACTGTAACTGCCATTTTGATTGTCCTTGGCCTTTTTCTTTATATCCACTGACTCACCAGGACCTGCCTAATATTTCTTCCCACACTAAAACTTCCATCCTTGAAGATGTAAATGCAGGGCGTCACAGAGATGATCCTTCCAATATGCAGATAGGTCTGGTTTTCTATTTTTTAGATAATATGCAGTACCCAATAGGTAAATGGCAATCTGGTCAGGAAATACAGTTCTCATGGCAAGAATTGTCAGCAACCAGAAGCACAGTCAACCCTTGCTCTGCAGCTGCTGTGATAGTTGCTGAAGGATGCCTGGTACTAGTCAAGCCTTTGTGAGCCAGAGAATCATGCTCCATGCTCAGATTAGTCAGTCAAGGCCATCAAGGGGTAGGAGAGATTGCTAACCATTCCCAGCAACATGGTTGTGCTACTGGCTTTCCACAGCAATAATACATGAAAAGTGCTAGGATCACGCTCTCTGGCAGACCACTTGGACCAGATGACAACAGTGATAAACTTCCTGTGGTACTCCACAGTCACTTACAGGACATGAAAGAGAAGCTTCTTGCCTTTGTTGCAGAACCCAGATATGTTGGCAAGATGGGGGACATGCAGCAAATAAGCATATATGTCCTATGAGCAATCCTGTTGCATGGGGCAATCTCTTGCAAGCTAAGCATCTGTATCTATGACCCATAGATGGCATGGACCACACACAATAGCTCAGGCTGGGCATCCCTCCCAGATTGTGATATCTGCTGTCAATTTGGCTTTACTGAACTGTGAGGTGAGGTAGTGGGCATTTGGAGGTTGCTGACTTCTGTATTTTTACTGCCACTTTATTCTCCATACTCAGTAGACTAATACTGGTTGCATGGATAATCAGAAATATGGGTAAGTTCATGAACCCAGATTCATCTCTAATGCTGAATGGGAGCCAGTGGTTCAACAGCTATAGCTATGACTCTGCTAAGCAGTAGGACTGTGGATTTAGTCATCTGTGTGTTGGCTTTCTACAGGAAAAGACTGAATAATAGCAAACATTTCACGACTTGAAATAGGTAGGATAAATATATTAAAAATAAAAACTCTCAGACTCCGAAATAATAGAGATCAGTCAAAAAATAATGAACTATTACAAACTATCTCTTTTCTCTGTAAGAGTTATTTCACTGATTCTTACATTATCCAGGAATCACTTATTGCCATACTTACAAATGGAACTGAAGCATACAGAGTGGAAACACAATTTTAAAAAGGAGAACGCGGAGACAAAGTGACTCTATGGAACCGTGGCTACAGTGACACTCAAGAAAACACAAACCCGTGGTACAGGAATTTCCAGCTCTAAGATTTTGTGTTCTGTTTTCTTCTGCAACTTAGTGCCACAGACTAACATTAATTTTGAATGTATGGTTAGGTTAAAACCATTCCCCTCTCCCTAAATTGCACTTTGTACTCTGTGCAGTTTCTGATTTGAATTAATGAGTTTGTCTTTCAAATATTATTGAACAGAGAGTATGCTGAAGTCTCTGGTTTTCAAGGCATTTTTTATGGCTCTTTTTCTATCTCAATTAAGGTGAGTGATCTAAACTGAAATCTACAGTGGACCATATTCAAGTCTCTGAAGAATGAACTGCTATGATCCAGTTGAACATTTTCTTCACTTCTTTCTTCCCTGTCCTAAAGGCAAACCACATAGCCTAAACAGCTTGAACTTTCTCCATACTGTCAATTGGCATCTTCAGGGATTGTTAAATATGGGCCTGGTCAATCTTCTGTCTGTTCAATCAGAACTTTGAAAATATTTTTTCTTTCCCTGTCATATGTACCACCTTCTAGCATAGTTCCAACTTACTACATTAGAGTAGCGTGACTATTTCCACCATTTGATTCAGACAACAAAATTATGTCGTAGAAGGATGTGCATTATGAAATAGCACATCAATTTAATGCCCCAGAAAACTTAGATTTCACCGTAACATGCCCTCAAAACAGAGTAAAGCCAACATTTGCAGAGGTAAAAGCTTGACAATGCTTCAGCTGTTACAGAAAACTGCTGAGCATGGGGGAATTTGGTACATATATAAATATTACATACCCCAAAACTCTGTGTAAACATCAGAAAGAATGTGAGGTGAGTCCGGGGCGAGGGTGAGATCGGGCTGTACCGGGCGGGTTCCGTACTCAGGGCCCCCCGAGCAGCAGTCCTGGAGTCCCGTCCGGACCTGGAAGTTCCCAGCAACGAATCAGGCGAGGGGAGGCACCACGGGAGCCAGCACGACCCACGGTTGACCAGGTGATAAGAAGCCTCCGGGAGGGCAGTGACGGGGGCACAGGGCGAGCAAACAGTGATTGTGTGTGTCTCGGGGTGGGGCGGGGGGGGGGGGGGAGAGGGCGGAGCTGTTAGCAGCTTGTTGGGCAGTTACAGCTGAGCTGCTGTTTGCAGCTCGTTGGGCAGGGCGCTGAGTCTCTCCCAGTGCACAAGGTGAGTGGGATTGCTCTAAGAGACCGGCCAGCGCAGTGAACAGGAGCGGGCAAACAGGGGCATGGCACGGGGCAGTTTGCACGGGGCAGTTAGCACGAGCAGGGCAGGCGGGGAAGGCGCCAAGGAGCTGTGAACCAGGGGTGTCACCAGGAGGTATTACCAGCTCAGTGAAAGAACAATGGTCTCCACCCGGTGGAAGAAGACCAAAATGGATGTGGGAACCCAGACAGAGCTCCCACGGGAGGAGGCAATGGTGCAGGTCGCAGGCTGCAGGGAATACCCCAGCGTCTCCCTGATAACAGGTGGCTGTGTGCGCTGTGAGCAGGTAGATGATCTGCTCAGCCGGGCGGCACAGCTGCAAGGCCAGGTTGAAAGGCTTCAAGCCGAAGTAGAAAGGCTTAGGAGCATTAGGGAGGCTGAAATGGAGATAGACTGGAGGAGCCAGGCTCTGCCCTCCCTGCAACAAAAATGGGAGCACCTGCCAGAGAGCTCCCAGGATCGAGGGGCCCCTGTACTCTGCCCCTCTCAGGTGGAAAACTGTAACCCAAATGAAAGGAGTGAGTGGAGGCAAGTTTATGGTCGTGGCAAAAGGCGAGTGCCCTCCTTGCCTACCTCGCCTCCCCAGGTGCCTCTGAGAAATAGATATGAGGCCCTGGTGGAATACAGCCAGTCCAATGGGGATGTGGTGGATAGGCAACCTACATCAGAGGTCTCACCACAGTCAGAAAAACCTGTCAGGCATATAGCAACCTCTTCCACAAGGAAGAAGAGAAGAGTTTTAGTGATTGGAGACTCACTCCTAAAGGGAACTGAAGGCCCAATATGCAGAGCTGACCCTCATCACAGGGAGGTCTGCAGTCTACCTGGAGCCCGAATCAGGGATATCACCAGGACACTCCCCAGCCTGGTGCAGTCGACAGACTACTACCCACTAATGATCTTCCAGACAGGTGGGGAGGAAGCTGCATCCCGTAGTCTGAGGGGGATGAAGAAAGACTTCAAGGCCTTAGGACGGTTGGTGGAAGAGTCTGGGGCGCAAGTTGTTTTCTCCTCCTTCCTCCCATTTTTGGGTGATGACGTGGGATGGAACAGTAGGATTCTCTCCATAAATGCCTGGCGACGAGACTGGTGCTACAGACAGGGCTTTGGGTTCTTTGATAATGGCTGGTTTTATAAGACACCAGGCCTGTCAGTAATACATGGGAAAGACTTATGTCGTAGGGACAAAAGGGTTCTGGGACAGGAATTAGCAGGGCTCATTCGGAGAGCTTTAAACTAGATTTGAAGGGGGATGGGGCTGTAGCTGGACTTGCACCACTGAGGCAACACTCTAGTATTGATGTAGACCAGGAGGCCTCCCATCCCCCTAGGGTGAAATCGGTGTGCTTAGCTCACTCCCTGAAATGCCTGTACACCAATGCACGCAGCATGGGGAATAAACAGGAGGAGTTAGAAGTCTGTGTTCGGTCAGGGGGCTATGATCTAGTGGCAATTACAGAGACTTGGTGGGCCAACTCGCATGCCTGGAATGTGGTCATGGATGGCTACGTCCTGTTCAGGAAAGACAGGCCGCTAAGGAGAGGTGGCGGAGTTGCTCTTTATGTGAGTGAGCAACTAGAATGTATTGAGTTCTGTCCAGGGGCAGATCAGGAGCGAGCTGAGAGATTGTGGGTACGAATTAAGGGGCAGGCTGGCATGGGTGATACTGTTGTGGGTGTCTATTACAGGCCACCAGATCAGGATGAGGAGATGGATGAGGCCTTCTACAGGCAACTGATAGCAGTCTCACAATTACAGGCCCTGGTTGTCGTGGGGGATTTCAACTACCCTGATATTTGCTGGGAGGCCTACTCAGCCAGCCATCCTCAGTCCAGGAGGTTCCTCCAGTGCATTGATGGTAACTTCCTGATGCAAATGGTGGATGAGCCAACTAGGAGAGGAGCGTTGCTGGATCTTGTTCTTGCTAACGAGGAGGGTCTGGTTGAAGAGGTGAAGGTTGAGGGCAGCCTTGGTTGTAGTGACCATGAGATGGTAGAGTTCAGGATCTCATGTGGCAGGAACAGAATAGCTAGCAAAATCACAACCCTGAACTTCAGGAGGGCCAACTTTGGCCTTTTCAAGCAATTGCTAGGGGAAATCCCATGGGACAGGGTACTAGAAGGTAAGGGGGCCCAAGATAGTTGGTTGGCATTCAAGGACTGCTTCTTCCGAGCTCAAGATCAGAGGATCCCAGCAGGTAGGAAGTCAAGAAAGGGTACCAGGAAACCTGCATGGTTAAACAGGGAACTGCTGGGCAAACCCAAGTGGAAGAAGAGAGTGTACAGATCATGGAAGGAGGGTCTGGCCACTTGGGAGGAATATAAGTCTGTTGTCAGAGGATGTAGGGAGGCAACTAGGAAAGCTAAGGCCTCCTTGGAATTAAACCTTGCAAGAGAGGTCAAGGACAACAGAAAGGGCTTCTTCAAATACATGGCAGGTAAAACCAACACTAGAGGCAATGTAGGCCCACTGATGAATGAGGTGGGGGTCCTGGAGACAGAGGATACAAAGAAGGTGGAGTTACTGAATGCCTTCTTTGCCTCTGTCTATACTGCTGGAGGCTGCCCTGAGGAGCCCTGGACCCCTGAGGCCCCAGAGGAAGTCAGGATAGAGCAGGAATTTGTCTTGGTTGATGAGGGCTGGGTCAGAAACCAATTAAGCAATCTGGATATCCATAAATCCATGGGCCCTGATGGGATGCACCCGCGGCTGCTGAGGGAGCTGGCGGAAGTCATTGCTAGGCCACTCTCCATCATCTTTGCTAAGTCGTGGGCAATGGGAGAGGTGCCTGAGGACTGAAGGAAAACAAATGTCACTCCAGTCTTCAAAAAGGGCAAGAAGGAGGACCCGGGTAACTATAGACCGTTCAGCCTCACCTCCATTCCTGGAAAGGTAATGGAACAACTTGTCCTTGGTGCTGTCTCTAGGCACATCAAGGATAGGGGGATCATTAGGGGCACTCAGCATGGCTTCACCAAGGGGAAGTCATGCTTAAGCAACTTGATAGCCTTTTCTGAGGACATAACCCGGTGGATAGATGATGGTAAAGCAGTGGATGTGGTCTATCTCGATTTCAGTAAAGCGTTTGACACGGTCTCCCCCAGCATCCTCGCAGCTAAACTGAGGAAGTGTGGTCTGGATTTTCGGGTAGTGAGGTGGATTGTGAACTGGCTGAAGGAAAGAAGCCAGAGAGTGGTGGTCAATGGGACAGAGTCCAGTTGGAGGTCTGTATCTAGTGGAGTCCCTCAAGGGTCAGTACTTGGACCAGTACTATTCAATATATTCATTAATGACTTGGATGAGGGAATAGAGGGTACTGTCAGCCAGTTTGCTGATGACACCAAGCTGGGAGGAGTGGCTGACACCCCAGAAGGCTGTGCTGCCATTCAGAGAGACGTAGACAGGCTGGAGAGTTGAGCGGGGAGAAATTTAATGAAATACAACAAGGCCAAATGTATAGAGTCCTGCATCTGGGTAAGAACAACCCCATGGACCAGTATAAGTTGGGGACAGACCTGTTGGAGAGCAGCAGAGGGGAAAGGGACCTGGGGTTCCTAGTGGACAGTAGGATGACCATGAGCAAGCAATGTGCCCTTGTGGCCAAGAAGGCCAATGGCATCCTGGGATGTATTAGAAGGGGTGTGGTTAGTAGGTCAAGAGAGGTTCTCCTCCCCCTCTACTCTGCCCTGGTGAGGTCGCATCTGGAATATTGTGTCCAGTTCTGGGCCCCTCAGTTCAAGAAGGACAGGGAACTGCTAGAGAAGAGTCCAGCGCACAGCCACAAAGATGATTTAGGGAGTGGAACATCTCCCTTATGAGGAGAGGCTGAGGGAGCTGGGTCTCTTTAGCTTGGAGAAGAGGAGACTGAGGGGTGACCTCATTAATGTTTATAAATATGTAAAGGGCTTGCCCATCCAGGTTCATAAATATGAACCATCCAGGTTCATAAATGAAATCTACCTAAACAGTAATCCATGCCATAGTAACATCTGATTCCAATAATATTTTGGAAAAAATCATCCTGACATAGTTAAAACCAATGGATTAAAAATATATACTCTTAATAATTACATTACTCTTAATGTTAATTACAATCTAAGCCACTGTAGTCTTTAAGTCTAAAAACTGTGCTTTTTCTTCAAATGTCTAACTACATATTTTATGAAAGCACCTGATACATGCCTTTTTATCAATAGTACATATCTTGTTTTTTTAATATACATGATGATTTGCTCAAGAAGTAAGCAAAGGAGATTTCAAATGAATTACAATTTAATAAAAGTCAGGTTTAAAAAGTATGCCTACTTGCATATCCATCCAAAAGACAAGTTTGGGAGACTACCTTCCGATAAATAATAACATACTTATAGAGTCTTCCATGAAAGATTTACTTTAAGGAAACCACCAAGGAAATTAAATACTTTAAACTATGTTTAAGTACCATGAAGAATCTGACAGACTGAGAAGAAAAAAAGCCCAAACCCTTGAAAACACATAGTTAAGATTACCCTGAACTAACCCTTCTGTTCATAGCAATGTGAGGTAGGGCATGTCTTCCTTAACATGAAACACCTTGATTTTGTTAATTTAAGTCACAGAATCACAGAATGTCAGGGATTGGAAGGGACCTTGAAAGATCATCTAGTCCAATCCCCTGCCGGAGCAGGAGCACCTAGATCATGTCACACAGGAATGAGCCCAGGCGGGTTTTGAATGTCTCCAGAGAAGGAGACTCCACAACTTCTCTGGGCAGCCTGTTCCAGTGTTCAGTTACTCTCACTGTAAAGAAATTTTTCCTCATATTTATGTGGAACCTCCTGTGTTCCAGCTTGCACCCATTGCCCCTTGTCCTGTCAATGGATGTCACTGAGAAGAGCCTGGCTCCATCCTCATGACACTTGCCCTTTACATATTTATAAACATTAATGAGGTCACCCCTCAGTCTCCTCTTCTCTAAGCTAAAGAGACCCAGCTCCCCCAGCCTCTCCTCATAAGGGAGATGTTCCACTCCCTAAATCATCTTTGTGGCTCTGCGCTGGACTCTCTCTAGCAGCTCCCTGTCCTTCTTGAACTGAGGGGCCCAGAACCGGACACCATATTCCAGATGAGGCCTCACCAGGGCAGAGTAGAGGGGGAGGAGAACCTCTCTTGACCTACTAACCACACCCCTTCTAATACATCCCAGGATGCCATTGGCCTTCTTGGCCATAAGGGCACACTGCTGGCTCATGGTCATCCTGCTGTCCACTAGGACCCCCAGGTCCCTTTCCCCTCTTCTGCTCTCCAACAGGTCTGTCCCCAACTTGTACTCATACATGGGTTTGTTCTTGCCCAGATGCAGGACTCTACACTTGCCCTTTTTAAAACTATTAACTTCGAGCGTTATCAGTCCTAGAAGCAGACACTGTCTGCAAAACACGCAGTTACTTTCAGAAAGTGCAGTTACTTAGAAGAGACTTAGCTGAAAGTAAAAATCATTGAAAGGAAAATTGGTCTGGTTTAGGCCAAACCAGGACATTCCACCCCTTATTCCATACCATTTATGTAATACTCAGATCACCACTACCTTTTCATTTTCAAGTATATACAGATATCACTGGGTTTTCATTCATCTCTATACAAAAAGTTCGTTAAGTTCATTTAGTTCATGACTGTGGGTTTCCATCTGGCTAGCAGTCTCTCAGGGCAGGAGAGATGGTATGAATTTTGTCACAGTTCATGCCCACAGGTTGCAGGTTAAAGATGCCAGTCTTGAAGAGCTTACTGGATGACACTTGATGAAGCTAGCTCCGGTCTCGTCACCATTGTCTTAACCTGAAAGACACTTATTGAACGCTGTTAGTATTATGTAGCTATTAACATCATACAGTTCAGAATTAAGTATTCTCACCCAGAATTAGATCACCTTCAGCGACACGTCGGACTTCACCAGCCTGCAGCATCACCTATGAAGTACATCCAGGCCCTTGAGCAAAAGCAATCCCACGAATGGGTTTGCCTTTGTCTGTGGCAGGAAGAACCCAAACAGTGTTCCCCAACAAATCTCTTTCATGCACCACAGGAACTTCATCCCCTTCTACTGTATGTAAGAGGTCTGACTGAGCAGGGCCAGCTCAATTAATAGATCCCCTGGTATTAACTAATCAGGTGTCTTGGGCCAAATGCTTATCCCAGTTTTTAAAGGTTCCACCCCCCATTGCTTTCAGTGTAGTTTTTAACAGCTCATTATACCGTTCTGTTTTCCCAGAGGCTGGTGCATGATAGGGGATATGATATACCCATTCGATGCCATGCTCTTTGGCCAGTTGTCTATGCGACTGTTTTTGAAATGAGTCCCATTTTCCGACTCAATTCTCTCTCGCGTGCCGTGTCTCCACAAGATTTGCTTTTCGAGGCCCAGAATAGTGTTCCGGGCAGTGGCATGGGGCACAGAGTATGTTTCCAGCCATTCAGTGGTTACCTCCACCATGGTAAGCACATAACGTTTACCCTGGCGGGTTTGAGGGAGTGTGATATAGTCAATTTGCCAGGCCTCCCCATATTTATATTTCAACCACCGCCCCCCATGCCACAAAGGTTTTAACCATTTGGCTTGCTTAATTGCGGCGCATGTTTCACAGTCGTGGATAACCTGTGCAATAGAGTCCATGGTTAAGTCCACCCCTCGGTCACGAACCCATCTGTATGTTGCATCTCTCCCTTGATGACCTGAAGTGTCATGAGCCCACCGAGCTAAAAATAGTTCACCTTTATGTTCCCAGTCCAGATCTATTTGGAACACTTTAGCAGCCTGATCCACTTGTTGGTTGTTTCGATGTTCCTCAGCTGCCCGACTTCTAGACATGTGAGCATCTACATGACGTACCTTCACAACTAGTTTCTCTAGCCGAGCAGCAATATCTTGCCACAATTCAGCAGCCCAAAGAGGTTTACCTTTGCGCTGCCAGTTGCTTCGCTTCCACTGCTTTAACCACCCCCACAAGGCATTTGCTACCATCCATGAGTCAGTATAAAGATACAGCCTTGGCCACTTTTCTCGTTCAGCAATGTCTAAAGCCAGCTGGATGGCTTTTACCTCTGCGAATTGACTTGATTCACCTTGTCCTTCTGTGGCTTCTGTGACTCGTCGTATAGGACTCCATACAGCAGCTTTCCACTTTTGATGTTTTCCTACAAGATGGCAGGATCCATCGGTGAACAGGGCATACTGCTTCTCATCCTCTGGTAGTTCATTATACGGTGGGGCTTCTTCAGCACGTGTCACCTCCTTTTCTGGTGGCATTCCGAAGTCTTTGCCTTCTGGCCAGTCCATGATCACTTCTAAGATTCCTGGGCGATTAGGGTTTCCTATTCAAGCCCTCTGTGTAATTAATGCAATCCATTGACTCCATGTAGCATCAGTTGCATGATGAGTAGTAGGAACCTTATCCTTGAACATCCAGCCTAGTACTGGTAATCGGGATGCCAGGAGAAGTTGTGCTTCAGTACCGATTACCTCTGAAGCAGCTCTAACTCCTTCATATGCTGCCAGTATTTCTTTTTCAGTTGGAGTGTAATTGGCCTCGGAGCCCTTGTATCCTCAACTCCAAAATCCTAGGGGTTGACCTCGAGTATCCCCTGGTACTTTCTGCCAGAGGCTCCAGGTAGGACCATTGTCTCCAGCTGCGGTATAGAGCACATTATTAATGTCTTGTCCCAGGCGGACTGGTCCAAGGGCTACTGCATGCACAGTCTCTTGTTTAATCTGTTCAAAAGCCTGTTGTTGTTCAGGGCCCCACTGAAAATCATTTTTCTTTCAGGTCACTTGATAAAGAGGGTGTACAATCTGGCTGTAATCTGGAATATGCATTCTCCAAAAACCCACAACGCCTAAGAAGGCTTGTCTTTCCTTTCTGTTAGTTGGTGGGGACATAGCTGTTTTTTTGTTGATCACCTCTATCAGGATCTGGCGACGCCCATCTTGCCATTTAATCCCTAAAACCTGGATCTCCCGTGCAGGTGTTTTGACCTTGCCTCTTTTTATGGCAAACCCAGCTTTCAGAAGAATTTGGATTATTTTCTCCCCTTTGTCAAAAACTTCTGCTGCTGTATCATCCCACACAATGATGTCATCAATGTATTGCAAATGTTCTGTGCTCCATCCTCTTCCAGTGCAGTCTGATTCAGTCCATGGCAAATAGTGGGGCTGTGTTTCCAACCCTGGGGCAATTGATTCCAGGTGTACTGGATACCTCTCCAGGTAAAAGCAAACTGTGACACTTTGGTGACAAGGGAATAGAGAAAAAAGCATTAGCAATGTCTATGGTGGCGTACCACTTGGCTGCCTTTGACTCCAGTTCATATTGAAGTTCTAGCATGTCTGGCACAGCAGCACTCAGCGGTAGCATGACTTCATTCAGGCCACGATAGTCCACAGTTAATCTCCATTCTCCATTAGACTTTTGCACTGGCCATATAGGACTATTAAAGGGTGAGCGAGTCTTGCTAATCACTCCTTGATTTTCTAATTGTCTAATCAGTTTATGAATGGGGATCAGGGAGTCTCGACTGATGCAATATTGTCGTCAGTGCACCATGGTAGTAGCAATTTGCACCTGTTGTTCTTCAGCCTTCAGCAACCCCACAACAGAAGGATCTTCTGAGAGGCCAGGCAAGGTAGACAGCTGTTTAATGTCCTCAGCCTCTACAGCTGCTATACCAAAGGCCCATCTATACCCTTTCGAGTCCTTAAAATACCCTCTCTTGAGGTAGTTTATGCCAAGGATGCATAGAGTATCTGGGCCAGTCACAATGGGGTGCTTTTTCCATTCATTCCTAGTTAGGCTCACTTCAGCTTCCAATACAGATAGATAACTTTGAGATCCCCCTGTTACTCCCGAAATAATGATGGATTCTGTACCTTTGCGGTTTTAATGTGCCAGGCCATCAAATCCACACAGTCCAATAAATTTGGTTATCCCTCTCCTCCACCTGGCTGGAGGCAGGGCCCCCCTAATTAAGGAGTGGATTCGTGCTGCTCACGGGGATTGGACCTTCATTTCCCTTATTCACATTTGGGAAACAGGGATCTGAGGCCCATCTACCCTGACTGGAGTCCTGCTCACTGATAAATGGAGCAGCCACCCTCCCAGGAAAATTCTCTCTGGTATTTCTTTTAGCTTGCAACTCATGTACTCGTGCCTGTAGGGTACTGGTAGGTTGTCCATGCCATCTGCTCATGTCCTCGCCATAATCACGCAGGGCAAACCACAGGATACCTCGTGACGTGTTCCGTTTCCTTTGAGCCAGTCTTGTAGGAGGGCGTTTTCTCTTAACGGCTGCAACACGGGCCTGTGTAGGTAGAGAGTCAAGTTCATTCTCTATCCTGGACAGTTTGTCTGACAGTTGTTTAAATGAGTCCTGGTTTTCCTTAGCCAGCTTTTCCACAGCTGAGACGTGGGCCTGCAGTGGGGAAGAAATACTATCTTCGTACTGTTGCATACAGTTAGCCATTTTACCCACAATAGATGGTGCCATATAATCTTCTCCCCAGACCAATATTGACAATGTATGGATCTATACTGGTGCAGCACTCTGCATAACCTTCCGGAACATGGATCGGTTGCATTCCACTTCATCAGGATCTACAGGATCTACAATGTCCCGTGGGTGTCTATAAATGATCTCTTGCACAGCTAGTTCTCTAAGATAGTTAATACCTTTTTCTATAGTGGTCCATTTGCTTAGGTGGCTCATAACATCATCTTTATAGGGATACCTGCTCTTTACAGCTGACAAGAGTCGCCTCCAGAGACTGATAGCGTTTGACCTTCTTGCAAGCACCTTATCAATACCACTGCCTCTGGACAGGGATCCCAACTGTCTGGCTTCTCTACCATCCAAGTCCATGCTATCTGCCCAATCATCCCAGCATCAGAGCAGCCAGGTAATAATTGGTTCACCTTCATGATGGCTGAAGTCTTTCCTTATATTTTGCAGGTGCTTCAGGGATAAGGAATGGTAGATTACCTCTATGTCCGAGTCTTCCTCCTGTGACGGTTCTGCTTTAGAAGTACCTTTCTTCTGTGATGGGTCTGCTTTAAAAAGACGATCAAGGAAACCCCCATCTGTGTCAGGCCCTGACTCTGCCTGAGAAGGGCCCTCACCTGGGTCATGAGATGGCTCTGCCTTAGAAGGCTCTCGTCATCATCCTTCGCTTCACGAGCTGATTTCTTTCAGTATTTCTTCCTGGTTACAGGGGCAATTGGTACCAGCACGGATTGGTCCTTTGGTCCTGAAGTAGGTATAGAGCACTTGCACCTGCACTGAGCACCAGTAGCAGATGGGAGTAAAATCACCGTGGCAGACACTGGGGTTGGTGTAGCTGTGGTGCCCATTGTTGAGGTTAAAGTAACTACAGTGCCTGTTGTCGGAGTTGAAGTGGATGCAGGATCTGTCATTGGAATTGAGTAGCTGCAGTGCCCGTTGTTGGAGTTGCAGTGTCCGCAGTGCCTGTTGTTGGAGTGTGAGTAGACGCAGTGGCTGTCGTGGAAGAGCTGAGACTTGCTGGGGTCTGAGTAGCTGCAGTGGCCATCTTGGGGGCTGTAGTCTGAGTAGGTGCAGTGGCCATCTTCGGGGGTGTAGTCGCTGCGGTGCAGGCTGCCGGGGTTTGAGTAGATGCAGCTGCTGTCTTGGGGGGTGTAGCAGCTGTGGTGCATATTGCCAGGGTTTGAGTGAATGCAGTGGCCGTAGCGGCAGCACGCGCTGTAGGAGCTGAGGTGGCTGCATAACACCTACACCTGCACCTGTACCGATATTTATTTTTATACCACACCTGAAACACATTCAGGACAACTGATAATAAAAACATGCCATTTAGACAGCCCCATCCAAAATTCGCAAAATCCATCAGAATCAGCTTGGCAGAAAAGGGGAAGGTACTATTTCCTGAAGTAAAATTGAAAGTGTAATCATTAACAAAATCAGCTAAAGGACGCCCAGAGTGCGCAGATGAAGTTGCTGCTACCAATTCGCGATTAAAGCTGCCCATCATTGTGTCGTAGAGATAAGAGATCAGAATAGTAATGGCCCAGTTTATCACAACATAAATCAGCGTCAAACCCCATAGCAAAACAATATATTTCAATAGTTTTCTGCTAAACCACATGTAAACATTAATAAGAAGCACACAATAATACAGTGCATATGGCAGGTAAGGCAGCATTGCATTACCCAACTGTGAAAGAAACTATAGAGACGAGATAACACTGTGCTCAAAAGCAACATTATCATGTTAGCTCTTTGTTTTAATTTCCAACCCCTTGTGAATCTCGAAGGAAGAAATCTGATACTCTCAACTGAGCTATCCGGGTCACCATACTGCTGGAGCTGGGATTTGACTTATCAGAGCAACCTGTCGGAGCTTCCCTTGTGCCCCACGTTGGGCACCAATAAATCTGTCACAGTTTAAAGGTGGGCCGGCTATTAAACCTGTAGCAGACGCTCTCTATTAACCCTCCACCAGTGAGGAATTTAGCAGTGACCTTGGTTTCTCTAAGAACAATTACAGCAAGAGCCTTTCTGCATAACATCCCTACAGGTGCCTCAGTGATAACTATAAACTTCGAGCATTATCAGTCCTGGAAGCAGACACTGTCTACAAAACATGCAGTTAGTTTCAGAAAGTGCAGTTACTCAGAAGAAACTTAGCTGAAAGGAAAAATCACTGAAAGGAAAATTGGTCTGGTTTAGGCCAAACCAGGACAGCATATAAGTGCTGCCTATAAGTGCTGTCTGATAATCAAAAAACCCACTAACTAAAGACATAGTAAATAAGTCTTCAAACACATATATATGGACAGTATTCCACAGCTGGGCAAAGTATCCATTTATTGGACTTTTTTTCTGTTAGAGGAGTGGCAGTCTGCCTGCCCTAGTTCTCTGAATAGACACTTTCTCTTGGCTTCTTTTCTTTATACATAATTACATTTGACATTAAAAGTATAACTTCCAATGGGAAAATGAGCTTCACATTTCAGCAGTCTGAGGAGACAGTATAAAATAAAAACATATAACACTTTAGGGAAAAATCCAAATATATAAAGCATTTCTCAGACAGTCCTGAAAACATTCTAATTAGCTCTGTTTTTTTTTTCCTGTTGAACTGAGCACTCATTCCTGATTACACAGTATCACAATTTTTTTCTAGATTCAGTGTTTTCAGTAAGAATTAACTCCAGGAATTGCAGAGCTTGATATTTATTTGCTTTCATACATATTTTAATGTGAAATCTTGTTTCTGTTTGGTTTTTTTTTTGGCTACCTCTTAGCTGTTTTCCTTCCTTTTTATGTGTTTTCTGTTATTCTCCTCTTTGAACATCTAAGGACTCTCTCTTGTAATCTATTCCAAAAAGCCAGGCAAGAAGGAATGAGGAAAGTTATTACTCTTACTATTATTAAAGACTACCATTCCACAAAATGTAAAGAGAAGAAATTGAAGTTGAAACTTTAATTTGCTACTTTTTGTAATGCTCTTTTAAGGTAAAGGTAGCATGGGGGGGCAGGGCAGGTATTCTTATTTTAAAATAAGTATTTAAAACAGCATGCTAAGTGGAATCATATTGGCAGAACTGGAATTTTGAAAATCTTCGTCACAGATCTTTCCCATCTGATGTTTACAGCTGAGAAACTGGCGATAGTGTGATGTTGGTGACATTCCTCCATTTCCTACTGGACAGCACCTATTATGGCTGTCTGTGTAAGTCCTGCACAGGTACAGCAAAATCCTGAGACAAGCAAGACAGAGGTTTCAGGGAAACTTGCTTAGAAAAAGGAAAGCTGAGACTCATGAATCTTGAATTAATCTCAACTGTGGGAGAGCTTGGGAGATCGTAGTAATAGATATTTCTGTTCTTCAACACTCACTTTGTCCTATTCTTTTCAGTGTGTCCTTTTCTTAGTTACTTGGTTCCTTCTCTATTACTTCGTATTCCATTCCTCTTCTCTATTTTCATCTTACCTTCAAATGTTTCCACCACAGCCACTCATCCCAGTATTCTCCTTTCCTACCAACTTTCAGTTCTAATTATGCTTTTCAGTTTGTTACTGCCACTGTCTCATCCCTCTCAGGCTTACCTCTCATTTCTCTGCTTTGACTTCCATGCAGCCTGGGTACCAGCAAAGAGAGATTGAGCACTTTAGTGAGTCAACTTTTCTGCTTTTCATACTGATACACAGGACCAAATCGTCCACAGCAGAAATCAGCTCAACCCTTACAGGCTTAGACTGCAGATGGCATATTTGGAGAATTTGACTGCCAAGTTCTCAAACTTAATCCTGATGATGGGTGAACACAGATTTTTCAGATCCTTATAATTTAGCCAACTTGCTTAATTTTCTGTAAGAACAGTCAAAGAGATGTCCTTAACACCAACAGGTTCCCTTGCCAATCTTTGACTCTTGCTCTGAAACACAAGGAAGGTACAAGTGAAAAGCAGTGGTTTCATTTTTTTTCTTCTTCTTTAAAACAAAGTAGAAAGCATGTTTATCTTACAATGTGCTTTACAAAATTTTCCATCGAAGACAGGGAATTCTCAGCTCCAAATAGTTAAAAGTTTGCCTAAGTTTATTAAAGATCTGGTAAAAAAAATCCAGCAATGAGATATCTTACACTTACATAGTTGTAAGCTAAACCTGTTAAGATTCTGACTGCTTCTTAGACTAGGACAGTGTATAAAGAAGAAGGAACATACCTACAACCTTTCCATCTTTTGCAGACAGATCCAACACATGATAAGGAAGGGTATAAATCAAAGTGAGAACTCCCACTACAAGTAGCTTCTCCAGAGCTGAAAAGACCATGTTTTTTCTCAGGATAGGGATCAAAGTCACATTGGAACTTCTTTTCTTGAGGACATTAATTTTTGTTACCACAGAGATGTATGCCATGGATATAGCTTAACCTGGAAGACTGTGTCTTGACCTATCTGACACTCTGAAAAATGCAAGAATATGAGATAAGGTCCTTTTCTTCTGAAGAGATACCATACTTCATCAGTTTCAGCCTGCTTTGGGCATACTGCTTGGTCTTGCTCATGAGGACATTATAGGAAGTAGTCATAAATCTTCATAGTCATGTCAGGATTTCACAAGCTTGCTTTTTACAACCTTGTTTAATCTCATGAGTTTTTTTTACCTTTGTCTACCTCTTCCTGAGAGTTGATGGTAAACATGTTATAATTCCCTTCACAGTTTCTAACTTACTGCTAAAGAAAATTCTATTGTCATTAATTACACATTTATGATTAATGATTTAGATATTGTTATATGGCTATTGCTGTGAATAGAGTTCACATTTTTCTGAGCATGATTACTGTAGTATGAAATTCATATACATTTATTTGTGGTTTTTTCCATAACATAAGAGTAACGAGCAAAACTGATCAGAACAATTTTATAACAACACATTAGTTATGTAAAAATAAATGTTCACAGTTTCAAACCTTGTATAAAAGCTTCTTAATGTCATTTTAGAAAAGGATGGAACATGATGCATCACCTTTACTACAGGAGATGTATAAGAGATGAAATAAAGATGAGATTCACCAGAAAATAGCTTTTCTGACCTCATCTGGCTTCTTTCTTTCTTTACAGCAGAGCTGTATTTCCATGCTGTCCAGGATCACTGTTACAGCAAATTGACCAACTAGAGAAATCTTAAATGTAAAAAATACTGAGGTACTCTTCTGCTCTTTATGTGTGGGATGCACATAATTTGTTTTCCTTACTTTACAATATAAATATTTTAAAGTAAGATTGTGGGGGTAGATGCATAACTACATAGGACACAATGTACTTTAAATTCTCAATTTTCTTGCACCATTCGCTAGGTAAAAGTATGATGCTGCAGCAATTCACAGACTTAACGAGTATGTGTAGTACTGTTTTAACAGCAGTAAGAATTAAACGCACAAGTAAATGTTTGCAAGCTTTGGACTCAGACAAATGCAAGCCATTCTTATGTTAACACAGAGAGATATTAAAATAGAATTCTTACGTTAAAATCAATAAATTATTTTTTCTGTCTTTTTAATGGAAATATATTGTATTATATTTTATAAAAGGTCGTGAGGAAAAACAAGAAAGACACAATGAAAATGGAGAAAAGAACAGAATATATTCCCCTTCATCTGACACATAACAGCTGTGATTTTGCCCATTTTCAATGTGCTGTAATAAACAATCTTTTCTGTTATTTATGTCATTAACAGGCATGGACGAAGAATTTTTAATTATTTTTCTTCTATCTGTATCATTAATGTTTCATGATATAGTGAACTTTTAAAGCTGGGAAACTCTAGAATGTTTTGATCATACACTACCAAAAGGAGATGCTTGAATCCTGTCCTTATCTACAGGATCATTGTGATCTTAGTTTTGACAAGGGAAATCTATGTTTATCATCTGGTGTTTGGTTTAATTAATTACTGTTTGCCTCATCTTTTTTAACTCCCTGCAGAAATGCTAGTTGTGATGCAGTGCCCATCTCTTCTTGTTAGGTACTCTACATAGTTCTTTTTATTAGCAGGGAAGGACATATGCTCCAGCCTTCTTCTTCCTCATCAATATACCTATTGTGACTAAACAGCAAGGTTGTTCTGCATGTGTGCTGAAGGTTCCCTAAAGCATGGAGTTTATTGTATGTGTACACAGATGTCACCTGATTTGCTCCTCAGAAGAAGAGTGCAGTTTGGCAGCTAGCTTGCACAGAGAGAAAAAAAAAATCATGCAGCCTGTCCTTAGCTGCCTTTTTTTTTTTAGACATGCTCAAGATAAGCAAGGGAATAGATGAATTGCTGCGGTGGTGTCATCTGACAGCCAAATACAAATTTCCTGGGGAGTGGAAAGGATTTAGCTGTGCACTTGTGCTGTAAAATGCATGATCAGTAAGCCCAGTATGACAAAAGATGAGCTGAAATGACCCTGGAGTAAGCAGTGACCAGAAGCAATCCACCTATTTCTCATTAGTTCTTAACCCCTTTAGGATCTTTAGGGGAAGAGAATATTCAGGCAGGGGAACCCAGCTGGATAAATTGCATCTGCAAGCTGCAGATCACCCAGGATGACAGATGAAGAATGCTTTCATACCCTATGGCACTAAACTTTCTTGAGAGGTGTGCTACACAGCCTCTCATTGAGGACTTTGAAGGTCATATGCTGCTCCTTTTCTCAGTCACATGCCCATCTCATGACAAGTAATGTTGTGGTTTCTGTCATGTGACAGGAGTAGAAGCAAAATGCTCTGCCGCTAGGCATGATTTGGTCATGTATCACAAATTTGTCCCTGGCTCATCAGCACTTCGTGGAAGCACCCACCACCTGACCAGGCATTCATGCATAACTTGCATAGCCATACACTTGCCATGTTACTGTGCAGGAGTGACTGTGTATGCAAGAAGGGTTGTGGAACCACCACAAAAGTGAGCAGCAAAAAGTGGGCTGCAAAAATACTTCACTGTACCTGTTGCAGTACAAATGTGAACGAACAGAAGTAGAGTGAGCTCCTAACTTCCACAGGTATGTCTTTTCCTCCCCGCAATTTGAAATAGATTTCTTAATGTTAGTTAATCCTCTAAAACTGTAAATGTCAATTGACTATAGACTGCATAATGTAAAAAAAGTTTACTCTAGGAAAACTGGAAGGTAGACTTCTACTTTTAGATTGCTAATTTGACACAATTTTTCTTAAACAGTGAGGTGACATTTCCACTACCTAATACATAGCACAGTTAAGTTTCATGGTTTGTAGATTCAGTGACACACAGAGTTTATATTAGTAACCTTTAGGCACAGCAACAGTGCCACCGGATACCCCTGCAGCAAGGGTTTTGAGTGTACTGCTTGAAGTGGATAGGCCCTGAGATACCTTACAAGAAAAGAACAAAAGGTGAATTGGCAGTGGAAGTAGACTAGATCATAGATCCATTTCACTTTTTGATTTAAAACTTTGGAAAATGCAAGTAATTTTCAGTTTTTATAACCACATTTTTTAGTAACTATGAAATATACTGAAACCTCATCCACCAAAGCTCTTCCAGGTTTGTTTAACTATGTCAGTAATCTTATCAGAATATGCTTAAATAACTTCAATAATGTTGCCTCTGTGTCTATAGAGCATATGATAATATAAAGGCATGCATAGGCTAAAAGTTAGACTTCTTTTGTAGTATAAAAATGCCATGTTTTTATGAGACAATGTTTCTGGACATCGTGTAGGTAGAAATAAGTGTATTTTGATATAATTTGTGATGCCTCCTTTGTTCTCCCAGTATTCCTGTCAAATTTGCTCTGACGTATTGATAACCTAAATATTCTTCTCTTTTATAGTCCAGGGTATCCTATAATGGCTGTTTAACTGCCCTTTTGTTCTGAGGTGCTTTCAAAGGACATTTCAAATATCTTTTAATAAAAAAAAAAAAAAGTGCTGCTACTGGCAATTCTGCATATCTTGTGTCCATGGAGAACATGGAAATGTGGCACTGCATGAAAACAAAGGTGGAATTAGGTTGCAAATCTTGTTTTCTTGAGAATCACATAATTTTCAGTTTCTTCTCGGGCTCTGGAGGCCATAGAAAATGTCTCCTGAGCAAATAATACTTAAAATATAAAATCATCAAATTACTTTCTTGGTATAACCAAAAGAGAAAAGGAATACATGCTAAAAAATTAATTGACTTTATTTAATGTATCATTCCTGAAACTACCTATTCATGTAAAATGTATGAGTTCCAGAAGCAACTTCTATTCAGGGATCCAAAGTAAAGTGCTCCTCTGGGCAAACATCCCATTCAGTACAAGTTTCTATGTTTCTGCAGAGTTGTTTTGACCTGTACACGTTGTAGATGATTCTATATTCCTCAACCTGACAACATACTTTTTAAAACTCCAAACCCAAAAAAAGAAATGGTGCGGTTGCAGGTTGCTGATCATGGAGAAGAATGAGCACCAGTTCACCAGATACATTTGGTAGGGTTGTTCTTTTGTCATGTGGAATGAAACAAATTGTAATTTCATGGGTTTCCTTCTCTTATTTTACTTTTCTTGATTTATTACTGAGATAGTACTTTACGTCTAAGCAGAGATTCCTACAAATAAGCTTTTACAGTCAGAATAAGCTTAGAAATAGGAACAGCAAAAATATAGTATTGAAAATATATCCCAACATTTCTTACTCTTGTTAGCATACTAATACATACTAATACTGTATATACTAGAGATGAAATTTCTAGAAAAATTACATGCTTGGTTTACTATTGCATATTAATAAATATCTAAATATTACAAATAAATACATCTACTGGATTTTTTTTTCCTATTTCACAGACATAAGGCTGAGGTAGTTCCAATTTTGACTGATACTGTAAAAAATAATATTATTAAAATACAGTTACAACACAGTTAAAATACACCGTTGTACAGACACAACACATGAGATCATCTCGAGGATTTTGTAAATCATTGATATGGTCTGAAGCATTCCTCACTATACTGTTGGTGAAAACCCAACCTATTTTGACAGGTTAGGCATTTGAGTGATCTGTGATTAACCATATTACTGAAACGAAGTTTAAAGATAATACATAAATTAATAAATAAAGTAAAACTGGGCAGTCTGCTTTATAGCAGAGACATGTAACCTCTTTATGTCATGAAGAAGAGAGAATAACATTGAGCAGAAGGATAGGGAGTAGAGACTTCTTATACTGGCTTTGCTTTAAGTGAAATTATCTAACAACTTCCAAGGTCATTTAGGCATAAACTGTAGATTTTTACTTTTTAATCAAAGAATATGAATGCAGTGATTAAAATATTTGTTGCTAATAAATATTAATGATGTTTATGGGGTTTTAATAGTTGTAAGGAGTTGGTAAAATTGTGAAAAAATCATGGTGCTTCACTTTGGTTTTCTTTTTGCAGTAACTTTTAACTCAGAATTTCTTTTAACTTCTAAGAAAGATGTTTAATTTTATGCTAAACTAAATGTAGTGCATCTTGACAATTTTTTTTTTCATTTTTCAACTAACCATACCTTTAAAAAATATTGTTAGCCATACCTAAACAATTTTCAATATTGTTTTAGAAATTCAGTAAATCAAGAAATCAGCTTGGTTTTGCAGCTTTACATGCAGTGATGAAGAAAAATGAACCTAAGTGTGTAATCAGGAGATTTCTTGAATTAAAGTTTCAACTAGCAGCACCCTTTATGGGAGAGAACTGTCTTGTATAAGGGAGTTCACTATCTCCATTTAATAAGAGCAAGTCAATAAAACATGAATGTAATAGCAAGACTAAATATTTTGGTTGATTTGAGCACATATTTAATGTAATTCTCCTCATAAACACCGTTTTTATAATTTCTAGAACCACCTGTATTGACAGTGTCTGAGCTGATGTTGCTGGTTAGAATTTTTGAATGAACCCAACAGACTTCAAGGATAATACCATTTTCAAAAACTATTTGTGCACTGTGAAAGCTAAAGATAGACAAATACTATGGTCATTGATTGCCATCTTTAAGCTTTTGCTGTCCTAACCTACTTTCAAGCATGAACAAGTTTAATTTCTGCCAACAGCATGGATGTAGCATCACCCAGTTTAGTTCTGGTGAACCACCTCCTCACGTTGCTGTTTAGGCCTGCTATGAGGGCTGCGCTGCATTCTGTTCTGGCCGTGCTTCCACCACCCAGATGAGTTACACTGCGTTTACCTGTGCTATCTCCCATAATTTAGCATCGTATTCTTTCACTTGAAATGGTCCTCTGGCCTACGTGTAACTTTTGCTGTCACAGCAAGGTTGTTCCTGTTACCTGAGGTAGCACCTTTGAAGCTGTCTGCAATATCTCTCCCTAAGTTCTAAGATGCGGTCTGCAGTGTAGACCAATATGCTCTTAAGTAACACCATAATACTCAAATGCTTTTTGAAAATGCAAGATCTTTAATCCACTTAGGTGTAGGAAAGCAGGACAAATGAGCGTGTGCTTCTTTTCTTTTGTTTCTTATCAATGCATTTGTCTGATGCTGTATCACTTTGGATAGAGCTACGTCATATTTGTAAGTAGTGCTGACCCATCAGCGTTCTACTAGAACATGCCAGGTCTGAACTTGGAAGATGTGGTTTATGCAACAGTGCGGCTGAAAATGCAGAGGAGATGATCTTTGCCATCAGCTACACTTGAAACATCTAATTTTATTTCTCCATACTTGGGTATTTTACCATATTCAAGAGGGCATCTGATAGAATTAGCTTAATGCTGCATGAGGAGGGAAACAGCAAAACAGAGACAACTGCCTACAAAATAATACCTACACTGGAAGAAGAGCACACCGCTTTCATTGTAGGTGTACTGTTTCAGAGTGTTAAGGGATTTTGGATATTGACTGTGGTCAGAGGATCACTGATTAGAATACAACAGCAGTCCAAGGTCTAAAAAGTTTAGACTCTCTAAAACCAAATCACATAATACAGTTCAATTCACTTTTCAGAAGCTTAACTGATAATATACATCTTAAATAAGAAATATCAGTGCTGTACATGTGCTCTGCAAAACCACATTAGCCTACCTATATTCCGGCATTCTTATTGCAGTCTGATTAGGAACCATAAAACATAATTTACAATTTACATGTAAATAGAGGCTGTCCGAAGACAATGCAGCTGTGAATTTGAGAACAGACCATAGCCATGGACATTGCTGAAATTGCCAAAAGGAAGAAAAAAATGGCTAGGGGATTTACTGTGTGATCAAAACAGATTATTGAATTGAGCAAATAACAAGAAGCAAGGAAAACAATTAGAAAAAAATGAGAAAGACTGGGAGGTTAAGCAAAGTGTAAAGATAGGCTAGGAATGCAGGAGCTCCATTTGACCTAACAGTATACATGAGACATAATTTCTGAGAGAATGTATTTTATGAAAAAATGTTGGGGGTTGAAAAATGGGCACATACTTCCAGCACATACATTTTGGGGGGGAAGTGTCCACCTGAGCGCCCAGAAGTTTGATATTTCAGTTACCACTGAAACAGCCTGTTAAGACTGTTAACAGCTGGCCCAATGAAAATCTTACATCTTCCTAGAATCCCAGCTTTGCTGAGGTAAATTACTGAAGGCATTCTGACAAAGGATACTTTAGTATATTCATAGAAAATGCAAGGATGGTGTTGTAGTGTTGTAGGAGAGAAGGAATTTGGATAATATCTTTATCCAGCACTGTAAAAAAGATGTTACGAAGGACTATAAACTACAGGTCTGTTTGTCCTCTTCTGCCCTGTTAAATTTTATTTTAGTCTTTTTTCCCTTTAAAGAGAAATTTAAGAATTAAAATTTGTGCAAAACAAAATCAGTCAGCTTAGTAAGAACTCAAAGTCAGATGCTTTTTCAGTTGATGTAGGTCACTGTCCAAAATACATATTATGATTAAAAATGATCCTAGAGTGCTCTTTGGCTCCAAAGGTAATTTAAAGACACTGGACTCTATCTAAATTCCATCACTATAATACTTCTAGGAAAGATCACACAAATCAAATGATAACAGAAGTCTACCCATTAATAAATTTGTATTTCCTTTCTTCTTAAAAGAGTTGAGGTTTGCTAGTTAGTTAAGGTCTCAACATGAGAATTCAGGGTAAAAGAAGGTAAATGAATGAGTATTAGCGTATCAATTCCAACACACTCATAATAAAATTTTAAGTAATATTACAGTTTGAACTCCAGAATCTCACTTCATTATAACTTGTGTCTAATATGGTGTTTCCTTCCCACAAGCTCCTCAACCGAAAACGATGTTATTGAATGTGAAAAATATAAACTACGGGCTTTGAAAAAAAACAATGGAGAATGGATGAACAGTAAAAATATCTAGCACTTTCTAACATTATCATTTCTTCTTTTGTATAAAAAGTACTCATAAAGGATCTGCACGTGGAGAGTTTTCTTTAATACAGTAACTCTTCCTTATCACCTGCACCTATTATGGCTTCCTATATAAATTGCATTTTTCTTCAAATGCAAGTACTGTGAAAAATGCCGAGTGTTTGAAGGGAAGTGAAGGTTGGTCTTTCTCCTACATGCCCCTGTAATGGCGCTCTCACACAGTAGATTGCTCCAAAGCCTCTGAAGTCAACTGGAGTCTTAGCAGTGACTCATCCTGAGCTGCATCCCTGCAGTGCATGCATACACAGTTGCAGTTTCTCAGAAAGAGATACCTATTCCATCCAGAATACATGGTCACATAGTTTTGTCTATGATGATCATGTTTTTTTCTATTATAATTAACTTTACTCATGCTTGTTCACTTCTCCTCTTCCAGTGAGGTGAATGAGGTTTTTAATTTTCTCAGGGGTCTGGTTTTGTGTTTTTAATATGTGTGCATTTATTTATATAAAAGTAATGTGCTATGACTTTGTTAGAGAAGCTATGTCAGAAATTTTATTGCAACTGATTTGTAAGACAGCAGTGTATATGATCTTTACCACTTCGGAGAGATCATTTTTCCAATTGTTCAAATGCAGGAACAGAGGGAAATGGGAAGACCACTGTCATTAGCTTGTGGTATTTGTCCAAACACGCACAGTATAAAATAGAGGTAGCTGATCAGACACTCTCTTTCTTTAGTCATCAAGATACTGGAAACTCTTCTGTCTCTGTGGTCCTTAATAGTCACATTGGGTCACTTTCTTAGCACACTTCAAACATCTTTCTTTATGCAATCTGTAGAAAAACAATGGGGTGATAAAGCTGGGAAGTGGCTAGCTGGCCAGTTGGCCATATATAGGCAGGTTTGAACTAATTAAATTGCATTTATCTTTGCTATAGAAATCATTGAATGATATTGTGCTAAACCTTGGATAGGTATTTTACAGAGGAACATTGAAATGCCTATGTTTATAATACTTTAACCACATATCTACACATTAGACCTATGAGAGAGATACTACTATTTTACCAGCCTGTATTCTGATCTGGTATTGGCTACATCCTATACTGAGTTAGTTGCTACTGTTCCGTGTAGCAGGTCATATTGTTACTTCTTTTGAGATGGTAATTTTCCAAGTAAAGCTTCAATATCCTGTTTTATATGGTAGAGGCTTTATGAAATTGTATTTCCTGAAAATTCATCATTAAAACTGCAATTTTTGTGAAGCCCAGTGAGATTTATTGTCTGACATATTAAGGACGAAACAATACAGACAAAAATGCACTGTTGTTATTTTATCATGCTCCTTTTTTCATAGTGAAGAAGTCATTCACCCGATGTTGGTTTTCACCTAACTTGAGTTTTGTTTTTTTTTGTCAAGGCTTGCTGACTTTCAACATGTTATTTCAATTGCAAAAGAGGAGGCTTGTTATAAATAACAAATAAGTATGTATTTGTATGTATGGGTTTACAAGACATATATTTCTAGTCAAATGTGAAAGCTTGAGTTCCTAGAAATGAACCTTCCACCCTAACTAAACTCTTTTTAACAAAAATAATGAAGTTATTTTAATCAAAACACTTGCAGGTACCACTGAAATAAAGCACAGAATGCCATGATATTTTATCACATGAAAACATGGGCAGAAGAGTCAATAATACAACCCTTGTATCATTAGCTGATTTCTTTTTTATATCTTTCTAGTCTATTCAATTTTCTCCTCACTCTGCGAACACGGTACAAAAGTGAAAGATATCAGAAAACAATCAGACAGTAACTATTGTTAAAAATGCAATTTATTTTCTGTGGAAATTCCAACAATTCTAGGAGCTGTTGAAATTTCAACTCTTTGTCCCAGTCAAAAGAAATTCTCTGTCAATGCAATTAAATATACCAAACAGTATTTGCATTTAAACATATACCTAAGCACATAATAGTATCATCTAACAATTCAAAGTAAACTGGAACTAAAAAGTCAAAATATTTTCATGCATTTGAGAGACCATCCAGGAGAGATATTATTTTGAAAGGTAATAAAAATAAATCAAGGAATCAGTCATAGTAGAAGCAGTTAAGATCATGTCCTCAAAAAAAATCTGCCAGGTTTGATATGTGTATAGGTGATCCATCCATGCAGTGAAAGAGGTGGTGCATACGAGCTGATGCCCATCTTAATAAGATGCAAGTCCAGATGGCAATTTGGGCTACCCTCTTTCTCATCTAACTTTTGGAGATGCCTGTTGTTAACTCATACCGTTGTGTCTGTATTCTTCATGAAAGAACTTCAAAACTGCTTTTATGTCTTACGTACCTCAGTAAAGTACCTAGTATCAGGTGAAACGAGTATAAGTCATTATTCAGAAGCAAAATGGGAATTTTCTACAATTGACTCTTCTCTTCATCCCTGTTACCTTGTCCCTAGCAGTATTTTTTACATAATGTGTAGCCTGTTCAATTTCCTGTGAGGATCTTCATTCTGTCTAACCCAAGTGGCAATCCATATCTACCTCCTATGGCTTACGTCCATCAAAACCAGCTGTGAGCACACTGCATAGTGCAGACATTTTTATGCCAGATATGGGGAATTTAGTTGTTTAAAATGTCATTGTAGCTGGTTTTGCTTAATTCAATTACTGAGCTTTGTATTTCTGTAATGACAAATTTTTTTTTTGGTTAGTAAAATATAATTTCAAAGTTATCTTCAGGGAATTCTTCACTATGTGTTTTAATATTTTTCTGAAATTCTAGAATCCACTTATTACCTTCAGGTATACTTCAGAAATATATTATTATCCATTACGTTACTTTAAAAATCCTTCAAGAGTACGAAAAAAAAAATCTAACCTTGAAGTATTGCAAAATAACTTAATTTGCATTAAAAGATTTCAAAATTAATCCAAACCAAATGAATTCTAGGGAATATTGCTAGAAATTTTCAAAGTTTTTAAGATCAGCTTTTTCAGACAAGCTTTTAAGTCGATTTTAATATTTTACCAAAATTTAGTGATGACAAGTTCATGTATTTTCTGTTCTGCTGCTACACGATTTGCTTTTTGCACTCGGTTGTTTTTTCCCCCTCTTCTAAGCCTTACGTATTTTTTTTCTAAGCCCATGAGCAGTATTAATTAGATGGAATTCTTGCAGAGTTTAAAACTTAATATGCAATCAGTGGAATTTATTTTGTTTCAATCAGATTTGCTGTATATGAATAAAACGTGTTCTGTAGTTACTCCTGTGCTATTATATTTCTGTTTGAGAAATTTCATGCAAGCTGTCTTCGAGAACTGAGATCCCATATCAGGTTTTCACTCCCTTAACCATGTTTGTGTCATACATAGGACAAGAAACTTCTCTGCAAAAAGAAGTGTCCTCTCTCTGGTGAGAAAAGCATACCTACGTACATATACATGAACTCATACAGCACTAGTAAACAGTCTTTCAGAACATAATTTTGATGCATTGCTTGTGCAGTGTATTTCCAGTCAGCTCTCTATGTTCTTTTGTCTTTTCTTTTCACAGTTTATCTCAATGAGCACTTTTTTTATATTGCTGCATACTTGACACTGCGAACAAGGAAACTACAATTGCAAATCTATTTTCTGTAGTTCAAATGTTTCCAGAGATCAGCTAGTTATGCACAGATGTCATGCATCATGCAAATTATACCAGCATTTGGGGTTCTGATTTTGTGACTGTCTTTACTTGGAAAGGTCATGTCACTAGGTGCTGGAAATTGTGGTGTTCTGCTCATCCAGAAGGGAGAAATTATAAATATGACTTAAACGTAGCCTTCTCCTTCCACTGCTATAGCAAATATCCTCAACTCTGAGTTGACAAAATCTTCTGGAGGGGCACAAAACTGAATTTCTGACTCTTTAAGCCACTGCCAAAAGTAAACAACTTTTGCAGCTGAAAGGACGACTGGCATATTTTAGAATAAGCAGTAATTTCAAAAAATTGAGATCCTTTTTTTTTTATTTTTCCTGTCAACAGGACAACTTTGAAGTTTAATAGGAATAGGTTTAACAAAGAAACAGACCAAAACCCCATGACTGAGTAATCTAGTCTTTTTACCTACAGTTGGATTGGTAAATGAAAAAAATGTTTTGATTCTGCTAGTGCCTAGACACATACTCGTCTTTACTCACATACAGTGGTGTGGAGGATTTGCATTTGCAAGGAGTATTTGCAAAATCAATGTCCATATTTAAGCATTAACATTTCATTAAAATGTCTAATACTCTAAAAAATGGACCAGGTAGAGAAAAAGTAATGTGTCCTCCCAGTGTCCTCCAGAGTGGCTTAGGATGGGTTTTCCATAGGTAAAACTATGAATTCCTGTCTCTGGAAAGGATTATCTAGATTTAAGAGGGAACACAGCTAAGGCACCGGGGGAATCCAGGTTCTATTCACACAGCCTGTGCTAACACACTTTGTCACTTTCCTTTCTCTTTTCCTCCCCACATGCTCCATCTTGACAAGTTAGAATAAAAGCCACTTAAAGTCATCTCTCATATACCCCAGGGAACTCTTTATGTTTCCATAGTACGATAAAAAAAAATGTGAAAAGGGAAACTGCACTCTTATGGACTGAAAATTTTGGACTCGGCGAGAATAAAATTCTGAAAACAGTGAACTTTGCCCCACAAGACTTACAGCATTTCCTGTTTACTGTCGTTAGGCTGTCTAGGCTGGAAAGGACAAAGACCATCAAGGAAACCTTTTCAAAATAACTTGCTAACTAAGTAATGCCTTTACAAATCTTATCTTAAGGTGTGTTTTACTAAAAAGTCATAATGAATGTGTAGTGCTGTGTGTTGCTGTGAGCCTGAGTCCTTCTAAGGGCTCATCTACAGACTGTGCAAGCTGGCCAGTGCCCACCACTGCTGACCCAGCTCAGATTCAACTTCAAGCGACATACTTCCGTGATATGCAGCCAAAAAAACACATTACTATTTTTTTATCTACTCCCAGAGTCCACCCTGCGTGCTTTAATGACCAGAATAGTGCTTTATTCCTATTTGTGTTTGTATTTGTAGACAAAATGGTAATATCAAGCCTATAAATTCATACTCAAGCATCTAAACATGTAGCTGTTTTCAAAAGTTCTGAGCTTGGAGAAGCTTTCATTTCAATGGTGTAGCTGATTGTTCATTTTTTTGTCAGTTATTCAATTGGTTTGTTAACTTGATATTTATCAATTATCTGGATGCAGGAGGTGAATGCACCATTAATAAGTTTGCTGGTGATACCAAACTGGGAGGTGCTGTTAACTCTCTTGAGGGTCAAGAGGCCTTGCAGAGGGTTCTAGATAGACTGGAGCATTGAGCAATGATTAATGGAATGAAATTTAACAAGTCCAAATGCTAGACTCTGCACCTAGGATGGAGTAATGCCAGGCACAAGTCTAAACTGGGAGAGGAGTGACTGGAGAGCAGCCTTACAGAAAGGGATCTGTGGTGCTGGTTGATAGCAGGCTCAACATGATTCAGCAGTGTGCCCTGGCAGCCAAGAGAGCAAACCGCATCCTGGGGTGCATCAAACACAGTATAACCAGCCCAACAAGAGAGGTGATTATTAGTGGTGGTGCAGTCTCACCTTGAATACTATGTGCAGTTCTGGGCCTCACGATTTAAGAAGGATGTGAAGGTCCTTGAATGTGTCCAGAGGAGGGCAACAAAGCACGTGAAAGGACTGGAAAACATGTCCTATGAGTGTGGCTAAGGACTTTGTGCTTGTCTAGTTTGGAGAAAAGGAGGCTGAGGGGCAACCTTATTGCTCTCTATAGCTTCCTGAGGAGGGGAAGTGGAGAGGGACGTGCTGATCTTTTCTCCCTGGTATCCTGTGATAGGATGCATGGGAATGGTTCAAAGCTGCACTGGGGAGGTTCAGACTGGACATTCTGTAGCATTTCTTTACAGAGAGGGTGGTCAAACACTGGAACAGGCTTCCTAGAGAGGTGGTTGTTGCCCCGAGCCTGTCTGTTTAGGAGGCATTTGGAAAACACCCTCAATAATTTGCTTTAACTTTTGGTCAGCCCTGAAGTGGTCAGGCAGTTGGACTAGTTGATTGTTGCAGGTCCCTTCCAACTGAAATATTCTATTCTATTCTATTCTATTCTATTCTATTCTATTCTATTCTATTCTATTCTATTCTATTCTATTCTATTCTATTCTATCCTATCCTATCCTATCCTATCCTATCCTATCCTATTAACAGTCATACGCAGTGTTTGAATGTTGTCCATCATTGCTTCTAGAATATTTCATCCCTTTCTGTTCCTTCTCTTCAATAAATGAGGAAATTTGTGGTTAGCAGCTTTGCATTAAAGTCTTCCATGAGATGTACACATGTGGGAAGATGTACATGTAGAGGAGAGAATTGTTTGTTCAGGAAACTTGAGTATAAGGAATATTTTCTTTATGTTCTGTTAGTGCTTAACCTGTGTAGCTTGCTTGTAGAGAAAAAGTACACACCTTTTATTTCAAGGATGAAACGGTCAAAGGAGAAGCCTTTGGAATGTTTGGGGGAAATTATCTCTACTTTTCCTTGCCTTTGAATTGAAACAATAATCTATAACTCAATTTTAAACTTGTAATATTGTATTTCACATTCTCCTTGCTCATCTGCCTACTACAATTCCCTACACTCTTGGCAAATCAATTCAACCAGCTCTAGAAATGGTCCTGGAGAGACAGTCATCATCTGAGGCTAAAGATTATTTTTAAATTAGTTTATTTTCCTGTTTTATTTATTTATGTGAAGTCAATGTGTGTTCTGAGCACATCTGTACTTGTGTGTGAATGCAAGAGACCTACTGTTTTTATCATTTTTTTTTATAAGTCTATAGTGTGAAGGATATTCTGATTCTACCTCCACATTTGCAGTTACGCCACATAAATGGAATTTATTTCAATATGCATCATATTAAATTATTCGTATCATTCATCTTCAGTCACTCGCATGAAGTGAATGTAATGAGCTGTTCAGAAATACGTTCAGTGTCGTTCCTGGAAACAACAAAATTTTGAGTATAGCTGAAGCTGTCATTATGCCATACTATAGATAGACATTGTCGAACACTGTAAATTCTCAAGTGTTTGTTGCCTTCTCTTGAAATTTCGTAATAGTTCTCTCTAAACAATGCTTTTTGGTTTGTTGGTTGGTCGATTTAGAGCAAGCCATTCAAAATTACATTTATAATAAATACTGAATATTTGTAAGTTCTGTCACTCAGTAATATATTTTATTTCTTTATTTTCTTTATTTTTTGGTTTGGAATTATTTGCATAGACCTGGTTTATTTTGTATGTATGAACACCAGCAGTTATTGATAATAGCTTGCCCACATACCTGTTTATCTTACAGGATGAAACATCTCTAATTAACATATTTCTCCTGAGAAGTCTTTTATTTTCTCTCATGTTCAGAGGTCACTGTATGTTCTTGACACTGCCATTTATCATTGTGTGAATGTCTGAGTATTCGTTCAAATGGGCCATCCTGATTTAGCATTATTTAAGCGTAACAGTGACAAAAAGACTGGGTGTATCTAAAAGATCAGTTTCACTATAGCAAGGCCACTACAGGGACGAGCAAAACTTGGACACAGTCAAGGATAAATGCAGATAAAGAGAATTTATCTGTTCCTTCCTACATGAGTGGACCTATTTCTTATCTATCCCACACAAGCAATGTTTCCCGTATGGTAATTTATCACAGTTCCTCCATACAAAACCATACGTATATTATATTGCAAAACCATGAAGAAACTGTGAAAAGAAGAAAAGGAGAGTTCATTATTTTCTGCTTTGATGGGAAAAGCACATAATTCTGAAATATATCTTCAGTACATCTTGGGAATATGCAAGGAACAAATCATGACTCCCAAGAGCAGAGCTTCTGCTCAATCATTTCCTGGAACAGTATTTATTGAGATTATACTTTTAACAATGTCAGGGGCAGAGATAATTTTGAAATTTGAATTTATCCTTTGCAGCCTTTTAGACAGTAGGCAAACTACTGAAAGTTCTCACAAAGGCATCCAAATCCTTTAATTGCCTTCTTTCCAAATGCTTTTGGCTTAACAAACTCTTTAGAATTTCTTAACACACCTTACAAAGATTAAGCATATTGTCTTTGCATATTAAATAATAAATTATTACTACTATCATGGCAAATTAGTGAACCAGACTGCTTGGATTTAAATCTCTACTAATTAGCATAGTATGATAAGTATGTAAAACACTGTAAATAGTGAGCATTTTCTCAGTATTAGTCTAATACATTTTTAAGTGAATAAACCCTTCTACCATCATAGGCATATAAAACCCTCAAATAATAAACTAAGCTTTATTAGTAAAGAAACCAAAAAATATTGTTGATTTACAAATATAAAATGTGTTTGGGTATTACTATCTAGGTTAAAAACAATGTAGAAAGAAAAAATCCAGAAAAGAGACAGGAATAATAGCAGGAATACAAAGATATCTATACCAAAAGAACACAGAAGTTTATCAGTATTCAGTGAATTTCAGAGGAAGTTGTGCTGAGACATTGCTTAAGCATTTTTAGAAATCCTACCTATGTGATCGAGAGGGAAAAAAATTGCAATATCTTTGTGAGAAATATATTTTTATGTTATTGCTCACAATGATAAAACATTTGTATTCATTTACAGAAAATAGGATTCAAAGAATAACCAATGAAATTAAAAAGGAAAAGAATTTAAATGGTTGAAATATCTGTGGATATGCATCTGTCATATCTATATATATCAGTATCTATCGAGATTGATATATATCAATATCTAATGTATCTATCATGCACAGTGTAAGTCTAAACCCCATATCCATATTTTTGTAATAAGGCAAAGGTATCATTTAGACCTGTTCTTAGGACTATATATTTTCAGGAAGAATAAGATTTTCTTCAATGCAGTGGCTCATACATGAATTCCTATACAATATTTAGCTTTATTCTCAGAGACATATGCCAACCATTAACTTCATAGTTTTAGAAATTAAATTTTAATTCAAAGATAATTTTTCTCAATTAGCCCCATCAGATTTTATGTAACTCTTTTGAAATATGTTGTTCCAGTAACTATACATGAGACTCAGAATACAGGACTTCATGGATAATTGTACTGAATTGCTGTGGTCATCTATATCTTCTTAATTCTCAGTTCTCATTCATCGTAGGTCTTACAAAAACTCTTGTACTACTGTCTCGTGTCAGTATTTTACAGCAAAATCTAAATAACTGAAGAAGCAGTTAAAAATGAAACAAAATACAATAATAACAAACACACAAGAAAGATAAACTATGTCGAGATCATTGGTGCTGCAATAGTCTTCATTCATATACATAAAAGACAATTGAAGGAGCAAGTGGACTAATTTTTTATACACCCAAATGAGCAAAACATTGAATAGTGCAGTATCTAGATGGTAATGTCCATCTTTATTTTGCCAAACCCTTTGAATCATCAAATACCCTAATGTGCTAGCTTTTTCCAAAATAGTGAAACAGCTGTAGGATCTCAAAATTGGGGGTAGATTGACAGTAAATACTGAACACTTGTCTGAAATTAATCTTAAAGAACATCTCTGTTCAGTGTGTACTCAGTATAGTTCTCAGCAGCTACCACTGAGCTACTGAAAGATGGTATAAAGAATCCACTTGAATTCTACCAGATGTTAGTGATTTAAACATTCCTCTTCAAACATTTTGCACATCCTGTGGTGCTGCAGAAAATTATCCCTGTTTCTTCTCCACTGGGAACAAGTAGGCAGCATGCTAAGAAAAGTATATGGCTTTCAAATAAACCTTAGTGTGATACAGTTTTGAATGTTTGTTACTGCAGTCTGCTGGCAAATGTCAGAATCCTGAAAAACGCTGAGAGCTAACTGCTACTTCCTCTATGGCATGGGAATGGGTCATTAGAGTCCATTGTGGTTTGGAGCAAGGGAAGAAAGCCCTATTGCAGAAACATTTAGTCCAGGCAGATATTGGGTAATTAGAGTCTAGAAGGTGGTGAATTAGGGAAAAGCTATAGGTTAGGATTCCTGTTATATCATTTTATTTTTCAGTATGACTTCTTTTACTGAATGTACGCAAGTTATGCTGTTTCTGAAGGTTTTTAATCTTAAGTGGGTACACAAATTGTTGTAACACTTAGTAGCTCTAGGATCAAGTTTTGTACCTACTGGAATATTAGCCATGGATAATGATTTTCATCAGGACTGTATTTCCTCTGGTGAAAAATACAGATTTGCAAACATCGAAATGTTTTGCCCATTAGCATGTTTAACAAAATAGGTCGTGTCAAAAAATGTAAAAGCTGAGGATTTTTTTTCATTAAATACTTGAATTAAAATTCTGGCTTTACAGTTCCTTTCTCTTTTTTTAAGCCTTTATAAATGCTCATGTTTGAAATTAAATACTGATTTTGTAGCAAATATCTCATATCATCCCAAATAATTCCTTTTTGATTTGCTGGTTGAGCTGGAGGATGAATTAAAATTCACCTTGCACTGGCTGAATTCCTCTTTTCTGAATTGCCAGTGAAGAAAGAAATCAATTATTTGTTCAAGTCAATAATTGTGGTATATATAATAACTTTCCTAAAATGTCTTCCACCCTACAAAGTTCTCCCTGATGAGTTTGGTTAATTCTAAGAATGAAAATGCTTATAAAACCCTGAAAGACAAAGCTTTCACCAAGCTGAAGAAAAAAAAAAAAGGTACATGTTGTATTATCTTGATAGATGGAAAAGATCATTGACTAAATTTTTATTCACTCTGGATCCCCAACAAGATGTGCAGGCTCACTAGTAATTATAGATGCTCTCTGCCTCTATTAACATAGAAGGAAACAACCACCTAAATTTAGTCCATCTCATTTTTTTTTGCACGTGTGGCTAGTGTTCCCATTGTTAAACTAGATTTATTCTACTTCACTTAGTGAAGTATTCAATATATCTTTTTGTGATAGCTATGGAAAATACATGCCAGAGAGATTCACCTGAGTTTAGGAACAGGCAATTAGTACAGGACTATTATAATAATTTATTGATAATCAGTTCATATTTTATTTTATTTATACTTTAATAAATATGTGTAACCTATACTGCTATTTTCAGTAGCTAGTTTTTCAGATGTCAGAGCACTCATCAACATGTGTAATGTGGCAGAGTTAGTATATATATAGTGTATAAATAACTGCTTCATTTTTAAAAAGCATTTTTATAGTCTTTCAGTTCTTTCAGTTTTATACATTACATCTGACAATATACATAAAGCTTCAGTGTGCTCTGAATATTAATACATTAGCTTGGGTGACTTCATTAGTCATGCAAAGTAAACCTAATATAAAATATCAAGGCCCAGCATACATGCACTTACATTATTTATTTTACCAATGGTATATTACAGAAACCTTCAGAATAATTATGTTCATTTTATTGATGACTTGTAAAGGGAGGTCTTTGTGCTCTGAGGATAAACTAAGGAGAATGCTAGAAATACAGTGTTTTCAAAACCTCTCAGTGAGCTAAAACAAATTAGGTATTTAAATAGCAAGGCTTAGAACCCTATTCTATTTGCCCCTGAAAAACAAAATCAGAGTTTCCCAGTTTTCCAGTTGGGTAATGCCAGTGTTCCTAGCCCAACTGGCTTGTGACATACTAGACTACCAGTCTGCCATGTATATACCACTTAGTACAGAACCTTTTACTAGACTGCATGCCAGCACTACTCACTTTAATCTGACTCAGGATCACATTAGTCAAATATAAGGATGGAAAAATGGGGGATAGAAGGACAACATTTTAAAGGTAGATTATTTTTAGATAACCCAGAAAATGGCAAGTGTGTTAACAGCTACTCATAAGACAGGAGCCTTAGCATAGATGCCAGTTCAGATTAGTAAAGCAAAATAGAAGGAAGACATCAGACTTAAAATATAAAATGAAAAATATTTTTTGAAAAATTTGTGTAGCCATTCATTAAATGGAGAAGAAGAGAGTAACCAACTAATTCCTCACCATCTATTTCTAGAAATATTTCAGTATATCTCACATCAAACCACACTGACTTCTAGACATTTTCCACGCCTTTCTGGTAAAATAAAGTGATTTCAAAAATGCAAAATGAAATGCCAAGCAATCACTTGGAGATTTCCTCACATATGTTTCTTCTTTTCTTCCTTAGTTATTTAAGATATAGTGTTGCATGAGGGTAGAAAAATTGGATCATTCACCCACATCATCAAAGCTAAAGGACTTTTAAAGACCATGTTTAAAAAGCCAGCTATTTACTTTTGTTAGCGTGGCTGGGGAACTGCCGAAACTGGAGACAGCTTTGTGGTATAGCTTTTGAACTCATCTCCTTACCTGTTTTTAATTCAGGCTGTTCAGGACAGGTTCATTTTCTCAGCCCTCCTCTTCTCTTCCCACCTGTGGATCTTCCAAGTGTGTCTGCATGTCCCATGGGATTATGCAAAAGTGTACAGGAGCTATCTGCTGGTAAGGTCCTTTACCAAAGTCCAGCTCTCCATATAAGATGCTCTTCAAATGAAGTTTTGTGGAGAAGGAGGGAGGAAATTGGGAAGGGGAGGTAAGAACAAACAAAATACAGCTTAATGCTAATTTCTCCCACCTACAGTTTCTTTAATACTTCTGCTCTGTTTTTTTTTTTGTTTGCTCGTTTCTTTGCTTGTTTCTTTGACAAAGGATTTATCTAAGTTAAATATCACTGAAAATAGCACAACACAGCAGTAACTGCAGTGTTATGTGTGTTCTCTCTGTGCACTGGGCAGAGATTTTTAATTTCATACATCATTTACAACTTGCTGCAGTGATTCTACAGTCAGTACATCTCCTTATCACAAGGAAAAAGAGACCAGTAACATTTTACCTCTGTTCCCAGATTCCCTAGTTTTAGACTTCTTATTAGCACTTGAGTTGCAATCCAGTGCTGACACTTCAGAGGGGCACTGAGTCATCCGAGTAAAATGTCAAAAGAAGCAGCCTTTAGCTCACCCTCAGTGATTTCCAGAAAAGTGGACATCAGCCAAATTGCATTATTTTTTGAGAAAGTGAAATATATTTGTCTCCAGCTCTAAAAACCATATGTTCTTCATCTATAACTGTATATTTATATATATTATACATTTTCATGTTAAAAGTATATGTTTTTATTAACCCAACGCTAAATCTTGTCAAGTACCTTTCTAAAACAAGACCTGATATATCATCTGTCTGCTAAAAGCAGACAATCTTAAACCAGTCAACTATTCAGTCGTATTTGGATAGAGGTATGTGCCACAGAAATAAGCAATATAGAATAATAAATATTAATTATTTCTATTCACATCCAAAACTTATCAGGGAGTGCATGCTTGTATATAAGCTCCACTGTATGTGGAAAAACATCGGCAAATAGTTTTTCACATTTGTTTCATATACTATACCCTGTATTTCTGATCTGTAATCGTCCAGTGAATCTGTTTGGAAGATTTCATTCCCAAGACACATAGCAACTGCAGAATTAGCTTTAGGAGAAATCATGCAAGTGTGGTCTGGGAGGAAATGCAAGAGACTGGGAATAAGATTGTGAGAGTTACTTGAAGACACAACCTTAAGGGACAGTAGAGGAGGGAAGATATATGAAGCTTATGATGCTGACATTGCATGTAGGGAGTGTAGAAACCAAGAAATGTTATTTTTTCTGATCCGTTAATGAAAGAACAGATTTTCCAATGCACTGGAAACGGTGTGCTACAGCCCATCATAAAAAGAGAGGAGGGACAGACAACAATGGAGGGATTTTCTTCAGTTTTTCTTTCATTCATTTGTTTATTTTTGTCTTAGACTTTCATTTACTTGAAGAATAATATGGGCAGAAGCCTAAGTTACCAAGAGAAAGGAGACACAAGTTTTATAAGATCAAATAAGATCTTTAGGTATTGTTAGTTATACTTGTGATTTTAGTTTTGTTTTATCAGGAACAGTTAGAACTGGCATTGTAGCTATGTTCCAGTAACATCTACCAGCCACATGAGAATATACAAGATTTTTAAAGTATTAAAAATAACATACTAGAGCTTCTGCAGCCCAAGTAGTTGTCTAAGATGAGTGACAGTGCGTGAAAAAGGATTGCCAAAATGTGAGTCATCTGTTTGTGTTGTCTTAGAATAACAACATCGAGGGATACATCTGGGGATAGATGAGTTCATGTAAAATGTTTTCCAGCAAACCATACAGTGACAACAGCTGATCACATTACTGTCTTTCTTAAAAAAGACTATGCCTTGGTTTTATGCTTAAGAGTAAAATGAATGCTCTGGAGCAAATTCTAGCATTCCTACAGGTATTGGCCATAAAATAAAAAATCATTTACCTTTGCTGAACCTCACAAGGTCCTCTAGCATGTTGAAGCCTCTACGAATAGCAGCACTGCCCTCCAGTGTATTGATTTTTCCCCCTCGTTTTGATGATGTCCACAGACTTGCTTGGATTGCATCACCCAGGCCTTTAATAAAGAACACCCACTGTTCTCCCCTTAACCATTGAGCTGGTCATCTCATCATGGAAGTCTGTCAGGTTGGTCAGGCATAATTTGCCCTTGGCAAACCCACACTGTCTGTTCCCAGTCATGTCTTTGTTCAAGAGCCTGGAAATGGCTTTAAGAAAGACTTGCTCATTCATCTTCTCAGGGACCAAGAAGCGCTGATCGGCCTCTAGTTCCCCCAATCCTCCTGCATAGCCCTGCATAAAGGTGGGTGCAACATTTGCTTTTCCCAGCCATCAGGAACTTCCCCAATCGACATAATCTTTCAAAGATGGCAGAAAGCAACCTTTCAGTGACATTGGTCAGCGGTCCCAACACCCTCTGTCCCATGTCCAAGTGCATTAAGCATTCCCTGGTTAATCATTCCCTGCTGTATCTTTTTCTACTGTAGGTACTGCTACATTCCCACAAATTCTCTATACTAAGCTCAGGAAATCAGGGAATGAGATGTCAGACTATATTACCAAAAATGATGCAAAACAAGCACCAACTACCTCAGCCTTTTCTCTGTCCTTTGTCACTAAGTTTACTTCTCCATTGAACATTGCCCCCACATTTTCCTCAGCCTTTCATCTCATTGTCCTTCATCTCCCCTACTAGTTTCAACATCTGAGCTTTGACTTTCCTAATTCCATTCATGCATGTTGAATAGCATGCCAAGTATTGTGTCTGCCCATCACAGAATCACAGAATCACAGAATGTTAGGGATTGGAAGGGACCTCGAAAGATCATCTAGTCCAATCCCCCTGCCGGAGCAGGATTACCTAGATCATATCACACAGGAACGCGTCCAGGCAGATTCTGAATGTCTCCAGAGAAGGAGGCTCCACAACCTCTCTGGGCAGCCTGTTCTAGTGTTCAGTTACCCTCACTGTAAAGAAGTTTTTCCTCATATTTACGTGGAACCTCCTGTGTTCCAACTTGCACCCGTTGCCCCTTGTCCTGTCAATGGATGTCACTGAGAAGAGCCTGGCTCCATCCTCATGACACTTGCCCTTTCCATATTTATAAACATTAATGAGGTCACCCCTCAGTCTCCTCTTCTCTAAGCTAAAGAGACACAGCTCCCTCAGCCTCTCCTCATAAGGGAGATGTTCCACTCCCTAAATCATCTTCGTGGCTCTGCGCTGGACTCTCTCTAGCAGTTCCGTGTCCTTCTTGAACTGAGGGGTCCAGAACTGGACACAACATTCCAGATGCGGCCTCACCAGGGCAGAGTAGAGGGGAGGAGAACCTCTCTTGACCTACTAACCACACCCATTCTAATACACCCCAGGATGCCATTGGCCTTCTTGGCCACAAGGGCACATTGCTGGCTCATGGTCATCCTGCTGTCCACTAGGACCCCCAGGTCCCTTTCCCCTACGCTGGTCTCCAACAGGTCTGTCCCCAACTTACACTGGTACATGGGGTTGTTCTTGCCCAGATGCAGGACTCTACACTTGCTCTTGTTATATTTCATTAAATTTCTCCCCGCACAACTCTCCAGCCTGTCTACGTCTCTCTGAATGGCAGCACAGCCTTCTGGGGTGTCAGCCACTCCTCCCAGTTTTGTGTCATCAGCGAACTTGCCGACAGTACCCTCTATTCCCTCATCCAAGTCATTAATGAATATATTGAATAGAACTGGTCCCAGTACCGACCCTTGAGGGACTCCACTAGATACAGGCCTCCAACTGGACTCTGTCCCATTGACCACCACTCTCTGGCTTCTTTCCTTCAGCCAGTTCACAATCCGCCTCACTACCCGATCATCCAGACCACACTTCCTCAGTTTAGCTGCGAGGATGCTGTGGGAGACTGTGTCAAACGCTTTACTGAAATCGAGATAGACCACATCCACTGCTTTACCATCATCTATCCACCGGGTTATGTCCTCATAAAAGGCTATCAAGTTGCTTAAGCATGACTTCCCCTTGGTGAAGCCATGCTGAGTGCCCCTAATGATCCCCCTATCCTTGATGTGCCTAGAGACAGCACCAAGGACAAGTTGTTCCATTACCTTTCCAGGAATGGAGGTGAGGCTGAGCGGTCTATAGTTACCCGGGTCCTCTTCCTTGCCCTTTTTGAAGACTGGAGTGACATTTGCTTTCTTCCAGTCCTCAGGCACCTCTCCCATTCCCCACGACTTAGCAAAGATGATGGAGAGTGGCCTAGCAATGACTTCCGCCAGCTCCCTCAGCACCCGCGGGTGCATCCCATCAGGGCCCATGGATTTATGGATATCCAGATTGCTTAATTGGTCCCTGACCCAGCCCTCATCAACCAAGACAAACTCCTCCTCTATCTTGACTTCCTGTGACATCGTTGCAATATTTATGTGTTTATAAAGAAAATTTTCCTCTTATTTGGCAGCATCATTTGATCATACTAACAATGCTGAAACACTGAAAAACGCTGCATGCAAGCAGAGAAATTGGCAATTTTGTTCTATGTACATCATCTGATGATATAAGAGATTACATTTTGTTTACTTACTCTTGTGTTGACTTAACAGTGTGCTAGAACGTGTGGCTAGTATATGTTCTTGAAATTTACAATGCTTCCACAGAATGGGAAACTTAGATTTTTCAAAAGAATTGTGATAATACTTATTTTCATGTCCTAGCATTTCTTTCCAAATCACTAATCTGAATTACAAAATGCAATTAAATATCTATTTTATTTCCACTGCATACAGTATCTTTTAAGTTGCTGCATCATTCTCTGACCCTTTGTTGAATAAGAAATCCAAGATGTCATAGGTACATATCATGCAACAACACATACCTTAAGAACATAGAGAACATGAAGTAATAACAGGCAGGTTGACATCAGCTAGATCAGTGGCTCCAGCAACCACCTGGTATTATGTTTGTTTTGTTTCTCAGAAATAGTAGAAAATGATTTTGTAAGCCGTATGTTGCATTAGTTCTGTCTGGGCAAGCTCAGTAAGTTTTATTACTGGTGAAAAGGAATCTCTGTAATAAAATAACTCCAGGTGTGATCACAACAGAGGTCTTGATTTAAGGAGCTGTGATATGGCTATTGGCTGTTGCAAATATTACTATTTTTACCTCAGCTGTCCACCATCAAAAACATTCTCAGAGGATATCTTCAGGGCTGCTGGCAGTGTGGGAGACAGAAGGACTTTGCTTAATGCAGCCAGTGTGAATGTCTCATTTATTAACAGATGAATTGACAAAAATGTCCCAAATGTTACCCATCTGCTCCTGTCTTTCCAACCTGTTTTAAAACAAAGAATACACATTTGGAATCAAAAACTCACCTGTTCTCAAGGGCTTACCTTTATTGACAGAAAACAAAACAAAAAAAACCTAAAACTAAAACAAACAAAGGAACAAAGAGAAAATGCATTAAACATCAGTTTGCTCAAACCCAGGCCAGGATATTGCCCCAGGGTGAGTTTTTCATCAATTCAGATTTCATCTGAACAATGATAGTGATTTTCTTCCCCCACATGCAGCCTCTTTAGTAACTATTTGTCTACTAAGCTGCTACTTGTCTTGAAAATCTGAAGACACTGTGTAAGAATTATGAGGAAGGGAGGGGTCTTGCAAGGTTATCTAGCACACCCTGTGTATAAAGGCATGACATGTGCAGCATTCCTAGAAGATATTTGCTTCATCTATTCCCAGAGACTTTGGTGACAACCTTGCTAAGAAAATAAATCATGTTTTTTATTATTTCTACTTTTTTTCCCTATTACCTGCTTTGAAACTTGTTTGTTGCAATGTACACCCAAGTCTATTTGTCCAATGAAGAATGGATGTGGAAAATATGAAACAGAAGGGTTTCCCCCCCTTTTTTTAAATGTATTTACAAACCAGGCTGTTTCAGGAAAAAGAAAGTATCATTGGATTCTCTTCTATGATAATAAAGTTTTGAAAGGTGCAAAATATTACACTTTGTGTCAGTTAAAGATTCTACTTTTTCTTTTCTAAGAAAAAAATATTTGTTCTATTCTCTGCATGCGTGTGAGGGAAAGATTGTGTGTGGTATTGAGTGCTTTCTAATTGCTTACATTTCTCTTTACTAATATGATATGTATTGACCTTGTCATGTAGAAGCAGTCAATCTTATATGAACTATCAAGAGAAAAGTCTGTTAACTTATTGTAATTTCTGATTCATTCCTGTTTTCTGGGGCCATGAGGCACTGCCAGTACAGAGCAGGTCCATGGTCAGATATGTACAATTTTCTTTTCCTGTGAAATTTCCTATCTAAGTGCACAGCCCACAGTTATTATTAATCAAATTAAATCTTAATTGGCAAAAGTGGGTACTAGATTGGGCCCTACATTTTTGTATGTAATGTGTGTACAAGCTGATACCATATAAATAAACTATATAGACCTTCTTTATTGTTTTTTTGTGATGGCAGAATTGTTGAGCCAGAGGAGAAGACCAACTACAAAGTTAACATGAGATTCAGCACCTTAATCTTTCATGTACTTTCTTGTCTCAGGAAATCATACTAAAGCACATCTTACTGTAATGTTTTTGTAAGAAGGCTATGCAGATCCCTTCAATGACAGTACAACAAGTTGTAGCTGCTACTTGATGGAACTGTTCTCTATATAGCTAACGATTCTGTAGTTTGAAGTTTTCAGAAGTCTTTTAAATCCAGTAGAAAGCAAAATTTGTTGAGTAAGGCAGGTTGTGAGCACTTCCCGTGTTAAGCTGCAAAGATTGTAATGTCATATGTGTGAAACCAAGAAACATAGCTGAGAAAGCACAGACTAGGACTTCATGTAGAGAGGAAATCCAACATTCAGCTTAAAAAGAGAGGACCCAGACTGGTACATTTTGTAGTGAATGAGAAAAGTAAAGCAGAAGTAAAAACTGCTTTGCAGAGCACAAGAACACATAAGCATTGTTAAAGTATAAAAAATAACATTGCTCATGAAAGCTGGGAGACCCTCTCAGGATGAGGCACACTCATCCTGATATGTGTTGCTGCCCTTGGAGGAGATTCAAAGTGAGGGCTCTGGAAGGTTGCATACTCAAACACACATTAAAGGTCTAGTACCTGGGCCTGCACTGTACCACTTCACTAAGAATAACCACAATGCCGGCAGTGCTGGTTCCATTGTATAGTATGGCATCTTCTACTACCGCTTATTTCCGTCTCTGCTTTGATCTCTCTCTGTTGCTCACAGTTTATGAAAGAACGCTGAGTTGTAGTTGGTATTGGACATGGTGTGTGTTGGGAGAATGAGGGGAAGCAAGATTAACAGACTAAAAATTTAAAATACTAGATCTAGATGGCTGTTATAACAAGTGGTGTTTAGGTGGACTCATTGTGGCATTTAATGGTTATTCTGCTGCATTAGAATATATATTGCAGTTAGGCAAAACTAATTGCCCTAAATTGCAGTTCTTGTTCTTTTCTTAATGAATGACTGCTAACATCAGTGTCTTGTAAGTTACATTCCAAGTAATTATTTTAAAACTACAGTTTCTCAAATCAATATAGATAAAGAAGTGATCAGAAACAGTGTCCAAAAATGATTCAAAAAGAAATAAACAATGTTAGTACCTTAGCTACTCAAAAAATTTTATACTTTAATGCTGAGCTGTCTATCCACAGAAAAAGTGGCACGTAAAAATATAAGCCAGTGCTGCTCGAAATATATAAACTCCGATTCCTTACTACAAATCCAGGCAATATGTTATTTGAACTCGACATACAAGAAATGCTGGCATCAGAATCATTGTAACTGCAGATTTGTTTCTCTGGCTTTCTCTCATCTGCTGTTTCCAGGGATTTTCTTTTTCCTTCTAAGCTTCTGTGTTTTTTTGTGTGGGAGACAAAAAAGCAGTTAATTCTAGAGTGTGGATTCCTCTTTAGTGGCTGGGTAGTCCTGAGCAACCAATCAGAATTTCAGCTCAACCACAACTAACACTGATTAATAGACGTTTTGCAGAACTACTTGACTGCTATCTCCATCATAAAAAGAAAGAAACATTTAAGGAAATCACAAAATTTTGCAGGTAGTACTGGATTTCTTAATTTTTGCTGTATTATTTAAAATATATAAATTATTTTTATCCTTAGCCTTTTATTAAATCAAGAATGAAAGCAAAAAACCCTCACTATTTTTTATTTCTAATAATTGTTTCTCTTACAGATTAAAAGATTCTCTTAAAGATTAAAATAATATTGCAGAGAAACAGTGCATTTAAAAAAACTAACTGGTGTTTCAGGTAACATGCAGCTAAAATGTTTTTATGTGAAAGTATTTTCCTGATACTAAAAAAATTACAAACAGAAGTAATACTTTGCTATAGGAAAAATCAAATTAAATGTCTAAGTAGGAAAATTATCTGTGCACTGGTGATTCAATTGGTAGGCAATAATTCCAAGGAGTCTTCCACTGAGAGAAAACCATGCTGAAAAATTAATCAGATTAAAGAAGAGAATATTTTAAAAATAGCAAATATAAGATTTCTATATGAAAGTGCTACTTCATAAGCAGGTGAAGGTCTGACACTTCAGGTTTTACAGTCGTGACAATTTTTTTTTACTGTATTACAGAACTTAATCTTCAAATATTATAATAACCTTTTAAATATAATGATTAAGATTTCTGTAATCCTGTGAGTATACACACCCTTCTTAAACATATGCCTAAAAATGACAGTGGTAACGTGTCAAACTAGAACAGCAAACCTTTCCCTCCAATTCCCACCCATTTTCAAGACTGTCACCCCCAGGAGAAATGTAAATCTCAGTTCAACCTTCATAATACTGAGATCTCATCAAAGAGGACACAGTATATTTTCCTTTTAAGCTTTAGGACAAATTCCCAGAAGGAAATAGATAATCTGTTAAGTCTCACTTATTTTAAATGAAAGTTGTTTAGTTTCATTGAGTTTCAATCAGTTGGTGTTTTTTTTGTAAAAATAAATAAAGAAATTATTAGTGATGATTATTCCCAAAAGGTGTTTTTGTACTTGAAGGCAAGGAAATCATGTCAGCTTTAGCTTTCAGCCAACAATCAGCCAGCTTTTCCATTGGATTATTGTGGGGTTTATCTTTTAGTTTTTGTTCTTTACCTTATTTGTGTCATAATACCACTACTCTCCCATCCTCAACTCACACGTCTAAAAAGTAGTATGCAACACCATCATGCAACAGTCTTCATCTTGTCTACCTCTCCATGCATATCCTGACAACCAGGTCAGTTTAATATCTCACTCTTAAAAATCCTGTATATCGTCTCCTAAGAAAGGCATTTCCTATTACTCTGCAACTAAAAACCTTGCTCAGACAATCCTTTTGCTAGTGAAAGATAGTTCTTGTTTATTCCTTGGAGCCTTAGCCTCAGTGGAAGGGTAGAGGATTTCTATTTAGGAAGGGTTTTTTAGGAAGTGGAAGCTCTGGTTTTGAATAATCTCAGGCTGATGATGCTCTGGAATTCAGATCTTTTTGACTCCCTTTCAGGTCTTTCCTCCAAATATGAAGTATTCATCCGGGCACTGTGAACTCTTTTAAAAGTGTAAGTGCTGCTCGATTTTTTGGTACTAGCACTGCATAATGTGCAGCCTACTGTCTAACCTCAAGACAGCATAGGAGCTCATACTTCTTAGTGTTCATCATCTCCTGGGATGTGGCTGCACTGCATTTGCTTGTCTGTTTATTGGAAGTACAAAAAAACACATTGCAAACAGCTGGCTATAAGCAAGCCAAAGTACAGAGCACATTGATCCAAGCACAGTACCTCATATTATGTGAGACTACTTTTGGATCTGAGTTGTTAAGTCAGTTGTTAGTGAACTGAACTCCCTGATCTTGGAAATTTACTTCCTCAGGGTTTTCTGCCAAGCTCCTTTTGCAATCACCCAGCTCTTTACATGTCTATAGAGGTCTAACAACAGCTCTGTAATGTCAGTGAACTTATGAAATATTTTTTAGATTTAGCATGCCAAATATGGATGCTCCTAAGCAATCACCATGACTCAAGCTCTTTCAATTCACCAGAAAAGATCAGAGAAACTTAGCTGAGTGGGAAATGTATGATGGATATTCACACACTGAAATCTAATAACAGCATACTGTAAGAATCTGCAATATTGTCAGAAAACTTCATAAAAATGAAGTTTGACATGAGATGGATTTCTTTTGTAATAGGCTTATACAATCCATATATATCTATGAATAGTGAGTAGAAATATTTCTGCATGTTCTTTCTGCCTGTCGCATTACACTGTAAAAACTCTTCAGTGACATTTAAAGATGTGATTACTGCATTGCTGTCAAGGTCAGTGAAACCTGAGGTAATGGTTACGTAAGTGATAATCATTTAATATAATGTGACCTACAGGGTTATAGAGAATGATCATTCAGGGGTATTTCTGAGATCTCACATATGTTAGAGCGCTTTTACTTTATTTATCATCTCCCTTCATATATTTTTTCTGACTTACACTGGTGTATTCTCCTGGTAGTAACTATGCTTTTGAGAGTGCTTCATAATGGTCTATTGTGCGTCTGCTCTTACCGTGCTCCACTACCTTTGATCTGTGCTGCTCCTTGCTCCCTGATACAGGAAAGGAAATAGAGGAGAAAGGAGTGTTTTTTTTCTTTAAGGGGCTCAGTATATGCTGCTGCACTGTAATCATGGAGTGAGGAGGCTGCTTAAAATGACCCATCACTTCCTTCATCTCCTGAGCAATAAGAAGCTACGTTGTGGCAAAAAGAAATAGTAAAACAAAATCAGTGATGCTAACAGTGAAAAGAAAAGGAAAGTGTGGGGCTTGCGTGGTCTAAATTTTCTACAGAAGCTGAAAACAAAGCAGGCATTTGCCTTGCAGACTGTTGACTTGAGGAAACCACAACATAATGGGGAGGTGGTTGCATCTTTCCATGTCTCTAAAAAGTATTTAGCTTCAGAGAAAGAAAAATAGCTGAATGCCAAGTGTGTTTCAAAGGAAAACAAAGCTTTAACTTTTTGAGAGTGTCTACACAAAAAAAAAAAAGCGTAATTAAAACAAGACATCCACATTTTGCCACATTCTCTCTGAAACTAACTAAAGATCAAAAGTATAGCGGATGTATCCAAGTCCTTAGTGGTTTAGTGATGCATTTTACTTGATTCCTGAGACTGGCAGAACAGTAACTGAGGTTTTATAAAGAGTATTTTGGGGTTTGGCTCAGTATATTCCTGACAATACAAAGGGGAATTGAGTCAATAGTATGTTTTAAAGTCTTGCGTTTTAACCACTGCTATATTATTAAAGAAAGATAAACTGGCATAAGATTGAATTTTTCATTTAATTGGGAAACAACAGACACGTCCTGTCTTAGGCATATACTGAGCAATCCCAGATCATCAAAGACAAAAAATAAATTAAAATTAAAATCAAGAAATTCATGTGGTGGCAGGGACCCCTTTCCAGGATAAATGAGAACCCGTATCTTAAGCCATTAACCTTACTTACACATTTGACTCTAGGGAACTAAAGTAAATGTAAATCTTTGGTTACATTTAAGTGTATCTTCCCTGCTCAGTCCTTAGCTAAACTTCATTTACACTGTCAGCTGTATCCAAACATGATTATATAGATTTTGTCCAGTGAAATTAGCAACATCAAAGCCTGTTCCACTCTGCTCCACACAAAGGTGAAGTCCAGTAATGCTTTGTGTTGGCTGGCAGTATTGGTTTACTCTTTTTAACTCAGATGTAGTTTTAGCGCTTGAACTGTTGGTTCGGTGGATGGAGACCAGGGTGAAAATGAGCTATTGCTGTGATTGCCTGTCTCAGGTCTGTGCCCTGAGTCTCATGCTATCATTAAGCTATTATACCGCTGGTGCTGAGTGGGGAAAGTCAGAATAGCTCACGCTGATTTTTGTTGAATGGCATTTCAGAAACATAAAAAAGAACCTGACAGATTTGGGTACACTCCAGATCTTCCTCTTTTGCACTCTGTTGGATATCTTTAGGCAGATGAAATAAGGAGTAGTAGCCTATAGTACCTGACAAAGCTTTGCTGAAGGATTTAACTTCCTTAATATTGACACTCAAGAATAGAACATAAAGGGTTGCTGGTATAATTTTAGCTGGTATAATTGTAGCTGGTCTATTAGTGTAAACAGAGAGCAACAGGAAACTGGCTGTGATGTCTAGCATGATAGTTCTTTAAAACAAGAGTAGGGAAAGATGCTACTTCTTCCTAACTTTGTGTTAGTGAGATAGGCAATGACATCAAAGAATCACTGCAGCAAGTTGCAAATGATGTATGAAATGAGAAACCCCGCCCATGGCAGAGAGAAAAATCTATAGTTAGTATTGTGCAGTGGCTGTGGCACTGTGTCTTGTTTGCTGCAGCATTAAACTTGGTCAGACTGATCACAGCTGTAAAGAATTTTAACAAACAAAGTAAAACATATAAATGAGTTTTTCAGTTTACTGGTTTCCCCCTGCTTTATCATGAAGCAATTGTCATTCTGAGGTTATTTATCTCTAATATTCTACCTGTCTATACTAAAGCAAAATCTATTTGGGTAACACCTGTTTTCTCTTAAAATAAGTAACAGCAATATTCCATTTCTTTTAAGAATAACAATGAACTTGTTATTAAAAATACATCAGAAATCACAAAACATCTATTAAGATTATCTAAATGTCTTGAAGAAGTTACGCTTATGAGAGAGGGCTCAGTGAGTTTGCAGATGACACCCAGATGGGCAGGAGTTTTGATCGGCTTGATGGTATGATCGTTCAACAGAGGGATCCGGACAGGCTGCATCAATGCGCTGAAGCCAATTGAATGAGATTCAACGGCTAAGTGTTGGGTCCTGCACTTGAGGCACAACAACCCCATGCACTGCTACAGGCTTGGGGAAGAGTGGCTGGAAAGCTGCCTGGCTGAAAAGGACCTGGGGGTGTTGATTGATAGCCAACTGAATATGAGTCAGCAGTGTGCCCAGGTGGCCAAGGAGGCCAACAGCATCGTGGCTTGTATCAGACATAGTGTGGTCAGCAGGACTAGGGAAGTGATCATCCCCCTGTACTCAGCACTGGTGAGGCCACATCTCAAATACTGTGTTCAGTTTTGGGCCCCTCACTACAAGAAACACATTGAGGTGCTGGAGAGAATCCAAAGAAGGGCAACAAATCTGGTGAAGGGTCTAGAGAACAAGTCCTGGGAGGAGTAGCTGAGGAAACTGGGGTTGTTTGGTCTGTAGAAAAGGAGGCTGAGGGTAGACCTTATCGCGCTTTACAAGTACCTGAAAGGAGGTTGTAGCGAGGTGAGTGTCGGTCTCTTCTCCCAGGCAGCAAGTAATAGGGTGAGAGGAAATGGCCTCAAGTTGTGCCAGGGGAAGTTTAGATTGGATATTGAGAAAAATTTCTTCACTGAAAGGGTTGTCAAGCATTGGAACACGCTGGCCAGGGGAGTGGTTGAGTTACCATCCCTGGAGGTATTTAAAAGACATTTAGACGTGGTGCTTAGGGACATAGTTTAGTGATGGACTTGGCAGTGTTAGGTTAATGGTTGGACTTGATAATCTTAAAGGCCTTTTCCAACCCATATGATTCTATGATTCTATGTTAGAAATACAACCATGTACCTGGTAAATATTTTTTTTTCTCTCTCTCTTATTTATGACATAGCTAAAAATAGTTTGCGAAAAATCCTTTGACATTACAGCTCTAGAACTTACAGATGTGATATTAGACAGTATTACTATGTGTCACAAAATCTAATGTAGATAATAATGGACACTAAAGGGTACACCTCACATGTACTATTGCAGAGAAAAGTCTAAACTTTATACACTGGGTAAAAAGCTTCTAAAAGTCCCAGACCTAGCTGCCAAAATTGTTCTTGTAATGCAAGAGATGAAGAAGATAACCAAGGCTATCATGAAAGATGAATCAAGCCCTCCCAAACAATTAGATTGTTTTAAAAAAATCACTAAATTCATTAAAGTAACAGATGATGGATTTCTTCCATTGCCTCCTGATGTGCATCCAGTTCACATTTGTAAGTTTCTTCAGCCATAAACCTTTTTTAAACAGAAATGTAGATTTTTAATAAATGGCTTCATTACGTAAGGTAGGTCTTTCAAGAAATTACAAATACTCTGTGTTTTAGAAAAACTTACAGAGCTGGTAGTTGAAGGACTTTTTTACCAGGAACACTTAGAAAAGCGAAGACAAGTCTGCTAAAAATGCAAAGGCTAAGATGCTTAATTAAAGTACATTAAATCTCTGTTTTGATATTCTCACTCATCCTTGAAAAAGAGTTAAGCTATAGCCCTCTAAAATGTCTTTACTTCTGAATGAGAGTATTCGCACAGGACCTAACACACTTTAATCATACATATTTATGCTCACAACTTTACCTGATTTTTCTGAGTGTTCCCAGGTAGACAGGGTTTGATGACTCTTATGCTACGCATCATGGCATGTAGCCATTAGGAAATGCAGATTTCCTAAATATGCATAACTTGTAAATTATCACGTTTGGTTTTGACCTGCAGGAGGGTTTCTTTACTTCCTTGAATGTCTGCATACTCCTTTTATGGATCTATGTTAAAATTTTGTTATATTAGAGACAAACACAGGGACAAGGAAGAACAAAAAACTGTGTGAATGGACAAGTATTTATAGGTGGGCTCTTTTTCTCCAGAACATCTCTGAACATATTTTAATGAGACCTTCCTTCTAATATGACTGCACAGCTCCAACATCTTCCTTTTCTGTGCTCAGATATACCTTCCACTCCTCTACAATTTCCATTTTCCCTTTCCCATATCATCCCCACTACATAAAATATGCCAAATGCAGGCATTTTTTACCTATTTAGCAATTACCTGAAGCCATGTCGTGTTTAACTTATTTTTTTTGATTCTGAAAAGATAAACTGAAAATTACAAACCTATTCTTCCTGGTATTTAGTCTGTTTAATTGTAAATGAAAGCTAAAAATCATTGTAGATAATGATAAGCACAATGAAAAATGCTATTTTTAAAAAATGTCCATCAATGAAATTTTACATCTAAAACTAATTCTAGTACATTACTGCTATTGTTGTTGTTATTATATTTTATAACAATTGTAATTTTATTACTATTCTTTGATATATCCAAGAGTTAAGAGAGAAGGAGGGAAAGGTCAAGTTCTTTCAGTGTATTTTTATTAGCTTTTCTCATCAGCTCTATACTGAAAATCAAGACTGCTCAGTGTTACTCTCAGTTCCAAACCTATATCACAAAACTGTTATCAGAACTGCCGATCTATGTTCTAGAAGAATCTTGAGAAAAAAGTGGCCAATATTGTCAAAGAAAACAGATATTTGCTCAGTACTGTTAGCACTGAATCTAACAAAATGGTCACTACACTGTCATTTATTAAGGTTAAGATTTTTTAATATAAATTACTCATCAATTATGACATTTTCTGAAGGTGCATCCATTGACAGATTATATTATAAGTAAAATATTTATTTTCTTCTATATTTGGCTTTTTCCAACAGATTATAAGTAAAATATTTATTTTCTTCTATATTTGGCTTTTTCCCTTACTTAAAAACACACTTAGTCAGGGACCAAAATATATCACGCAAAAAATAATTCCTCAAGTCAGTGACTGTCTTTCCTTTGTAAAAATACACAGACACTGCACTTTATAAATAAGCCCTTAGAGGCTAGCCACCATTTGTTTCCTAGTATTTCTTTGACAGGAATCTTCTTCAGTGACTTACTTATTGACTTATTTGTTTCTTGCATTGTAATATTCTCTCCCTTTGAAGATTAACGTTGTAAAACCTAAATATTTAAAAAAAAATCTGAAAAATATTTACCTAATGCTGTCATGTTACATCTCCTCCCTTTGTCAAGTACTGTGAAACCTATAGTTCACTGAGGAAGTAAATTGTATCACAATTTGGTAGTACTATTTTGAAAGGAAACTTCATTCTAGAAGTCTCAGGCCTTCATTCCATTAGTAAAAATAAGCATCAATTTCTTAAAATGTGTTTGGAACAATGTGATTTATTTTCTTTTAGGTGAAAGTTAATCAAATGTGTTTTCAGGTAACTTTTAAGTATCTTATAAATGTTTCTAGGTTCCACTTGATTCTGGTCTTCTGTTCTTCAGTTTCATTTGTTCACCTATCCCTCTTTAACACCTAAGCATTACTAAATACATTACTAAATACAAGTACCATCTTATGTGTTTATAAACATGCATTTAGCAATAATAATAAAAAATTCTCCTTCACAATGTGGAAATTCCTCATGACAAGCAAATTACATGTCATAACAGAGAAGTACTTTGATGGGGATTATCTGAGAGCACCCTGAGCATGAAGGATGAGCTGCTCCTCTTACCAGACATCTTTTAATGGTGCAATGTAAGAGTAAGTGACTGGATCATGGCTGCCTTTTTGCGTGACAGTAAGGAAAATCTAAGTTTAGTTTCCCAAGACTCTCTAGGGAAATAGCCAGGAAAAACTACCAAATATGAAAAAATTGCCAATATACTTGCATTCACACATTTAATTTTTTGTTTATCCTTATTTAATTTGAGGGACAGTCAGCTCATTATCTTAGTTGTCATATTTTACTACACAAAAGTGAAATGAACAGATAAAAATATTTGCTCTGTGAATGATTAAATACGATTATGATGTGCATAATTTTTGTGGGTTCCCAAAGCACTGTTCCAATCATTCCAAACAGTTACACAGCTGTGCAATATATGTCACTATCAGGAATGTGGTGTATATTATCATGAAAATGGCAGTATTTGTCTGCTGCTTCTGCCTTTTGCCCATTAATCCCTCAGGTCCTGAACTACTTTCAGAGATCTTCCAAATGCCTATTTTTTTCCATTTTGAACAACTTCTTGGAAACATTACATAAAAAATAACTTCTTTAAACCTGAAGTTCCTCTTTCCCCCATCTAAGCCAAATAAAGTCCATTCTTATCAAATTCTGCAGATAGACAGTGTTTCTTACAGTTAGTCTTAAGCATCTTAGCAGCTTTCAAAGAAAAGGTGTAGAAAAAGAAATTTTCACTGCTAAAACAGAGACTCACAGTAACTCCAGTGGACCACCTAGCATTTGTTTCTAGGAAAGCAATATGATAGCACCCCTAAATGAATGGCATCATGTTATATTAAGAAAGCTACTTTTACATATGATAATGGTTTCTAACATACAAATTGAGTTTAGAATTTACCGAGACTTCTGTAATTCACCACAGGGCTTTGAGGAAAGCACGGGTTATGGTAGAGGAATGTTGTAAATAATAATACATGCAGAATGCTAGGAAAAAAAAACTGTTATGAAATAGGTAGCATACGTGCAATATATATAGGCACGGTATTTTTAACGTATTCTTTAGAAAAATCACAAGAATTGAGGAAGCTTGTTTTATTGTCAGGGATTAAAGATATCAATCTATGTAGTTTAAACAGAAGGGACTAAAAACTGATTTCTCTGTAGTTCTTAAGTATGTAAGTGAAGATTTTTGATAGTGACAGGTGTCAAATTCTGGTGTCTCAAAGCCACCAAAAAGGCAATTCGAGATGAGAAATAACAGACCCATTTTAAGGAGTAAGGCTACCCAGACACTAAAATGGCTTCTCTAAAAATATTGCGGATTCCCCATACATTAGATTTCTAAATAAAGATTCAATGCTTTTCCAAAAGACACATTTTTGCTAAGGCAGTGCAATGGCATGAGGCAGGACTGGGGGAGAGAAATTCTGCATATGTTACACAATAGGTGAGAACAAATTATCAAAATGACCTTTTTCTGAAGTTCAGGTTTATGGACTGATAAATTGGTTATGCATAAGCAATATGACTCAGTAACAGTTCTGCTATTTTAAAGAAGTGTCATCTTTAACTTTGTAAGTCTTTCCCAATATATATCTAAAATCTCTTTTGCAACCATTTTTAATATATCATGGACTTGTTAAACCATAAACTGGCAAGAGCAGCTTCAGGCAAGCATGCAGAGGAAGTGAAGGGAATGTGTTTCACTACCATTTGTGCTAATTTTTAAGTTCTTGAACCGCTATTTGAAATACAGACTTTTACCCAGTATTTTTCCCTCTTTTTGCTCTCCATTATCTCTTCCTTCCTTCTACTTTGTTTACTTAATTTGTTTTTGGAGGTAAATGTCTACCTTAGGTACATATGCTAACAAGTGTACACCTGTGTAAACTGAATGCTGGCATTTAAGTTTGTGCCTTCATCCGTTAAAGCAAAAAACTCCCCATGCATTGCTCTGTCTTAGAGCTGTTCAGGCCTAGCATTTGGGACTGATGAACTCTGCCAGCACAGACCAATTTTCAATCACCTAGGTCATTCCTCACCTGCTGATTTTGCCTTAAGCATGGCATGACCATCTTTGCTGAAGGTCAAGTTCAGCTTCACGGTAATTCTATCTGTACCAGAATTTTTCTGAACTAGATGATATTTGCTATTGTGTCCTAATCTGTAGCAGAGGCTGACACTCCATTACTTGTCACTTGTATATGAGAGAAATTCATGTTGACTGGTTGGGGGGTTTTGAGTTTGAACACATTGAATGCAGTTTTTGGACTCGGATGTCATTCTTGGTGACTGTTACCTATAAATGCTTGTTTTACAAGACCTGATAGTCTGCAGCCAACAGAACAATGTGCTGAAAACCTCTTCAGGTTGTAGTTTTCCAGAATTCAGAGCTTTCTTCTTCTAAATTAAAGCAAAAATAAGGACATACTTCCCGTGTTTAGTTGCCTCGTAACGGCTCCAGGAAGTCATAATGCCTTCAGGAAGCTGATCATCATAAGCTGGTTCTAGCATTACTGGGTTAAAAAAACCTGAGCTATACCTCACAGCAGTCCTCTCTTCTCATGTAAACTATTGCTAAGCTGTTTTAATCCCTCCTCCTTCAACACCAGGAAGATGTTGATAGCTGTGCAGTCAGGTTATTAAATTCTGGGGCACAGTGTGATATCTCATTAGTCAGTTGTGGGGCCATTTTAAACGCAGCAAGCATCTTAGATGCCTGCTAAACTTCTAGACTTCCACTTTTCATTGTTTTCCCTAAAATATACTTCAAGGAACCATAAGGAGTATGTTCATGTTTATATGCTGTAGCTATTTACAAAGCAGCTTATTAAATAGTTGCCTCTTTAAAGGAAATTATATTTCAGAAGAGTCATGTGTAAAATATAATCCATGTACTTTAAATTATCTGTTAATTTTAATCTACCAAATAACATTTGAACAAAAATTTCATTGAGAATCATCCCAATTCTCAACATAACAGTTCAGACAGATGATAGAAATAAGAAATAACCAAAGATAATCAATAGAAAAGATGAGGATGCTTGGTTTATATTTTGAGTTTCTAAATTTTAAAGTCACCTCAGATGATTTTATGGAAACTATGTCAGAGCAAACTACAGGGGGCAGCAAATATTAACCAGACATCACATGAAAGCCAATACACAGAATTAACAGGACCCCCTTAGGAGTGCTTTGGTGTATTGTACCTTGTAGATTTTGGAAATTATTTGTCAAGAGTTGTTACTAAATAACTGATTATATTTAGAAACTAATAAAATTATTTTAATATGGTTTAGATGTGTCTTTAGGCAATTAAAAAGGGCGCTGGTCAGTACTTTGTTTTCAAAGCACTTTTTTCTCTGCAACACCTAGGCACTTTCACTTAATTGTTTCCATTATTCTGTTCAAGACTGTTATAAAAATTACTTTTTCCTTTTTTTATTAGCTCTGCATCCCCAAAATTTTAAATAATGTGCTATGTTTTGCCCATATGTACATTTATATAGTGAGACAGGGAATCAAGTACTGACTGTCTCTTATCCTCACAATATATTTTGTCTTCTTTAAATTATCTTTTCCACAGAGACTTGTTTACCTGACATGGATTATAAACTTAGTATGAGCTTTCTGGTTCACCAACAAATGAAAGGCTGAAATTCACACTATCGTGACTGTATTGCAAGAACAATTTGAACCTAATAATTGTAGCAAGAGATAGCTAGGTTATTTTGGTACATTTTGGGTCTACCATGTATGCGCTCACTGATCCCTGTAAATATCAAAACACATCATCATTTGGGGGTTTTTGTGAAAATTCTTATATTCAGAAAACTTAATCTGCAAAACTCCCTTCTCCAAAAGAAAAAAGTTAGCAAAATGTAGTGGTTAAATTTGTTAAATTTGTTAATATTGTGCTTCTGGACAGCTTCATGGTTACAACTTTCAATTTTATTTTGTTTTTATAGAACAGATTTCTCAAATTCTGGAGTATCTTATGCATTTATGTTGTATAGCACTAAGAATCCTTTAAAAATTATTGAACTGGTTCTGTAAATCAAACAGGCTTTGACTTCTTTTTAATTTAATCTTTTATATTATTAAGTACACCCATCAAACTATACTCCTGTGCATTCTGTTCCTCTCACAAAATTATTTTTACAAGTATCTATAGGAAGCAATGATAACCACTGCTTATAGACACTCTACAATTCAGAGAGAATATTCTAAAACATAGATCTCATCTTGCCTTTCTCATTAACACAAGCAGTCCCATTACAAGCACATTTGCAGTTTGAAAATATTGCAAACCACATCTGCATGTAAATCACCAGTTGACTACATAGTTGTCAACTGAAATGCATGTCAATATGCCTACTTTCAGAGTTGTTCAGAGATTTAAAAAAAAAGTATCATCTTGTCAATGTAATGATTCATCATGGAATTCTCGTGAGACCATACATCACATATACACACACGAATATATATGCTAGATGTAAACATATATAAAATATATTTACAAAATATAAATATATATTAAAAAAATACACACATGCATACACACACATATATGGAAGTGGTTAGGATGATCCTAACATATAATTTTCCCTTGAGCACTACTGGAATTGCGCCTCTAGCACATAACAGTCTAGAAATAAGTAGGTGGTAGAAAAGTGGAGTGTCAGCGTTGATCGGTCCTTGGACAAAGACACTATCAAATGACAATATGGAAGAATAAGAAAATATTCTCTTTGTCAGCCTGAGCTCATCAAGGTTTCATGTCAAGGAAGAAATTTCCTCCCACTAGGAAGAAAAGCTGTTCCACTTTGGAAAAATGAACAGAGCCAAGTGATACTTGAACAGATCTGACAAACAGGAACACGCTCTGACTTAGGAAGTCCAATTTTGCTGTATTTTTAGAAACTCACAGTTCTCTGCCTCACTATTTTTTCTCTGTTTTCAGGCTTACCTTTTGCCCATAGTGCCTTGGGCATATGTCATCAGTCTACAGAACACAGACGACAAATCAGACATGACCTTTCAGTTCTGAAATTAATTTTATTGGTATTTGCACAGGTGGAAGCAGCACTGTATCTGAAACATAAAGTCCCCGCAGATAAACTGGGCACAGTTTCTGTTAATGGTACATCAAGTTTTTTTCTCAGAAAATATCATAAGTTAGAAATCACAGGACACTTTAAAAAGTGTATCTTGTTACTACAGTCTTATTTCTCTTGTAATTGTTTGATGGGGAGGGTTTTTTTGTTGGTTTTTTTCCTTTTTTTCTGAGTTAGTGTATTGCTAACTAGTGTATTGAAGAGGGAACTTGCTGGGTCACATCCTCACCACTCTGTAAGGCACTAAGTCCTACTATTCACAGGAAACATGTAAGGCTCTCTTTCCAGGTAAATTTTTTTTTTAAAAAAGTGAATGCATCTTTGTTTATTTAAGATTATTTTAACATTACACATATAAAAGTTTCCTTAAAAAGTATTACCTCTCTTTAGGCTCTAGAAATTTGAAGAAGTGTTCATGAAAGAGAAGATATGTTTTAAAATGTTTCTGTAATGCTCCTACAGCTGAAAAACATTTTTACTGTTCTTGAACTTGAACTTTTTATTATAATAACATGGTATAAATACAGTAAAGATTTATTTCAGTACATATATCAGTATATACAGCTAGCAGTTGGTAATGTAATGAAGAAAACCCTAGTAGATTGATTCTTCTTACCAAAACAGAAAGTGTTTTCACTTTCATTTCAATTTAGAAATGACAGCCCTTAGTAACTGGATTTTTTTTTTTTCTGGAAAATAAGGAAAGTTCCACTAGCTTGAAATAAACAGCTAACAGTGAATTATAAATAAAAAGGTTTTTTTATGACTTGGCAAGGTTTGAAGCAGATAAAGCCTAACAACATACCATTGAAAACTGAAAGGAAAAGTCAGGCATAGCTTTCTTCTACAACCAAAATTTTCTCAGACATGGTGGCACCACTGGATATGGAAGACCTGAGAAAAGAATCGGGAACTTTTCATTTGCTTTACTGTACAAAAATCACAGAAAAGAAAACTTTCTAAACCCAAAGGCATTCCAATTCTTGGAGAACAGGTGGTGGACCGTGCTGGATTTAAGACCTTAAATTCTTAGTGCTTCTTTTGACTGCGGCTGGATTTATGGAGAAATATAAACTCTGGGTAAGTGCAGAGTCTTGCTATGACTTTAAAGACTGACTTACACCTAAGAAACATACTCTAGAAGAACTTTGTATCACTTTATTTATGACCGTTCATAATTGCAATTTAGAACATTTAAAACCAGTACATTAAAAAGCTACTGAAGTATTCAGACCACTTATTTAACAAAAATGCAAATAATATAGCTCCAAACATGTGTGACAAGAAGTGATGACTACAAAGTAAACAAAAAGTTTATACACTCTGTATCGTGATACAAACTTGCCTTTAAAATATTTTCATGAATTTCCAAATAGTTGTGTAAGGGAAAAACAGGAAAAAACTTTTCCTGTGTGTCTTAAACAACCTCAACTTTGGCAAATGGGTGGATGCAGATGAACTGATTTTCCCAACATGAATAAACTGACCTTTAATTCCCACTAATGATTTGCTTTTTGCCTTTTGCACATTCTTTCCATGCATTTGCATTACCATTTCATTAATCCCAGTCTACACTTAAACCATTGTAAAATTTGCTTATTTTTAATATTGATATGGTCATAATTTTTATTTCTCGTTTTGTCTGTTCTGTTTTCTAGATAGGCTCTTTAAATGCAGACTTTCTATTACTCTGTGTTAACAATGCCTATCTGGTTACCTTCATTTGCAACCAGATGTGTTTTCGAGGTGCAGAACCTTGTTGCTATCAAGTGTTCAGACCATGCAGTTGTGATTTCATTGCTGTTATACTGTTAGGATGAAGCTAACATATGCAAGAATCACACCTCATTTTACTTTGTAGGAATATCTTTTAACTGTCAAAATTATAGAAGAACTGGAAGTCATCTCTCTATTGGCACACCCATTAGCTATAACAAACATAACAACACAAAAGTTGCAAGGTATTTCCTGTCCATAGGCTATAGAGCTGTCCAAGAAAGTAGATTCTGGCCTTGGGTTTCCACATGAATCTGTCTTTTTTTTTCTAATTCCGTTCTGCCAGTCTGCTGATGTCACATAGAAATCTGGATGTCCTTAAAATGATTGTTCTGGTCTTTGCTTGTGAATACTATCTATTCCAGCTTGAAAGAGAATTCTTGATACTGATGACCTCCATTAGCAGTTGCTGCTGGTTGCCCGAAAAATGTTATGATATCGACAACTGTACATGAACATGAAGGAATTTCACTAAATAACACCTAGGATGACAGTGGTCCAGTGATGAAGAAAAAAATAGAAAGGAACATTCATGAATTGACTAATCCAAACAAACCTCTCCCATAATCAAATTTGTGATTGGAAATTGTAGTGGTCAACGTACTTTCTCGGGATGACTGGAGTCTCTGATTAGGTCCATTACACAGATCTCCATTCCTTGAACAAATATAGTAAATGAAAACAACACTAAGTTATCATCCTCCAAAATGATCAATGACAGATATACACACATATTTTTTTCCTGTATTTCTTGGAGACTTGTTGGCAGCAGTAGAATAGAAAGTCTAAATAATTCTGACTTCTGTTGAAGGCTGTGAAAGAGAGTATGCTTCTGCTTTTTTATATCTTTTTCCTCCTTTCTCCTAAGATCTGTGACCCAGGAATATGTCTTTTTCTTATACTCCAGCCTTTCCCTTCATTCTGGTTTTCTTTGATTACCCAGACGGAGCCTGAATATTTCCAGCTTTCTGTCCCCAATTCAACTTTATGCAGCCATCCACATGGAATTTTTCTATCATAAAGTTATAGTTTGACAATTATAAGCAACCAAATTGTTTCCCTTGCCTACAATTAAGGACAAAGCTAGTTACCTATTGAGGCATATAATTTTGAAATGATCCAGTGTTAATTATACCTTTGGAAATAACAGAATTGCACAAAATCAAATTCCTTCTTCAAGAAGAGCTGAACAAAAAATAACCCTTCATGTGTCATTTGCACCAATTTCTACAGTGAACAAACAATTAATGGCAGAGTTTAGACTTTTGTCAGAGCAACTTTTATTCTACTAGTTGTTGTCTTCTGCCTTCAGTGGCTCTCTGCTACCAGAAGGCATCAATGCTTTCTGCAAGCACAAGACATCACTAGAGAAAAGTCATCCAGGTGCTAAAGAACTACAGTCATCCTGGCACATCGCACCTTTACTCTTCTACACAACAGTTTGTGGGATCTGACAACGAAAAAATGTACACTTCTCTGATTTACCTAGTGCAGACTTTGAATATATCTGTGTATTGTACTTGTAGAATAATTATGATAAATGGCAAGTGAGCTGTACATGTAGAAAAGCGCTTTTAGACAGATCATTTAGCAGCTGAGCAGTGTTGGTAAACATATGAGGACAGTCATTCTTCATTAAGTAGTTCTTTAGGATATGAAATACTTCTTCCCAGCATTTTCATGTGTTTGGAGAAAGGGCTGATGTTGAAGGAGTGCTGTCCTGTTGCTAGAAGGCCACTATTGGCAGCAGAAGGTTTCTTTACAGAATAAATCCTAACTTAACAGGAAGTAGGTAGTGTAAGCAAATGCCCCCCCAAGTCACATTAAAAGAACTGCCTCTCCTGTACTTACTTGAAAACTGATAACCTATAGATAGACTGTTGTTAAAGGTAACAACAGAAGTTGGTAGTTCAGGGTATTCTGAGTTTGTAGTTCTTCAGACTGGGTTGCAGAAGTATTTAGAAGTTTCAGAATTTGTTTCATAATTTCTTTATGATATTGTCCAATATTCACTTCAAATGTATGGCCTGCAGGTAAATTTGCTTCTTGTATTTACAAAAAGTGACCATAAAAGGGGCACAAAGACATACAAAGAAAACATGGTCAAAATCTAAATAATTTATTTTCTCCTAGCATGCAGCAGTCTGTAGTGATTAAATAGGATGTTTGACTCACTGTTGTTGAACTATCTTCAGGAAACTTGGTAATGACAGAATGGTTGAGGTTGGAAGGTACCTCTGGAGGTGACCTTGTCCACCTTTCTCCACTCAAGTAGGGCCATCTATTGCTGAAGCAGAGTCACCTAGGTTATAATCTCCTCTAGAAAACCTCTGTGTCAAGGGAGAACTTGCACTCAAATTTCTAGGTGTCCCTAAGGTTCTGAGAAGAACTGAAAAGCAGTTCTGTTTCTGCAGGCTTTGACATAACATGAAAATGTCTGACTTTTCCTGATGCAATTCCGCTAGATTAATTATTATACAAACCACATTACTGGTTCTTTTCATGCTTAACAATTACTTATAGTAGATCTACGCCAACTAACAGGAAAATGCAAGGGGCCATGAAATGCCATTGTTTAGACTAGTCAGTAGCAATACTACTTTGGACATTTACACACAACTTTTAACTGATGCAGTAATTTTTGTACAGCTAACATTTTGCACAATAGGAATAACAGCATTAAAAGCATTAATTGGAATTTGATCACATGTGCTATGTCATTACATCATAAGAGAGAAAATTCAGCAAATGGGTGTCTACTGACTACCTCAGGTAGGCAGGAAAAATGAAACTGTGTAAAGAGGACCAGCTCTGTAGAAACTCCTGATCTGTGTTTCATTTCTGAAGCATTTTGCACTAGTAACTCTGTTTGAATAATCACTGTAAATATTACTGCTAGCTCTCATCCAGATAGCCTAAAAGGCAGACTAAATCACAGATTACTCTGGAATATGGATTTCTTGTAACTTAAGAAATTGTATAGCTGTGAGGTCGGGAGGCCTCCTTTTATTTAAGGATGCCTCCCACATCCTTACTCCACCCACACCACCTCATCTCTAATATAGTTGGAACACAAAAGCAAAAATAACTTCTATTCTAGATTCTGAAAACACAGGAGGTTTTAGGCTGTGCTCTTCAAAGAGGTTTGTTTGGAGACACGGTCATAATCTTTCCTCTAGTGGAAATCTTCATTTTTTGTTCATAGTTAACGATTTTGCCTGCTTTAGAGATATTTGAAGTAACTAAGAAAGTTAAGGTGAGTTAGTGCCATTCAGATAGTCCATCTCCCTCCACTTCAAGTGCTTCTTAGAGGTCTGGTTAGTCTAGGCAGAGGCCTATGCTCAGTTCCAAAACTATCTTATAGGGTAAGAATATCTAAAAAGCTTTGAGAAGAGACTGATGATATTAAGTACTGAAGATACTTTTTGTTGCTTCCTTATGTGACGTCTTATAATGCTTTCTTTTGTAATTGTGTATTGGCACAATTCAACAAAAGGACGTTGCCTATGAATTTCATCACTGTTAAGTCTTAAACAAGCCATTTAACCTTTAAGTTTATATGCTGGATAATTATATCATAAAGTATATAAAAGTATACATTAACATACAATATTATCACATTTCCTATATGTAATATGATCCAACAAATGTGATTAATATTTAATGCACTTAAATACAAAACAATACACTTTTAAAAAAACTGATGACTGATCAAAAATAGTTTGATGAATGAATTGACTTGTAAAATACATAGGATAATTTACTGTGGTTACAAATAAATTTTCATTAGGGATCAGACTAACAGCCCCACTTTTTAAAAATGTTTTAGCGAACTATGAAAACAGAGAGTCCTGGAGATTAGGAGTTTCTAAAGATATTCTAATGACTGTCTATATTGCAAATGGATTTACCTATGTTAATCATGCTTGGATCTTTGAAAGAGACAAAATTTGCATTATTCATTTTTCTTTTGACTACGGTAATTACAAATAGCTTTTTTTTACATATCCAGAAAAACACATTTTCAGAAACATAGTTTTGAACTGGATTGTGCCAAGATGGTATATACAAACCTGTTTTGATATGATATTAACCTCTGGAAAAGAAAAGTTATTTATACTTGGCCATTTGCTGTAATTTTTTTTTGTAATCAATAAGCAGCACACAATGTACTAAGTTATTTTTGCAAGTGAGTTTCCCACATTTAAATAGATACTGTATATTAACTTAGAATGATAAACTAATGAATGCTTCATGCCTGTGTGCTCTGCCAATAGCAAATAATGAAAGCTTTAACCACGACAACTGACAAAGCTCCAAATTCTTGAGAAGATATTGCAGTGTTATTACTATCCCTGAACATTCACTGCAAAGGGAGATTAAAAATAGGATTTGCAAATGCAAGACCTGTTCCCTATTTAAAGGCTTTCTTCTAAAAAAAATTAGCCTTTTTGCTCTCCTTAAAATATACAGGGATTTTTTAGGTACTGAATGTCGTCCCAGTTACATTGACTAGCCAAACTCCGTGAATTTCTCAGAGCACTCAGATTTCCACTGGGGCTTTGTAAGGAGAGTTGAATAACCCTGCTGTATCATACCCAGAAGAAAGCAATTTATATAGAGTAAAGGGGAGTGGATCCTGTGTAAATAATGAGGAGATGGAAATTGCTAAGGTTTTAGCAGTGAGCTCTGGGAATATCATCTCCTAGTATTTCTTTAAATGCTTTCCGCTTGGCGACAGTATTTTGGATATCTTTGGAATATATTCAATTCCTATACTCATAAAAATATACTTTTCATAGGGCCTTTTAAAAGTTCCAGCAGACAAATTCAGCCTTTAGAGGGAAATGTAACTACATTTTTTATGTCTCTGCTCCTGCAAATGCTTATCCAAGTGCATCACTTTAAATAGAAGACTCACCTCATTTAGTGTAGTGTGAGTGCTAAGAGTACACCCAGAATTATGCTGTGTGTAAGCACCGGCATTAGCCTTTGTCTATACAACCTATTTGTTACTTATTGTATAGATAATCAATATCATATCTAATACAAAAATTGCAGAGAGAGGTACAAAAGTGTATGCTTAGGTACGTATTTAAAGTGTATATTTTCACTATCTATGCACAAGAATAGTATTGTGTGTTAGGATACAAGTGAGTAAAGAAAATCTCTATTATGCCTTCTTTGAATTCTTTTTACTTCTGTTTTCTTCAGTTTTGGATACTAGCATGAAACGGTATCTTATGTACACAGGTTGCGAGTACAGCTTTTTAAAACCTCACTGTGGAAAGACATTCTGATACTCACAAGACACAAGGTACTTTCTTCTTGTACTTCAGTTACTAGAGGAACAGAAACAATCTTAAGTCCTTGTGCCTTTTATGCATAGAACTACAATTATCATCACTGCTGATAGTGCTAGGTAACTTTCCATGTCTGCTGGAAAAGCTCAAAATAACATAGTATGAAAGGAAGTATATGCCAGCTCTGGGAAGCTCTTTCTCTACATTAGGAGAAGTTTTCTGTCTTCCAGATCCCTTTGGAAGCAGATTTCTACAGGCGCTGCTTCTGTGGGTTGGGGGAACAGTAAATAATGAAAAGCACAGATTATTAATGTAGACCAGCCTGAATCATTAGGTCAAGTGAGGACAGACAAATGTTTGGTTTACGCCAAACCAAATACAGGGTAGAAATAAGAAATGTAGGCCATCCTCACATGATAGGCAACTTTGTTTTGGGAAACAGGTCTGAAAAATATTTAGCAATCATATACAAGCTTACTTGCTCAGTGGCTCACTGCATCATATGAACCTAGTAAATGGAAGCAATCTTTGAAATTTCCTTTTGTGCTCAGAATTCTTCCTTTTGCTTTCTTCGTATGTGAAATGAAATGCTCATTTATAAACATATCTCAGTTGTTACAATTTATTATATCCATGGTCTTCACATCACCTAGATCTATTGGAGTAGGAAGAGGAGGCATGTCTCCTTCTGCTGGCAGCACGTTTGTCTTTTTTCTGCTTAGTAACACCAGAATAAAGACGCCAAAATATTTGTTAGGCTATGAAGGACAGCATTCTGGTAGCATTGAACAAAGGACCAACTGCAGTGGTGCTTACATGCCCTGGTAACTGACACGGGGTTGATAAGCCAATAGAACCTCTGCTGTTTGAAACCATTGGACTGGTAGAAATATCTACAAGCATTTTTTCCTTTAATTTTTTTTTCTTCATGAATGTTGTTCCAAACACACAAGAACACTCTTGCTGTTTCTCCTGTCTGTTGTTTGAGGAATTATCAAGTAAAATAACAAACCTTGCTGAACGAAAAACATTTAAGTTGCATCTTTATTTTTACTGTAACCAAAATACCTATTTTCTCTCCCTTATTGCTTCTTAGTGAAATCATACACAAAATAATTTTCATAAATCTAGCACTTTCCTGTGTCCAGAAAACAAGTACAAACCCACTCCCTGCTTGTTTTTAAAAACTACTATGTGGCACAGAAAATGTCCCGAGTGAAAGTACTTCACCACATCCCAAGTTTGTCTTGTTCTTTTTCATAAACCTCTTTAGAAAAGGGACTCTGTGTGTGGATGTGTGGAATGAAAGACAATTCATGTGATGGAATGAGATAACGATTTATCTCTTGGTAGCAAAGTTTATTGTTTCAGATCATACTGATGGTACTCGGTATACTATTGAACGTGCTGAGAGCATAATTACAGGAAGACACCTCCATCATCACTATCATCACTGCATTTTGCCACCTTGGGAGTCAGCATGCAAAGAAAAAAGATTACAGCATTCTTTCAGGCTGCACCTTTTAAATAGTCTCTTCTCATGTGAGTCCACAAAACCAGCTGCTGCTCACTACAGAGTCTGCAGGGGCAAACTCTTATAAATGCCCTGAGATTTGGCATGTTATTTACAGTGAATTATGCAATCCTAGGATTTCTACCTCCTGTATTATGTGAAAAGAGGGGTCAATCATACCAGTGATACTTTAGTTAACATCTTTCTGATCCCAAGATCATTGCTGTTCTTGAAAGGACAGCTTATGCCTTTTACTCCTGTTCCTGAAGGCCGCCAATATGACATCATATTTGTGACCTATTTCTTATTCAGAACCAGATAAGACAGTGAGTTATCCTTTTCTTTCCTTTCATGTTCCATCTCAAAATCTTGAAGAAAAACAGCTTCCAAATATTAGCTATATATCACTTCCTTCTGAGATCAGTCTTACGCCTTGCAGCACCAAAATGAATTGGATCTAGGCAGGGAGATGTGGAACAACGCATAGCCAACCAAGCATTTAGGTACTGAATGTCATATCAAGAAGAAATATTCAGTGGGATACCCTGTGTTCAGAACTGCTCCCTGCCTCAGTGCTTCCAGCTTTTGAAGTATGTCCTGTAGAACAGTGCAGGTACTGAATGCAATAAAGCCATGTATATTGTATGGTATTTTGCTACAGTCTCCTTCTCAACATGTTGAGCAAGGGTGTGCTGACCTGTCTGGGGTCTCAAAAAATGCAGCTTAGGTAATATTCTCTCCTTCCCTTTTCCCTCATTACATATATAAGCAAAAGCATACTTCTGGAATGAAAGGTGGAAGGATTTGGGAGATAGTAAGGCTGATGACAGAGGTGTTTGGGGGAAGAGAGAATGAGGTAAATCTGGAAAAGAGGAAATGAATGAATAAGAAATAAGTGAAAAGGTAACCCAGGGTCTTGGAATAGAACAGAGAAGCTGGAATTTGAGTAAGGAGAGATTTAAGGAGAAGAAAGCATAGTCACTTGACAGAGAGAAAGGAAGCAATAGAAGATGTAAGAAGTAGATTATTCTGGAAAGACACTGTATGTGCGTGGTTGTAAGAGAATGAAAAGAGACTGGTAGCTTCACTGGAAGGAAAGAAACCTATTTGAACATTGTTGCAAAACCAAACCAGTTCACAGACCCAAATCAAGACAAGGGAAGTGAAAGTAAGTCTGGAGAAGGAACAGTCTCTATTTCTTTGTCTTCTATTTTTTTAAAAATCATAACTGTGTCCTGAATATGTAGAACCTACTTGAGATTAAAAACATGAATCATGGCGCTGTCATTCCATAAGCAATGGAGTTGAAATTTATTGCCCCTGTTGTGTCCTTTGTGCCTTCTCAGTGAAGGAACCAGATGAGAAAATACCAGCAAATTCTTAGGTTATGGATTTGATTTCCACCAGTTCACGTTTGTGCTAGCTTGGGCCTATATAAAAAAATTACATGGAGGTCATTGAACTACATTTGCATCCTAAAAAGTTGTCTGCTGAAGTTCGTAACTAATGGGTTGTCATTTTTTTACAGAACCTTGAAAAGTTTTTTTCCCTTGTTGAAAAATAAATCCTCTGATTGGAAAACTGTGACTAATATGTGATTTCCCTCACAGGGCTAGTTTAATGTGGAAAAGTGCTTTTCAACACTGAAAAACAAAGGACTTGACACCCGAGCTTGCTCATAATCTGAATTCAATACAACAGATTTAATCTTTCCATTCCTTTTTCGTGAATAACTTCTTTGGCTAAAGTATAGATTTTTCTCGTGGTCCTAATTTCTGTTTTAATTGCTGAGGATGAAAATGATTAGAGAATGTTGTGTGGTGAGCAGATTTGTTTGGATAATGTGGTTTTAACACCTCTTGTTCTGCCCAAAATACAGTCTTCCTTAAAAGGATGTGATAGTGCATAGCTTATATACTACATTCTGTAACAGAGTAAATGTTCAGTAGGCTTGCATTCAGTGATTAATGGATGGGGTGGAAGGAAACAAACTGAAACAATAGAAAGGTAATATGAACAGAGTGGTTATAAGTAAAATATTTTTTCTGTTTCAGTGAAATTCAGTAAAATTCAGTAATCTGTTTACACAGGTCAGCTGAGGTCATACTGTAGAAACATTCCTTCTGATATCAGAATTCATGGAATTTGCAATTTTATATTTTAAATTGAAAATAAGGTGAACACAATGCTCATGAAAAGTGCTGGATTAACAGCACTCTATACTAAAGACTTCAAGAGTTTTTATCTAGATTGACCTGCCAGTAATCTTGCAGCTACCTCTGGAGCAACCGCATTTAGCAATGAGAGAATAATTTGATTTTCCATTAAGTCCTTGACTTGAAAATAATTATCAAATATGACACCGTTTTTGTGACGTGGACACTTGCCCACTGAAAGTTGAGCTGAAACCCTTCTTAGCCATACACTGCTAAGCAAGTCACAGACATTTCTCTATATTTTTAACTAAGAAAGACATTCTCTGAAGTTAATGGGAGATATTTTTTGGGAAAAAAGTTACTTAATTGAATCTGTACAAATTGATCATATTTAACAGAAAAGGTTTAAACTTAGCCATTCTGAGACAGACTTAAAGTCAAGGCATTGCACGACAGGGTCCACTCTAGTAAAAAAATTCCTTCTTTTGGTACTGTAGATATTTATCAATACTGTTGTTGAAATATTTATAGGCCCATGGCAATAATGACTTTAAAATATTAACTGTAGGTAACTGTACGGAGAGAGACTCTGAGAATAATTTTCTTTTATATTTTTCTTTTCCCTTTGCCCATTCTATCTTGCAAGGTTTCATAATGCAGCACCTCTGCTAGGAGAGTCCATATCTTGTCTCCCAGTGCTTGTCTATGTCTCTAGATTTACTAGAAGAAAGGAGGCAACATGAGAGGAATGGAGAAACACTCCTTTCCTCCCTCAAATGACTGAGCAGCTTATTCTATAACACTCCTATATTCAAGAAGCAAAAGGTTCAAGGTGAGGAAATAAACTAAGACTTCTCCTTCTCCTCCGTCTATCCCCTGCTCAGCCCCCAGACAGTACAGTACTGCCATATACGATATCGTGATCTGAAACCTCCTTGAGGTTTGGCAGGAGAAAACAAACGTTCCTATTTATAAGGCTTCATGTGGACCAGTTGTTGTTAGTTTGTGAGATCCTCTGTTTTCCACAAAGTGTTATCGGAAACTTTTATATAAAAGAAGCTATGTAAACTAAACAGCAGTGTCTCCTTATGAACTACAAGTCAGTGTTCAAATCAAAGATTAACAAAATCTTCCAGTTCTCTGAATCAGTTATGGCATTAGTATCTTCCTCTTATTCCTGAGTTTTAAAATAGGTGAATTCAGTTACTTGCTGTCAGGACTTACATCAAGCAGTGACATACAGACTGTGATCTCTGACCTATGGGTGCAAAACAGTGCCTTTAGTCTCCTTAATGCATGATAAGCAACCATGAAATAATCACATACTAAGTAATGCAAGGTATATCTTTCCATTTGATTGTTGTAAAACGTGTGAACTAGCGAGCTGTCACTTGGCTATTGATTTTCCTTTATTGGATCTCATTTTCTTCTTCTGATATTAGAAAATATTCCTGATATTCTAATCTTAGCTCTCTGATGCTGTCTTTAACATTTAGGGGTGCCTTCCTCCCATGAAGGCTACATTTTGAAACCAGAAGAAAACTAATAAAAAAACCCCATCTACTGTACCATATTCAAATTGATAGCAAATCTTGACACAGACCTCCTGCACCTGTGTGCGTACATATATTATATACATATGCATGTTTTTTTAAGAAAAATACCACCAGATTGTGTTCTGTATTCTAAGTATATTCTTTCTAAATTGTTAGAAGAGTTCTCACCACATCTGAGGTACTACAAATACTCTAGAAGTAAAAGACAAAGCTGTCTTCTTTATCTACAAATCTTATTTACAGCTTTCCCTACATATGCTGCTGTTTATTTTCAGTTTGTTGCACACACTCTAGTGCACTCTAATAGAGCTGATCCTGCTTCATCGTCTCCAAGTCCCTGCAGTTTTTCATGTACTATGTGATTAATTACTAGTTTTCCAGGCCTCTCGCTCTTTTCAGTTAAAAAAATAATGTACAAAGAGCTAGTACAACAAGTTGTTCCCTAAGAAATAGAAACAGCCAAGCCCAATTTTCTTTGTATTTACGTGCTGCATCACCTGATTCCACCACACTTTTCCCATCAGCTAGCTTGGGTCAGTGATAGGGCACATGGTGTGACCTGCTCAGTGCAATGAATGGGCTGGGATGAGTGTGTGGACCAGCCTGCTCATCTCCTCCGTTTATCAAACCTCTACTTCCACAGAAGAAAATTAGAACAGGGTTTGTGACCTGTGGGAAACGAGACCTGAATCCTTCTCTGAAATCAATTTAAAATGTGCTGGTACATACAGAAGTTGTTTGGAATGCCAGGCAGATCACGCAAGTGTATAAAGCCTCATATCTTTAAGACAGCAAGGAAAAAAATAGTGAACGTGGCAAAAATTATCATAAAAAACTACACTTAAAATCACTTTCTTCTCCATACCTCTGTCTCTAACTACCTAAGTTTCATCACTTAAAATATTTATATGAATCACAAATGTTTACAAGATAAAGACAAGTACTGAGAATGTCTGCTGAGGTACTAAATCAGCATTTAAAAGATGTGTAATCGAACTGTGTTAGCTGAATAAATTTTTGAATGTAGACAACACGTGTTTACTTGTCTAGTAGTGTTTTATTATATTTAATAATAGGAGCTCACAATGTCTGTGGCTTATAAACGAGAATTTTCAAATATCAGTACAGCAACTCAGGAACGTTTCTCATAATCATTTTGTAAGCCAATGCCTAACATATGCATTAATGCAGTTTTGTAACAAATCATCTGTTAGATTTCAGCTGACAGCTTGTCATATGTTAATCATAAATAACTGAAATATACAGCTATCATAATGTATGCAACAAAAACAAACAAAAAGGGAGAGGCAACTACAGAGTAACCTTTCAGGTCGCCCCCCTTCCGCTCCCCCCCCCGCCCTTCCTGATATTACTATGTACCAATGTCCATTGGCTCCAGTTGTTAATGGAATGTCCTACTGTGCTAAAGAGCTTAGTGGGATGCCATTTACCAGGGACGCAAGCAACAATCCAAGGCAGAACAGCCGAGAGGAAAATAATACTGCAGACTATTAATAGAGTACTATTTAATATATGAAATTCATGAGACTAAGACATGAAGGACGGCTGGCCGTTTACTGGAAGAGCTACAGCAGAAGTCATTCAGAGTATGGTTGCAGGTAGGTATTCAGATGAACAGAAGGAAAGTCGACCCATTTCTCTTCCTCTTTTGCTATGTCTTTTGAGTTTTAAACCTGCATTCACATCCTACACTTCACATCAAACTGGCACTGCTGGTACATATCCTTAATGAGGACACTGAAAGCAGCTGCATGAGCAGGAAGAACAGGATTTAAACAGTTAACTTTGAATGATGAGAGAAAGATGTCTGTTTTTATAAAAACTCTAAGGGAATACATGATACTGAATTCCAAATGACATAAAAGGCCCTTCTTCCTTTCACCTTAAAAAAAATTAATAGAAAATTCATATCTTCCAAACCTAATTTAATTATGATCTTACAGATTGTTCAGTGCTTTGCAGGAAACGTTTCAAAGTTAATAAAATGTGTAAATGTTTTTCCAATTCAGTGCTGTGCTAACCTCAGAGAAACGTACTGCTGCAATCTTGGCAAAAATAGAACACCAGTGTAGAATGCCGTGTTTGAATTTTTTATGTATTTTGGAAAAAAAATCCACTTTAATGAGAAGTTTGTAACACATGAATTATGCTTCTTTATGTGCTAGCTCCTCTTAACAGGGAATGAATGTTAAAGGTGTATTACAAAACTACATATATACATTTATGTATGTGTATGTGTACATTACTGTCTTAAGTATAAAATTTATGCTACTGATAACAAGTGATGATATGCACTAGAGCAACAGTAAGGATACAGTGTTGAAATGCTGCTTCATGAATTTAGGTCAATTTCTTCTTTTTTTGCTTTAGCATCACTACAAACCCTGGAAATCTTATGAATAATACTCACGAGATCTGGTTTTAATACTATTATAGAAAGAAACACATTCACTCCAAATGTGTGTACTGTGATGCTGACTGAACAGAAGAGCTACACAACCTGCTTATGACTCTAAGATAATGGAAAGCTAAATGTAGTCCCAAAACTCTCATCCACATTGTATACCACATGAAAAATATAAAATGCATGGGTTTATTGCTCAGTTCCTCAATGTCACGCAAGGATCACAGCATGAAGAGCACTAAAACAGCTAAGTATACTGATAAAAACTGCTGGGACATAACAGTAAAACCTGAAATACCTATTTAGTATTGCCATTTCAAAGCAAATACAGCCCTGTAGCCATCTGAGTCAAGGGGGCAAAGGTAAGGATTTAATTCTTGCTTTCTTTAACTACATTTATCATGATAAAGATAAAATAGCATTTTGCCCAGCTTTTGATTTTTGTTGTTTTACTTTGAAGCCACAGCTGCTTGTTGAAAGGTTAGTCTTCTATTGAATAGTTCTTTTTGGCAAGATAGAAAGTAGTCATCCATGCTACATTTCATGTATTTACCTTTTCATACAAAGTAATTTTTTTACAAAGACATTCGGTATTTTGAAAGATACTATTTGGAAAGGACTAGTGCTCCTTTAAGTGTAAGATTACTCGGGGGATCATTTTTTCATGGTGTAACTGGCAGCATCAAAAGAAGACAGCAATTTATAGGACTTGGGGAGAACAAAGTTTATCTTTACTTCTATCAGCATTTGTGTTGGCAGCACTACCTTCCAGGGGATGGTAAAATATTATATGATAGAAAATACCCAAATCCCTCTCCTCTGCAGAAAAGTAGCAATGATCTGCAATGAACTTTGCATGGACCACCATGATTCATTTCAGAATCAGGGGCTACACAGCTTGCTCAAGTTGCAGCAAGTCAGCGCTAAACTCAGGATGAGAAGCACCAGTCTGGCCAATGCTGCACCCACAGCTTCATACACGTCGAAGCCCATAAGCCAACTTTTGTGGCATCAATCTTAAAGGGCTTCCATTGCCATAATGACTGACGAGTGTTTATTGTGTTTATCCTTTTCACCTAAATCCTGTTGTTTTCACCTACATCCTATGCACTGTTCCTTCTTTGCAGAGGATTAGACAGGATGGGGTAAGAAAAGCAGGGATCTTTTATGGCCCCACGGCACACCACTGATTGTGCCAAGCAACGTGTGGTATCACTCAGCATGAAATCTGACCATTCTTCAGGAAGAAAATTAGGGGCTTGCCATATACAAGCACGACTGAATAAAGAAATATCACTTTGTAACACCCTAACACCCCTTGTAACATCTCTCTCGGACTGGCAGATCCGGTAACCCCCGGTGACTTAATCGACTGAGGGCAAACCCACACAAGCAGTTCAGCAGGGAAACTCCGGTGAATTTCACTCGTCCAGGGACGCTTTGGGGGCGGTGGGGAAGACAACGGGCAGGGTTACTCGCCCCAAGCTGGCGCCAGCGGCCTTGCGGCCCGTCCCCCGGCCCACTTGTGTACCGCCCCCCCTTCCAGGTTGCTGTGGCCGTGGGCGCCCTCCGCGCGCAGGCGGGCGGGAGGCGCCCCGCGGGCCGGCACGAAGTGACGTCACCCTCCCCTCCCCCACCGCCCTGCCGCGCGTGGGTGTGCGTGGGCGGGTGTCCCCGCGCGGTGTGTGCCTCCGGTCCTCGGCCCGGGCTGGGGCAGGCGCTGGCCGGCTCGCCGCCTCATCGCCCCTCCGCTCACTCCTCGCCCGCCCCCGGACACCCTGCCCCCCGCGGGGACACACACACGCTCGCGCACGGGCACACAGCTCGGCAACAAGCTTTCCCTGAGACTTGGGGCCGTGCAGATCCTGTGATGCACACAGCATAAGAGGATTAAAAAAGAAAAATCACAAAACAACAACCAGCAACCCCAAATCCCACAACCACAAACCCACAAAACGAGAGCGCGTCGTCTCCACTGGCGTACCCACGGCGTCCCTGTTCTCTGCCGGAGGAGCGAGGTGGAGTGGGGGGAGGGTTGCTCGTGTTTCGGCTCGGGGACGGTTTTGGGGGATTTTTCCCGTGTCCCTGCCCTCCCAGCTCCGCCCGCCCCGTGCCCTTTTCCCTCGCTTTTGTTTGCGCTGCACTTTTTCTGGCGGGGGGGCGGGAGAGTGGGGGGAGCCCGGGTGGGCGACCTCGCTGCCATTTGTAGCAAAAGAATCGACTAAACAGACGAAGTAAGGGGGGGGGTGGGGGGGGGGGGGGAAGAGAGAGAAAGGGGAAGGAAGAAGGAGAGAAAGGGAGGAGAAGGAGGAGGAGGGGAAACGGAGCAGCAGCTCGGAAACAGCGCGCCCGGGAGCAGCAGCAGCAGCAGCCGCCGCAGGAAGGAGAAGAAGCAAAGAAGAGCAGAGCGGAACAGAGCAGAGCCGAGGAGAGGTGGCGCTGGCAGGAGGAAGCAGGCGGGGACCTGGCGCTTCTGGATGCTGGATTTTCGGACTCTCGTTGACTCTCTCCCGCTCCTCGGCGCCGGACTGTGAGAGACAGGCACCAGCGCCAGGCAGCAGCGGCGGGGGGCTCCGCTCATAGCTGCTGCTGTTGCTGCTGCTGCTGCGGGGCTTGGAACAAATTGGCCGCCCCGGAGACGAGCGGGACCAGCAGGAGGAGGTGACGGCGGCAGCGGCTGCTGCTGGGACCGGGGGAGCCAGCATGACCAGGTAACTGCCCCGCTCCTGACCCATTTTTTCCCCCGCCGCCGCTCCGTCTTTGCCGCCTCTTTCGGCGCGTTTGTACGTGTGAGCGCGCATAAAAATGTGTGTGTGTGTGTGTGTGTGTGTGTGTGTATGCGCGTGCGTGTGTGCAGCCCGGCACACATGTGCCTCACACACAAGTCTCCCCCTGGATGCCCCGGGGCTCACCCCGAGCCGTTGCCTGCCCGCTACCCTCTCCTCCCCACAGGTCTCAGCCTGGCGGCGAGGCCTGCTCGGGGAGCGAGGGGAGCTGCGGTGCGGGGACGGGGGATGGGGCAGGGGGAGGGCGAGTGATGGATCGGAGGCGACGATTCCACTGAATGCCACTGTACACGGGCGGGGAGGCGGGGGGACTGCACTAAATTATACGCTGGCTGTTCGCTTTGGCGAGCGAATTATTAATATTAATTATTTTGTTTATTCTAACGGGCGGAGAGAAGGGGGAAGGTAGCGGGAGTGAGAGTCGAGGCGCCTGCCGCTGGAGAGGGGGTGTGGGGGCGAGCAGCCGATAGGGACCCCCGGCGCCGGTCCGAGGAGGTCTCCCTCCTCCTCCTCATCCTCCTCCTGCTCCTGCTCCTTCTCCTCCTCCTCCTCCTCCTCTCTTTCGGCGGAGCGGGGAGGCACGGAGATGCGAAGCTTTTCACAGGTTAGGCTTTTGATTTCTTTTTTTACTCTCCCGAAACCACTTGAAAGGAAGCGCATCGGGCTGGAAACTCAGTTTTCCGAGCGCTTAGAAAGGGGCTCTTGAATTTGTTCAGCAAACTTAGCAGCTCCCTCTGCGCCGTCTGCCCGTGCGAGCAGGCACTCCTCACTGCTGCAACCGGGCTCTCACAGGCTGGCAAATAAAACAGTTGTTTTCTTCCACCGAATTCCGTATTTTGCCTGTTTTCTATCCTTTCCCTCCCCGACAGAACTATATTATTTGCTTTTTAAGCGATTACCACTCACCCTTGCATGTATGGCTTTTGAACGTCTGCTCCTTCTTGTTACTTCTCCAGACTGCTGTCCTGTGTATTTTATTCTTTTGCCTGGCCTTTGTACAGTTACTGCCTCGTGGAAGGATAGCATCTTCTTTACCATGCTTACCATGTCCATATTCTTGGTTTCGACATACATAGAAGGGTCGTTTTATTTATACAGAATAGTTAGGGGTTTATGTGTTCCTTCACTTGTCGCCTGAGATGGTGTTGCGTTGATGATGTCTGTAGATGCTGGTTTGCTTTGGAGTTTCGTATTTGCAGACATGAGTATTTTTGGTGAAGCCTGTATTCTTTTAAACTTAGGTTTATTGTGGGAAGTTATGATTGTCTTCTCAGCCTTTCAGAGATCTCTTTCAACATACCTTTTGTTCAGGCACATGCAACTTCTGTAATATTGGGACATTTATCGGGAATTTTGATGCAGAGATGGAAAAATGTATATGAACCATATTTTTCCTTCCTCTGGTATCTAGTGATTTATAATAACGGCCAGTACTTTCTTTTCTTGCTGTAAAAGTGTATAGTAAATGACATCATTTTCTTCTGGGCTGGGAGCACACAAAGCTCCTACAATTCTTGTTATTGAATGGAGCAACTCTGAAGAAAAAAAGATTCTCCCCTCTCCTGAATAAAATCATATATACTTGTATCTTATTTTAGATGGCAGTTTTTTGATAGGTTCTTTTAAATTCCATCTCATGAGATCTGCTATTACTGCTTTTTTTTACGTGTGAAATTGACAAACTGGTCACTTTAATAAATTCAGCTGTCAAATTTTGCCCAGTCAAAATTGCTAAAAGCTGTAAATGTACTGGCATGAGATGTTCAAGGCACTGAGTGCTACATAGAAAAGAAGAAGGATTTAATGAGAGACTTTTTAGAGGAGTAGCTTTCCAATTTCAGTTTTGTCACTTGTGGTAATATGATGGAGTATATTTAGATTTCTCTCAGTGTAGAAATGATGTATAGCTTTTCTATATCCACTTAAAGCACTGAAAGCTTTGCCTAACTAGAAGATTTCTACTCTAAGAAGGCACTAAGAAATTCATTATGGTTTGTGCGTGCTATGGCATGCTGTCAGGAATGGTGTGTGGAAAGGAAAATGGTATCTTGGTATTTCTAGATTTCAGGAATGGGTCTTAAGACCTGCTTTTAGATGCATCAGTCATACTACTTCTAAAATGAGTGATAAAGAATAATATGAATTAAACATTCTGCTCTAACGGTTATGTAAATCAAACACCAGTACTGTCAGCAAACTCAATGGGTGATAGTAAATTGGTGCTTAATCTTAGGAGAGGGTTTGCAAGAACAGACTTGGGGGTGTGTGAAAGAACAAAATAACTGGTGATTTAAGTCTAGTCAGAGATTCATATTTCATTTTTAAGATTGCCCTTCGTTCCTACATTTGGATAATGCAGGGACCAAAACTACACAAGCTGAAGAGTAGGAATCCCTCTTCGTCTGCTGCTGTGTGTGCTGAGCCGCTAGGGGCCTGTATAAACTGCTCTCGTACAGCAAATGCCAGTACATGGCATACGCTCACTCTTTCACCAGACATTTTTTACACAGGTGCCTAATGTAAAAAGCAAAGTTGCCAGTTATTTATTCCTTAGTAATAAATGAGTCTGCAGTTACTTAGGAGATGCATACACATTGTATATGATTTTTTTTTTTTTTACCCTACTTTATCCATTTCCCCCAGTCCTGGGTGGTGTCCAACGTAGTCCTTTCCTCCCGATTCTTCTGACTGCTATGATAGTTGGGGATGACCATCGACTCAGAAGGTGCAAATTTTGGGCAAAGTTGGATTTGAGTTTCTCCCCACATTTCATATTTTCTGTAAGCTGAGAAAATCAGATTTGTTGCCTGTGTGTTTCTTCTATTAGATTAGTAATGGTACTGTTCCATGCAAGTGAAGGGTTAAAAGATAAACTAAACAGGATTACTTCAAGGCAGGAACAGACATAGATTGATGGTCTATTTAAACTAGCTTTGTAAATGTTATGTAAGTTTGAATGTGTGGCAGCTCCAAGGCTTTGGCTGGAGCATAGTCAGTGTTTATGGGACCTGGGCTGAAGATGCACTACACGTTTTTGAGTGTCAGTTTCAGAAATTTAAAATCCACCAGCCATAGCATTCTTGATAGACATTAAGCAATAAGGTCAAGTATGCTTACACTGTTCCGTTGTTGATTTTCAGTTTTTCAAACTGACAAGGCAGACAATTTGTAAAAGAGCACAGCTGAAATACTTGCATATTGGATTTCCTGCAAAATGAACTTCCGTTGCTAAGCTCTTTGAAAATTCTCATTTAAAACGATTTTCAAGCTGAATCACAGTAAGGTCATACAATCAAAATGCAGTTTCCCTATGGTATGTTAATTTTTTAATAAGCTGTCTTTAAAACAGTGGAGTTTTATATATCATGTGGTGTTGGGCTGGGTACAGCAAGAGGCCGACAACAGTTGTGCAAATATAGATTGAGTTTAATTTTTTGAAATGTGCGTGTGTGCACTTAGGTAAAGTTGTGATAAAATGTAGTGAAATCCACTTCAAAGGTCTTCTCAACTGATAGATGTCTGTTCAAAACTAGGTCTTACTGAGTGTCAGTAAACCAAGGTTGTGTCTTCAAAATGCGGAGGATAGGCACTTCATTTGCACTCGGATATCAAGAGGAGTAATATAGTACAGGTCTACAAATCATTGTGTTTCATTTTTGTAATATATCGTGGTAATTTTTAACCTTTTGTTCTTTAACAAGTTGAGAAAAAGGTGTAGATACTTGCTAAGTTCGTGTCGAAGAGTCACATAATGCTATCTGTTGTAACAGGAGCTTGCTTACATTGTAATTCTATTTAAAAGCAGTTGGCATAACACAGTCAACATACAATATTTTTATGAAAACTCTCAATTTCACTTACTCTGTGAGTTGTTTGCTTTATTTGCTTAATCCTTGTTTTCTTTGGAAAAGGCCTTAGATGAAGCTAATTAATGAATGTACGCTGGCAACTTGGCAGTCTAAAGCAAGAATCCATGTTTAAAATACTCCTTTGTATACTATCAGTGATTTACCAAGTAGGAGCAAAGAGGAAGCATTACTTCTCTTGCTGAAGTGAAAGCTGCAGTCCAGCTGGAGAAATCTGATTATGTAGAAAAAGATTGCATGAGAGTGCTTTGCTGTAAATTCCTTTCCAGCAAGCTTCACTTCACTTGTTTAAGCCGCTGTGCATTGATAGAACCGTATGTCTACTATTGCACAATTTTAACTTATATTTCATAACCTCAGATGGCTTTTGGTAGGTGATTGATAATATTTATTAAAACATTGCATGTTCGTGTCTTCCTATAGGAAGTGAAGAGTGGAAATGCAGGGAAATAGACACAAAATAGTACAAATGGTCTGTTTGCAAAAAATTAGGTTAAATTGAATAAATTATTATGTAATTACTGAAAGCATTGCTTTTTAGAAACATTATTATTATTCAGGTTCTTTCAATTCATTCATAAAAGCGACAATTCACACTAAATACTCTGTTTATCAGCTTATTTTTAACTACATCAGCAGGTATACGTAGTCTGTACTTCCCTAAGATAAAAAGACTTACAGCTTTAAGTAAGTGTCTTATGCTTACATGCCGTGACAGCCTTCTCCCTAAGCTTAGCAGCATGGTAACCAAAGTGATTGATCTTGCAGTAGAGTTCCAAACCAGAGATGTTTGCAAAAATCAACTCCCCTGTCTATTCTTGTGTGTGATATCTGCTGGGGATTCTGTGTGTTCTTTCAAATATGAAGAACGTACAGAAAACTTCCTCCTTCTCAGCCAACTGAAAATGATGGAATTTTAGGCACTTTGATTTATTATACCAGAGGACATGCCCTAATATACTATCATGCCCTGTGCTGTGCTTCTTCATAGTTAAGCATAGTGGAGTTATTTGAGTTTTTCTGTAATCTTCCAATTATTGGATTTGCTCCACTGGTACACAAATTAATTTGTTGTTTGCAGACAATCAAAATGGATGTCTTGGTTAGTGCCAGCCGAACTGCTCACACATTGTTGTAGTCAGACAATGCATACTTTTTCCCTAAGCAGTGTATCAAATGTGGTACATGGAGTAATGTAAGAAAGTACATTGCTCTTTCTTTTACAGTTTTTACTATTCTGGAGATGATGTATCTGTAAGTCAGAGTTCAGTAAGAGGTGTGTAAAATCTGGCTTTTTAGATGGCAGAATCAGCTGATTCTCATGAAGAGTATAATCAGTGCCAACCTGACTGAAACAAATGTGTCTTAGATCCTAAATTTGTAGATAGGTATACATTTCTCTTGCAAATTTGGCCAATCCCATTTCGATTTCAGTGTCTCACCTTGGCTTATTCACTGGTTTGACCCAAAAGTCTGTCTTTTTGTTTCTGGCTGTGACTCACTAGGGAAATTCAGATACATTCTTGTAGCAATGTCATAGGCCTTGGGACCTTTAGAAAAAACTTGTTTGCTAAGTTTGAACTCAGTAATTCTGCTTGGTTTACAAAGCTGATTGAATTAAAAAATTCTTAACTGTGTTTTTGAAATGTTTGTAGGCTGTATTCTTGTATAAAACTTGCCCAAAGAAAGCTGAAATTTGTGTACGAGGCATAAAGAGGCTGCCATTTCTACTATGTTATTTTTCCTTTCCTTTCCTTTCCTTTCCTTTCCTTTCCTTTCCTTTCCTTTCCTTTCCTTTCCTTTCCTTTCCTTTCCTTTCCTTTCCTTTCCTTTCCTTTCCTTTCCTTTCCTTTCCTTTCCTTTCCTTTCCTTTCCTTTCCTTTCCTTTCCTTTCCTTTCCTTTCCTTTCCTTTCCTTTCCTTTCCTTTCCTTTCCTTTCCTTTCCTTTCCTTTCCTTTCCTTTCCTTTCCTTTCCTTTCCCCTCCCCTCCCCTCCCCTCCCCTCCCCTCCCCTCCCCTCCCCTCCCCTCCCCTCCCCTCCCCTCTTTATTTTGTTTTCTTTTTTCACATTTGTGCATGCTTTTGTAAAAGTGAAGCACATATTCTTCATTACAGTTAAGGAGCAATGCTTTTTACTTTTATTTTTCTGAAAAAATCAGATAAAATTGATCTTATTACAGTTCGCAAAAATATGTAGGGATATTCTGTACTCTATACCTTCCTTTCATCTCCTTTATGCCACAGAAAGAAGAGGTTTATGAGGCAGATGTGTGTCACGATTTCTAGCATAAAGACATGATTAATTTATTTGTGTTCACCTGTGTAATTAAACGTCTCTGAGTCACAGTTTTAATTTTCTTTTCTTTTCACTTTTCTTAAAGGAAGGGGCTTTCTCCCCCTGTGGAATTTACTGTAGGCAGGGAGGTCTTTTTTAAAAGGCGGTTTATAAATGTAGGACAAGAGATTTCCTGCCAAGGTGTTCAATGCTGTGAACATCAGGTGCCTCATTTCTTTACCTCTTATGCTACATTTTATTAAAATCCTATCTACAGGTGTACTGTGTATTAATACTTATAGGATTTTTACTATTTTTTATTAGTAAGCGAACAGCTATATTTTGCATGTAAGAAGCAGCAAATTTTTTTAAAAAAATGGTCTCTGGTTACTAGATTCGAATTTTGTCTTCCTGTGTGTGGATAAAAGTAATTAATTAGGTGTGAAGTACATGCAATGAGAGATTGCTAAAACACTTATCAGAAAGTAGGACAGGAAGTTTTATTTATTTATTTATGTTTGTTTGGGATGATAATGTATCTTAGAAAGCTGCTTAACTGCTGCCCAGTGCAGCTGTCCTTCCCTGAAAGATTAGGTTTCAGGAGCAATGATGGATGTTCAATGCCTGTAGCCAGTTGTAGGGTTTGCTCTGAGGTCAGTGGTACTGATGGAGGATTTGGAATTTACACTGTTGACTTGTTATTTCAATTGTTTCAGATATGCTTAAAGTTTTTAACAGCTTACTGACCACAAACATACTCTCCTTTTTCACCTAAAAATAGAGTGAGGTTTTTTTTAATGAAAAAAATATATGTTAGTGGTTTTCAGCAAGATTAACCAAAACAGAGTTGATATTCATCAGTGACGAAACGGTAGATATTCATCAGACTTTCAGACATTATTTGTGGACTTTCTGCCTTCCCTGAGCTGTTGAAGTTTGTTCCTGATATACGGTGATGTGATTCACTTTTAAAAAGTGAAGCTTGGTGGAGAAGGATGCACAACAAAACATGCTGTTTTACTGTTCTTTCTTTACAAAAAAGAAAAAAACCTTTTTTGAGTTGTTTGTATTAATTTGTACCTTAATGGTATAGGTGGATTTTTCTGTCAAGCCTCGGAAGAGGTGTCCTAATAGGCTCAAAGCCCTCAGTGGTTGGTGAGAAAAATTTCCTTTGACCATAGCATTGTTTGGATCAGATCCATAGTGCCTTTCTGTCTTTGGTTAAATTATAGCAGTTTTTACCTCCGGTATTCCTAGCAGTGATTAAATTCAAATGTAGAGAAGAAAGCTTAATAAAACATCTGATGAATTGATTTATAGTATCTCATAAATTAAGGACTAAGACGCATTTCAGTAAAGAAAAAATAAGTATCCAGCAAGAATCACTTTAGAATAGTTTTGTATCAAGGAAATGGCATTTTGCCAAATGCATATGTATTCTGCTTATTGGCAGCATGCCATCAGCTTTATTTGGGAAACTCTTTTTGCTTAAGTAATAAATATTCACTATTTACCAATTCATTTTACTATAAATAACAGATGGATTCTGTGATTAGTTTTTTTTTTTATTTTTAACCTATTTCACAAAGAATGGAATTTTGCAAATTATCATTAAGTGCATCAATGACCTGTTCTTGAATAACAGAATTTTCCAAACAGTGAAATTATTTTGCTTACCTTGCTTGACAATTTGGATATTTTTGGATATTATTTTTTCTTGACTTGAGAATCCTTGAATTTTTCTATTGTACATGGCATGTGAGAGAAAAAGTGTAACATTGACTTAAAGAATATTTGTCTTAGTTGATATTAATGATACTCTAATGCAATTTTTTTTTGTTAAAGAGAAGTGGATAATCAGTGTAAGTTTTTGTTGCCACTAAGTCAGATATGTAGAAGTTATACCTGTTTCCCTTTTATCGTTTTCAAAAGTTGCCTTAAATGGTCACATGAAGTTTCAGCATACTGACTAGATGAAAATTTTAAATGTATCAAGGGCAGTAGATAATGAAGACAGCATTGTACTTTCTCATGCTAACAGGCGGCAGTGAATGCCTGCAGGAGCAATCATACCTCTGTAAGAATCCTAGCATTCCTTGGGTTTAATTTTGTGTGATTACAGTGAGTCTGGCAAAAACCAGAGTGTTAAGACTTTAGCAGTAGTATTTCAGTTAGCTTGGAAATTTCTAGACAGTTTTGGGCTGAACGGAGTAAATACTGTATGTAAAAAGGAAATGTTTATTCTCCAGCCGTTCAGCTGTATTTGATGGAACAGATACATGTCCTTCTAGTCAATGTAATCCCTTAAAGGACACTTACTAGGGCTGTATCCCTGTCTGATTTATTCATAGGATTGCTTTATTAATCTAGTGCACAAGGGTAATCTTATTCCAAAGGTATTAGAAAGCATGAAAATAACTACTGGACTTCTTAGAGATGTGGATTTCTCTATCTTCGAGCAATTCTAATTTGTAATCTCAGTCATTCTTTCTGATTTTTAGTGGGGGGTACATAACCTGTAAAAGGTTCAGTGGCCTTAAAACTGTTCTTCCATCTTTGCTGATATCTGAACTTGTCCAGGTTAGAGAGAGAGAGATTAAAAAAATGAAAACAGATTGTGAGTTATGTGTAGAAGAAAGGTGTGATGGGATTTTTCTACCATGATGACAAATGAGTTGATAGAAATGCTTATATAGTAACCAGTGTCTAACAAATGTATTCTCTTAATAGATAAATTCTTAAACTGTGTTACTGGTAGGCAAGCTGCATTTTCAGCATTTTTGTTGTCATTGTTGTAAGGAGATGAAGAGCTTGCCATTTTGATGTGAAATTTTTGTTTTCCTTGGTTAACTTCATCTTGCGGATGTCAGTCAGAAAATTATCCAGAGATATTTTCTGCAGTTCATACCTGTTGCTCAGATAATGGTGTTAATGTCTATTTCATATTTAATGAGAAAGAACACTGAGAACACTGAAGCGCTTTGAAGTGGGAGGAAACCTGAGGTCACCAACCTGAAAGAGTGAAGAGTGAAATTTTACTACCTCAGAAGTTTACCATTAAAGCAAAACTGCCACAGGATCAATGCCAATTTGACTGTTTTGGCTGGGGATGCCCCTTCCCTGCCTCTTCTTTCTCAAAGTTGTTCTCCAGCCTGGTTTTGCACAGCTGGGAACATTTCAGCTGGAAATTTGTCCTCTGTATGAAAAATGTCAGTTAGTAAATCACGGAGAAATGTGTGTTCTTGAAGAAATACTGATGCCTACTTCATTCCAGCTCTTCCATACTGTACATCACTGTCTTGAATGAGTCTTTAGGTATCCTTTAAAGGTAACTCTCTGTAGCAGTTTTTGCTTCTTGTTGTTGGATCATATCTGATGTTGTGAACTCTTGAAAACTCTGAGAAAGGCTCCCTAGGCTGTCCGTATTTCAGAATGTCACTTAAATTATGGATATTGGATGCTTTATTTGTCATGTTATAGAAATTCCTTCTGAAACCTCTTGTCTTTAGTATCTCAAAGGCTTAGTTTATGTTTTTTTAAATTTTCTGCTAAGTGTTATGGGCTTGTCCTTTCTGCATTGATCTCCAACTTCTTTGACTATGTATAGCTATCTAGAAAGCAGTCTTTCAATATAGACTTTTCTATCTATTCATGTATGTAAGACACCACACGTATACTTGTACACCTGCTGCCCTTGTTGAGGTATTTGAATAACTCTGGGCTATCTATTTTTTAAAAAGTTCTGCGCTTTCTTTTATCTCTTGGATAGGATACAACATTGTCTTCTGGTTTTCTGTGAAATCTTTGCTTTTTCAACCAGTTCCAACTTTTCACATCGGGAGGCTCTCCATGTTAAAAGAAGGAACACAGTAAGAGAAATAGCCTGACAGCTGCTTCTGGCTTGTTGTGTCTGGAGAGCTGCATGAGTGTAGCAACAAAGAAATATATGTCTCTGGTACCATTGTGGTGTTTTTGTTTAGATGCAGAGGTAGCCAATTTAGATTTAACTGTGGGTGCTGGCTGTCTTCTCTCCAGGTATAGCCTTCCATTTAAGTCTTTGCCTTATTCAGTCGAATTCAGTTTCTTAACTCTGTCAGAGTGAGTCAGTTTTTATTGAGACACAATCCTGATCATTTGTTCTCACAGGTGACCTACCTGGTGAGAGTTGCAAGTTCATTTTCTGGTGAGAAACTTCAGGCGTGTAGGTTCCCAAGCTTTCAAGCTCACTTCAATGCCGGGTTCTCCAAGTAGAAACAGAGCTAGATATTTTTTTAGGAGAACACAAAACTGCTGCGTTAATATTTTGAAGCATTAAATTTCATTAATAGACACCACTTGTAAGACATTGTCCCACTCACTGTACTTTTCTTAATGTGCTATATTACTTTGCTGTGTTTAATGCGTTTGAGAATTTTGAGGCATGTTCTCACTGTGCCTTTTTCACTGATGTAGTTATTATTCCACCTACTGAGTTTCTGAGGTGTTATTAGTGGTTAACAATGGCTGCTTTTCTTGACTTATGCATATACATACATGTATACACCATTAAGCAGGATTTCCCCCAGCTTTTGTATTTGTAACTTCCGTCTCTGTTACTGTAGGGTAGGTGACTGCTCCAGTCAGAGTTATAGTTGTATTACTAGATTTCTGGTGTTGCCTGGAGTTGTAGGTATCTAATAATTTAGTAACTGCTGAGGGGAGCTAGGGGTGTACAGTTCTGCTACTGGGAATGAAGTCGTGGAAGCTGAGAGTTTGTGTTTTGCTGAGAGTGCAAGTAACCACACACCCTTGACAGAGATGTGTGTGTGGTTGTGATCAGGATTGTGATTTTGGCTGGCCTTTGCAACTTTGTGTAGCTTGTCTGAATCTATGCAGAGTCCAAAGCTTCTTTCAGAATTACATTTTTGGCGCTTTGGACATGGCTTTCACTGCTTGCACGTTTTCGGAGTCCTATTCTTACAAAGACCAGTTTTCAGAAATTCCTCGCACTGAGACTTTGTACTTCAGAATGTGTTGCAGATTTTGTCAATGTTTTGTCTGCTTTCTGTTTGCAAATAGCTCAGATATTTGGAGGATTAACATTTTGATTTATCAGTTCTTTGTTTCCAAAGGACAAACCACGTCCTTTTTTTTGCCTTCAAACTTACTGAAAGAGAAAACAAATTCAGATTTTCTTGTCTGTAATTTTCCTCTATGTTGCTATAATGCTGATGATTTTTCTGTCTTTCTTAATGGTGTGTAGACTGAGAGAAAGACGGGAGGTCCATCTCAAATAATTCATCCTTACAGTGTTCCCTTGAAGATACCAAAGTACTCCTTAGAAAACCCAGTCTTCCTTTGGAGGTCTGTGAAAATATCTTTTACATTCAGCAATTCACTTTCAAATATTGACTGTGGAAACAATAAGGCAGTTTTTTGATGTTTCTTAACCCAAAGTATTTGGGTTAAGTATTTGATGTTTCTTAACCCACCTAACCCAAAGTATAGGTGAAGCTTATCCTTCAAAAGTCTGGTGGCTTCCCTTTATTTGAATTATAGGTTTTGTGGGTATTTTACTAATTGTAAGGCATGCCTACATTAAGAGTTACAGCTGTGTGAGAGGGCTTAGCATGTGACTTGTAATCAAATAACTGATAATTGAACTAGCATCAGTGGAGTGCATTGATGTTTGATTGCTTAGATGAGAATTAGGAATAAATTCATACTCTCAGATGGGCAGAACCTTAGATCTCAGGTGGAATAAATAATATTAAAACGGACATAATTTTAGATAGCTCTGTGTCCTTTATTGAGTGCCTATATATGGGACTGATTGTGTATATAATATATTCTTTTGCATTGTTAGTTTTTACTTGAACTATCAAACGTCATTTTAGAGCTGCATTTTTAGGATGACTCAGAGGTATGAAGGAATTGTACACTTGTGCATCACAAATACACTGGCCAGACAGACAGATTACAGAGATCTGCAGAACAACAAAAACTAGTCCAGTCAGCTGTACTTTGCAAAAATCCCCTTACTATTTGTGCCGTTATACGTAAGAGAATCCTTGTAGGCATCTTCTGCAGTTTACAGTCTAGAATTTAGTCCTTGGTTTGTCTCATTGCCTAATAGATTATGAATAATACAGAAAAAAATCTGGGTGTAAAATACTCTGATTTTCACTCTTCCTTCATATCCTTTACTAATTATCTGCAAATCTAAGGATAACTTTGAAGGAAAAAGTTCTTTATAAACATTTAGCTAAAAATAACTATAGGTACTGAGAGTAATGTAACCAGATCCCCCTAAATTACTTTAAAAATACAGAATGTTCATGGCTACTGCTAATATTAAACACACCAAATCAGAGAGGAAAAGTAAGTGATTTTTTTAAGTGTTAGGAAAAAAATTTTCTGTTGTGGGTTAACCAAGGACTATTTTTAAATGAGCTTCATTGTAGAAGAACAATCCATGTGTGTAAGCACTCCTGGATATTAGGAACTGTGTGTTGTGTATGGCTCACTTTATTCATGCACATACTCCCACGGTATCAAATGGATTTAATCTCACATCAAGTTAGCGGGAGCTGGTTCTTTGTCCTGTCACTCTATATAGTAAAAGTGTATAGTAAAAATATGAAAACATATATATGAAAATGTAAGCAAGGACAGAAAGGATAAAGAGAAATGCTTCATTTAAGGTAGAATTCAGTAGAGAACTTAGGCTCACCCATACCCATAACTGTATATCTAGGTAACTTCACTGTTATGTATCATCACTGAAATCCATGAGAGTATATGTGGGTTTAAAAATAAGCATGTGTGTGGTTTAAAAACAAGTTTGCACACTGAACTGATTTTTTAATTTGGGCTCTTAACTTTACGGAGGGCAAGGAAGTTAAAAAAGTTAATTTCTGCTTTACTCTATTTTTTGCCTTTTTCTTCAGAATGTTCAAATCAATATTATTAACACAGCTGACAAGAGATGGAATAGTTTACTGCTTTCCTTGGTTTATGGAAAGAATAAAAGTAATATACTACTACTTCTATTTGATATCGTTTGCTTTTCTTTTCAGTTTGCATACAGAGCGAGCAAAGCATCTCTGAACTACTGAAATGTGAAATAGGCACAGGCTGTATTTCCATTTATGTGCATTATGGAACACTGTCATTTGACTACAGGAAAAAATATTAATAAATAAGAGGTCCATAACAAGACACAATCTGTTCTATAAGTATGATCACTTCGGTTCATGGAAACACTTCTTTAGTCTTATGTGATACAGCAACACTATTATAGGCATCAATCCGGCAGGAGTTTATGTCTTTAACCAAACCACAATGGAGAGCTGAAACATTGAACCCAGTCAAGCCAGGAGATTCTTCTTGTTGATCCACACTAGCTAATATTTTGGTGAAGATCTGTTTCAGTATTTATCCAAATATCAGCTGAGATCTGTGGAAAGATTCAGAGGTATGATGTATGCTAAACAATTTTTTGTTGCGTCTGTTCTAATCAGTTTTTTCTTTTGGAATGCTTTTTCATTTCTTTGTCATACCTACTCGTTTTTAAGATGTGTATAACAAAATACAGCACTAGGTTGTTAAAGGTGAAACTCTTAAAGACTTGTGAGGGAAATATGAAAGTTTTAAAGAGACAGTAATTTCTCACGTGGAGGAATTGCAGAACAGTAATTCTAATGTGTTGTGTAGAGGATGAAGGGATTGGTAAAAACTGGTTCCTAATCTGGTAACTGAAGAAATTAACAGAAGTAAGTTAAATATTACAAGATAAATTTTTTTCACTGGGTTTGTGCTGTTTTACATTGTTTTATCATTTGTGCCTTGTTGGTATTCACAATTATGTTGAATTAGTGATGGAGAAATAATTTAGGTAAAATATTTTGGCAACTTTTGCTTGCACTTCAGAAAGAATTTTGCAAATATTGAAGACAGTGAACAAGTTTACGTTCAGTGTAAGTCTGTGGAACTGAATGGCGATAGTAGTTGTTATTTCATAGTAAATTATGATGTATAAGTAATATACTTTCTGTGGATTTGTGTGTGACATTGTTATTTATCAGTGCCATACTCTGTGTTTAAAAAAGGGGTTTATGTCCATCGTTCTTTAGCTTTAGTGTTACTTTCTCTTAGAGATTCCAGCCTTTTTCCTCAAAAAGCTTTTGTTCTTAGATGCTGCTCTTCTGTGTACTCTTCTTTTTCTTTAAACTGAATGCACAGGAATTTATCAGTAGAGGAATAAACATTCTAATACAGATAAATCAGATGACTTTCTGTACATGTGATAAGACCTAATATTAATAAATCACAGATAGGATGATATGAATCACGCGAGTCAAATAAAGGTAGAGCCAGGAGAGTATTTCTTGGAATTGTAACACTGAGCTCCAGATTTCTCCTGCTGTGTGAGAATAAAAGCTATCTTGGAATTAATATTTTTGTCTTATTTTGTAGGACGGAGGACCTGTTACATATAGAATCTCTTATTTGTTAGTTTGTTGTTTTTTTTTTGTGTATTAGATTTTTTTAAAGCAATTGTTTTTGTAGCTAGTCTGTATCAATATTTTCTACCAGTAGTATAACTGTCGTCTTTGTTTTGATATCCTTTTGGTATGTGCAGTTGTAACACTTAATGATTAGAAGGTCGTCCTTCAACTTTGAAAGAAAGTACTAAATGGGATCCGTAATAATGGATAGGATTCAATTTTGCTTAACAGGTAAAATTGAAATGGAAACATAAACTGAAATCTTGAAGGACTAATTCTGTGTTCTGTTGACATCAGTGGGAATTAGAATACAGTAGTATACAGGACATTACATTTAAAACAATATGGACTCTTTATGGTCTTCTAATTTTACCCTAAACTTCAGCAAGATCAGCCTTCTAGTAAAATACATATATGGGATGCAAATGTTTGTGTCAATTTTCCTTTTTATACACCTTTTAGCCTTTAGATTGTACAGGCTGCTGTTCCTAAAAATATTTCACTATCACTCACGATCAACTTTCGTTTCATCTTGTACTTCGTAGCCTGTTTTACCAGTAATTTTAACACTGTTGATTGTTTTTTGTGTAAAAAACATGATAGCTTCAGCTGCCATTAACCTTGTGTTTGACATCTTTTTTGTTGTTCTGCTTTATGACTATAAAAATATGCTGTTCCCTGCAGTCAGATTTTGGCAAGGTCTAGAAGGATTTTTCTCAAAGCAGTTCTGTGTTCAGGTAAATTAAAGTCACTCTAAGAGCTTTGGGGATTACTGGATCAGTGCACATTGTTTTACATAACATTTTCATTGCTGGATACTGAAATACATTTAGGAGTTGTCTTACAAGGTACCAACAGGACTTTGTTAAGTGTGTGTATGTTTGTTTTTTAATTTTTATTCCCTAACTGCTGTTTGTATTCAGTGCGCATTATAGCTCTCTGAAGAACAAAAATGCTTTTCATTATTGCCTTTTATCTGTCATGCTTTTTGAATGATTTTACTGGTCGCTAGTAAAGTAGGAAATTGATACAAGTAAATTACAACTTGTATCTATTTCTGCTGTCAGAAAAGTACTAAAGGAAAAATAGAATATGGCTTCTATAAAACGTAGTTATTTAGAAAGCATTTTTTGCTGAATTAGTATATGTAAATTGTTCTTCCTGTGTAACTTTCTCTGTAGGGTTTAAATGTTTACAACTTCAGTTGAATCATAAAAATAATGTAGTTCAGCCACAGAGATTCGTATTTTTAAATTGATAAATATTTTTTCCTAGGAAGTGAAAAGCATCATGATTACTACAAAACAGATGGGTTTCTTTTCTTTCTGTTTAGTCCTGAGATCTCATGCCTGCGTACACACGTACACACAGACAAATATTACACACATACATCATGAGAATTTCATGGTGGTTTAGGAGATTGCATGCACTAGATTTTGTTGCTGTTTCTAAAGACCAGAAACTTTTGATATTTTAAGGTTTTGTTGATTTTTTTAATTAATGGGATTTAGAAAATACTGACATTTCTTGAAGTACTTTTCAAATGCCTCCTGATCTAGATTTATAAAGTTCTGCTCTAGGCTACCGATTATTTTATTTTTTTTTTCACCATTGGGTGATGAATGATGCTTTTTATTATTGTTCTTATCCCTTACCTCCTTCCTTCCCTGCTTTCCTCACAAGTTTTAATACCACCAATGTAGCTGGTCTTTTTTTGGTAGCATTAGGTCTGATCAGCATGTGTTGGTAAGGGTATGTGTGATCTTGTATGAGAGAGATGGCAAGGGAAGTGTTTGGCTGGTGCTAGTGTAACCCTTTGTGAGCATGCAGGCTCACTGATGAACTGCCCATTGTACTATGCACGGGATAGGTTATCGGTTTCTATCTAGATTCAAGTAGTTTAAATGATACAATTTCGGCAGTCCATCTGCATGGGGTAAGAAACCTGACAATTCTTTTCATGCAGGAAGAGGTAGTTGAGACTGAGTCTCAAAATTTCTTAACAGTTTCCATATACATGGAATAGTTTGGGGGGAGTTTCCTGGAAAAATGTAACGTTTTTTATCTTTAGTTTCTTTAGTGATCCAGTGTTACTGTAGGGGATAGTCATTACAGACTGTGACTCTTACATCTTTTTTTGTTCTGAATTCAGACTGAACATTTTTGGTCCTTAAATTACTTGTTTGAAGTTACAGTAATTAACACTAGAATTTGTAATGAAGCACTAATAGTTTTAAACAAAAATGTTCCCTGAATGCTGTCACACTTAAGATTTCTCAGTAAAGATTTTCCCATCTCTGAGTTATGTTACTGGTGAAACAGAAATTTGACAGCTCTGTGTTATCTTTGTTCTTTCTTTTTCTTTCACTTTCTGTCTTTTTACGTATGGATTTTTAACTAATATTTAAAAAAAAAAAGCATTTGAGCTTTTACATCATAAATATTAAATCATTATGTCTCTTTTTATTTAGATAAAAAACAGATTTGTCTCAAGTGATACTGCTTTGTATTTATAACACGGAAAAGTATAAATTTCCTTGCATTGTACACTATAATCATGCAAAAATTTGAAATACTTCTGGAACAAGCTGCTTCTGACCAGTTTGTTCTTTTACTATTTTTTTTTTCTTTCTTGTTTTGACTAAAGCGAAATCTTATCTTGCAGAATACATGATGAATGGATAAAGTGCTATGACGCCAATTCAAGCTTAGTCCTCTTAAGGTCATCTTAATTCCATTTGGTTGAGGAATGAACATAGAATGTAGAAAAACATCCTGAAATCCTGATTATGTACCAAATTGAACAGAGATTGACTAATACAGTAACATTTTACTAGGAGCTATTGAAAGATGAGATAAGAAAATGCACAGTAATATTCAAGTTTGAACTCACATTTACCAAAATAAAGTTCTTATGCCTGTGTTGAGCTTTACAGCCTTATTTTTACAGTTTATAAGATTTTTTTTTTTTTTTTTAATGAACAGTAGGGCTATTTTTGTGAGGCATATATCTGTACTTGTACTATTTTGATAACATACTGTTCATGTGGTATTATTTGAATACATTAGATTATAATTCAGATGATATTCTGGACTTGAAATCTTTGAATAAATGTTGTTTTCACCTACAAAGTAGCATAAAATAGTAGTAGGAAACTTGACATTACTATGTAATCTATTTTCAGTGTCTGACTTGCTGTCCTCCCATCGCTGATCTAGGACAATAGGTTCTGTATATTTCAAATCTTGCATATTAATTAATCTCTTGACTGTTTTTCTAAATTTTTTAGCTGTGGAATAAATGTAACTTCTCATACAAGGGATGTTGTGACAGTCCCAAACCATGTTTAATTAGTACTCAGTGTGCAGTTTAAGATGGTATCTGTGTTCACGAAGCATGATTATTGCTGTTTGTGCTCTTTTTTTCTTCTGTTCCTTTAATGAGCATTAAATTCATTAAAATAAGTGAGTAAGATTGCTCTAAATAATCAAAAAGACAAAAACAGCAAAGATGGATAACCTTTGAAACATTATAATCAAATATGCATTGCAGTTTTAGCATGCTGTCTTCACATGCAATCCCATAAAACACAAGGATATTTAGTGTTTGTCAATTTAAAATCTGTGTACTGATTAATGCAATGGCACTGTGTAAAATTTTAGATACTGCAGATTCTGTACATGACCGGTGTTCTTGCATTTTAATGGTCCAAGCTAGTTTTATTATCATCTGAGAAAGCAACATCTACTTGGTTTGGAAGCTTTATTTCCTATACCTGTTCTATGACTGAGTTCTCTGATGCCAGTGACAAACAGGTATCGTAGTATTTTCTATGAAGTTATGATGTGTGTATCTGAGCACTTGAAGTTTGATGGAGGCTATCAGTGTATCATCTTCCATAGTTAATTAAAAACACCACCAAATCTTTAGCGGCCTATGCTGCTTACAGATGACTTTGATCTAGAGACCTACATGTTAAAGCTCTCATATCTCATTAACATTCCTAAAGCATCTTGTTCTCATACAAAATTGGCTATAAATTAGGGAGAAAATTACAGTTTAAATGTGATTTGAAGAAAGTTAAGTGGGTGACTGGGGAGAGCTGTAGCAGCAAAAGGGCTGTATGTCAGCCATAAATCACAGCCTTGGGAAAAAGAAACCTAAAATTGTATAAAGGGTGAAAAAAAGTAGATGAAAGGATTGCCTAGGAAGGCTATTGTCGTAAGGAAGGAAGAGCTGGTCCATGAATAGTCTGATAAGAAAATGACATTTTAAAATTAACTCTGAGCTAAATTAGAAGGGATATTTTGAGTGTTTATAGGTTCTACTTGAGATAAAAATCTCCTGTATACTATGCTAGAAAGTAAAAAGACTACTTAGGTTGTAAACTTAAAGGCTAAGAAGTTGAAGTTTTGCAGCAGGCCACACAGTCTCATTTCTGTCCTTTGTGCATTTGGTTCATGGACTAATTGAAGCAGGTCCTCTGGGAAAATATGTGATCCTACATTTGATGTCTGTTTCATGATTCTACCCTTATCCAACTTTATTTAATTTTCAGTTACTTGACGCTGAAACAGAATATAGCTTTAATGCAGTTTTCTCTGAGATCGGTGATTTGATTTGGTTTCCTCAGGAAAAATGACATCATCAGCATGGTTGTCTGACTTCAGAATTGCTGTGGGCCATCTTGCAACACCTTCCGTATAGGCTTCTGCTGTTACAATTGTTGGACTATATGTAGTAGCTAGCAGTGGGGAGCGCTTCCCATCTAACAGTGAGAGTGGGTTTATATATTCCATAAGTGAGATCCAGAAGTGTCTGAGAAGAGCTTATCCTGGTTTATTGTCATCCAAGGCAATATGAATGCTCTTGCCTGTGTAAAACTTCCAGGAAAAAAACAAAAAAAAACCGCCCCCAAAAAACAGCATGTAGTGTTTAGTACTGTTCTTGAAGGAAAGTTTGAAGGAGATAGCTTTGTTCTTGCCTTCATTTCTCTTGCCAAGGAATTCCCATGATAACTTATGTTGCTTCTGCCATTGCTCAGTAGGCCTGAAATATAGACTACTTGGGCTTTTTTTGGCCAGGTGCCCTCATGTTCCTAAGCTATGAGTGTTAAGGCAATTGAAAACTTTTAACAGTTTGGAGCTGCACTGAAAGGAAACCTCATGAAGCAAATACGAGCTGTCCTCTTCTGACAGTTTTAGTGGAGCTTGCTGCTTTTGCCCAGACAAGTTGCATGGATCTCTCATGATGGAAATTTTTAGATATTTTGCAATTGGTGCCATTTGATATTAAATGGAAGTGTTGCTTTTTTTCTTAGATATTATTCTGAATTTACTTGATTTAAAAAAAGTCATGTTGAAGTATTATTGTAGTGTTTTGTATTGTGTATTGTAATTTTGTCTTATTTCTTTAACTATGTTGACCTTTCTCAACCAAACTAATTTCAGAAATTAAATTTATATAACTAAATTTCACCACAAGTTTATGATATGGACCAGAGTTTATAAAGATCATAAACCTTTACATAACTCTCAAGTAATGAAAGAATGCCATGTTTGCCTGATGATGATCCTTCCACTATACTATCCCTAGCTTACTTGCCAGTTCTTTAACTTTGTTGGAAATATTGTACTTGCATATTTGAAATGAATTACAAAAATTTATCTGCTGTATCCAAAGTACTGTGCTTTTTCTCTCCTGAAGACAGACATACTTTTTCAGATTTGCTCTGACTGCAGTTTTTAATTAAAAATAAAAGTTTTGTCCTGTGAATCACTGACAGACTGCCTTAAAATATAAGGAATACCTCTGTCTTTACTGTCGTCACTTCACCACACAGCCATAAGAAATAGGCATTTCGTAGAGCTACGACATTGTGGGGATGGTCATATTTCCTGCTAGACAGGCTAAAAAGCTGAGAATTCAGTCTAGCTTTATGAACTGTCAGGGTTGGTGCTCTTGAAAACATACTGTCTTTTTTAGTTTTTAAAAATAAAAACTTTTACTTTCAACAATCTGTGATGTTTCAGAATATATGTTTGATAAACTATGTAAGTATTATCCAGAATGAAGCATAACTCCCAATGAACATGTGGTATTTAAGAATTTTTTGGACACATTCTGAATCCTAGGGTGATGTTTTTTTTGTTTTGTTGTTTTTTTTTTTTTTTTTTTTTGGTATTTATTATATTGGCATGTAAAAGAGAGAGATAAAAATCTTTGTGATTTTCTTTCCAGTAACACTCTTCCAGGAGTTTTGCTTACCTGTTTTCATATTGGTTTTATTTTTATGTCCTTGTGCTCTTACACTGTTGTTTTTCAGCTCAACTGTAATTCTAAATGAGGCTTATTCTCGGTTGTGGTGATCACTCTATGCAACAGAAAACTTTCTGTTTCCTTTAGGGGACCTCATACCTTTGCACTGCACTGTGCCTCTATCACAGGGCAGATTCATAATTGAACAATCCATTGTTTTGTTTTGCTCTTTTGTTGTAATGTAACTGCTGTCTAAACTTACCAAGAGCGGAAAATGGATTTAATGTACTATTGTTATTGCTGTTATTATTAACATTGTAAATGCTGATTAAACATACCTAAGGATATTGTACTAGACATTACTGGAATGTATAAATTTGCAAAAAACTTCTATTCTGTGCAGTTTTAGGCCTATTATTTTAAGTGGATCTCGTTCATATTCAGTTCAATATGCCCTCATTTGGACTAGTTTAACACAATGTTCTCAATAAAATGTATTGAGTGGATACTTATGTAAAAATTAATATGGTCATAAGAAATGTATCATAGGTACCTAAATATATTACCTGTTAATTGTTTGGGCTATTGAAATTTAAATAATAATAATTTCTTCAGTGTTATTTGTGAAGATATCCTGTAGGTGAAGATGTTTAAATTCTTAAAAGCTAGCATAATAAATATTGTTAACCTCTTGGTTGTAATACTTGGTAATTCTAAAGCCCTTGTAGGAAAACAAGCTAAGTAACTCTAATTTCTTTTGTGCTGTATGCACACACCATACAATAGTTTTGTTGCTGGTTCTTTTTAATGGGTCTTAAGTTCTCATTACTAGAAGTGACCTCAAACTACTGCTTGTAGAGGTTGTAGAGGTGGGAATGCAGCTATTCAGAATTTCCTAGGAGAGATTCCAAAAACCTGTGAACACAGGGCTCTACACAGAATAAAAGTTAATCTCACTAGTAATAATACTGGTTGTATTGTGAAGTTCTTTACAAAATGATATCTCCATCTGTTTCTTTTTCACTCTACTTTTGCACATGCTGTGACTGCTTTTTGCTAGTACACTGAACACTGTTACCGTGCATGGATAAATGTCCCAAATATGGCAAAAGACAAAATATTCTTAAGTTACTTGAGAAGCTTTCAGATCTTTACTGATGTTATCAGTATTTTGTTCATAACAAAAAGAAGAATTTATGAAGAATCACAGTTGCTTTTTCTTACTTGCAGAGGCAAATAAGGCGGCGCTTACTGAACCAAAAACTGATGTGAAAAGTTACATTGATTTTTGCAGTTGCTGAAGCAGCAGCATTGTGGCCTGTGAGGCTTTTCTGAGAATTCTTGTGTTTTACACCTTTTGATTTTTGCTGGAGGGTTAAATTTGACCTCAGAAATCTCAATCCTGCAAAGCATAGTTGCTTTATTTTTAATGCTGCTGCTTGAGGTTACTTGGGTATGCAAGCATTCTTAGCTTTTGCCACTTACTGTTGTCCAAATCTCTTTCCACACGCATGTGATTATTTAATCTATTTAACTGCCTATGAGGCTAGATTTGTAAAGGTATCATTTTCATTTTCTTCTTCCCCATTTTAAAGAGGTTTAGTGAAAATCAAGCCTAGTGTTTGAGAATACTGCCCCGGTGTTTTTCTTCATACAGCGCAGACATTTTAAAAATACTAAATACTTTTCAGTGTTACTCTCTGTGACCATGATATTGCAATGTCTGAAGCATTTGTGTTGAAAGAAAAAGATGTTAAACTAATATTCATATAGGCATGAAAGAAGCTGTCTTCTGTGTATCAAAGATTGGCTGGCCATATATGGGTAAACCACTATTTTTATGGGACATTATTGATATCTTCTGACATTTGCAGATATGGGAAACAGACCTGTTGAAAAATTCTGGATCATTTTCTTCTTTCAGTACTTCAGTTTTCTCATATGTAAAGTGGGAATACAGTTGAAATGGGGAAGCCTTTGAAGTAGATGAGTATATTTGTTGCTTGAGAACAATACAATGTGTAATAAATTCTTTTAACAGTAGTTGCAGGAATTCTAGCAAATGTCTGAGCTTTTGCCTTCTAAGATGTAAGAACACTCCCAGAAAAGTTCTTGTAATTTATCCCAGCCATTCTTAAATATAATAAAAGTAACTGAATAATATTTTATATGCAAAAGGAAGTTAAAAATAAACAAGAAAAGCGGAGAGTGCAAGGTCACACAGAATCACAGAATCACAGAATGTTAGGGATTGGAAGGGACCTCGAAAGATCATCTAGTCCAATCCCCCTGCCGGAGCAGGATTGCCTAGACCATATCACACAGGAACGCGTCCAGGCGGGTTTTGAATGTCTCCAGAGAAGGAGACTCCACAACCTCTCTGGGCAGCCTGTTCCAGTGTTCGGTCACCCTCACCGTAAAGAAGTTTTTTCTTATATTTATGTGGAACCTCCTGTGTTCCAACTTGCACCCATTGCCCCTTGTCCTGTCAAGGGATGTCACTGAGAAGAGCCTGGCTCCATCCTCATGACACTTGCCCTTTCCATATTTATAAACATTAATGAGGTCACCCCTCAGTCTCCTCTTCTCTAAGCTAAAGAGACCCAGCTCCCTCAGCCTCTCCTCATAAGGGAGATGTTCCAATCCCTTAATCATCTTCGTGGCTCTGCGCTGGACTCTCTCTAGCAGTTCCCTGTTCTTCTTGAACTGAGGGGCCCAGAACTGGACACAATATTCCAGATGCGGCCTCACCAGGGCAGAGTAGAGGGGGAGGAGAACCTCTCTCGACCTGCTAACCACACCCATTCTAATACACCCCAGGATGCCATTGGCCTTCTTGGCCACAAGGGCACACTGCTGGCTCATGGTCGTCCTACTGTCCACTAGGACCCCCAGGTCCCTTTCCCCTATGCTGTTCTCCAACAGGTCTGTCCCCAATTTATACTGGTACATGGGGTTGTTCTTGCCCAGATGCAGGACTCTACACTTGCCCTTGTTCTATTTCATTAAATTTCTCCCCGCATAACTCTCCAGCCTGTCTAGGTCTCTCTGAATGGCTGCGCAGCCTTCCGGTGTGTCAGCCACTCCTCCCAGTTTGGTGTCATCAGCGAACTTGCTGACAGTGCACTCTATTCCCTCATCCAAGTCATTAATGAATATATTGAATAGAACTGGTCCCAGAACCGACCCTTGCGGAACTCCGCTAGACACAGACCTCCAACTGGACTCTGTCCCGCTGACCACTACTCTCTGGCTTCTTCCCTTCAGCCAGTTCACAATCCACCTCACTACCCGATCATCCAGACCACACTTCCCCAGTTTATCTGCGAGGATGCTGTGGGAGACCGTGTCAAACGCTTTACTGAAATCGAGATAGACCACATCCACAGCTTTACCATCATCTATCCACCGGGTTACATCCTCATGAAAGGCTATCAAGTTGGTTAAGCATGACTTCCCGTTGGTGAAGCCATGTTGACTGCCCCTAATGATCTCCCTATCCTTGATGTGCCTAGAGACAGCACCAAGAACAAGTTGTTCCATCACCTTTCCAGGGATGGAGGTGAGGCTGAGCGGTCTATAGTTACCCGGGTCCTCCTTCTTGCCCTTTTTGAAGACTGGAGTGACATTCGCTTTCCTCCAGTCCTCAGGCACCTCTCCCATTGCCCACGACTTAGCAAAGATGATGGAGAGTGGCCTAGCAATGACTTCCGCCAGCTCCCTCGGCACCCGTGGGTGCATCCCATCAGGGCCCTTGGATTTATGGATATCCAGATTGCTTAATTGGTCCCTGACCCAGCCCTCATCTACCAAGACAGATTCCTCCTCTATCCTGACTTCTTCTGAGGCCTCAGGGGCCCGGAGCTGCTCAGGACAGCCTCCAACAGTATAGACAGAGGCAAAGAAGGCATTCAGTAACTCCGCCTTCTTTTTATCCTCTGTCTCCAGGGCCCCCACCTCATTCATCAGTGGGCCTACATTGCCTCTAGTGTTGGCTTTACCTGCAATGTATTTGAAGAAGCCCTTTCTGTTGTCCTTGACCTCTCTTGCAAGGTTTAATTCCAAGGAGGCCTTAGCTTTCCTAGTTGCCTCCCTACATCCTCTGACAACAGACTTATATTTCTCCCAAGTGGCCAGCCCCTCCTTCCACGATCTGTACACCCTCTTCTTCCACTTGAGTTTGCCCAGCAGTTCCCTGTTTAACCATGCAAGTCTCCTGGTACCCTTTCTTGACTTCCTACCTGTTGGGATGCTCTGATCTTGAGTTCGGAAGAAGCAGTCCTTGAATGCTAACCAACTATCTTGGGCCCCCTTACCTTCTAGTACCCTGTCCCATGGGATTTCCCCTACAAATTGCTTGAAAAGGCCAAAGTTGGCCCTCCTGAAGGCCAGGGTTGTGATTCTGCTAGCTATTCTGTTCCTGCCACATGAGATCCTGAACTCTACCATCTCATGATCACTACAACCAAGGCTGCCCTCAACCTTCACCTCTTCAACCAGACCCTCCTTGTTAGTGAGGATAAGATCCAGCAGCGCTCCTCTCCTAGTTGGCTCATCCACCATTTGCATCAGAAAGTTATCATCAATGCACTGGAGGAACCTCCTGGACTGAGGCTGGCTGGCTGAGTAGGCCTCCCAGCAAATATCAGGGTAGTTGAAATCCCTCATGACAACCAGGCCCTGTAATTGCGAGACTGCTCTCAGCTGCCTGTAGAAGGCCTCATCACCGTCCTCATCCTGATCCGGTGGCCTGTAATAGACACCCACAACAGTATCACCCCTGCCAGCCTGCCCCTTAATTCGCACCCACAAACTCTCAACTCGCTCCGGATCCGCCCCTGGACAGAACTAGCTTCTTTTATATGCTTTTGTTACCTTACATTTCAATCTTGCTTTAGAGTTAATAGCATTTTTCTCCTGTGCAGGAGAATGTTTGTTAATAATTGTAACGTTTGAAGGCTCCAAAGAGAAGGTCAATTAAGCGTATGGAAAACATGCCAGCATAGGCCTAATAAAAATAATTTCCTAAAATTTGTGTAAATATACCGAAGCTCTTTTAAAGTGTATTTTTAAAGTGCATTTTAGGAAGTTTTAGAACAACCTGACTGGGTTTATATTATTGATACAATATGCAAATTACGTTCCCAATATAATATTATCATACATATAAGAGTGTGTAATGTGATCTTTTTGAGGCTGGTACAGGTGAGGCACGGGTGATATCCATGTTTTTTGAAAGCTGGGAACTTACCCATGTTCTTTGTCTAGAAATTTATTTGACTTTGCATGCATGATGTACTTGTTAATAAAAATATTCTTATCTGTTCCCTTTCTGAAGTATCAAGGATCTATAATTTTACTATGTTCCACATTTTGGTGCATAGTATAATGAGGTCAATGACAAAGCAGGTTGTGCATTTCCTTATTTAAATGTTCAACACTTAAAACTGTTCTAGGACTTGCCACATTAGAGTATGTCCCATGAGAGATGCTCACGGACAAAGGGCATGTGAATTGTTCAGAGATGTTACATGGGCCGTAAGTGTCATCTACAAAAACATGTGTATGTGATATCCATGTAGTAGAAGATTGTAAAACCATGTGATAAATTTACTAAGGGCCTTTGACTAGATACCCTTACAGTTAGTCTTTTCCTCCAAGAAGTTACTCTCGTAATCATCCGTGCCGCTGAGCAGCCTCAAACAACTGACATTTCTGCTAACTGTATAAGCATACACTAAAGTACTAGGCATGTCTATGCTCATTATAGGTTATTTGGATTGTTTGCCAGATGTAAATATTTTTGATTGACATTAGAATATGTTGCTGAGGGGAAAGAGACAAGATTCAAGGAGATACCTAATTACAGAATGGAGTTATGTAAAGAATATTCAGCCTTCATATATTACAATATAATTTGATAGCAAAGGACTGTTTTGCTTTGTTTGGATTTTTTTACTTCTTTATTCCATAAGAAGTTTTGTTGTTTTCTGTTGTTTGGCATGCTGAGACACTTCAATGACAATTTCTGTAGGAGCTATAGGAGGATTTATAGTGGCATTTTAGGTTTTTCCAAGGTGATACCGTGTCCCTGACGTCTGCTGTTGCTAGCAGAATTTCAAGAAAACTGAATATATTTTACCTTTCTTTACTGCCTTCTCTGCATATGTAAATATGTATGTATAAGTATATGAAGATTCTCATTCACTCTTCTAATTATTAATTAAGATACTGTAATTATATAACAGAGTACATGGACAGAAATGAATAAATGCCCCTGTAGCTCTCTAGCGGTGGGGAAATATTTTCTTCTACAGTACGATACTTTAGTTTTGGCATAATTTTTGAAACTTCTTATGCTAGTTAAGATAACAGAAACTAAGTGCTAATGAGTAGCCTCTTGAAATCCAAAATAGAGGCGAAAGGAACAGAGGGATGGGAGGTTTCTTAGTGCTCTGTCACTGACATTTGTGACCAGCTGTAGACTTGGAGAAATCCAGTGATACAGCCATCTTCTGAGTTATTTTTCCCTCCATGGTGTTACTTTAAAAATATAATGTCATGAGATCGCCTTCATTATTGGATTTTGAGAGTGACAGTGTGAGTGTGAATGTTTTAAATAGTTCTAGGCTTCTGAGTAAGACCTGAAGAAGTTGCTTAAAATTTCGTAATGTGGTTACATACACAAGCAGACCCTTTTTATTTATAATTAATTGTACTTTCATCACAGTAATTATATTTTGTTTGTCTTATACGTTAATTATGTTTTAATATAATGAACAAGACACAGAATTTAAGATGTACATTTATTTCCTGGAGAATATACATGTGTGAGAAAATGACCAAATATATTAAGAAAGCATAGATATGGTATAGCAGAGAACATAAAATATGGATGCTTTTTCCGATGAAAGTGTTATGATAACAATGTGATTATTCTCAGGAATAAGATTTTGATCTTTTAGGGTATTACTCAAGAGGCTAAATACGGAGCTGTGCCGCCTCAGTTCTCTCTTGTGCTGTTTGTTAGAGACTCAGTGAACATCTTCATTTTTCATATTCATCAGGATGCAGTTTATACATTAACTGCTGTCTTTTGAAGTGCTTTCTGAAAGGGTCTAGCTCATAATCTTTTGTATTAAAGTTTGACTCAATTTAAGGGCTGCAACTTTAGCACATACTGCAAAATGTGGTAGAGCGCAATGCTGAATTACTGCGGTAAAGACACCCTTTATACAAGAGCACTTTTGGTTTTCCTTTGATTCAATGGTTTTATACTAAACCTTCCAGTGATCAGAGTATTGTAAGTTGATTAAGAAGTGTACACTGGTTTTGTAAAGCTAGGATACGTTTTTAGAAAGTTCAGTTTGAAAATTTGTTGTTGTTTTTGTGAAAAGGAACTGAATTGAAAATTTGCACCAGATTAGTGATATTTGATATATATCAAAGGAATTGATCATCATGATTGAAATAATTTTCACCAGTGTTTTTTATATTGTTTCATGGTTTTGAAAAATAACTGGCCTTGTACTCCTGGTGAAAGAGATCAAATGTTGTCAGCAATTACTCATACAAATGCTGCACAAGATTCCACAGAATAATGAAATGAGAGCAGTAGAAATGAGTGATGGGAATACATCTGTGTTTTTTTGTTGAGCAAATAGGTAATTTTAACTCAAAATGGGAGATTACAGTTTTAAATTTTCAGACGTCCACTTATTTATACAGTTTGTTCTCAGAATTATATTAATACAGAATGTAAGTTACATTTCCTTGTATTATAAAGAAGTCAGAATAATTTTTTGTATTTTTTATTCTAATACTTAAGCATTAGACTAGTTTCTTTTTAAAATAGTGAATTTTAAAAAAATAATGGTCTTAAAAATAAATGACTGCTATTCATCAAAACTCTTAATTAAAAAGAATTAAATCAGTTCTCAGCAAATTCCTGTGCTGGTATGCATACAGTTTCTATTTAAAATATGAGTCTAGGCAAAAGATCTGTCCCCTTAGATGCGACATTTTCTGTTCTGCAAGAATTGTTTCTGAAGCCTTAAAAATAATGATTTGTAACAACTCAGATGACCAGAAACTGAAGATAAAAATGCAGAGTGTAGTCTCTTAGGCAAAGTTCCACGTGATTATAGTAGAGACAAAAACATGCTAGCAGTCCAGCAGTATTTGTATAATAGTACAGTAGATCTGGAATAAATATAGATACGGTAGTTGTTCAAGTAGAAACAACTTGAAACTAGTAGAAAGGAATAGCTTAACATTTTCTTCATCCTATAAATAAACGAGTAGAAAGGTTCTGGAGCCAGGCAGTATTTGTTTGTCCAGCTAAGTAAACCTAGGTTAAAATTCACACGTAGAACATAGATATGACAGACTAATTGGTAGAAGATCTGGTAAATATTGAAACACCCGTGTCTACTTATGTTTCCATTTATCTAAATTGTCATATGCTATGAACAATGAGTGTTTCTGTGAACTTCCTATATGTTCACAGCCAGCAGGTACTTTGGTGATGCAAAACAGTGCTGTATCAGTTAGACATACAAAATTAATGTGAAAGTGTTTACCAGCAACTGAGAAGAAATTTTACCCTATATTGCGTTTACTCGTAACAACTTTCACTGATTGTGCTAATACACTGTAAAGCCAGCCATTATGCATCTTGTAACCAAGAAGAAAAATGACAACCACATCTTACCTTTTTTTCCATAACTTAATATAAAATGAGTAAAGTAACTTATCTTGGTGGAGGACTGATCAGCTTCCCAGGTCAAGCTTTAGAAACTTAAAAATGTAAGTGTGAAGATCAGGAAGAAAATGCCTATGACCATACGCTAGGTAGAGGAAAAAAAATTACACCATCTTTTTATCAAGAAGACAAATGCATTTTAACACAACATTTAGTAGATAAAAGTTTGAAATTTTATGTACTGGTGATAAACTGTTGTTTGTGCTATCTTTCCTGAAGAAGGGGAGGATGGGTTTGTAAAATGTCAAGTGCAATGTTTACCTGCATTATTTTAGAAGTTCATTAACAACAAAGTAACACAACCATTCATGAAAGATTCGTATGAGTTTTTTGGTCAAAACTCTGAAACTGATCTCAGTTCTGAGATCAGATGGGCTTGCATGAGTGAACAAGGAGTTTCTGGCAAAACTTGAACACAAGCAGGAAGCGTACAGAAAGTGGAAGCAAGGACAGGTAGCCTGGGAGGAATACAGAGACACTGTCTAAGCATGCAGAGACACAGTTAGGAAAGCCAACACCCAGCTGGAATTTAATCTGATGAGGGATGTCAAGAGCAACAAGAAGGACTTATATAAGTACACAGGGGACAAAAGGAAGCCTAGGGGAAATGCGGGCCTGCTTCTGAATGGGCAAGGGACCCTAGTGACACAGAGCATAGAAAAAGCTGAGGTACTGAATGCTACCTTCACTTCAGCCTTTACTAGTAAGACCAGCCTTGAGGGATTCCAGGCCTCAGAGATCAGGTGGAAAGTCTGAAGTAAGGAAGACTTACCCTTGTTGGAAGAGGATTGGGTTAGAGAATAGTTAAACAAACTGTACATACGTAAATCTGTGGGCCCTGTTGTACCAAGTGCTGAGGGAGCCTGCTGATGTTGTTGATAGACTACTCCTAATAGTTTCTGAATGATCATGGTGATTGAGAAAGGTGCCTGAAGACTGGAGGAAAGCAAATGTCACACCTGTCCTCAGAAAGGGCAGGAAGGAAGACCCTGGGAGCTGCAGGTCACTCAGACTTCACCTCGATCCTGGGGAAGGTGATGGAGCAGCTAATCCAGGGAACCATTTCCAGGCATGTGAACAACAAAAATGTGATGAGGAATAGTCAGCATGGATTCACCAAGGGGAAGTCATGTGTGACCAGACTTTCTACCATGAAATGACAGGCTTGGTAGATGAGGGGAGAGCAGTGGATATTGCCTGACTTCACCACAGGAACGCTTTTAACACTGTCTCCCGAAAGATCCTCATAGAGAAGCAGAAGTATGGGCTGGATGAGCAGACAGTGAGGTGGATTGAAAACTGGCTAAACGGCTGGGGACCAAGGGAAGTAATTGATGGCATAAAGTCTAGTTGGAGGCCGGTGACTAGCAGTGTACCCCAGGCTCAATACAGGGTCCAGTCCTGTTTAGCATCTTCATTAATGATCTGGGTGTTGGGGCAGAGCGTGCCCTCGTTGAGTTTGCTGAAAGTACAAAACTGGAAGGAATGGCTGATATACCAGCAGGTTGTGCTGACATTCAAAGGGACTTCAACAGGTGGGAGAAAAGGGCCAAGAAGAGTTACACGTAGTTCAGAAAAGGGAATTGCAGAGTCTGGTAGCCAGGGAAGAATAACCCCGTGTACTGTTACATGCTGGAGGCTGATTGGCTGGAAAGCAGCTTTGCTGAGAAGGCCCTGGGACACCCAGTGGACACCAAGCTGAACAGAGCTAGCAACGTGCCCTTGCTTTGAAGAAGGCTAACAGTATCCTCAGCTGCCTTAGGAGGAATGCTGCCAGCAGGTCAAGGGAGTGATTCTTCCCATCTATTCAGCATTGGTGAGGCCACACCTGGAGTACTCTTTCTAGTTCTGGGCTCCCCAGTACAACAGAGACATGGACATACTGGAGAGGGTCCAGCAAAGGGTCATTAAGATGGTGAAGGGGCTGGAGCATCTCTCAGATGAGAAAAGCCTGGAGAAGGGAAGGGTCAGGAGGATCTTACCAATGTATATAAATACCTGAAGGGAGGGTTGCAAAGAGGGTGGAGCCAGGCTCTTTTCAGTGATGCCTAGTGACAGGACCAACGACAATGGGCACAAGCTGAAACACATTTGTTAGCCATTAGTTGGTGACATTCCACTTTTGGAATCACAGATGAACAAGGGAGCCAATTTTTTCATTTTAAATAATGAAATAATGTATTTCTTAGTTTCTTTGGAAACCTGATTGGATTTAGTTGCATTAATTCTGAAGGAGCAGCTTTACACTGTTCTTTTTCATTAAAAAGCAACTGTTTCATCTCTATCAGCTGTTTAAAGAGTTTTCATTTTTACAAAAAGCTTTAGAAATCACATTAAAGTATTTTGTTGTTTTATAGTAATTTGATTAGTTCCTTATGTTCCTTTTTAATACTATTTATCACATATTTTCTGGTGGTTCATTAAAATATTCACACTTCTACACAGTTCATGACAAGCATGTATATGGCATTTTCTGTCAGCTCTTCACAATCAGCTTGAATTATTAACTGTTGCTTCAGCATATATGAAATAAATTTCTCTGTTCTTTGTCTTCTGGTCCAACACCTAAGAAATTGGGAGAGAGTATCTCTGGTTAAATTGTTTTTTTTTTTTTTCCAAATACTTACAGTCTTTTTTCAAGTGCTTCAGTTACTTGAGAGTCTAGTTTCTAGTTTGCAACCAATGGTATCTTTGGTTTTGGATTAACTTGAGAACCAAAATATTTGTCATCTACCTAGGATTTGAAAGTAATTTGTAGCCTCTGCATCTTGTCCTACATTTCATTCCATAGTATACATGGCATTGCTTTGAAGCGTGTTGGTTGATACGTTGTCTTGGGTGATGGAAATATGCAAGAAAAGCATTATATACTGAAAAGCACTAGCCGTGGCATAGAGTTCTTCACTCGGAGAAGAGTTTTCAGAGATGGGGTTGCATTTATCATTTGGTTTGGAAAGAAGTATAACTGTTCCTGAAAGTTGATTTGTGATGTGACCAAATGATAACAGCTGTGGGAATAGAAATAATATATATTATAGTCAAGGTAATTTCTTTACTTCCTCAGCTCTTTTTGCAATAGAGAACTCACGGAAGATGTTTAATGCTTCCACATCATATATAGTATCGCTTTCAATTTTAATTAAATCTTTGCTTTAATTTGCTTTTTGTAGATATCATTTGTGTATATAAAGACCTCATGAACAGAATTTTTCTTTTTGTCCTGTGAATCAGCAGTGCTTTCGCTAAGCGTCCATCCCCACAATTCACTCACACAGTCTCACTGTCAGTAACAAAGCCCAACTGTGCTGATGAAATACATCATTATGGATAATTTAGCTGCAGGTTTTTTATTTTCTCTCATGGAAGAAAGGAGAAGATGTAACTGGTATTTGCATCACAGTGCAGTTGTATATGTATATTGATGTGATCTTGTGTGATACTAGAAAGCAGACTCCATAAGGGTCTTCATTTCTGGCAAAGCTAACTTACTACTAGACTGATCATGTACATTCTGATATCTGCCTTGTCATATTCGGCTAAATGGGGTCTAGAGCCTGTCATTTCCAAAATGTTAGTTCACTTAATTTACCTTTTTTGTATAGAAGAATATTCACTTCTACCTTGAGTTATTTCTTTGAGCTTTCATGGAAAAACTCTTGGCTTCAACACAGTGATTCAAAAATTACATTTTACAGTGTTAGTTTTTTTTAATTTCTGAAGAGTGCACAGTTTTGGTTTGTTTGTTTATTTGGGTTTTGTTTGTTTGTTTGTTTCTTTCCTCCTTGTGAATTTTATTGGACTTTATAATGGAAGTGGGTTGATGGTTGACCCAGGCCAGCAGCTAAGCATCAAACAGCCGCTTTCTCACTCTTCTACCCCACCAGTGATCTGGGGGAGAGAATAGGGAGAGTCAAAGTGAGAAAACATGTGTCGAGATAAAGACAGTTTAATAAGTGAAGAGAATAGGAAGAAAAAACTAAAACAAGCGATATAAAGGCAATCACTCACCACCTACCATAAGTATACTGCTGCCCAGCAAGTCTTTGAGCAATGGCTACCTCCTCCCAAAAAATCCTCCCCTCACCTTTTATTGCTAAGCATGACATTATACAGCATGGAGTATCCCTTTGGTCATTTAGGTCAGCTGTCCCTGCTGTCTTCCCTCCCAACTTCTTGACCATCCTGGCCTACTTGCTGCAGGGTAGAGTGGGGAAAAGAGAAGGTATTGACGGTGTGCAAGTATGGCTCGGCAACAGCCCAACCCCAAATGTGTTATCAACACTGTTTTAGTCACAGATACAGATCACAGCACTATATGTTGTGCTGTGAAGAAAATTAACTCTCTCTCTCCATCCCTGGCAGACCTAGTACAATAATGAATGAACCTAACCTTGAATTGAGACATTATTTTTGTAGAACAGGAGATCTCAGGTTTAGAGATCTAATGGTCCAAGGGGAGCTGATAAAAGATTTGCTGTGATTCAGACACATAATCTTTATCGTAGTAGGTCTTCTGTCTTCATTGGTATGTCTGAGCTTGTTTGACTTAAAATCTGAACTTCCATCTTTCCTGCTGCTTGTCAACGTTTCTTCAGAAACAGAAGCAGGAAATGCTGGCTTAATTCTCCTCCAACTGCACAACTGATTTTCACAGATATGTCATTATTCACATGATTGTTCTTGCAGTCAGCAGGTCAAGGGAATAAAGACATTCTTATAGGAGAGGGAGAGACAAAATGGGCCAATTTGGCAATCCAAGAAACAGCTATTTTATCATTGACATGTTTTGGGGTAAATTTTACTCTAACTACAAAAACATAACATGGTTCTGCTTTGTTAATGATCAGGAAAAAAGGAACTTCTCAGCAAATAGGAACATAGTTTAGTAAAAGAAACATATATTCTGACATAGTTTGGTAAAAGAAACATTGCTGCTGAGGTTCAGGACAGTCGTTCAAAACTTGGATTAGTTGATAACTCAGAGGATACCTGGGAGCAAAGGGTCAGAAAGGAGACAATTTGTGTACGTGACAGTATTTTATCAATGTACTGTTTTGCAAATGTTTTCAGTTGGGGTCTGATGCATGTAAACTTGTATTTATGCTTGTAGAGCTGACAGACTTGAAGATGGGGAAACCTCTAGGAGGAAGAGAATTCATCCCGAAACTTACTTTTTTCATTCCAACCTTTGCCTCCCAGATAATAGTGGCACTTTGGGTAGATTTTTGCATGAAAAGGACAAACAAAAAAAAAGTGTTAACAAAAGTAGTGAACCAACTTTACCACTGGTGTTAACAACAAAGAAATGACTGAGCAAACTTATAGTGACATGCTACTTTATCCATGTAAATGTCAGCTGTAGTTTAGATAAACTAGAAGAGATTATGAAGTGTATAGGCTAAACAAGTGTCTGAAATGTTAGCTGCTATATCCAGATGTGTTATAGAAGTCTTTATTGTAACAGAAGACTTGAGGTTTTGGAAAAATTTGGCATTAAAAAAAAGATTCAGGCAGTCAACTAGCAGTTTTTGTCTCTTCTAACAAAAATTATCTAATCTAATCCATAAAGAAAAAGGCCCCAAAAGAAAAGATTCTATGCCTTTTGTGTCAGAAGACATTAAAGCTCTGAAAAAGTTTCGCTTATGACATTTGTGAGCATGTTTTATCTCAGTACTGTAAATAATGAAATAAAATACTCCATTCTATGGAGGCTTTCACAGGTATAACAGGTTACTCCACAGCTGTTGCTTTTTTACATCATCATTAGGGATAATTTTTGCAAAAATATCATCATGACTGACATGTCATCATCAGTCAGTTTAGGTTTTAGGCATTATCATCTGTATAAAGGCAAATGGAATACATGAGTGGAATATTCCTGCCATATCAAAAGAAATCTGGCTTGTTACAGGTAAGTTTTTAACGAACATGTTTCCAAAGCACCTAATTTTAAAAAGGAACAAAATGAAAGCTGGATTAGAGAAATAACGTTCCATGTGCTTTAGTTGTGCACAAAAACAAGTGAAGAGTAACGTAACTGATTAATTCTGGTTCTGTGGATCATAGAGGTATTGGACCCAGTCCTCAGATTTCTTGGAGGATTTTACTGCAAGTGATTAAGGAGCACAGAACTAAATCTCTAGGGAGAGCACAGTCCTCAGAAATTTTAGATTAATTAAGCTCATTAGAACAGAGTGTTGGGACAGTGTTTTCCAACAAACTGTAGCTGCTTGCTTAGCTGCTGGAGCTGGTGACCATTAAGAACAGAATTTAAATAGCTGTTTTGCTGACAAATCAAACTGTGTGCAATCTCAAAAGAATTAAAGTTCCGAGCCATAAATAATTGCTGTTTGCACAGACTTGAAAGCAAAAAGAGCTGATGCTCTTCCTGCCTGCCACTCATCTATACAAAGTCATCAGATGAGATTGGAATTTCATGAAAATGTTCCTTGTGCTAAAAAGTCTTCCTTGGCATAATTATGCTTATTTGGAATATTTAAACATAATACATTTTGAACGTTATTCTCAGTATTTTTAAAATTATTGATGACACTTACAAATATTGGCTGATAATCTAGAGAACACTCTCACCCTTCTATTCCAAACAACCACCAAATTATTCCTGGGTCTCAGAGACCATTACATGTTTTCCTGTTCAGAAATTGTGATCTGCAAGTACTCGTCTTTTTCTCTCCAGTCTCATACACGTCTTTTATGCTGTCATCAGGGTATTTTTATGTGTATCTTTGGTTCTGTGTGATTCTTAAATCCCTCTTCTGAAAATCAAATGTGAACTGTTTCAAATGTCTTCAAGATATTTAATTATAAATTTTAATGGTGAACTATTCTTAAGAAGCAATACATAAGTTTTGATGGAAAAAGCTTTTCTTCACTTTCTTCTTCTTTTCTATTTGTGACAGAAGCAGGAAATCGGTAGAAAGGCATGAAGGAAAAGCTACGTATTTATAATATCACTGAGTGTAGTCAAGGGCTGGGTGAATTTATTTTAATTGATAAAACAATTCCTGTTTCATCTGAAGTACAAACATCATCAAAATCAGCACATATTTCTGTATATTTCTGTGCAACAGAATAGTTGACCAAATTTGAAATAGCAAAGGAAAAGCTTTTGAGTGCTGTACAGTTTACAATTTGAAAGGTGTTGGTAAGTCTAAGAACACCATAAGGCAAGGAAAAGCAGAGTGGCAAAGGGAATAATTACAAGGAAACCATTATTTGTGTGAAGGAAAGAGGCCTGCTTGTTTTCCAGGAGAAACCTAGTCCGATAGTGGGAGTTACGGAAAAAAAAAACCTGTTCGGGAAACATTTGACTAGGGGACTGGGGACTGCCCTAGGTAATTCAGCTACTGGTAGACTTTATTTGGGGATCAGAGTTATCTTGAGGTTAGATAATTTTTCATTTTTTTTAAAGTAATAAAGGACATCATAGTATGAGCTCTAATTTACCTGTAATTTTGTAAACTTCTAGGCAAAGGACCCTACCTTTATACCTTTTACACCATTTGTAAATTCCTATGTTATTTACAAAACTACATAAATACGTTTTAAGTGGTAAAAATATAGTTGAATTCAAAGCCTCATCTTTTTGCTTCTAGACTGTCCTGGAGTGGGTAAGCAAAGTACTCTGGACAATGAGGGTCACTGAGACTCAAGCTGTCAGTTTCTGATGTAGAGCTGAGGCTTTACTGTAAACTGCAGAATCTGAGCTCCATCCTGCTAACAGGAATTGCTTTCTTGGAGTTTGGTGGATCTGGAGCTATAATAGTATAAAATAAGTTTGGAATTCCAGATGCGCAGCACCCTTCGCAGTAGAATTAGTAGGTTCATCCTCCTTACAATTTAAACACCACTTTTGATAACCTGTTTCAAAGTTAGAAACAGCAAACTATAATTTACAGATTTCATGTATAAACATGGAAATCATTGCAAACCATCTACAGATCACAAGGTCTGTGGACTTTTGCTTGAATTGAGTCTTTGTGGAAAAGAGCAACACATTATCAAACCTACTTTTTAAATTGCTTTATAACTGATGAACCTAAGTTTTCTGGTGTTCCCTAAAAAAACAGAATACTAAAAAATTTCTGAAATAAATTCTAGAAATGTTTCAGAAAACGTCCTAGTTTGAAGAATCTTAACCTCCTGGGAGCGATGCATTCATTTGGTGTGTGGGTGAATCCACTTCAGGTTCGTGCTTTGTTTGAATCAGACCAGAAGCATGAAACGCAATCTTTTATATATCAAAAGAAATGAAATAAAGTTAATTTCAAAAATTTTACTAATTAAGTTAATTTCCAAAAATTAATTAAAATTTTATTGTTAAAAAACAACAAAGAATTTAGGATGTGCATAAAGTCTCTCTATTTTAGTGTGCTACTCATGGTGATAACTGTTAAAAACTTTTTGGATTGGGTGAAGGTAATGGAAAGGGAAGTCCTGGAGTGTTTTTCCATAGTGTAAAGGTAGTTTGTTCTTGAAGAGACCTGAAATAGTTCCATAGTATGTTTTGAGTCAAACTAGGACTAGACAATTAGATGGGATTAGCAGTTTAAAGGAGGCAGAGATTCTCGTCTGTCTTTAGCAAACCCTGTCCTCGAATGTGTAGTAGTCTGTATAGCAACATGAAATCTGCAATTTAGTATTAGTCCCGCGTAAGTTTTAATCATCATCCAAGAATGCCACAGACACAAAACTCATCTCTTATGTTAGATACTAAGATTCAGATTCTGTTGCCCATAATATCTTTTGTACACTAGATGGGGAGTTATGGGAAATTTGCCATGTTTTAATTTGAAAATCCATTTCCATTAAGTGCCCTTCTAATTTATGTAGTGCTAGTAGTTGCTGTGAGCTTTTTGCAGAATCAGTACTTTAAAGATATAATGGGGTAGATGTAAACTTCCTCAGTAAGTGTTTTTTTTTATCTGAAGTCTTTTAATGAAAGATATATTCTGAAGTAGTGAAGTTTACAAAGATGATGGGATGTGATACAACCTTGCCTTAATGGTTGGGAGGAGGAAGCAGGAGAAAAAAAAAGTGTAGCTCGTGAACCAGTGAATTTGGGGACAACATTTGATATGAATTACGCCCTCTCAGATTACATGAAAATGTAAGACAGTGAACTATAGGAGTGGGCAATAAAATGTTTGTTGGATTAAGCTGATTTACACCTTGAAAGCTGTGTATTTAAGAGGCAAGATGTGATACATTTGTTTGTAAATGATTTCCTTCTTTTACCTATCTTAATAGCTTAATGACTGTGGTGTTAATTTAGTTTGAGTTCTACTTTTTATATGAGTTTGCTAACAGAAGTTGACATAAAAGCCTTTGTGAACAGGCTTGATTGGTTCTGTTTCTATAGCAACAAGGCTGAATAGAAGAATGATTTCCTTTAGGAACCTTTCCTAAAAGCTGTTTTGTACCCTATAACGAAGTCGCTAGATTGTCATCCCTTGTCAGAGGTGAACAGAGATCACATCGAGGGTCAACTTTGTTCCTTGTGTTTATAGATTATCCTCTGCAATCAAAAGACTGCATTGCTCTTCTTTTCTGTTGTGGTGCTGAACCAGTTCTATTCTCCACTATACACTGGTGATAGGAAACTCAGCAAGACCTTTATTTTTCGAAACATAACAAATAAACTAGGGCTAGACCAACTATTGTACTGTATTAAAAATGTCGCTGGCAGCTACTTTGAGTTCCTGATTATTCTCTTCAGTTATATATCCATTTGTAAATAATTTACTTTATGCATGTTATTGTCCAGGAAAGCCAAAAATAGCCAACTTGCTATTTAAGTTGGACAGTTCAGTTTAGTGCTCTGATTAAGAGATAGATAGATCTTGTTTAGTATTCTTGATCTTGGTAAACCCTGCGGCTGGGTATACAAATATCCTTTGTTAAAGGGTAGATGTCAGCTCTGTTAATAGTGCAGGTTTGAACAGAAAAGATATATCAAGTTATTTAAGTACCATGTTGGGGAAGTTTCTAGTCAAAGACAGTCAAATAGTTCTTTACGTGATATTATTTAAAACCACAGTAGTAAAGCTTGATTGTAATTAATAATGATGAATATGTATGTAATTTCCCCTGTTTCTTATCCATGTAGATTTTAAATAAAGATAATGAAAGACTTGTTTTTGTGCTCTGACTTACATGAAGGATAATGCCTGTTAATAAACACTGTATGTTTCTGAAACAGAGTACCTTTCTATCTTTCTCAAACCCTAATTTTAATATTTTTTTTCTGAGAGAGAATTTTATTCTCATAGAAAAAGTGGTTTTAAAGTTTCTGTACTCTGTATTATGATAGGAATGCCTTTGTAATTTTCGGTCAGGTTTCTTAAATAAAGGTACCAACACTGCTCTTTGTATCCATATCCTCTTCTACTCTACATTGGTGACTTTTGATCCTATTAGCCATTTTTATTCTTAGTGGTGCAAATCTTAAAGATATTTAGGTTCTGTGTCAGCAGAAGAGGGAGACCAATGTCTGTGCCCTGCAAAAGAAAAGGCAGCTATTCTGTTAGACATCAAACAATCCACAAGGAAGAAAGCTTTTTACTAATAAAAGGCACGGGAGTTTTGGCTTTATAATTTCTTTTCCTGTCAGAACTGCTGGTATATTTGCTTGGGGAGAATATAGGGCTGTTTCTTTTGACTAGCTGTGTCTATTTTTATTATTCAAGTATCTTTTATTTGAAAACTGTTATACTTAACTAAGAGATTTCGAATTGTTTAACAGAAATTTATTTGACAAATTTAACACTTTCAAAAGCTGTTAAGAGATTATTTTTTAAAGTCTCTTTTAGGGATATTTTCTAAAAATCATAGTGGTCAACAGTAGGAAGTCTTGAAACCTCAAGGAACACCTAAAAGATATTTTATGCTAGCTGTGCTTTGGGGTTTTCATGGGGAAATTCCTTTGTTCAAAAATAGGCCAAGCACAAGCTGTAAAGTGTATTAAAAAGGCTAATGAATGACGACTGTGGTCCTTGTTGTGGTACCACTGTCTCCATACAGTTAATTAGAAGAAAATCTAGAAGGAACCAGCAATAATTTTAGTGGAACTAACTGTTACCAAGATACGAAAGGAGATGTAGAACCTATCAAAAAGAAATACAGGCAAGAGGTAGTGGTCAACACTTATAAAAGAAGGATCTGATTAAACAGGGGGTCAGACCAAATTAAATTATTCTGGATAATCTTAAATATAAATAATTCTTCCTCCGTGCTTTCTTCCTTCCCTCCCTCCTGCCCTCACAGGGCATTTTGCATTTGGGAAGAAATTATTGCAGGCTTTTGTCTATCTGCATCTAGGCTTTGTTTATTTCCCTTGTATTTTGGCAGGTTATCTTTTTCTTTTGCATGTTGTCCTTGCACCTGTGTTGTCTTAAGCAGTATGAGTAAATTTTATTGTTGTTACAAATAATGTGATTTTTAATAGTGTGATACTGGAAAGATCTCAGTAGGTGCCTTTGCAGTGCCTGGTTATTTTAAAAAGCAGTTGTCATAAAGACAAACATTTGCTGTAGACATTCTGAAACCATAGAAAATTTGTGTTATTAGGTATCTCCATCTCACTCATCATAGGGCAAATGAATGTTTTTTCATTGCAGTGCATTCCCATCTTCTTTTCTTCTGTCACATCTATAGCATTAATTAAAAATGTATACTTCATTGGAAAATTTTGTGGTAGTGTGCTTAAATGGAATATAGATATACCTATGCAGAAAGAAAAGAATCTGCACACTTATTAGCCAGATCATTATAGAAATACCATTACAGCAACAAACACCTACTGTGTGGCAGAAAGACATGTGTTTATCATATTCAATTGAGCAATATTTGCAGCGTAGAGCATGATTAAATTCTTTGACATTCTCACCATAAAGCTGTCATTGCAGCACTGATAGCAGGTGATAGTTCTACAAGTGCATGTCAAATCTGTGCTTATCTGTTTCGACATCTGTTGATGGAAGCTCTCGTTTTCTGAGCTGGACAATAACCTTGATATTTCTTATGAACAGGGAAGGCCCACAACTGTTATTTTAAGAAGGATGTCTTAGCTTGTGATTTATACCTGTCATAACAAATTAGCAGATTACAACTGATAATAAAACAAACATTGGCACATTTGAAATAGATCCTCTTACAACATTAAATCTTAGTTGTTCTGCTCACTGACTACACCTTTCTATCTGGTTGAATTTCATGATTGTAAAAGAACAAATCTATTAGAATTTATTTGGTGATAATTATGTTGTTCCCTTCTCACCCACTTTCTTTCCTATTTCTGCCATCTCCCTCCCCAAAATAATCTTTCTGTAAAAGCAGTTTTCCATTAAGTAGAACTGAGCTTATAAAGTAGTTATGGGAAAAGAATGTTTTCAAACATAACAAGCTTCCTTTCTTTTCTTTAGAACAGACAGACAAACTCCTTTAGGAGCAAAGTGTGACACAAGCCTGTGGTATAAACCACAAATATTTCCTTTCACTCCGGTATCCATTGTTGACAATACTACATAACTTGCCAATAGCAAAAATAGATTTAGAAGTATATTAATATGACAACCCATTTTTCAGCTGAAATAACTACAAGCTTCTAAGCCCAAACTGTGTACCTACAGCAAGCTGTTACTCTGGTTTTATGCCAGTATCATATTGTACATCTATTATAATGTCACGATGAAAAAGTCAGTATAAATGAATGCGTTTATATGATAATTCTTTGATGGTTTGGGCTAACTGACTGTTGCTTTTTTTTTTTTTTTTCCTGACATCAGTTGACAAGCAATTACTTTGAAATAAATAAGCGTATAGAAAAAAACAGAACTGTAGCATTAGTAAAACAGATTCCTTTTCCTTTTAGCAGTGAGATGGACCGCATGAAGTAGGCTGTGAATTGAATACAGTTGGTAAAATTAAGGTCTGTGGCAAATGGAAAACTATTTCTGTAGCATCCATAAGATCAAATAGTGATTTTACAGGCACCATAATAAAAAAAATCATCCTTTCAGGGCAACCTCAAGTTCATTTCAATAACCAAATATAATCACTCATTTAGAACATAGTAGTACTTTCTAAATGGTAGTGTAATTCTTTCCTAATTTGTGGTTGCTTTGTTTTTTTGATTATAGTGATTATGATGTTCATTAGTAGCAACTGGTTAGGTGCTGTGGTTCATATCATCAAACAAACTGTAGTGTAAATGTTCATAGATGAATTTTTAATCTTGAAAAATCTCTTCAGTGTCAGCAGATATTCTTTTAACAAAAATGTTTTTGTCATTTTAGTTGCAGCTTGATTTTGTGACAAAATTATGGCTGTATTGCCATTTGATACAGAGTCTCTATTAAAGAGAAATGTAGTGTAAAATAAATACAGTGACTTGGTTAGCATGTTTTAGTTTTAACAAAGTGAGTTATGCTGTGTTTTCCAGTAGTATTCCAAATGCCTATTTACAAGATGCCTGTTATCAAATGATTTAATACTCTGAAAAATAAATGTCAAGTTAATGATCGCAGAAGAATATTTTTCCTATCAGTCCAATAATTTATAATCCTTAAAATTTTATATGTGATCCTATAAAATTAAATTTTTAAGAGATTTTTTCCCCAAAACTTTGGGTTCATTGGATTCATTTGCCTTCTCAAATGAACATGAAGATTTTCAGGTGTGTCAGTCAAAATAATGAATTTAAAATATTCAATGTTAGGATGCGGACTACCTCTAATTTAAATTGCTAGTAATATCCTCATGCTAGCTATGCTAGATAACTTTGTTTTTACTCTTTATGGAGTTTTTACTTGGATAAATTTCTTTTTCTTGATTTAAGCTCATTCATTTTTAAATTTTAACCATTACATAAGCTACATTTGCATTATAGAAATACAAATTCATATTTCATGCTAAAATTAATTGTTAGTGGTGCTTTCCAACTACCATGTGACAGCACTAAGTGATCCTAAAGACAGATGGATAGATCAGAATGTATCTATAAATAGCTAAACCTGAAATAGATTACAGGGGGAGGAAAAAAGTTTTATGACTCTTCGGAAACACTGAAAAGCTGAGGATTTCTTGTGCTTCCATAATCCATGTTTACACAATATGTAATGTGTTTCTTATATTCTCCTCTATTTTGGCCTCTTGCAAGACTTTCAATGCATTGAGAACCTGTTTTTGAACCAATTTCAACCATTAGAAGAAACAGGTTGTTGTTAGTATTCACATTCCATGATATCGATGGAAAACTTCTTGCTAATTCAAGCAGGCTGTATATTGGTCCAAATGAAAGAGCTGCTTGTTAACAATTTTGGAAGCAGTAGGTGTGCTGAAGTAGAAGGGAGAAAAATAATGAGTAATTGTTTACAAGAACTGTGAAGAGAAGTGAATATGGATAAATCTTTAAAAATCTTTCAATTTGATTTTATCAAACAGCAAAATTAGTGTATGATTTTTATGATAGTCTTCTCTTAGTGCGTATCAAAGTAAGAGCTAAATGGCTTTTTTTGAGTAGTAGATTTGTAGATATATCAGGAAAAAACTGTTGCAAATGAAAAGCCCACACACAACCTACAAATAAAAAGAAAAAAATACTGAAAGGATAGCTAAATGAAGAAGCTTTGGTTCTGTGGAGGCCTTGCAGAGGAAATGAGAGCGACAGAGTCTCTCTTCCAATCCCTGCCCTTATCCCAAGCTATAAGGCTTAGCAGGATCAACCAACAGAACTTAACTAGTTAACCCCCTGTTCCAATACCAACCTTAATTTCCATATTAACAGGAATCTACTTGTCATCAGCATTGCCACAGCTACCGTATCTTGCCCCCCACCTCTACCCTTCTTGCCTGGATTTCCTTGTCCTCTGTGGTATTTATGTTCCGGTAAGAAAATCAATTATCAAGACTTTTTCAATATACAACTTTAGTGGTAATAGGCTAATATTAGCCTGGAGACACTTACCCACCTACCTACTTGTATTATTGTAAAATATAAGCTGTTTTCACATTGCCCAACTAATCCTTATCCTGGAGTATTAGACTTCACTGCACCCAGCAGTGAACATAACATTAGGATTAAGAGAAAGCCATACCTGAGCCGGAATAAATGATAAACCGTTCTTCCCTTCCTGCGTCACTTTTTTTCCTAAACTAGCAAGTTTTGCTAGATTCAACAACAAACAAAACTTCCTCCAGGCATGTAACTTGACTCCAGGCTAAACTCGTAAGTCCGTATTCATGAGGTGTAAACATGAATGTTTGACCTCTGCTAACTTTTTCAGTATACTTTATTCATCAGCAAATACACCTTTTCAGGCCCTGATCTTCCAGAACTTGATCCAGACCCAGCTGGTTTTCTTATTTCCTGTTGTGTAAAATAAGAATAATGTGATTGCTTATGACATAGATGTATGACGTACAATATGTTATTGCTTGTGAATTGGTACCACATGGCAATATTGAGTATTAGTGAGGAAATTAGTAATTCAGGGACTCAGGAGAGAGTTTGAATGATGTGTAGTAAATAAAGCATGAATTCTTGACATAAATAGAGGGGTAACACAAAATCTAGCATACCTGCTTGTTCCATGAATATAATCACTTCTCTGTATAGATTGAATTAGGCATCATGGGGGTCATAATTAATGTAATTTGAGAATGTATATTAATGCATATGCCTCAGAACTGAATTAAGAGCCCATTATGATAGGCCTTATTTTTTCCTTTTGTGATCTTTTGAGAGATGATTTTGCCATTTTACACTTTCTTTAAAGTGTGAATTTAGCTCATATGTTATATATTACAGCTAGTATCGATCTAGATAAATAGAGGTAGATTAGGTAAAGGAATTTTGAGAATTATAGATTGTAAATGAAAATTTTAAGAGACCATTTTTTTTTTTCTTGGGAAAATTCATAAGGATGCAAAATTGAAAGGAAGTCTTTATTAAGATACATAACAGTCTGAAAAAGTATAGCTATAATGTTAATTGAGCTGCACTCAATGAAAATGAGCTTGTGTTGAGAAAGATCTGGGCACAATATATTGTATTCTAAATTATGTGAAGTCTAGTCAATATGAAGGAAAAGTTCTATGTTGTCTTGTATTCTGGCCTGAAATACAGTGAGACTTTCACTATACTTGGGCAGGAGGTAAAAGGGGAAACAGAAGTACCTGTGTTCAGCTCTGTAGAATGCCTGCTGCGCTCCAGTGCAGTGCCTCTGTAAGTCCTAACTGTATCACCCTGTTAAAAATGCACTTAATGTTATCCAGATATAAAGAGAATTAGGTGGACTGGATTTTTCGCTCTACATGCATGAAAGAAAATCATGTCATATTTTCCATCCAATGCAATGCTAATGTTAACACTAAGATGGTATAGTGTAAGAAAGAAGATACCATAGGCTCTTTTTTTTTGCTTTTGTTTACTTTTTTATTTCTTTTGGAACTACTTCAACTTCTGCTGCTTGGGATCTTTTCTACCCTAAAACTTTAAAGAACTACTCTTGTTGACATAGAGAAGATCCACAAAACTACAACAATTTACCACTAACAGACATGAACTACTACAAATTCTCGATAACAATACAAGAACTGTACAGCAGAAGAGCAGAGCACAAATTTCATAGAATCATAGAATGGTCTGAGTTGGAAGGGACCTTATAGATCACCTAGTTCCAACCCCCCTGCCATGAGCATGGACACCTTTCCACTAGACCAGGTTGCTCAAAGCCCCATCCAACCTGGCCTTAAACGCTGCCAGGGAGGGGGCATCCACATCTCTGGGCAACCTATTCCAGTGTCTCGCCACCCTCACAGTAAAGAATTTCTTCCTAATATCTAATCTAAATCTACCCTCTTTCAGTTCAAAACCATTGCCCCTTCACTACATGCCCTTGTAAAAAGCCCCTCTCCTGCTTTCCTGTAGGCCCCCTTCAGGTACTGGAAGGCTACTAGAAGGTCTCCCCAGAGCCTTTTCTTCTCCAGGCTGAACAACCCCAACTCTCTCAGCCTGTCTTCATAGGAGAGGGGCTCCAGCCCTCTCATCATCTTTGTGGCCCTCCTCTGGACTTGCTCCAACAGCTCCACATTCTCCTATGTTGGAGGCCCCAGAGCTGAACGCAGTACTCCAGATGGGGTCTCACGAGAGTGGAGTAGAGGGGCAGAAGCACCTCCTTCGACCTGCTGGCCATGCTTCTTTTGATGCATCCCATGATACGGTTGGCTTTCTGGGCTACAAGAGCACATTGCCGGCTCACGTTGAGCTTCTCATCAACCATCACTCCCAAGTCCTTCTCCCCAGGGCTGCTCTCAATCCATTCTTTGCCCAGCCTGTGTTTATGCTTGAGATTGCCCTGACCCACGTGCAGGACCTCGCACTTGGCGTTGTTGAACTTCATGCGGTTTGCAGGGGCCCACCTCTCAAGCCTGTCAAGGTCCCTCTGGATGGCATCCCTCCAGCATGCCAACCACACCACACAGCTTGGTGTTGTTGGCAAACTTGCTGAGGGCGCACTCAATCCCACTGTCCATGTCACCGACAAAGATGTTAAACAGTGCCAGTCCCAATACTGACCCCTGAGGAACGCCACTCATCACTGGTCTCCACTTGGACATTGAGCCATTGACCGCAACTCTTTGAGTGCGACCATCTAGCCAATTCCTTATCCACCGAGTGGTCCATCCCTCAAGTTCGTGTCTTTCTAATTTAGAGACAAGGATGTCATGCGGGACAGTGTCACATGCTTTGCACAAATCCAGGTAGATGACATCAGTCTCTCTTCCCCTATCCACCAGTGCTGTAACCCCAACATAGAAGGCCATCAAATTTGTCAGGCAGGATTTGCCCTTAGTGAGGCCATGTTGGCTGTCACCAATCACCTCCTTGTTTTCCATGTGCCTTAGCAGAGTTTCCAGGAGGATCTGCTCCATGATCTTGCCAGGCACAGAGGTGAGACTGACTAGCCTATAGTTCCCCAAGTCTTCCTTTTTGCCCTTCTTGAAAATGGGGGTTATGTTTCCCCTTTTCCAGTCAGTGGGAGCTTCACCAGACTGCCACGACTTCTCAAAAGTGATGGATAGCGGCTTAGCAATTTCATCCGCCAGTTCCCTCAGGACCCGTGGATGCACCTCATCATGTCCCATGGACTTCTGTACCTTCAGGTTCCCTAGATCATCTTGAACCTGATCTTCTTCTACAGTGGGCGGTTCTCCATTCTTCCAGTCCCTGCCTCTGCCTTCTGCGACTTGGGCAGTGTGGCTAGAGCGCTTGCTGGTGAAGACTGAAGCAAGAAAGTCATTGAGTACCTCAGCCTTCTCCGTACTCTGGGTAACCAGGTGTCCCGTTTCCTTATGGAGAGGGCCCGCATTTTCCCTAGTCTTCCTTTTATCGCTGACATACCTATAGAAGCATTTCTTGTTGCCTTTGACATCCCTGGTCAGATTTAATTTTATCAGGGCTTTAGCTTTCCGAATGTGCTCCCTGGCTGCTCTGACAATTTCCCTATGTTCCTCCCAGGCTACCTACCTTGCTTCCACTCTCTGTAGGGTTCCTTCTTGTGCCTGAGTTTGTCCAGGGGCTCCTTGTTCATTCCTGCAGGCCTCCTGGCATTTTTGCCTGCCTTCCTCTTTGTTGGGATGCATTGCTCCAGAGCCTGGAGGAGGTAGTCCATGAATACTAACTAGCTTTCTTGGGCCCCACTTCCCTCCAGGGCTGTCCTGGTTTCATTGGGATTTTGTTTCAGTTTGTGGCCAGCCATGGTGATCAAGGCCTTAGCATTTAAATGCAGGTCAGCTGACCCAGGCTGGCCCACAGGTGTATTCTATATCTATTCTATCACTTTTGTGTTTTTATTTATATTTGTTTCTTTATTTTATTAAATCTGTTTAATTTTAACCCATGAGTCTCTCTCTTTTTCCCAGTTTCCTTCCTTGTTTGGGGAAGGGACATTGGGTGAGAGAAAAACTGTTATTGTTTAGCCCCAGGTGCGGGCTAAATGAAGACAGTTTATTTGGCACCCAACATAAATAGGTCACCTGGGAGAACTGTATACTTTTGCTCTAAGAGTCTCAGAAGGTTGAAGTTTTTGCAGATTCGACTGTTTTTGTTATAAGGATTCATTATGTTGGTGTTGGTAGCAGGGCCGCTGTGTGTAATCCTCTGGGGTTTGGTTTTACAGTTGCTTTTGTGGTGGCTAATCAAATGTGTGGTTTGGCCGTTGTTTGTTACCGGTTTTGTGTGGTTTATCACTTCTGGGCATGGACTTAGAGGTATCACTCTGCTATGTTGCTTGGCATTGGCTTATAGTATTATGAATTGTTTTGGAACTGTGCCCATTGCTGACTTCTGTGGAATGGGAATGGGTGACATGTACATTCCTTTTCCCTCGAGGCTGATCTCAATGGCTTTTGACAATTTTGAATACCCGTGGGATATTTTGACCACCATGCTCATATTATTAGGCGTTTTGAATCACAGAATCACAGAATGTTAGGGATTGGAAGGGACCTCGAAAGATCATCTAGTCCAATCCCCCTGCCGGGGCAGGATTGCCTAGACCATATCACACAGGAACGCGTCCAGGCGGGTTTTGAATGTCTCCAGAGAAGGAGACTCCACAACCTCTCTGGGCAGCCTGTTCCAGTGTTCAGTCACCCTCACCGTAAAGAAGTTTTTCCTTATATTTATGTGGAACCTCCTGTGTTCCAGCTTGCACCCATTGCCCCTTGTCCTGTCAAGGGATGTCACTGAGAAGAGCCTGGCTCCATCCTCTTGACACTTGCCCTTTACATATTTATAAACATTAATGAGGTCACCCCTCAGTCTCCTCTTCTCTAAGCTAAAGAGACCCAGCTCCCTCAGCCTCTCCTCATAAGGGAGATGTTCCACTCCCTTAATCATCTTCGTGGCTCTGCGCTGGACTCTCTCTAGCAGTTCCCTGTCCTTCTTGAACCGAGGGGCCCAGAACTGGACACAATACTCCAGATGCGGCCTCACCAGGGCAGAGTAGAGGGGGAGGAGAACCTCTCTCGACCTGCTGACCACACCCCTTCTAATACACCCCAGGATGCCATTGGCCTTCTTGGCCACAAGGGCACACTGCTAGCTCATGGTCATCCTGTTGTCCACTAGGACCCCCAGGTCCCTTTCCCCTACGCTGCTCTCCAACAGCTCTGTCCGCAACTTGTACTGGTACATGGGGTTGTTCTTGCCCAGATGCAGGACTCTACACTTGCCCTTGTTATATTTCATTAAATTTCTCCCTGCCCAACTCTCCAGCCTGTCCAGGTCTCTCTGAATGGCTGCGCAGCCTTCCGGTGCGTCAGCCACTCCTCCCAGTTTTGTGTCATCAGCGAACTTGCTGACAGCGCACTCTATTCCCTCATCCACGTCATTAATGAATATATTGAATAGAACTGGTCCCAGAACCGACCCTTGCGGAACTCCGCTAGACACAGACCTCCAACTGGACTCTGTCCCGCTGACCACTACTCTCTGGCTTCTTCCCTTCAGCCAGTTCACAATCCACCTCACTACCCGATCATCCAGACCACACTTCCCCAGTTTATCTGCGAGGATGCTGTGGGAGACCGTGTCAAATGCTTTACTGAAATCGAGATAGACCACATCCACAGCTTTACCATCATCTATCCACCGGGTAACATCCTCATAAAAGGCTATCAAGTTGGTTGAGCAAGACTTCCCGTTGGTGAAGCCATGCTGAGTGCCCCTAATGATCCCCCTATCCTTGATGTGCCTAGAGACAGCACCAAGAACAAGTTGCTCCATCACCTTTCCGGGGATGGAGGTGAGGCTGAGCGGTCTATAGTTACCCGGGTCCTCCTTCCTGCCCTTTTTGAAGACTGGAGTGACATTCGCTTTCCTCCAGTCCTCAGGCACCTCTCCCATTGCCCACGACTTAGCAAAGATGATGGAGAGTGGCCTAGCAATGACTTCCGCCAGCTCCCTCAGCACCCGCGGGTGCATCCCATCAGGGCTCATGGATTTATGGACGTCCAGATTGCTTAATTGGTCCCTGACCCAGCCCTCATCTACCAAGACAGATTCCTCCTCTATCCTGACTTCTTCTGGGGCCTCAGGGGTCCAGGTCTCCTCAGGACAGCCTCCAACAGTATAGACAGAGGCAAAGAAGGCATTCAGTAACTCCGCCTTCTTTTTATCCTCTGTCTCCAGGACCCCCACCTCATTCATCAGTGGGCCTACATTGCCTCTAGTGTTGGCTTTACCTGCAATGTATTTGAAGAAGCCCTTTCTGTTGTCCTTGACCTCTCTTGCAAGGTTTAATTCCAAGGAGGCCTTAGCTTTCCTAGTTGCCTCCCTACATCCTCTGACAACAGACTTATATTCCTCCCAAGTGGCCAGACCCTCCTTCCACGATCTGTACACCTTCTTCTTCCACTTGGGTTTGCCCAGCAGTTCCCTGTTCAACCATGCAGGTCTCCTGGTACCCTTCCTTGACTTCCTACCTGTTGGGATGCTCTGATCTTGAGCTCGGAAGAAGCAGTCCTTGAACGCTAACCAACTATCTTGGGCCCCCTTACCTTCTAGTACCCTGTCCCATGGGATTTCCCCTAGCAATTGCTTGAAAAGGCCAAAGTTGGCCCTCCTGAAGTTCAGGGTTGTGATTCTGCTAGCTATTCTGTTCCTGCCACATGAGATCCTGAACTCTACCATCTCATGGTCGCTACAACCAAGGCTGCCCTCAACCTTCACCTCTTCAACCAGACCCTCCTTGTTAGTGAGGATCAGATCCAGCAGCGCTCCTCTCCTAGTTGGCTCATCCACCATTTGCATCAGAAAGTTATCATGAATGCACTGGAGGAACCTCCTGGACTGGGGATGGCTGGCTGAGTAGGCCTCCCAGCAAATATCAGGGTAGTTGAAATCCCCCACAACAACCAGGCCCTGTAATTGCGAGACTGCTCTCAGCTGCCTGTAGAAGGCCTCATCACCGTCCTCATCCTGATCCGGTGGCCTGTAATAGACACCCACAACAGTATCACCCCTGCCGGCCTGCCCCTTAATTCGCACCCACAAACTCTCAACTCGCTCCTGATCCGCCTCTGGACAGAACTCAATACATTCTAGCTGCTCACTCACATAAAGAGCAACTCCACCACCTCTCCTTAGCGGCCTGTCTTTCCTGAACAGGACATAGCCATCCATGACCACATTCCAGTCATGCGAGGCGTCCCACCAAGTCTCTGTAATTGCCACTAGATCATAGCCCCCCGACCGAACACGGATTTCTAACTCCTCCTGCTTATTCCCCATGCTGCGTGCATTGGTGTACAGGCATTTCAGGGAGCGAGCTGGGCACACCGATTTCACCCCAGGGGGATGGGAGGCCTCCTGGTCTACCTCAACACTAGAGCATTGCCCCAGTGGTGCAAGCCCAGCTACCACCCCATCCCCCTTCGAATCTAGTTTAAAGCTCTCCGAATGAGCCCTGCTAATTCCTGTCCCAGAACCCTTTTGCCCTTACGACATAAACCTTTCCCATGTATCACTGTCACGCCTGGTGTCTTATAAAACCAGCCATTATCAAAGAACCCAAAGCCCTGCCTGTAGCACCAGTCTCGTAGCCAGGCGTTAATAGAGAGAATCCTACTATTCCATCCCACGTCATCACCTGAAAATGGAAGGAGGGAGGAGGAAACAACTTGTGCCCCAGACTCTTTCACCACCCGTCCTAAGGCCTTGTAATCTTTCTTCATCCCCCTCAGACTACGGGACGCAGCTTCTCCCCCACCTGTCTGGAAGATCAGCAGGGGGTAGTAGTCTGTGGCCTTCACCAGGTTGGGGAGTTGCCTGGTGATATCCCTGATTCGGGCTCCAGGCAGGCTGCAGACCTCCCTGTGATGGGGGTCAGCTCTGCATATTGGGCCCTCAGATCCCTTTAGAAAGGAGTCTCCAACCACTAAAACTCTTTGAGCGCCCCAGCAGCCCCAGCCCCTACGCCAGGCACCACAGCAGCTCCAGTCCCTATGACAGACACTGCAGCTGTCCCAGCACCCACAACTGGAATTGCAGATACTCAGACCCTGCCGGTCCCTACAGCCGACATCCCGGCTACCCCAGAGGCTGTTCAGATCTCTGCACTGGGTGCTGCGATTACCCAACTACAGGAAGCACTTGCTGCAATTGCCCAGACTTTGGCAACAAGGGCTGCAGCTAATCAGCCCCCACTGATGGGTGATGCAGCTAACCTAGGGACTCAACCAGTGCTGATATCAGTCGGCCCTGTACAGAAGACAAAAATGACAAAAAGAGCAGGTTGTGATGGCCAACCAGGGACATCAAAGGAGAATGAGCCAGGAGTAACCACTCAATCTCTATGCCTGAGTGAGCTGCGAGATATACATAAAGATTACAGCTGTCATGAAGGCAAGGAACTTGTTACTTGGCTGCTCCACTGCTGGGACAACGGAGACAATGGTTTCGAGTCAGATGGTAAAGAAGCCAAGCAGCTGGGACCAATGGCTAGAGAAGTGGGTATTGATAGGGGTCTTGCAACTGGTACAGAGCCCCTCATTCTCTGGTGGTGACTCCTGATAAGTGTAAGGAACAGGTATCCCTTTAGGGATGATGTCATACACCACACAGGCAAGTGGACAACAATTGAGAGAGGTGTTAAGAATCTAAGGGAAACAGCTGTGCAGGAGCTGATTCTTGAGGAGCTGGATGACCCACAGACACCAATAGATCCAGATGCACTCAAAATTATCGGACCCATGTGGTGTAAGTGGGTACTGAGTGTGCCACCATCGTATGGCAACACATAAGCATTATTTAGCTGGGCAGATGCCTATGCACCAACAGTGGGCGACACAGATAATCGGATGCAGCAGTATGCAGACAGTCTCTTTTCCTCCCCACGGGCCAGTGTCTCAGCTGTGGAAAAATCGTCTGACAAATCCACAGAACTGTTTGGTGAGGTGTTGGAAAAATTGTCCCAGATGGAGGACAGACCCCATTCCCCACCTGCACTGAAGAATGTCTCAGCCATCAGGAGACAGCGTTCCCTTGCAACACCTGCTCAGGAGAGACAGTATACATCACGAGGCACCCTGTGGTTTTTCCTGAGTGGAGAGGACATGAAAAAATGGGATGGAAAACCTACCTTGGCTTTACAGACACATGTACACGAGTTGCAAGGTAAACCGATTAGGAATGGGGCTTCTTCCAGGAAATTTGTTACTCCAGTTTCCAATGGGAAGCTTACTAGACAGCACAGATGAGCTTCAGATCCCTATTTACCAGGCATGAATAATGGGGATCTAATCTATGTGAGCTGCTCAAACTAAGATGTTGATAATGAGCACTATGTTCAGGATTAGAGGGGCCCTGCCTCCAGCCAGGTGGAGAGTAGGGACAACTGTGGTTTTTGGACTGTGTGGATTCGATGGCCTGGCACATCAGCACCACAGCAGTATAAGGCTTTAGTGGACACTGGTGCACAATGCACCATAATACCATCAAACTATAAAGGGACAGAATCAATTTGTATCTCCAGTGTGATGGGGGGCTCCCAAGAGCTGACTGTATTGGAAACTGAAGTGAGTCTGACTGGGACTGACTGGCAGATGCACCCTATTGTAACTGGCCCAGAAGCCCCGTGCATTCTAATCTCAGGTATAGATTACCTGAAAGAGAGGGTATTTCAAGGACCCATAGGGGTACCAGGAGGCATTTGGTGTAGGGGCTGTGGAGACAGAAAAAATTAAAGAGCTGTCTACTCTGCCCCATCTACCAGAGGGCCCTTCTATTGTGGGGCTGCTGAGGGTCGAGGAGAAAAAGGTGCCTATTGCTACTACAAAGGTCCACCGACGGCAATATTGGACTAACAGAGACTCATTGATCCCCAACTACGAGCTGATCCGTCAATTGGAGAACCAAGGAGTGATCAGCAAAACGTGCTTCACCTTCAATAGTCCCATATAAGGAAGAGGTGAAGGTTGAGGGCAGCCTTGGTTGTAGTGACCATGAGATGGTAGAGTTCAGGATCTCATGTGGCAGGAACAGAATAGCTAGCAGAATCACAACCCTGGACTTCAGGAGGGCCAACTTTGGCCTTTTCAAGCAATTGCTAGGGGAAATCCCATGGGACAGGGTACTAGAAGGTAAGGGGGCTCAAGATAGTTGGTTAGCATTCAAGGACTGCTTCTTCCGAGCTCAAGATCAGAGCATCCCAGCAGGTAGGAAGTCAAGGAAGGGTACCAGGAGCCCTGCATGGTTAAACAGGGAACTGCTGGGCAAACCGAAGTGGAAGAAGAGAGTGTACAGATCATGAAGGAGGGTCTGGCCACTCGGGAGGAATATATGTCTGTTGTCAGAGGATGTAGGGAGGCAACTAGGAAAGCTAAGGCCTCCTTGGAATTAAACCTTGCAAGAGAGGTCAAGGACAACAGAAAGGGCTTCTTCAAATACATTGCAGGTAAAGCCAACACTAGAGGCAATGTAGGCCCACTGATGAATGAGGTGGGGGCCCTGGAGACAGAGGATAAAAAGAAGGCGGAGTTACTGAATGCCTTCTTTGCCTCTGTCTATACTGTTGGAGGCTGTCCTGAGGAGCCCCGGACTCCTGAGGCCCCAGAAGAAGTCAGGATAGAGGAGGAATCTGTCTTGGTAGATGAGGGCTGGGTCAGGGACCAATTAAGCAATCTGGACGTCCATAAATCCATGGGCCCTGATGGGATGCACCCGCGGGTGCTGAGGGAGCTGACGGAAGTCATTGCTAGGCCACTCTCCATCATCTTTGCTAAGTCGTGGGCAATGGGAGAGGTGCCTGAGGACTGGAGGAAAGCGAATGTCACTCCAGTCTTCAAAAAGGGCAAGAAGGAGGACCCGGGTAACTATAGACCGCTCAGCCTCACCTCCATCCCTGTAAAGGTGATAGAACAACTTGTTCTTGGTGCTGTCTCTAGGCACATCAAGGACAGGGGGATCATTAGGGGCACTCGGCATGGCTTCACCAAGGGAAAGTCATGCTTAAGCAACTTGATAGCCTTTTATGAGGACGTAACCCGGTGGATAGATGATGGTAAAGCTGTGGATGTGGTCTATCTCGATTTCAGTAAGGCATTTGACACGGTCTCCCACAGCATCCTCACAGCTAAACTGAGGAAGTGTGGTCTGGATGATCGGGTAGTGAGGTGGATTGTGAACTGGCTCAAGGAAAGAAGCCAGAGAGTGGTGGTCAATGGGACAGAGTCCAGTTGGAGGCCTGTGTCTAGCGGAGTCCCTCAAGGGTCGGTTCTGGGACCAGTTCTATTCAATATATTCATTAATGACTTGGATGAGGGAATAGAGTGCACTGTCAGCAAGTTCACTGATGACACAAAACTGGGAGGAGTGGCTGACACACCGGAAGGCTGCGCAGCCGTTCAGAGAGACGTAGACAGGCTGGAGAGTTGGGCGGGGAGAAATTTAATGAAATAGAACAAGGGCAAGTGTAGAGTCCTGCATCTGGGCAAGAATAACCCCATGTACCAGTACAAGTTGGGGACAGAGCTGTTGGAGAGCAGCGTAGGGGAAAGGGACCTGGGGTTCCTAGTGGACAACAGGATGACCATGAGCCAGCAGTGTGCCCTTGTGGCCAAGAAGGCCAATGGCATCCTGTGGTGTATTAGAAGGGGTGTGGTTAGCAGGTCGAGAGAGGTTCTCCTCCCCCTCTACTCTGCCCTGGTGAGGCCGCATCTGGAGTATTGTGTCCAGTTCTGGGCCCCTCAGTTCAAGAAGGACAGGGAACTGCTAGAGAGAGTCCATCGCAGAGCCACGAAGATGATTAAGGGAGTGGAACATCTCCCTTCTGAGGAGAGGCTGAGGGAGCTGGGTCTCTTTAGCTTAGAGAAGAGGAAGACTGAGGGGTGACCTCATTAATGTTTATAAATATGTAAAGAGCAAGTGTCATGAGGATGGAGCCAGGCTCTTCTCAGTGACATCCCTTGACAGGACAAGGGGCAATGGGTGCAAGTTGGAACACAGGAGGTTCCACATAAATATGAGGAAAAACTTCTTTACGGTGAGGGTGACCGAACACTGGAACAGGCTGCCCAGAGAGGTTGTGGAGTCTCCTTCTCTGGAGACATTCAGAATCTGCCTGGACGCGTTCCTGTGTGATATGGTCTAAGCAATCCTGCTGCGGCAGGGGGATTGGACTAGATGATCTTTCGAGGTCCCTTCCAATCCCTAACATTCTGTGATTCTGTGATTCTGTGATATGGCCAATGTGAAGGTCTAATGGGCAATGGAGACTAACAGTGGACTATCGTGGCCTGAACGAAGTCACACCACCACTGAGTGCTGTTGTAGCAGACATGTTAGAACTCCATTGTGAAGTAAAGGCAGCAAAGTGGTATGCCACGACTGATATTGCAAATGCGTTTTTCTCCATTCCTTGGGCAGTGGAGTATAAGCAACAGTTTGCTTTCACCTGGAGGGGCATCCAGTACATCTGGAATTGACTGCCCCAGGGGTGGAAACATAGCCCCACCATTTGCCATGGACTGGTCCAGACTGCACTGGAGAAGGGTGGAGCTCTGCAACACCTGCAGTACATTTATGACATCATCGTATGGGGTAATATAGCAGAAGAATTTTTTGAAAAGGAGGGAAAAAGTAATTCAAATCCTTCTAGAAGCTGGTTTTTCCACCAATGCAGTAAGGTCAAGGGACCTGCAAAAGAGATCCAGCTTTTAGGAATCAAGTGTCAAGATGGCCGTCATCAGATCCCCAATGGATGTGTTCAACAAAATAACAACCATGTCTCCACCAACGAACAAAAAGGAGACACAGGCTTTCCTAGGCGTAGTAGGCTTCTGGAGGATGCACATTCCCCATTGCAGTCAGATTGTGAGTCCTCTCTACGAAGTAACTTGGAAGAAGAATGACATTAAATGGGGCCCTGAGCAACAACAGGCTTTTGAGCAAATTAAACAAGAGATAGTCCATGCAGTGGCCCTTGGACCAGTCCAGATGGAACTAGATGTAAAGAATGTCCTCTATACCGCAGCCAGGAAGAATGGCCCTACCTGGAGCCTCTGGCAAAAGGCACCAGGGGAGACTCGAGGCTGGCCTCTAGGGTTTTGGAGACAGGGATACAGAGGATGAGAGGACCATTGTACTTCAACAGAAAAAGAGATACTGACAGCCTATGAAGGCCTTTGAGCTGCCTCAGAAGTAATTGGTACTGAGGCACAGCTCCTCCTGGCGCCCCGATTGCCAGTGTTGAACTGGATGTTTAAAGGACAAACCCCCTCTACACATCATGCAACTGATGTCACGTGGAGTAAGTGGGTTGCATTGATTACTCATTGGGCCCGAATAGGGAACCTCAATTGCCCAGGAATTCTGGAAGTAATCATGGACTGGCAGGAAAGCAAAGATTTTGTAATGGTGCCAGAGGAGGAGGTCATGCTAGCTGAAGAGGCCCCACCATAAAATAAACTGTCAGAAAATGAGAAGCATCATTCCTTGTTCACTGATGGATCTTGTCATATTTTAGGCAAATAGCGAAGGTGGAAAGCTGCTGTGTGGAGTCCTACGCCACGAGTGGCAGAAGCGGCTGAGAGAGAAGGTGAGTCGAGTCAGTTTGCAGAAGTAAACGTCATCCAGCTGGCTCCAGATATTGCTGATTGAGAAAAATGACCAGTACTCTACCTGTACACTGACTCATGGATGATAGCAAATGCCCTGTGGGGATGGCTGAAGCACTGGAAGAAAAACAACTGGCAGCGCAGAGGCAAACCCATCTGGGCAGCCGAATTATGGCAGGATATTGCCACTCGATTAGAGAAACTGGCTGTGAAGGTATGTCACGTAGATGCTCACGTAGCCAAGAGTCAAGCCACTGAGAAACAGCAAAACAACCAGCAGGTGGATCAGGCTGGTAAGATTAAAGTGTCCCAAGTAGACTTGCGCTGGCAGCATAAAGGTGAACTATTTTTAGCTTGGGTGGGCCCATAATGCATCAAGTCATCAAGGCAGAGATGCCACATATAGATGGGCCCATGACCACGGGGTAGATTTGCCCACGGACACTATTGCACAGGTAATCCATGAATGTGAAACTTGTGCTGCAATTAAACAAGCCAAACAACTAAGACCCCTGTGGTATGGAGGACGATGGCTGAAATATAAGTATGGAGAGACCTGGCAGATTGATTACATCTCGCTTCCATGAGCCCTCCAAGGCAAGCGCTATGCGCTCACAATGGTGGAAGCAAGTGCTGGCTGGTTAGAAACATACCCTTTGCCTCATGCCACTGCCCGCAACACTATTATGGGCCTTGAAAAGCAGATTTTGTGGCTCCATGGCACTCTGTAAAGAATAGAGTCAGACAATGGGACTCATATCTGAAATAGCCTCATAGACACGTGGGCTGAAGAGCATTGTATTGAATGGATATATCACATCCCCTACCATGCACCAGGCCCTGGAAAAGTGGAACGATGTAATGGACTGTTGAAGACTACACTGAAAGCGATGGGTGATGGGACATTCAAAAATTGGAATGAACGCTTAGCAAAGGCCACCTGGTTAGTTAATACCAAGGGATCTGTCAGTCGGGCTGGTGCTGCTCAGAGCTGTTGCGCACTGTAGAGGGGGATAAAGTCCCAGTGGTTCATGCAAGAAATATGTTGGGGAAAACAGTTTGGATTGCTCCTGCCTCGAGCAAAGGCAAATGCACATGTGGGATTGCTTTTGCTCAAGGACCTGGGTGCACCTGGTGGATGATGCAGGAGGATGGGGAAGTTAAATGTGTACCCCAAGGAGATTTGATTCTGGGCAAAAATAGCCAATAACTTGAACTGTATGATGCTAAGTGTCATGTATTACAGTAAGAATCAGCCCAGACCTTGAACATGGGCTGCACCAGATATACCACCTGCAAGATCAAGATGTAATACATCATCCTGCTGTGCCCAATTTCACCAGCCCATGACACTGTATTGAGGCCTGGTCCTGATCTGCCAACTCAGTAGATCCCACACCAATGTTTTTCCAGCCCTGAGAGAGTATGATGAGAAATGGAACCCACGGATTTGGACTGAATTGATTTAATGGACTTCTTGGAGAGATGGCCCATGGACTGGAGAGAATATCTGTGTATATATGTGGATGTGTATGTATGTTGAGGGATGGAGAAAATAATAGTGACTTGATGTAAATGATATAGAATAAAGGGTGGAATCCTGTCCTGGTTTCACTGGGATTTTGTTTCAGTTTTTGGCCAGCCATGGTGATCAGGGCCATTAGCAGTTAAATGCAGGTCAGCTGACCCAGGCTAGCCCACAGATGTATTCTATATCATTAACAAGCAAGTTCACTGTAAAAGGGAGGGCTTGCTGGGGAGAGGTGGGGCTATTTTTACTCTCTCTTCTCTGGCTTCTTTTTTTTCTCATTGCCAACCATTAGCACTCCTGGAACAACCTGCCACAACTCTGTAGCTAAGTATACTTTTGTTTTGTGTTATCATTTATATTTGTTTCTTTATTTTATTAAGTCTGTTTAATTTTAACCCACGAGTCTCCCTCTTTTTCCCAGTTTCCTTCCTTGGTTGGGGAAGGGACACTGGGTGAGAGAAAAAACTGTTATTGTTTAGCCCCGGGTGCAGGCTAAACAGAGACAAGTGCTTTATCTCAAGGTATTCTATGAAGCAGGTCCCTGAAGAGGCCAAAGTCTGCTTTGCTGAAGTCCAGGGTGGTGAGCTTGCTGCACTCCCTCCTTGCTGCCCTCTGGATCTTGAACTGCAACATTTCATGGTCACTGCAGCCAAGGCTGCCCTTGAGCTTCACATCCCCCACCAGCCCCTCCTTGTTGGTGAGAACAAGGTCCAGCATGGCACCTCTCCTCGTCAACTCCTCTATCACTTGGAGAAGGAACCTCCTGGATTGCTTGTGCTCTGCTGTGTTGTCCTTCCAGCAGATACCGGGGTGGTTGAAATACCCTGTGAATGTGAGGTTACACCTATCTGTCTGTAGAGGGCCTCATCCGCTTGGTCTTCCTGGTCAGGTGGCTTGTAGCAGATTCCCACTATAATGTCACCTGTCTCTCCCTTCCCTTTAATCCTGACCAATAAGCTCTCTGTCAGCTGATCCTCCTCCATCCCCAGGCAGACCTCTGTGTACTCCAGCTTGTCATTGACATTGAGGGTAACACCCCCTCCTTGTCTCCCCTGCCTGTGCTTCCTAAAAAGTCTGTATCCCTTCATTCCAATGTTCCAGTCATCAGAGCCGTCCCGCCACATCTCTGTGATGCCAGTAAGGTCATAGCCTTGCAGGTATGCGCATGTCTCTAGTTCCTCTTCTTTGTTCCCCATGCTCCGTGCGTTTACATATAGGCATTTCAGTTGGGCCCCTGATGAAGCTGTCTTACTGCCTGAAATTCCTTTCCCCTGCTCTTCCAGTGCTCTCCTGCTGACCTGACATCCTTCTCCTGTCTCTAGGCACGTATTGCTGGCCCTGACATCAAGCTGGCTGAACTGGGATGGACTGAGCTTCCCCTCCCCTAGCAACTCTAGTTTAAAGCCCTTTTCACCAGCTTGGCAAGCCTATGACCTTCCCCTTCTCTGTCAGATGGACCCCATCGGCCACCAGTAGACCAGGTTTCTCAAAGCGAGTCCTGTGGTCTAAGTAGCCAAACCCCTGTCTGTGCCACCAGTCCTGTAGCCATGTGTTGATTTGCCTGATTTGACTGTCCCTTTTAGTCCCCTTCCCTTTGACTGGGAGGATTGATGAGAAAAGTACCTGAGCCCCAGAGTCCTTTACCACTGCTCTCAGGGCTCTCTAGTTCTCCTTGATACGCCTCATACTGCTCTTGGCTGTATCAGTGGTGCCCATGTGAAACGACAGCAGCAGGTAATAATCTGTGGGCTGTATGAGGCTCGGTAGTCTGTCAGTGACATCCCTGATGTGAGCCCCCGGTAAGCAGCACACCTCTCTAGAGAGTGCATCAGGTTGGCAGATGGACACTGCTATGCCTCTCAGAAGAGCGTTGCCTACCACTATCACCCATCGCTTTTTGTTGGTAGCATTGGTCATTATATGGGGAGCACACTGGGCTGCCTTACTGAGCTCCAGCGTCTCTCCTGCTGTGATGGGTCTTTCCTTCTCAGACTGCAGAGGGCTGTAGCAGTTCTGCAAGGACACCTCAGGCTTTGGGGAAAGTCTCTTCCTCCTGCTAGTCCTTGCCTTTGCATCTTTCCATTCCTCTTCAGTTTTATCCCCCCTTCCTTCTGTGTGTGCTGCTGGGGGGCTTTTCAGCTGTTTGGCCATGTACTGTGGGGCCACTGCGGATTATACTTGGACCTCGTTATCCAGCTCCTTCTCAGCCTCCCTGGTGTCACACAGCTTTCTCATCACGTCCTGCAACTCAACCACCTGTTGCAGGAGGTCCTCTACCTGGGCACACCTATTTCAGGCAGGTCTGTTGCACATCCCTGCCCCAGGTGAAGGATCAAGACACTTACCACAGCCTGAGGTCTGCAATCCAGCTTCTCGCTTGAGCAGCTCCATCTGTGTGGAGGCATTGGTCACCATTGGGATCGATGGTGCAGATCCCCGAGCTGGAGCGGCAGCCCTTGCTCTGGGGCGAGTGCCCACCGTTTGAGCTGGTTGCTTTCAAAATATAAGTTTGTAATTAAGAGATTGGTCTGCTGAGGAGGTACCACTGCTGACCCCTTCAATTGTACAAAACCAAAGACAAGTACTTGGCCATTACTATAGCTATAAGAAGAACGAAGTCTGGATTTCTAAAGAAGACAGGACTAAGGACAGAAGACTGCTTGTGTGTTCCTCCACCCAACACCCTGAATTTACAGCTGCAGTCATCTGGTGATGTCAGCTAAGCACAGTCATAATATTGTTGCTTGCATTATATTTTTGTGGTCCGTTTGCATTCTTGTGTCAGAGATCATAAATTATGTGACTTACACCTTTTCCTTTGAGGAGACAGTATCAATCTATTAGATCACAGGATTAGAAGCTTTTACTTACTGGTTTGCCTAGACAATTTGCTAATGCTTTTATGAAAAGAATTTGTTGTCACTGTTTCCTCGTATATCTAATTAATAGGAAATGATTGTGTCGCCACTTCTGATGTAATTTCTTAACTGAGTTAAGTAGTCAATGTCTGGAATGTATTCAGGCCAATTGATTGCCTGCAGTGGTGTAACCTCACAGATGCCAAATTTCATTTCTTAACAAGGATTTTCACTGTTAGATCTTCATAGATTCAGCTCTCTGAAGTGGTTTTCCTACTCTTGGTGTGACTGTTATGCTACTAATCATTAATTTTCTGTGGCCAGTGGCTCAGGAAGAATGATTCCTAGGAGTATACTGGACCCAATTTTTAAAGTCTTTTAGTAAATTCTTCATTCTACATTATTTTTGTTTATCTTCTCTTATCTGCCCTCCTGCTCTATCCTGCTATGCTGGGAAAGTTGTCCTGTGATTTTTACTAGCAAAGTAGGAGGAAGAGAAGCATGGTTCATGGAAAAGGGAAATCACTGCCTTTATTAACTAAGAACTATTGATAATCAAAGAGATAAACCAGGGCAAGAACTGCCTTTTTGATAGCTTTGTTCATCATCTTTGACTTCTGTTCTCCTGTACCTGTTCAGAGGATCTTGATAATCTTCTCTGCTTCTTTCTTTGTGCCGTGATTTAGATCAGCTTCAGCTTTTTTGGGAGGGAAAAGCATGGTTGCTGTGAACAGCATGTATTTTTCTGTTACTTTAATATGTTGCTATGGAGGATAACGTGTATGTGTGACAGCTTCCGAGTGCATTGTGGAATAACATATTTAACAATATTTAGAATATTTTAATATGCAGCATGTGCTTTCTCCCATCTAGATGTCATTGAAGGGATTATCTGCATTGAATCACCATCATTATATACAACACTATTTGTGTGCAGCTTCAGAACACCTCAGTGTATTGCAAAAGTTTTCTGAAACATTTGATTTTGATAATTTAATTTTTATGACTTGGTTTTGTTGCAGGTTTATTTATGGCTTTGTTTTATTTGACATGTGTAACAGTGCTTGGTCTATGTGGCATGGGAGGACATGGCACACACATGGTGATGAATATGTATTTGAAATGCCTGTACATTTTTGTGAATCATAGTTTCTGCATTTTTGCTTTTGACTGTCAAGTTAAGAAAGTAGGAAAAAATCTCAGAAGTAGTTTCTCCACTTCACCCAAGTTGTGTGTTAGAGGGAGAGCCTTATCTCATTTTTTCTAGAACAGCCTTAAATAAATGCTATTTGACAGTTTCCGTCTCTGCATGGAATTAAAGTCTCCCATGTGGAATGAGAAAGGGAGAGGGCAGGGAATTCACCACATAGCATAGGAAACCAGCAAGGGATTAGGACACTTGGCAGTTGGTTACTTTGCATGTAAAGGTGTTCTGCCTGAATTTATATAGGCTCAGTGAATCACCCTTAACTTTAACTGGTACTTGTATGACACATCTGGCACTGAATGAATGAAAAGCCGATTCTTCAGGACATTGGTAGATGAATGGAAATGGAAGAAGTGGAAGGCAGCCCATCAGTCACAGAGATGTTTCTTTTTTTAGACAAAGGGGGGTTAACTTTAGAGCATGAATCTCACATATGGGGCACTTCCTACTTTCTTGTCAAATGATAATGGCTGTAACAGTCACTGTTCTTAGTTAAAGAAAAACAAAAAACTAAAGTAAACCAGAAACATGTCACTTGTCCCTACCAAGTTGTAAATTTGGTAATTTACAATAATTTACAATAATTTGATAATTTTCAGGTAAATAGATCAGCTCTTGTGCCATTTAGCAGTACTAATCTGGGAAAATAATAGTACATTCAGACTCCTAATCCAGATGTGCATCTGGGTTGAGACTGTGTTGCACATGTAGCCTTAAGCACCTGCTGGTCTCTCTCTGCAGGGGAAACCTGAGTTTGCAAAGCTGAATGACCTTTCCTCTATTCTTCACTTAGTCTTTAGGATGCTGCTGCTATCAAATTAAGTTTATGCCTGTTTATTCCTAGTTTGGAATGGTAAACTCGTCTAATTTTTGAGACTTTTGATGATACAGGTATTAGAAAGGAAAATTTGTGCCCAGTGTGCACTCCACAGTTTGCCATAAGAGATGTTTTCTAAAGATTTTCAGCTTTGATGGGTGAATTGTTGGTGTGCTAGCTTTTGGGTTTGTTTACCCTCTTCAAAAAGGGGCAGAACGATATATGCTTAGAGAGGAACAGTGAAAGTTTTGCCATGTTAAAGAAATGTCAGCTGAAATAAAAGTTGCTTTGATCAGAGAACCTTTTTGTTTTTTACCCTGGTTTGTTTTCTCATCATCAGTCTGAATTCACTACACTTTTCTTCTCTACTCCTATATTACGTTTCTCCATGATTTTTCAGTACAACACATATTAGTAAAAGTTCTCATGTGAACACCTCTTACTTTTCCGAACCTGCCAACTTCTCATTTAGCAGGTTTCATTGCTCTTGATTTTTGTGTATTTTTGTGTGTGTTTTTTTGATCTTCTGTACACCCAGAAGATGGTGTCTCTTTTCTTGAGCTTTGCTATTTGGAGTAGTGGGGAAGAATTTTTAAGATCAGCTGCTTTGAGATTTTCAGGGCTGTAGCCGAGTCAGGGACTGAAGGACCTCTATTCTGGTACCTAAAAGTATACCATTTAAAACCCTTGTTGGGGAATGTGTGCATTTTGCCAGGAGAAATAAATCTGAAAACTAGTAAGTCAGTTGATGTAGGAAAAATGTGTCATGCTGATATTTGTGGTCATGACTACTGTCACGTTAAAGCCAACATGTTCCTGTCACCGGAATATTTCCATTTCTCTCCACTCTTTTTTTATTTTTTTTGGTGTCTGTCAAGTTTTCCAGTATCTTAGGTGATGGTTAGCGGCCAACTCAGAAAAAGCAGAGGCTGAAAATGTTAAAGAAGCACAAAACCATGGTAGATAAAGTTGAGGTTGTTGTTAAAGCCTCTTCCAGGAGGCCTTCTGCTTGCTCATTTTTGGTCTTTTCATACAGGCCTGATTGTGTAAAACACAGAAGCAATTTAAAGCGCTTGATCCCTGGGACTATTTGTGTGCTTAAGCTGGATTGGGCACATAAGCATCTATTGAATTTCATCTTTTTTCTCTCTAACATTCCAGTCTCACTACTGTGTTAGCATGGCTTTTGTTGAAACTTCCATCAATTTTCCACCCTTCCAAGAAAGAGGTCTCTGAGATTTGCTTTAATCTCCAGTTCTTTACTTCTAAACAATCAAGACCATAGCCCTGGGCATAGGTCATATGAATATCTTTCTGTTTTTTTCATTGAGCTCTTGAACTTTTATGCATCTACAAGATGGGTTTTTTCTTGTTTTGGTCATTCACTTCCCCAATAGACTTGCTTTACATATTAATTTTGGAAAAAAGGTTTACAGTCAATGATACATACTATTGAAACAGTACAGAGTTGGAACTGAGCTGTATTTTTAAAGTCATGAAATGTATTTTCTTTGAAGAAGGGTAAAATTAGCTGACATGCTAAATACCGGCATTGTAAGACTAATACGCTGTTTCAAAGGAGGCAGTAACTCTGTGTCCTGGTTTCATTGGGATTTGGTTTCAGTTTGTGGCCAGCCATGGTGATCAAGGCCCTTAGCAGTTAAATCCAGGGCAGCTGACCCAGGCTGGCCCACAGGTGTATTCTGTGTCATTAACATCAAGCTCGCTATAAAAGGGAAGACTCGCTGGGAAGAGGTGGGGGTTCTTTTTGCTCTCATTCTCTTCCTCATTTCCAACGATTGTGATTCCTGGAGCAACTTCCCAATCCTCTGTAGATAAGTATAGTTTTGTATCTTTTGTGTTGTCATTTATATAGATGTCTTTATTTCATTAAATCTGTTTAACTTCAGCCTACAAGTCTCCCCCCTTTTCCCAATTCCCTTTGTCATTTGGGGAAGGGACATTGGGTGATAGAAAAACTGTTTATTGTTTAGCCCTGGGTGCAGGCTAAATGAGGACACTCTAACAATGACAACTTGCATTATAGTCTGCTTTTTCTGGGGGAAAAAAAAGAAAAAAACTATTAACTATGCTGGTCTTCATCATCATTGTCTTGTGATTGTTTTCCATGCTACCTTTTTCTGTTTGTCTAGGATATTTTCAAATACCCAAATTTGAGGGATTTTCTGCATATTGTTTAGAAGGCCTCTTCCTTTGATGATACATCTTATTTCCAGAATGTTCTCCTAATAATCACTCAATTTCTTCTCTTTTATTTCTTGCATCTCAGTTTTCTTATGCCCTTCAAATATTTGCAGACTGTTATATCTTCTTTTAATTGTTACTTAGCCAATGTGTAAGCACCACGCCAATATTTAGCTCTGTGATCTTCCTCTATAAATTTGTCCTTACACAGCTGCTCGTGATGCTTCTGCCTTTATTTTACTGACTGCTATTTCACCTGCTTATTTTTAGTATTGAACCTAAAGTTGTCTGTCTTGTGAAATTTTACTGGGATCTTATCAAGTGTATATATCTTTTCCTATGTTGTTTTATGGTACTTCTTTCTTTGCCTATACAAAGCAAAATTGTATTGTTTTATTTTATTGCCATAATGCCATAATAAACTACATGTACACTCTAAATGGCATGTAATCTCTCTCTGTGCATTCAGCAACAACATTATTAGTGCATTCTGGCTTGGATTGATTTAATATAGTTTTTTCCTTTATGCATTTCGTTTCAATTGTGTGAATAAATCTATTTGTTGCTTTTTATCTGTTGTTTTGGTCTTTCTAGAAAAAAATTTTGTATATTATTTTTTCTGTCCTTCTGGTGAACTGTTGTGAATTTTCACACAGACATAAGCACCTTATATTTTGAAATCTCTGAATATAAGGCATACAGCTAGTATGGAGAGACTGTTTAGCCATCTCTTAATTTAAATTTTCTAGTATTTTCTAAACAATATACTTTATTGGTAGCAGTTTATAGTAAAGTATATGAGCATAAAGGAATTTTACAGATAAGTAGACCTCAATGACTCAGTATCTAGTTTGTTTTTAACATGTCTACTTAGCAATTACATACCAGATAGCCTCTATTAATTTTATTTTGTTAAAGGAATCATGAATATAAGTTAAATAAAGAATACCTGGGGAAAAATCACTTATAATAGGCGTTAGAATCACTTGCCATTAAAGAAAAAATTCCTTGTACTTTTGCATAGTTCAAGTACTTTAGCATTAAGTATAATCTGATTCAAGATAGTTAATATGATTTGTTAGGTAGCAGCTTTTAAGTGGGGATGGCATTTAAACAACCCAATAAATTATGCTGCTGATTTCCTAATCTCATTTTGGGAAACAGTTCTCAGTTTTGGGTCATCCATTTCAGTAAAATATCAGCAAGTTTTCATAGCTATCCAGTTGGAATTTTGTAAATAATAACATATTTGTTATGTTCTTTTGGAACGATATTTGATTAGTGCATTTTATTGACAATGAAGACAGACTGTGGGCCCTCTTCTCAAATTTTGTCTTGCAAACAAGTGAATGCCCTTTATACTTTTTGGATGCTAAAAAATAAAAAAATAATGTCCTACAGATATATTTAAAGCAATAGTGCTTACAAAACAGGAAGAACTTGAGCAGTTTGTTTGCTGCTAGAGAAACACCTTTCAGTAGGGAAATAAACACAGCACAAATAAATCTGTTAATCTTGGTTATTAAAAAGTGGAGATTGGTTAAATAGAAAGATAAAGGTTCTCACAACCTTTTGCTTTTAAGCACCTGTGAGAAAACTCTTGAGAGTGTGCTGGATAAATTTGGATTCTGTCGCAAGCATGATTTTAAATATTTAATGAGTTCTGCTTCAAATACTTCTACACTGCAAACAACCTCAGTGTTCATAATAAGTAGATTTCAAGCTAATTTTTATAAACTTGTTACCATTTATCACTTTGCCTGTATTTAAAAAAGCAAAATTGTTCTCAGAACACAGAAAATTTCAAAACAAGTATCTCTTAGAGAATCATTTGTAAATCATGCTTGCTGTTGTTTCTAATGTATTTTACAGAGCTTTGAACTGGATTATTTATCTTTGTGACCTTAAAATGATTCCTCTTTTCTTTCAGAACTTAGTGTGGAAAGGTGTCTCTGAACTCTGAACACCAGACATAACAGTATATAGAAATTTTGTAAGACAGCTTTTTAGACTGTAAAGTAGTCTGGTACTTGTGAGTGTTCCTCTGCTGAAGCTGGCAGTATTCTACTGTACAAAAACCTGTGACTACCAGGACTGGTGAGGGCACACCTGGAGTACTGTGTTCAGTTGTGAGCTCCCCAGTACAAGAAAGAAATGGACATCCTGGAAAGAGTCCAGAGAAGAGCTACCTCTCCTCCAAAGAAAGGCTGGGAGAGCTGGGACTACTTAGCCTGGTGAAGAGAAGGCTTGGGGGATCTTCTCCATGTGTACAAATACCTGATGGGAGGGTGTAAAGAAAATGGGACCAGGCTCTTTTTAGTGGTGTCCATCGACAGAACAACAGGTAATAGTCACCATTGCTCTGGTTACACCCATGTCTACTGTCCTGTCGTTGGACATAAGTGAAACAGTGGAAGTTCTGTCTGAACATCAGGAAACACTTTTACTGTGAGGGTGACTAAGCAGTGGTGCAGGTTGACTAGGGAGGTAGTGAATTCTCTATCCTTGGAGGTATTCAAAAGCCATCTGGACATGGTCCTGAGCAATGAAGTTTAGGTGGCCCTGCTTGAGCTGGGGTGTTGGACCAAATGACTTCCAGAGGTCCCTTCCAACCTCAACCATTTTGTGATTCTGTAGTTAATGGCACAGAATTAAAATGTACAATTGATAACATCAATACACAGTTTGGCTACATTTTCCTCAGTCGCTTGCAACCAACAAAAATAGTAGTGGTAGACACAGACGATTAGTAAATTCAGGCTTTTTGCTAAAAGTCTGGGTAAGCTCAATCAATTCAGTAGTAAATAACATGCTCTTGCCGTTCGTAAATTCATCTTGCGAAAGAGTAATCGAGGCATGTAACTGCTCTCAGGTCTACTTCAAATCAGCATCAATAAAGACTACGGCAGCTTGTGCTGCAGGATAACAAACTGGGAAATAGTGTCATAGCAATATCATTGTGTTCTCATTAAACCTTAGTGGGATGGCTGTTTTCAAAACTGATTATTACAATATTCTGTAATAGTTAAAATTTTACCTGTTCTGCATTGTTTGGGGTTGGGTATTAAAATTGTCAAATTGTATAAATTCTTTCTGTCACACACACACACACACACACACACACACTCTCTCTGCATATTTAAAGTGAGAACTGAAGCTTGTCCACTTGACTTCAAGAGCTGAACATTCTAAAGAAAAACTAAACATTGCAAAACTTAAATGTCTAAGAAGAAGTTAACATGATGCTAAAATAATATTCCTAAAGTCATAGGAGACACAATCTCTTGATATGTGAGAAGTACAGTATTTCCTAGAGAAAACAAGCACATAAGCCAATTTGTATCTTCCGCTCTCAGAAGACAGGTATAAAATCTGTGGCTGTGTAGAAAGTAAGAATCACCTCCCTTGATCAGCTGGCAGCATTCCCCCTAATGCAGCCCAGGTTACCGTTAGCCACCTTTGTGGCAAGGATTAAGGATAAGCGTTGATAATATCAGAATTAACTGTTGGATTGATAGATTTGAGACTTCAGCAGTCCGTTGATAAACTTCCTGGTTTTTTCTGTGTTTTGAATGACTTGATGCATTTATTAAAAAAAATAATTTAAGGAAGAAATAAAATAATTTACCTGATAAATATAGCTATTTGCATTTTGCTAGCTTAATGTTAAGTAATTTCAGGCACCATTTCGAAATTCTTACTTCTTCACCAGTACTGTTGATAAAGTGTACCATGCCACATTACTTACCAGAAGGGAGGTTGTAGTGGAGTGGGAGTCAGCCTCTTCTCCCAGGCAACTAGCGATAGGACAAGAGGACATAGCCTCAAGCTTCGCCAGGGGAGGTTCAGGTTGGACATTAGGAAGCATTTCTTCTCAGAAAGGGTCATCAGACATTGGAATGGGCTGCCCGGGGAGGTGGTGGAGTCACCATCTCTGGATGTGTTTAAGAAAAGACTGGACATGGCACTTAGTGCCATGGTCTAGTTGACATGGTGGTGTCAGGGCAATGGTTAGACTCGATGATCCCAGAGGACTCTTCCAACTTGATTGATTCTGTGATTCCGTGAGAATGACGGTGTTCCTTCTTTCATTCTTGTGCTTTCCTGTTTTTTTTTTTCTTCTTCTTTTATTCTCTGAAACTCATAATTTTGATGAATGATCATTATTCTGCTCCTTTTGTTTGCAGGAGTTCAAACAGTTCTTTAGCAAACTGCTTCACAACGAGTCTGGCTCTTTGCAGTCAAGGCTTGTCTCTTCTGTGAGTGCTCAGAAGACAAACCTAGCAGGGTGCACCATGTTTGTACAAGATTCCAGTAGTTACAAAGGTGCTCTCATGGTCTCCAGTCATTTGACACTTGATGTAGATCTGACCTGAAACTGATGGTTAAGTCAGTGTAGGCTGTAGAAAATACATAGTATTAGTAGCAGAATATAGGTAGCTTGAAAAAGGCGTTTCATGAATACCTTCTCACTAGCATTCACTAACTGAATGACCATTATGAAGAACTTGAAATATGTGTAGAAGACATAGCCTTTCTGGAAGATCAAATTAGTCCTCTGATCCTTTGTTCTCCGCACCAATGTAATGGTGGTGGTGACAAAATTAGTCTAAGATTAAGAGCGGAGAGATATTAAAACATCAAGTACTGTGTCTCAAAGCAATACTTCTCAGATTTGTTGTATATTAAGGCAATTTTAATGTAACTTTGTCAAAAAAAATAGACAAAAAATGTTAAAATGGGGGGATAAAAGAACATGTGAGCACCCAGCCTCCATGTATGAGTTTTGCAGCTTGCTAGGTTACTCCACTGAGGTATTCTCTCTAGGCGTTGTTTAACAGTTTACTGAACTATGGAATAAGAAAATCAAACAACACAGACCTGAAAATACTTGCCATAGCCATGTCCAGAGAGTGCAATAGAGAAGAAAACTGGTGTTAGGACATATTTGCATTTAAGAAATTTGACTTAACAGTGTTCAGGAATCTAGTGAGAGAGGCTTGGTTTGAATTGAGTCATTACACAGTTAAAGATAACCTTTCCAGGTCATGTCATTTTGTTTGCTGCAGTGAAATAAGTTTATTTCAGCAGAATGAAGCCGTTACTAGCTTGGCAGAGTCTACTTGTCAGAATTTTATGGAGCAGAACACCGTTTGGCTTGGAAATTCAATAAATACTGTAATGTGAGAGGAGTTAAATTAACTCCAAGGGCTAAAGGGGCACTGTGTGGGGAATTTGTCACTAATGCATTGTTTGACACTTCTGTTGAGAAAATATAAGAATATATGAAGAATAATCATTAAAAATCAGGCAGATACCTCTCTCATGCTACATGGTGACGTTAAATGTATGTATTGAATATATTCTTCAATATTGAAGCAGAACAGCAGTATCTTAAAAAGTAAATAAATGCTTTGCATTTACTTCTATTTTTATCTACTTCATTTCTCCTATATGCGTTTCTTCTAACATTAGGATTAGTAGGGGGATGGTTTACATGGTTGGAGGAAATCTACAGTTAAAGGTAATCCAACTATTATAGTTTAAATCAGCATGGGAAAATTTGCTCTGTGCTGTGTATTTGTCTGAAATGTGGGAGGCTGGTGTTCTGTCTCCAGTGGGAGAGGAGTAGGCAAACTAATTGCTCTCCCTGCAAGGTGAAACTATGCAATTCAGTCATGTGATAATTTTAGAGGCAGGCATAAGGTAATCAGCAAAAACTGTTTGGGGTGCCCTCCAGCTATCCAGACTTTCTGCTTGTACTTGGAACACTATCAGTTTAAATAACTCCTTAAAGTATTGCCTGATCGAACAAAAAGATTACCTCTGGGAATAAGTGATGGAATCATTTTAGGTTCCCAGTCCTATGTGGTAATATTTATAAACAATGAGCTAATTAACCATTGAAAATATGGTGGAATATTGATTATGTCAAGTCATTCTCTCAAGACTGAATGTTTTTATAAAAAAATGTACATCTGAAATAGGAGCTACTGTCTTGATACTGAAATTCTGGTTTAAATACCGTGCTTTGTACTATGTAGAAATCAGGTGAATCTATTTTAATAATTCTGTCAAGAGTTAAACTCTGTTAATTTCTAGAAGGTGAAGGATTCCTGTGAGGGAGTCAAATGGTGCATCACAGCAGGAAAAAGTTAATAACATATTCTAAATGATATTAACTATCTTTTCGTGAATTTATTCTTTCTCAGCTGTTCAGGCTCTTTTCCTTTGTCATGTAAAAAGCTTGCTGTTCATATATTCATTTCCAACCACAATCACACTAATGTAAGGGTGCAGTGTGAGCCTGAAACCTTTTACAGACAGTGGGAAATTTGCTGGTGTGCAGGAGAGTGCCAAAGATGACTATATACCTTTAGAAAGCCTTAAAACTGATGTGCCAAAGATGTCTGTATACTTTTAGAGAGCATTAACGTGGATGTTATCTGTGTCATCAGTTCATAACTGTTCCTCCCAGTATAATATGACTAAATCCAAAGAATATACTGTGATTCATTTGATCAAAGTACTACCTTCAATATATGCTTGGATAATGTTAGCATGCATCTTTGTGTCACTTGAGGAGAAAAAATGGGAGCGGCATTTGAAAAAAATACCGTGTTTCCATATGTGTTGCCTAATTTTTTATTATATTTCCTTTTTTTTTCTTTAGTATCTTTGTATTTTTGTTTTCCAAAATAGTTGTGCTCTGCATCTTTTTTTTGGTCTGAATAGAATTATCTTACCTTCACTACTCTTACTTGTGTGATTCAGAAATCACAGAATTATAGAATCATAGAATGGTTTGGGTTGGAAGGGACCTTAAAGATCATCTAGTTCCAACCCCCCTGCCACAGGCAGGGACACCTTTCCTCTAGACCAGGTTGCTCAAAGCCTCATCCAGCCTGGCCTTAAACACGGCCAGGGAGGGGGCAGCCACAACTTCTCTGGGCAACCTGTTCCAGTGTCTCACCACCCTCACAGGAAAGAATTTCTTCCTAATATCCAATCTAAATCTACCCTCTTTCAGTTCAAAACCATTCCCCCTCGTCCTGTCACTACTTGTCCTTGTAAAAAGACCCTCTCCCGCTTTCCTGTAGGCCTCCTTCAGATACTGGAAGGCTGCTATGAGGTCTTCCCGGAGTGTTCTCTTCTCCAGGCTGAACAACTCCAACTCTCTCAGCCTGTCTTCATAGGAGAGGTGCTCCAGCCCTCTGATCATTTTTGTGGCCCTCCTTTGGACTTGCTCCAACAGCTCCATGTCCTTCTTATGCTGGAGGCCCCAGAGCTGAACGCAGTACTCCAGGTGGGGTCTCATGAGAGTGGAGTAAAGGGGCAGTATCACCTCCCTCAACCTGCTGGCCACGCTGCTTTTGATGCAGCCGAGGATGCGGTTGGCCTTCTGGGCTGCAAGCACACACTGCCGGCTCATGTTGAGCTTCTCATCAACCATCACTCCCAAGTCCTTCTCCTCAGGGCTGCCCTCAATCCTTTTTCCACCCAGCCTGTATTTGTGCTTGGTATTGCCCTGATCCGCAGGCGTTGCGGTTGATACAACCATATGTACTATTCAAATAACTGTCCTGAAAATGACAGTAACTGGGTGCGCAAATCTAGTCCCAGCTAAGCGTTAGAGCATAGTCTCTGAACTTTATTTCACTTAGGGTAGGATACTTCTCTCTCATTTGGAAGTAAGTGTTCTCACATTTACCTTGGAAATAAGAGTGTGCCTTGAAGTAACTTATTCATTTAATTGTACTGGAGAGCTTCACTTGTCTTAAAGCATGTACCTGAATGTTGAGACTGGTAATTCATACTTTTTAATGACAGCCCTTTATTTGAACAAAATAGTTTAGAAAAAGGCTTTCCATATGCTCAAAACCTCTAAAAATTTTATTAAATTATTTTTGTAAAATAAAAAGCAAACACCTTAATGTCCAAGTTTGTTGCATTTGTTTAGTTGCTATAACTTTATTTGGACACAGAAGAGATCGTTCACAAATTACTAATTCCCAAAAGGCTTTTTAGCTGTGCAAAACGTGTACACTTATGGTATATGGACATCACTTATCAAAAGAATCTGTTCTGTGATATCCTGAAGCGGCAATAAACAAACATACCAGAATAATTGAAACAGTTTACTGGCATTTCACAGTTTATATTCTGTCACATCTATATTAGTTTCTGGCAGCTGTGCATAGTGGTAACTAAAGATATTTCATTTTTATTTTTCTTTCGTTCACTTAGTGGACTTAATGTTATCTTGAAGTTTTGTGGTTTTTTGATTAATAATAAAATTAGAATTTTTAAATTATAATATTAAAAGTCATACTACTTCAGGAAATTTTAACAAATAAAGTTAACCAGACAGAGGTTTTAGAAAGAAAGCATGAATTATATGCACCACAGTACTGAGAAATTATGACATTATACAAGGCTGGTTTTTATTGATCTGTATAGAATACTTTCTCTTGGATTTAGAATGAATTTTTCTTTGATTATATTACTCTTCCCAGCTTCTTCAGCACTAGCAGATCTTAGATCCAAAGGGCAGCCAAAGGTTTACATTTTGAATGACTTGATCGCTTGGCTTCACATACTACAGTTTTAAAAGAAATAAAAGAATATTTCAGTTCTCAAGGGAAAAAAAATATTTTCTTGGTATCCTAATCACCTGGACCAATTATGTGCTGAGATGATCTGGGTATTTCCCAGGCAATATTGAAACTTTTACTTGTTATCAGTATTATAGTAGATTTATACTTATAGAAATAAAATAATAATAAAATTTGATCAAATACAGGTGTTGCCAATTGTGGTTTGCAGTACCCTTACCAAGCATTCTAGTTTGAGATTTTTGGCTGTCTCTAAGTGGAGGGACATGTTGTGGGTCCTCTTTACGTTTATGTCTGCAAGAGCCACCTGCTTATCTTTTTGTCACTAACAGAGAACTGTTTGGCATCCAGTCAGCTGGGACATCTCTGTTTTGTCTGGAACTGGAATGAAAAATAGCCAATGATTGCATACACCCACCTCTAAACTGGACAAGTTGTTTTCCCAGATTTCTCTGTTATATTAAAAAACATGCCCAGAATTATTATGACTCAAACCTGATTTTTAAAATCTGTAGTTAAATCTGACATTTAGAGGTGGATTAGTGGATGCAGAAGAGTGTGACTATGAGAGTATCCAGTGCACTCAGACTGATATAGTCCAAATACTGGGTGAGCCTGGGAGTGTCAGAGTGGTGTTTTTTTCTCAATATGGTTAGTTGTAGACTAAGAAATGCAGAGTAAAGCCCCAGACCTATTCATGAGGTACAGACGGTAATAGTGCTTGGAGGTACTTCTGCACAAGGAAATATAAATGAATGTGTGTTGCAGGCAACAAAATAGTTTACAGTCAGGGAACTTCCTAGAATTTAGTTAATTGCCAATTGACGTACCATCGACTCTAGTATTGAGAAATAAAGATAAGCAATAAAAAGAACAGACTAATGCACCTCAGCTCCTCTCCAGACACGTCCCTCACACCCCCGTTTTTTGTCCGCCACTCCCCTCTCTGCACGTTGTAGCCTGTGCCTTTGGCGAGGTAACAAGTAGCACAAGAGGCTGGGGTTAGTGCCTAGCAGTTTCTTTTATTGTTTTGTCCCTCCTTGTTTTTTTGCTCAGCTGCTCCAGCATGGGCTCTTCCGTGGGCTGCTGTCCCCTTGAAGGTGTACCTTCCTCGTGTCTCTGTGTCTGTCCCAACTTGAGCATATGTGAGCTGCTACACTGCTCAGGCATCTCCTTGCTCCAGTCCTTCTTGGGCATCAGTTTGCCCCAGCCCTGCTTGGGCATCTCTTTGTTGTAGTCCAGCTCAGGTGTCTCCTCTTGTGCCTCCTTTTTCTCCAGTGACCCTGCTGCCCCAGTGTCTCTCTCCTGTGCTCCGGCATCATGTCTGCTGCAGCCTGAGCCTCTCCTCTTTTCTTCAGTGTCTCTCTTTTCCCTGGCAGTTTCTGCCCTTTCTTAAATATGCTTTTGCAGAGGCACCGCAAGGTCCTCTGGTTGGTTCGGTTTTGGCATAGGGTGGGTCAGTGTTGGGTGTGGACGAGCCAGCTGGACCCAACTGTGACCGGCCCAGGGTGGCATCTGCCCTCCTGTGACAGAGCTAGGCCTGCATCTGTGCCACCCCCTTGCCAGACCTGGCCAGCTACGCCTGGTGCAGCATGAGGCCCGCACTCCATTCCCAGTTAGGTGTGTTAGGACATCCTGTCATCCGTCGAGGCTGGTGTTTGGTGAGTGTTATACACTCTTCAGCAGAGAACTAATTTAGTCTTGTTGCAAAGGAGGAGACATAAACTAGAAAAAAACAGTCGTGAATGGTGTGTGCATGTAATAACCGGCTCAGGAGCTGTGGTTTTCATTGTGTGTGGGTGAAAAGCAGTGCCTCACTTGCTTGTCTCTTATGATCCTGAAGGAAAAGCTACTGTTATAGCTTCTTCAAGTTTATTTTCTGAAGGTTAGGAAGGGCTCATCTTCCTTTGGAAATCACTGCTGTAGGTGTTTTGTTCCCCAAATGGCAATATTTCCAGTATTACTGCAGAGGATGAGATCTCAGAGTTTCATTTCTTCAGCCCTCAGTAGCTTTTCTTTTTCTCACATGGTTGCCAAGTGTAGAAGTGGATCCCACTGTAGCAGTAGTTAAAAGGAGTATGGAGAGTATGGATGTTAACATTTAACTTCATTTGAAGGCAACGCGCTAATAAATGCACTGTTCTGAATGTGCACTGCTGCCTGGGAAGGATGCTGGAGCATTTACATATGGTTCATTGTGGCAACCTTCTTTGTATGGGCTGAAGTAGAGGTGTGCCTGACAAACTAGCCTCTATTGCTGGGGCCATGGGATATTAAAGGAACAATTGCAAATATGATAGAGAGTCCTGATGCAGTCTGGAGTGACTTACGCGGACCCATGCCAACGTTGTATCAGGTAATGGGCAACCAGGAATTTAGATGTTTAAGCCTTAAACACTCATTATCAGCTACATACAACAGTAGAAACTCTGACAATAATAATGAAATATTTCAGGTATTTTAAAAATTGCTTTTTGAATTTTATTCCTGATATTTTTGCTATTCTGTTGTGTGAATTGACACCCCTATTGCTTCATGCATTCCTCACTGTGCACTAACTTACTGTCTTGCTCTAAGTAGATGTCTAATTGAAAAAAGCACAATTCACGTTTTTCAACCCAATAACTTAAATAATTAAGATAAACAGCTATGCCTGTGAACAAGTTGTTTTGTTGTTTGTTTGTTTGGGTCTTTTTAAACAATTATTTTGGTATCTATTTTCTGGGGCCTCTTTTCCTACGGTTTTTCAGCCATAGTTGAGGAAGAACTCTTACTTAAATCATGCAAACTCAATCATTTGGTGCCACTTAAGTTTCACATGAACACCGTTCTTAGTCACTGAAACATAATGTAATCTGAAGAAGCAAACTTTTAGGAATCAGTTTATATACTTTCATTTTACAAGGGTTGTAGATGTATGTTATGTGTCCATATATATATCTAGAAGTATATATTTATGGACACCAGTTGTTTGTTGAACCTGTGAGTGGTAACATAATTGATGTCCGTGGTAATACTTTTGTTCCAAACTACCTTCAGAAGATTCAACAAAAGGATTTATAGATTCTTGTGGGTCTTGGGACCACCAGGCATTGCTATAGTGGTTTGGAAATGCTCTCCCTAGCCAGAACAACTAGTTGTTTGTAGTCAAAGGTAAAACAAGTAAGAGTGAATCCTTCTATTTATAAAGAAGTTGCTCTTTTTTACTGACACTAAATAAGAAGTTGTTCTCACAGTTCATGATGTAAATCTCACCTTAAAGTACATCCTGTGAGCTAGCAACAATTAACCGACTTTCTATCTACCAGCAACTTACTGCTTATCACTGCAAACCTAGTATTCAAACTTTTCACAGAATCACAGAATCACAGAATCACAGAATGTTAGGGATTGGAAGGGACCTCGAAAGATCATCTAGGCCAATCCCCCTGCCGGGGCAGGATTACCTAGACCATATCACACAGGAACGCGTCCAGGCGGGTTTTGAATATCTCCAGAGAAGGAGACTCCACAACCTCTCTGGGCAGCCTGTTCCAGTGTTCAGTCACCCTCACTGTAAAGAAGTTTTTCCTCAAATTTAAGTGGAACCTCCTGTGCTCCAGCTTGCACCCATTGCCCCTTGTCCTGTCAAGGGATGTCACTGAGAAGAGCCTGGCTCTATCCTCATGACAGTTGCCCTTTACATATTTATAAACATTGATGAGGTCACCCCTCAGTCTCCTCTTCTCCAAGCTAAAGAGACCCAGCTCCCTCAGCCTCTCCTCATAAGGGAGATGTTCCACTCCCTTAATCATCTTCGTGGCTCTGCGCTGGACTCTCTCTAGCAGTTCCCTGTCCTTCTTGAACTGAGGGGCCCAGAACTGGACACAATACTCCAGATGCGGCCTCACCAGGGCAGAGTAGAGGGGGAGAAGAACCTCTCTCGACCTACTAACCACACCCCTTCTAATAGACCCCAGGACGCCATTGGCCTTCTTGGCCACAAGGGCACATTGCTGGCTCATGGTCATCCTGCTGTCCACTAGGACCCCCAGGTCCCTTTCCCCTATGCTGCTCTCCAACAGCTCTGTCCCCAACTTGTACTGGTACATGGGGTTGTTCTTGCCCAGATGCAGGACTCTACACTTGCCCTTGTTATATTTCATTAAATTTCTCCCTGCCCAACTCTCCAGCCTGTCCAGATCTCTCTGAATGGCTGTGCAGCCTTCCGTTGTGTCAGCCACTCCTCCCAGTTTTGTGTCATCAGCGAACTTGCTGACAGTGCACTCTAATCCCTCATCCAAGTCATTAATGAATATATTGAATAGAACTGGTCCCAGAACCGACCCTTGCGGAACTCCGCTAGACACAGACCTCCAACTGGACTCTGTCCCACTGACCACTACTCTCTGGCTTCTTTCCTTCAGCCAGTTCACAATCCACCTCACTACCCGATCATCCAGACCACACTTCCTCAGTTTAGCTGCGAGGATGCTGTGGGAGACCGTGTCAAACGCTTTACTGAAATCGAGATAGACCACATCCACAGCTTTACCATCATCTATCCACCGGGTAACATCCTCATAAAAGGCTATCAAGTTGGTTGAGCATGACTTCCCGTTGGTGAAGCCATGCTGAGTGCCCCTAATGATCCCCCTATCCTTGATGTGTCTAGAGACAGCACCAAGAACAAGTTGCTCCATCACCTTTCTGGGGATGGAGGTGAGGCTGAGCGGTCTATAGTTACCCGGGTCCTCCTTCTTGCCCTTTTTGAAGACTGGAGTGACATTCGCTTTCCTCCAGTCCTCAGGCACCTCTCCTGTTGCCCATGACTTAGCAAAGATGATGGAGAGTGGCCTAGCAATGACTTCCGCCAGCTCCCTCAGCACCCGTGGGTGCATCCCATCAGGGCCCATGGATTTATGGACGTCCAGGTTGCTTAATTTGTCCCTGACCCAGCCCTCATCAACCAAGACAGATTCCTCCTCTAACCTGACTTCTTCTGGGGCCTCAGGGGTCCGGGGCTCCTCAGTACAGCCTCCAACAGTATAGACAGAGGCAAAGAAGGCATTCAGTAACTCCGCCTTCTTTTTATCCTCTGTCTCCAGGGCCCCCACCTCATTCATCAGTGGGCCTACATTGCCTCTAGTGTTGGCTTTACCTGCAATGTATTTGAAGAAGCCCTTTCTGTTGTCCATGACCTCTCTTGCAAGGTTTAATTCCAAGGAGGCCTTAGCTTTCCTAGTTGCCTCCCTACATCCTCTGACAACAGACTTATATTCCTCCCAAGTGGCCAGACCCTCCTTCCACGATCTGTACACCCTCTTCTTCCACTTGAGTTTGCCCAGCAGTTCCCTGTTCAACCATGCAGGGCTCCTGGTACCCTTCCTTGACTTCCTACCTGTTGGGATGCTCTGATCTTGAGCACGGAAGAAGCAGTCCTTGAATGCTAACCAACTATCTTGGGCCCCCTTACCTTCTAGTACCCTGTCCCATGGGATTTCCCCTAGCAATTGCTTGAAAAGGCCAAAGTTGGCCCTCCTGAAGTTCAGGGTTGTGATTCTGCTAGCTATTCTGTTCCTGCCACATGAGATCCTGAACTCTACCATCTCATGGTCACTAAAGCAAAACTGAGCAAAACTAAGCAAAACTTTTGCTTTACATCTCTGAAGAGACAATATTTTTCTGTGTCCCTCATGTTTAGTGACGCTAGAATCAATGTAAGTTTAAGGAAGGCGTATTCTGAATGCAGAACTATAGGGGATTTTACATGGACTCTGAAGACTAATTGTATCATTGCATTGGTTAGGGCAAGCACCTTTGAGCTTTGCATTGTGTCAGTGCATACTTAGGTATAAATGCCAAAAGATTTCTAAACATGATCACAACAGAAATGGGGATGAGAAGTGCAGACTTTGAGGGATGAAACATGCAGACTGAAAGCATCCATGAAAAACACACATGCTTTTCAAAGATGACAGCATACAGAAAAAATTTTGGTTTTAGAAACCTGTCAGATGGTGCTAGCATTAAATCACATTAAAATAAAGAAGCATATTTTGTTTTGAAAAGGAAGACCAAGTTCCATGTTTGAAAATCTACTAAAAAGTTTTTCTCTTATTTTGTACTCTGAAAGATTTATTAGGTGCTGCAAAGTAAGCAATGTTGTGTTGAAGAACCAGGCCTGATATTTCTAAAATATATGCCTGTTTGTATGTGTTTGTGGGTTGTCCTTTTAAACCATTAATGCATATACAAAAGATTCCCTTGGTTGCACAGTGATTAGACTGTTAGAGTGCTGCTAAGGGAACAAAACGTTTCAACACACATTTAACTTTATGGCACCAATACTTTTGCTTAAATAAATGGGAATACTCTTGCTCTTGAATTTCAGTAGGTGATGTGCTAGATTGTGGCTAAAATAATTCAGCTGTTTTGCAGTCAAAAGGAAGCTTTCATTGACTGAATGATACTCAGTTTGTACCTTCAAACCCAGGCTATATGTGTGTGTGTGTGTTGTCACATATTCAGGATGAGAGGGACAAAGAGTATTTGAGAACATTTAATATTGTCGGGGACATAAAACACTGGAACGTTATATGAGGGCTGACTGAAGTTGTGGCTAGAAGTAGGAGCATTAGTGAAGGATCTTGATTCTGCTCTTTCAGCATGAGGTCATGGTGATTTGCAGCCTTTCATGTATTACATTTCTTGGCCTTCTAGTCTAGGTAGTAATTTGTCTTGTTCTGCAGCAATTTGAATGAGGATTGTGTGAGCGTGCAGGGAGGGGATTGTATGGTTGCCAAAACTATAAAATATAACAAACTATACTGTTTTCAATAAGGAAAAATGGCTGCACATCTGAACACTAATGAGAAAAAGTTTTCTCTGTATAGTAAAGGAGGAAAAGGTAATATAATAAGGAGGGCTGTAAATGAAATGTAAGTCTTAATACTTTGATGCAACTGTTCTTAAACAGATATTCAGTATTATCAGGGTCTGTAGATCATTATTCTTCTTCCTTTATCAACTTTGTAAACTACGTTATAGAATATTAAGAAAATACTGTTTTGGAAATAATAGGATTTGTATTATTGTGCAAAGTTTTGGAATGCAACTAAAAGGGAGAAATGCTAGCCACCTCTAGTAGTAACTTTTAGAAGTCTGGGTACCTCATATCTTCCTGAGGACCCCCAACTTTTTGTTGCCTCATAAAGAACTGAATAATACTGGGGGTGTGTGTGTGTGTGTTTTGTCTTTGTTGGTTTTTAAATTTTATTTTATTTTAATTTTTTTCAGAAGATAATATTAAAGTTACTGCCATTATTTCTGTAAGGGATCCTGGAACTGCTTGGCTGACCTTGCATAGCCTCATGATTTGGAACTAGCGAGTTGATTCAGAAATACCTGTTTTGACTCAATCTTCCATTTACTATAGTTCTGAGAAACTTCCTGTGGTCAGAGGAGAAATTCGCTTTACCTGTGTATGCTTTCCTGGTTGAAAAGCCAAGATTTTCCCTATAGAGCTCACTGTACTCTACTAATAGGAAAAAAAACCCCTTTCATTGAGTCTTACCAGTTTCTTTTTCAACTGGCTTCTTTTTGTGTGAAATACAGTTTGAAACCAGTGTAGTGCTTTTTACTCAGTGGGCTTACTTCTGCCTTTCACTCAACTAGAGTAAGTCTGACACTCTTATTCACATCTGATGACTGATTCATCGTGCCTTCCCCAATCAACTTAGACTTCTTGTTATGCATAGCTACAAAGTTCAGTTGCATAGTTTCTTTAAAAAAAAAATCAAACTAAATGTTAAAATTATTGCCAGATCGCAGTGGTAGCTGTTCACGTGCAGTTTGCCTGGGTTTAGATCAGTGTGAAAGTTAAGATACTATCAAGTCTCTGTTACAAATAGTTACACACAGCCAATTGATTACCCATTAGGGTTAGGTCTTCTGAGTAAAACAGGATCAAGATGTCTTAGTGATATGTCACGGTTTAAAGCTGGGCCGGCTATTAAACCTGCGGCAGATGCTCTCTGTTATCCCTGCCTAGCGACGGTCGAGAGCTGGATTCAGGGATGCACGGATCGGGATCGGGGGCAGCAGGAAAACAGACGGAGTCCTCCTTGGACACTGGCCATAGCAGAAAGAGAGCGAGACCCTCGTGATCCCCCCGCTTTATACTGAGAATGACGTGTATGGGATGGAATACCCTCGTTGGTCAATTTTGGGTCACCTGCCCTGTCCGCTCCCCCCTGCAGCTGCGACCCCCCTTCGGCTCTTCACTCGTAAGCAGTGAGGAATTCAGCAGTGACCTTGGTTTCTCTCAAGAACAAGTACAGCAAGAGCCTTTCTGCACAACATCCCTACCGGTGCCTCAGTGATAACTACAAACTTCGAGCGTTATCAGTCCTGGAAGCAGACACTGTCTGCGAAAACATGCAGTTAGTTTCAGAAAGTGCAGTTACTTAGAGGAGACTTAGCTGAAAGTAAAAATCACTGAAAGGAAAATCGGCCTGGTTTAGGCCAAACCAGGACATGATATTTGTCAGAGGAATAAACCAACAATTTCTATCAAACAATTGTCAATGCTGTACATAGAATAGAAATAAGGTAGCAAACTGTTAGAATAAATCAAGGAATTCGCTTATCAGCTTTAAGCAATTTTTCTTCAAGACAAAAGAGGTGACATGCTTGTTTTGTGTTGACTTCTTTGTACAAGTGCAAATAAGACACCTATGACGCCCTGATCATTTCTTTTAGGATTTACATAATTGTTCTGTAGCTGTCAGAAAGCAAGAAAGTTCAAGTGTTTTAGACACATAGATAAGTGTTGGTAATGTACTTTTAATATAAGAACACTGTGCTTGGGCTTTACACACCGTACATCTCACACAGCATTAAGGGGGAATATTTTAAAGGTCTGGGCATGTTTGTTGTGTTCCACCTTTCCTTGGAGAAAGGGCTAAAGATGTTACCTTTGCTTTTATTATCACTTTCCAGTCCCTAGAAAATTAATCTCTAACATCACTTACTTCTGTTCCAGTCCTTCACAATACCTTTCCATTTAAAAACTAATGAAGATCTAGTCTGCTAAGTTTCTTTGGTGAATATTTTTCTGACTTGGTAGCTGACAATGCTGCAGGTTCTGAGAGGAACAAAAAAAATAATGAATTTTTTTTTTTTTTTTTTTTTTTTTTTTACTTAACAACCTTGTGGGTGTGTGTGTTCCAGGTTTTCCCACAGGGGCAACTGCGATGTTACAATAAGACACACTTCTGTATCTATGGTTAGGATTATGGCATGAAAATGTTCTCTGATAATTGCACAGCGAGTCAAGAGGTTTTTAATTTTAAGTATCAAAGTTAGACGGAATGAAGACAAAACCAAACAGGAGATTAAAGATCTTTTCATGCTATACCAAAGTGATGTGTAATTTTTCTGAAATTGTACTTCACTGTAGGAAAATCTCTATCCCTCTTAAAAAAGAAACGTTATTTATCTAGTAGTAGCCAAGCCAGAATATCATACTTACAGAAATCTCATACATCCTTCTTAAACAATCAGCCTTCTCTGTCAAAGATAAATTTTACATTTCCATGAGAATATTATAAATTTCCCATTGAAAGTTAATCTTACCAGAAAGGTTGAAATATAAGGACAGGTAAGAGATGACAGGATCGAAAGACAAGCATCCTGCTTGGAGGCTACTTACTTCCGTGCTCCTAAAAAGTATTACTTTTGTTGCCTTCTTGTCTTGGGCAAGTATTCCACTTTCCTGAGGAAATGCAACAATTCAGTGTTGAATCGTACATCACATGTTCAAATTTTTTTTTTTTTTGAAGTGTGCCATTCTGCTTGTCCAGCTGTGTTAGAGCTTTGTATATGCCTTCCTTTATCCTCTTTTCCCTAATAATCTCCTAATAAACTGTGCCATAACTATGTGTCAGTAGTAGATTTTTTTAGTTCATTAGAACTTCTGAAGCAATTTAATTTCTGCCAAACTGAGAAGTTGAAGCCATTTACACAGAAGAAACACCATTTGACATCAGACAGATTATTGCAGTTTGATTTTGATTGTTACTTTAGCTTTCTAAATTTAAATAAATTTTTGGACATGTTAAATAAAAACTGTCAAAATTTTAATTAAGAAAATATCAAGATAAAACTTTTTCATTTTTGAAAAAAGATATTGTTATTGTGTTCTCCCAGTCTAAGACAGTGACATTAAATTTTGAACTGTTCTGAATTACTGAATCTACTGAAGGTTTTTTTTGGGGGGGGAGAGGGGATTGGTCTTACTCTTTTCCTTTGCTATGAACTAAATAACGCCTTCTAAGTTTTCAATGATAGCACTATTCCTTTCTATTTTATAGAGGGAGGAGAGAATCAAAGAAACAAGCTATTTATCAGCTGAAATATTGACTTAAGGCTAAATTAAGCAAAGCTCATTTTTAACTTTTAGCTTTTATAAATGATTGGGTACTATGGAAAAAATACATATATGAAAGACCTCGCCATATCCTCTGAGATGACTACATGAAATAACTCAAAACGCAGCATTGCGATTATGTGGCAAAATACAAGAATACTTAGGACATTTTACCCTCAGCCTTGTTTTTCTGAGTGATAGAGAGCAGCCTTCTCTCTCAGACCACATCCTTCTTAGTTTTCCAACAAAATTAGACTTGGTTTTCATATTTAATTCTGTCCAAGTAGAATACAGTTGAGATTGTTCTGGTCTGGAATGTTTGGTCTGAGATTTTTTAAGGAAGCGTGTAGTGTTTACTAAGTGGTTAGCAATACTTCAATGCTGACATTGTTAAAATAATTTGTAACAGACCATTCTACTCATGCAATTCACCTTTTGTCATTTTAATGTGCTCAAATTTCTACTTTTATGGAGGAGTTTCATGTTTGTGGTTAGTGCTTGCTGCTATGAGCATAAGCATTCTTTCCTAGGTTTCTCCTAAGTGTGTACTTGTAGGATTTGGGCTTTTTTTTTTTTTTTTTTTTCATTTTCGTAGGAAAAGCCAAGACTGAAGTCAGGTATACCAATGGGAGCGATTTATTTCTGAAATACAGAAGGTCATTAGGTACTCTTTAATGCTTTGTCTAAGCTTGAAGAGCAGCAAGTGAAGATCCTGGCCTACGGCAAATTTAGGAAACAGCTCATTTTTATAAGAAAATCGTCCTTCTGTAGCTTCTCTGTGTTCAGCTATTTGTGCTTACTGCTAATCCAGGTTTTGACACTAGTGTATATGAGATCAGGAAAAACTCTCATAGTAAATTATGGCATATGACTAAGTGATTCATTAAAAGAAGAAGAAAACAAATCCTATAAGAATCTGTCTTCTGCTTGTGAAAGGAGTTGGCAACAGTAGATAAAGAATCAAATCTGTAATGGGTGCAAACAAATGGCATGAATTGCAAATTCAGTTCAGTAACTAGGTAAAATTTTTAGAATTTACTCTCAAGTTGCTATGAAAACATGATTTTTAAAAGTGGCTTCTATTGAAATTTTATTTGTTTTCTGACACTCATTATGTTGTGAGATTTTTTTTAAACATCTGTTCTGAAATAGTGTGGCTTCTACAGTATCAAAGCGTAGTGGAAGAATGTATGATGTGATAAGGGCTAAAAGACTGCATTGTGTTGGGGTTTTAGAAGAGCATGTTTCTTCTGTAGTTGCAAAACAAATAATGGAAGTTGGCCAGCCAGCTTAATTTCATGCTTTAATTTTAGAGCATAGCCTTATTCACTGGATTTTGCATTCAGAATTTTCTTATCTTTATTCTTCAGAATAAGGGATAAACTGGAGCCACTGTGTAATAACTATTGAAAGCTTCCATGGTTTAACCAATACTGGAGATCATGTTTTATGATAAACAAAGTGTTGTTCTAGAATAGACAATCGTCAGAACACAGTCTTTCAACCCATTTCATTTTATTTTTTATGAATTGTGGATTGCTAGTTTTGTTTGCTACAAAAAGATGAGCTGGTAGGTATTTGCTGCAGTTTGGGGTTTTTTTTCCTAATTTTTCTGAGTTCCGTGCAGGTTGTTATTTTTAAAAAATTAGGAACAAAACATATGTTTAAAATAAGTTACATGAGTAGCCGTTGGGTTTTACACATGATACTGAGTGCTTTGCATTCTGTTCTTCATGTTCTTTTTCATTATATCGTGTGGTTATTAGACTGGTGTTTTTCTTGCTAGTTTGTTTATGTTACCATCAGAATACTGACAAAATGCAATAGTATTTAAAGTTTTAATTATTTCAAGATTTCTATCCTTGTCATTACAGTATGAATTTGGATATTGGGGAGCAAGGATGATACTTCACTGTTTTTGGCCTTTAATGCTAATATAATGAAAGAGAGGTTAAAAGAAACTTAAATCAAGAGACCATCTTTCCTTTGGTTCTATGATTTACAGTTGTTAGAGTGAACGTGTGTTCTTCACAACCTAATTTATTTCCAGGGCATTGATACTTACTCCTGATTATTTCTGGTGCAATGTTAATGGCTTTAGAAAATAATAAAATAAGGAAAATGTCCAAATGTATTAAAAATTTGTGTCGTCATAAAGATGTGCTGAGATCTGTTATCAATGTTATTACCTTTTTAATATTTTCAGTATAAATGTTTGTCATTAAGTATTATTAATTTAATATTATTATTTTAGAAGATACTGATCAAACAGAATTTTACAAAGTTGAATGAGCAGCTTTTTGAATTTTACAGGTAACGATATTGCTTCATGCTCTCTATATTCAATGTGTCCTTCTTAAATTTAGAAATATTTTGCAATTTCATCTTTATTTCTTATAAAGGATTTCTTAGGTTGTTTTATATTTGTGCAAGTTTAGATCTAGGAATGAATTTCTACTTCTTACAGACCTCCATTGTCCAAGATCTGTTATCGGAATAATGACCCGGACAGAATGAGAGGTGTCGAACTTTCACTACCATTCCAGACATTTCAAATGAGACTTATCTCTCATTTTTTTTTTAGAAGTAGTAGTAATACTATTTTTTACAATATCTTCCATTGGTAAAGTTAAAATTAAGCAAGTTTTTCCTCATCCTGATTAGAAGGAGGATGTTTACATGGCCTTAGGTCACTTGCATGGTTTTGGAGGCCTTTCCTGGTTTAGTTGCAAAGGGAATAGGTATTAAGAAAGGCAACGTGTCTAAGCATTTTTTTCACAGGCTAGGGAACGTATGTAGCTTTACATTTACTTGTAGAAAGAAGCATACAAAATATTTAAAGCACTGTGAATGTGAGCAATAGTACCGTATGCCAACAATTTCTTTGTCAGTGAGGATTGTAGGAATTACTGTAATCAGTTTGATTGTGGTATGTTGCTTTAAACTTTCTGTAATGAGTTTGTGAATGAAATTTCACATTTGCAAATTTATTCCAGTGGAAATTCTGTGCAGTGATCTGGATTACCGTTATACAAATTGATTTTAAATGTGTGGATTGGGTATCAGCATAAGATTTTTTTTTTTTTTTTTCTCGAGGAACTTCAGGAAGTCTTCTCTCCACCTATTGGAAGAGGTTTAGTAAAAAGCAGATAGCAGAACATTTTGTTTGAACTCATTTGAGAGAGAGGCTTGCATTTCAGTTAGCATTTATCTGTTGCTGGATACTAAATTCAATTCCAAATCAGACGGCTGTTTGGACTATCAGATAGATGTGCTTATTTGAGATCTCAACTGCAGAAATAAAGGCAGCTTTATAGATAAAAATGAACAAATTGATTACACCAATACGTTCCAATACATTCCTGAATCCACAGACAAAGCATAGAGTGAACACTATATAGATAAATTCAAACCATCCTCCAAAATTCATTGTAAGTTTTGGTACTTCAGTAAATGAGTATACGTCTTTTTCCTAGATCCCAAGCAGTCTCTGGCACAAAGATTGGTGAAAGTTTAGACTGGAAGTTTGGGGCTTCCATTATACCACTTCAAATAAAAATGTTTGATGTGGAAGTGTCTGTGTGATAGTACAGTAGTTGTGACATGACTAAATTAATGTATCTGGAGTTCTTATATTCTCGGCTTTTTAGATATGCTAAAAAGAAAAAAAAAGGTGAAAACAAGAAGAGGTGAATTAGCTAAAATATAAAAATAGTGATTTGCATTTATTTGATACTTAAAGGAGCTGACTTGCAAAAAATAAAAGTAATGCTTGAAGCAAATTTCTTATTTTTGGTTCCAGAGTCTTTAAAAAAATGAAGACGCAATAGACATGTGATTTGTGGAGGTAGTCCTGGGTTCCACAATGCAAATAACTAGAAAATGACTTCTGTGATGGAAAATTTCCAACATAGGGTAAGGTAACAGTGTGATCACTGTGGACATCGAAAAGCATGATAGACTCATCTGCAGGTACCTGAACAAGATCACCTTTTTGGATTTTATATTCTGTTTAAGACATAAAGCATATATACTTTTTTTCTTCCCCTTGTCTTTTAACCTGTGACCTGCATGTATCTGTTTATACAAGCATCTTTAACCTTGTGCTGGCAGCAGTGATGGATCTATTATATGAAAGAGTTTAGGGCTGAGGCATTCTGGTTCTAGATATCAAGGGGTTAGAAATTGCTTGGAATACATCCTTTCATTTTTTCACTCAATCCAATTGTTTCTGTTATCCTAATTTAAAAATAAATAAATACATAATTCTCCTATCAATAGTGTATCTTCTAGCACCTGAGGTGAGGAACCAATACAAACCAACGCATCATCTCAACAGCTGAATAAGTTTCTTCAGTAGAAAACCTCTTTTAAAACTGATGGTGTGCTGCAGCATGCAGAGTGCTAAGGAAAGGAAATATTTATAGTTTTTCTCCTGACTTCTGACCCTTGAAATTAAAAGTGCTTTCCCCACCCCCTCAGTTGCTGTTAACCCTCAGGAAAAATGAGTTGCTTTTCTTGGCAGAAATTGGTTTTAACATCATTAAGATGATGCAGCTGTCTTCAAAATGCAATAATATACATGAGAGAGTCTGAAATGTTAGCCCAAACTTAGACATGCCCCCAAAATTTGTTTGCCCTTTTTACATATGCTGCTAAAGTTATGCAGAAAAAACATATTTTGTAGCTTTCTTTACATTTTTTTTTTCTTTTACACCAAAGAAGTACAGTTGGATAGTGTTGTGAAAAAGTTTTCTGTTGACTAACGACAAGGTCCCTAAGTCATTCGCTACCATATCCTTCAAATGAGGCTTTTCGAAATATTGAAAAATTGGTTACAGCTGGCTGCACACCCTGACAGTTGAAAATAAAACTCCCATACCAGTCATAACTAGAAATTCAATTTACCTTATGCACAGTGAGAGCAACAAAACATAGTTTCTTTCCAAAGAGCCGACAGTGCAGTCAGAACTTCTACAGCTGCCTTTAATGCACTGATAATTAAAAAAAAAATCAAAACAAAATCCCTAACTGGAAAATACACACTCCCTTTATAATTACCTATTTCAAAGCTGTAATTGAGCATTTCATTATAAAGATGCTATCAATCCAGAACAATACTCCTGGGACAGCACACACGTCCAGAGACATAATGGTTATAATAGAAATGCTGCAGAAACTTTGCCAGGTTATGATTAGTTGCTCAAGCATTTCTGTTGTGAAAGATGAAACTCCCACAAGGTGTATTGCAGTGTTCCATTTAGAACTTCAGCCTCATCTTCTAGGCTTTAGAAATACTGAAAAATTAGACTCTCTGTCAACAGTATAAACAAGCAGAATTCATTTAAAAATAAATTTCTTGCATCTAGGCGATTCTTAGGTAAAGCAAGTGACTGTGAGTAAAGGAAGACAAACGAGGAATTGTCTTTCTGGATTATGTTTTTTTAAAATCGTTTTTAAAGTATCATTATTTGCAGCTCCCTCTAAAATTTACTATTGAGACTTTATCTCTGTGGGACCGTGCTAACACTCCAGCAGGAATGGTTGAGTCCTGAGTAATGACTGCCATTTACAGCTCTCTTTCATGGTGTAATGTGCACAGCTTTGGGGTTTCCTCAAAAGACTGTCAGCCACAACATTGTGGCTGTTAAGACAGTGCTTTGTGTGGAATTTGGGTATCTCTCTCACATGTGTGGCATCTTTCTGGAGAGGGAGCACAGTAACTTTTATCTGCCTGTGTTTGAGAAGCAGAGAACATCGAAACCAATGGTACTAATACAGAGAATTCCATAAAATTACACAGCACGTTTCCTCCAAGTATCATAAATAGTTTTATTTCATGTTCTAATGAGAGAATTAAAGTAAGCTGAGTCTTTGAAAGTTTTGAAATATTTTAATGGGACTCTCTGAAGGCTTAAAGTTACTGTGCACTTTCTTACAGGATACTGGCTTTTGTGTTCACAGCATATGGTATTTTGTACTTTACTATCTGGTAAAAAGCACCAGGGTAAAACTCTAAAATGTTTTTTGATAACCACCTACATGAGCTCTTAATATTTCATTAGTTCTGGCTAAATAGAAAAAAGTGTGTAGTTGAAGGTTAGGCTCTTTCTTTAGTTTGAATGTCATAGCAGTATGGTTAGAGACTACTACTTTCCAGCTAGAAATGAAAAAGAAGAAAGCAGAGGGAAAAGCATAAGTCCTGGAAATCTTTAGGTATGAGGCATGTGTTTGAAAGGCAGATAGATTGTCTGTTCTACCTTTTGATACAAAGTTGAACTCTGCCAATTTGTCCTTTTTTGTGATTGTGTGTGTGTGCGCGCACGTGTGTATGTTCTTAAACCTTCCTGCTGTGCAGATGTTGTGCTTTTCTGGTTGTTAAATGCATTGCTTTGTCTTACATCTGTATTATTTTATTCCTTCTGATGCTCAGATTATCAAAGACTGAAACTGAATGACAGAGCTCTAATCTAAAACACCATCTTTTGTGTTTTCTCAGCTATGTATTTTTTATAAAAGATGGGAAACATAATTAAGATAATAACCTCCCTTTTGTGTCCTATCTTCAGTCCAGTTTCTTCCTTATGCCTTTTGACTGTTCATTTAGAAGACAAACTATCAATGATGCCTGCAGTTTGGTTATTTCACCAATTTAATCTTTTGTAATACTATTTTCTGGGGTTTGTCTTGCTAATTTAAGAAAGAAGATAAAACATTGCCTGTTTCAGAAACTGTGTCACGTTCATAACTAATCAGAGAGGTGATTGAGTGTATATATATAAACCAATAGTATGTAGGAAGTTCTTTGACAGGATGGAACTACTCCAGTATATGGGGAGGAAAATACTTCTCGCTAAATATGGCATCATGTGTATAATATTGTTGTGGACACGCATACCCTGTCCATGTCACAAGTGCATTGGTATCTGTATTACAGCAATATTTCCATGGCTGTATACAGTACAGTTCAAATTTATTCTTTCTCATATGCTTTATGAAAATAGTGTTCATTTTTTTGGGTAGAACATATTCTAACTTTCTTACTGATAACTGACCAAAAGAAGCTGAAGATTACACAATGTCAATATGCAATTATGTTAGAAATTATCACCTTGTTTCTAAGGAGTTTGGAAGAGAGTAAAGTCACAATTAGTTTTTCTTTAATATCAGCCCAAGAAGACGAGTGCTTGAGAAGCTGTCACAGGACTTAGATTTGAAAAGTGCTTGCTGAAATATTTCCTGAGAAGGACATAAGAACCATGAAGAATATATGGAATATACATCACGCATTTTAGTCTATTGTAGCAGTCTGTAACAGAGTTGGAAGAGGAAGAACCACAGGTCTAACAGGGTTTTTTTTTTTTTGTCACATTCTTGTAGCTAAGATGTTTGAGTGCCATGTTGCCTGGACAAAACAATGTGAGTGAAAGCTCTGGGTATAGAAGCTGCACCACTTCAAAGCACAGAGAAAATCTTAACCTAAAAAATGAGAAATTACTACATGTGTACTGATTGATACTTTGCACAATCTCCGATTATTAGATTGTTAAAACAGTGATAGGTTTTATGATGGAAATCTTTCGTTGTTCCTCTCAATTTGCTTTCACCAAATCAAATACAAGAGGTCTGTTGAGGTATAACCTTCCTGCTTCTCACTTTCTGTTTGAAGGAAGTTGAGGTATAGGTTCTATGAAGCACCTGAAGTGCCACTTGAAGTGGCCATTGTAAGCCACTCATTTCTACTAATTACAGATAAAGCTATAGTTTTTAACGTGGTCTATAAAGAAAAACACATTTTGAACCATGATGATGATTTTACGATTTTATCAAAACTGGCTTGTCAACATTAGGACATCAGTTTGGTATCTAGAAGTGTACAAAGTCATACTTCTCTTAATAAGGAAGCTTCCAACAATAAAGTATTTGTAAGCTTTTGTTGACTTCTAACTCTTTCAGAGTTCATAATGTTTATTTTATTTTTTCTTCGAATGTAATAAAAAATATTATGTGTTACAAAGATATTTTGTAGTTCTCATCTTCTTTTTTCCGAAAGAGGAACTGTGGACAACTGTGTGCCATTATACCATATCTTAGTATGGGAAATGCATAGTGCTTTTATTGCTTCAGGAAGTTTTTGTACTTTATTATCAAATAATTTTATAAAGCCAACTACTTTTGAAAAATAACCATTTCATCTCTCCATCTCTTCCTCTAATACGATCGTATTGCCATCAGCAATGTTATAATAAAGTGCAGTCAGGCTAAACTAGCTGCAGCTGGATTACTGTCTTGTGTGTACTGCAAATTCACTGTCTCAGTCATGCTTCAATCTGTTTAGGCAACAAGTATATTGGATAGTATTGAAACAAAACTATAAAGTAAAAAGGAAAAAGAAAAGCCGTAAAGGAAGAAATTGCAGAGTAATATAGTAGAGAAAAGATGCCTTGCAATGTTCAAGTCAGATTTGACCTGTTAGCTCCAGACTTGCAAATATATTTCTAGCTTTATTTTTGTGTGTGTAGTACCCAGTATTCTTCAACCGTGCTTGATCCTAGAGGTGAGGTCCAATCTGAATGTTTCAAGATTTCAATGCTGAAAAGACACAGAAGAGGCAAAATTCTTTGGAAACAGAGATGGCTCTTAGATATAAGCAATGTTAGCAAGCCTGTGTCACGTGCATAGCGGGGGAGCTGTAGGATCATTCTCATTTCTAGGTTGTCCAAATACGTACCTCTGGGTGGAAGCAAGCCACTAAAAGATGCTGACTCTGACAGTAACTGTGGTCCTAGAATTCATCTGCTCATCATGCAGTCTAGCTGTTCTCTGTAGGAGTCGTGCTTTTCTGTTGGACTGCTGGGAGCATCTGCTGGTTTTGGAGCCCCTTTTCCTGGCAGTATCTGATGAGCATGTGGTGTATGGCTCAATGGCTTTATGGACATTTTGGTATGTGGTTCACATGCTCATAGGTTTAGCCTGTCCTAAAAGGTGGCAGCTGCACAGCTCCAGTGTTGTTCAAGTAATGCAATAGATGGCAAAAGAAGACTTTAACAAACTGTCTGTGGCGAATAGCCTAGTACAAGTGATTTGGTCTTTCATTTTTTGTTCAAGACAAAAAACAAAGGCAAAAATCAGTCTGTAAATGTTTTTGCGTAAAAATAGTCATTGTATTTGCTCTTAAACCAGACTTTGGAGGTAAACAATTCATAGAATCATAGAATCATAGAATCATTTAGGTTGGAAAAGACCTCTGAGATCATCGGGTCCAACCATTAACCTAACACTGCCAAATCCACCAGTAAACCATGTCCCTAAGCATCAGATCTACTCATCTTTTAAATACCTTCAGGAATGGTGACTCCACAACTTCCCTGGACAGCCTCTTCCAATGCCTGACAACCCTTTCAATGAGGAAATTTTTCCTAAAATCCAATCTAAACCTCCCCTGGTGCAACTTGAGGCCATTTCTTCTTGGCCTATCACTTGTTACTTGGGAGAAAAGACTAACACCCACCTCACTACAACCTCCTTTCAGATAGTTATAGAGAGCGAGAAGGTCTCCCCTCAGCCTCCTTTTCTCCAGACTAAACAACTCCAGTTCCTTCAGCAGCTCCTCATCAGACTTGTGCTCTAGACCCCTCACCAGCTTTGTTGCCCTTCTTTGGACATGCTCCAGCACCTCAATGTCTTTCTTGTAGTGAGTGGCCCAAAACTGAACACAGTATTCAAGGTATGGCCTCACCAGTGCTGAGTACAGGCCTGTTGATAAAAGTTATATTTGATATTTTCTAGGCTCATGTTTACCTTTTCCAAATGCAGAAAAATAGGTATTCTACAAATCTTATTGTGGATTTCACCCAATTTCTCTTCTGTGGTTGGAGAAAGAGTATAATAATGAAGATTAGCCAAGATAGTAACTTTAGCTCCTTTTCTTTAGCTGCTGCTTATTTTCCTTTCCTTGCTTTTCTTGCTTTCCTTCCCTCCTTTCTTGTCTTTTTGTCTTTCTTTGTATTTTCCTTTTTTTTTGACCAAGAGTCAGAACAGAGTTTGCTTTCTTTAATTTTCATATGGGCAAAGTCAGACCTGAACTATTTCAGGGTAACTATAGCTAAGTAATTTACAGGGTTCTTGGATGACAGGAGACGAGACTGGGGTATTGGCAGAGTTTGTGTTTTTCCTGCAATAAGTCAGTCTTAGTAGAACATGTTTCATTTGTCCACTTAACCTGTTACCTCTGGCTTTGTAATATAGTTTAAATTCTTAGTATAGATTCTCAAAAATGCATTGCTTTAATATGCATTGACAGATAACATCATTGTATGTTTTTCTCTTCTAGCAAGACTATTTTCATCTCAGCAATTCAGCCATTACCAGCACAATACTTTTTTCTTGATCCATTATTTAGGAGGCACAGAGTTAAGAATGCAGAATTCTCTAGTGAATTGTTTCTGCACCATGAATAAGAAAAGTTCATGTAATGTTCAGAAGTGACTAAGATGGCAGAAGTTTGTAAGCATTGAGATATGCGACAACTTACAAATTGGTATTTTAGTTCATGATTTAGAATGTGAGTGAAGCTATATAAAGATTAGGCTAGGCAGGGTTTTCTGTATATGGTTTAAGATTACCTATGAACATCAGTATTTCTGTAAGTAAAAAAAGATGAACTTTATAACAACTTTCTACATGAGAAAAGCAACCCTGTGATGTGATTTTTAATGTACTTTGCTGTCATTGAATTAATTTCTTCACTAAATTAATTTCACTTATCTATTTCCTTTATTTCTTTGGTTATTGAAAATCCATTTTCTATTTTTCATGGTAACAGAAGAATCCTTGCTGAAGTCCAAAATAGAACTACAATGTAGAAATAGTTTGAATATATTAAGTTGTGTAATATAAACAAAATTCCACCTATCACTGCAACTCAGTGCTGGTTTTATTGTGATGTAGTTCAATGGCCTACTTGAGATCAGAAACCTGCTGTTCCAGGGTAGATGCTCACTCATGTTGGAATAACTGTAATAGAGAAATTCAGAAATTATAGAGGAGCGTTAAGATGCATTGTTATCCAGGGACTGATACGACTAAGCTTTGGAACGCTCAACACATCTGTCTTTTAAATTTCCTTAATCATGTGTTTGCATTTTGACTTTTATAAGAATAAAAACAGAGTGAAGCATAGAGCTTCTCCAGCAGGTCAACTATGATAACTTTTATCATGTTTAATCAATAAAAGAGCAAGCTAAGTGTAGAACTTCTGACAGTTTCCCTCATTACTTTGGAAAATACATTAAATTCCTTTTAAAATACATTGTTTTACCCAGAGGTATTTCTGAACTGATTTTGGTTAAACAGCTTATGAACATTAATTTTATGCATTTTTTCCTATTCTTTCTAGTAATGATTCAGCTGTCAGTCAGGTTTTTGCAGCCAAGATTTGTCTATAAAATCTGTTTATTTTCTTCTTTAAGGAGGGATCTCGGTTGATATGCAAAGATGTGAAGTATTGGCACTTCTTCCTTGACTTGGTTCTAGTAATGTTTCAAATTTCCTTTTTTGTATCTCTTCACTTGCATGTGTATGGTATTAGAAATCTGTGACTGGGGAACGGATGTAATTTAGGATTGAAGTTTTCTGTTTCAGTCTGCCTGCCACTTGTTCTTAGAGAAATGCTGTTTTTTAAAAAATGTAGGGTGTATCCAGTTGTTTTCCCATAAGTCCTTGTGGCAGACCAGAGATGGCCATGAACTAAAATCTTATCTCTGAACAATTTCAAACTTCAGAAAAGTTGGACTAGAAATCCTGTTTGTGTAATAGCATAAATGAGCTCTCATATCTTCACATTCCCGTATCCCAAAATTTTGTAAGTTACTGTTTTTTTTTTCCATGTGGCTCCTCACATCTGCTATGACTTTTTTTGTCTGTGTTCAGGTCTCTTCCAAGAGCTCTCCCTGCTGTGCTAAATTTCTGTATTGAGTTATCAAACATTTACATGCACCTACAGGCATGGAAAAGCAAGCAGATAAATAAAATTAGTGTTTACTTTTTTGGGGGGCTGGTTCTAAGATATGCCTTCAGGTAAGCATTTTCTATACCTTTAACTGTCTTGGAGCAGGGACCATCTCTTCCTGCATATTACCTTAGCACCTAAAAGATTATTTCTGATACTATATTAAACAGACTGCAGGGAAGTAACTCGGTGTTCAGATGTTTCATTCACCCATTTGATCCTTTTGAGGATGATTGGTACATGTGCCCATGCCCAGATGGTATCGTGTGCCATGCCCCAGCTGAGGAGAATTCTTTCATGTCTTTGCATTGAACACTCTGGGGACTGGACATCTCCACTTTTACTATCTTACTGATAGATACCACTAATCAGGGAAAATATACCCTCTTAATACATATGTGGTAATGATAGATGTATGACCTAGTTCCATCCTTTGGTTTTCACTTTTATATTAACAATTTGTTTGTCTGTGGAAAGAGACCAAAATAGCTGTCGTGGAAGAAATTATTCATAGGTAGCTCTTTTAGAGATGTTGTAAGTGTAATTTTTTTATTATTTAATACAGCAGTTACACAGTACTTACTTACCCTAAAATAAAAACAACTTTTATAAAAGCTTCACAAAGAGAGGTTTTTTTGAATATCTGTTGGTCTCTCTGCAGCTATTCTACCAAGGAGAAGCTCCATCTTTTTGCACTGGCACAGTGTGAGTGCTGTAAGAGAGGCTGCTATGAGAGTACCCCACGCTGGATTCATTCTATGACACAAATGTTGACCCTCTGAGGAAGAGGCTAGTATAACCTGGTGCTGCAAATGCTGCTTGCGTTTCCACTATCTCTGGTACCACAGTCCAGATGTAACAAACCATTTTCAAGAGGAAATAGAAAAGGGAAGAAATTACTTAATTTAAGAATTAGTAATACATTAGATTAACATTTTACTTTGGAATTATGAAGGTGGCTTTATTTGGAAGTTAATACTTGTTTGATAATTGCATTTAGTCCTTGGAAGGAATTGAATCTCCATGTTTGCTTCCACAAATAAGAAAAGTATAGACCTACATACCAGATGATTATCAGTCTCAAGGTTGGTACAATTGTCAGTAGCAGGGTTCCTGGCTGAAGCTATGTTTTTTTTGTAGGTAAAGATGAGGCAGACCTGTGTGAAGGAACTTGATAGTCCCCGATTGTCTCTTGGCTTGCTTCTCTGTAGTGTTATCAGCCCATCATATGCATGCCTCCACTAACAGCATATCTTCAACTCCCTTGAAAGAAGAAGGACCCACCCGCCATCTCTATTCAAGTGCTCCTGTTTACTTGACCTGTAATACCAGAACTTAGCTATGGAGGCATAAGCAGGTGAAGAGAGGTGTCTCCTGGACACGCCTTAGTGTGTTAATCAGGTTAGTTAAAGCCATGACACTTGGAAGCAGCAAAGAAAGGAAGTTGTGAGAGCTTTGGTTTTTATGATCTGAGTGGTAATGAATATCACCTTCGAAGGAGAGACAAGGAGTGCAGTATTCTTAAGTGCTTGTATGTGCATTTATAGTGAGAGAACGGAATGGGATTTTTAGTTTAAAAAAACCCTCCTTTTTCTTCTCAGTCTTTTCTTTGCCAGGTTTTGTGATCCATTCCTTCATTTCCAGACAGCTTATAGAGGCTAAATACATATTCACATATCAGGATCATGAGATCTTTAAAATTCCCCTTTTTTCCCCAAGCAGATAATAATATTTTTTCTGTTAGATACCACATTTAGCATTTGGTGGGAGTGTTTGGAATCTGTGAAAATAATCTCCAGTGCCCCATTAAAATATAGGTGTGTAAAACAAGCACCTTCGTGGTCACCTTTTTTTCCCTTCTTCTGCTCCCTTTATTAATTATCAGTGTTATTTCCTCTCTGCTTCCTTCCCTGCTTAAGGAAGCAGTTTATGGTTCAGCCACAAATCTTAGTGCCCATCACATTTCTGCCGTTCACCTTCATGTGTCAGCTAGTGTGTTTGCATGCCAATAAAAAGATAGGTTTGTCCACAAGTGTGCTGCCTTTGGGGATAGTTCAGGGCTCCTGTGTAACTCCTGCAGTCTAGAAGAAGCAAAATCAAAATCACCGCTTCTTTGAAAGTACATTTCATGTATCTCCATCTTTGTGATAGCATTGGAATCCTTATGTAGCAGTTAGCTCTGATACACTTGCACAGATGCAAATTGAGTCTGACAGGACTGATGTCTCATGGACTTTGCTGTCATTTGAAATGCTGGCATGAAGATAGTAGAGATGAAAGGGGAGAGCTGGTGCCTTCAGCACTTTCCCTATTAAGTTTTCTTAGGTTTGTATTTTTTGATGGCAGTAGCTGATTCAGAAGATAGTTTTACAAAAGAGATTCATGACAGCCATAGATTTCTCACAGCTGCTCATGTCTTTCATTTTCTTTGAGCATAGCACTGTACTGTAAAATGGGCTCTTTATACCACCCACAAATCTGTAAGATCTAGTAGAATGGTAATTAGTATAATTTTTTCTCCACCCTTTTGGTTTTTATCTTCACTGCATGGAAACCACTCATGTAGTAGTGAAGAAGATAGTATCAAACTTGCCAAAGTTTATATGTTGAGACCCTTCAAAAAGTAAAATAATTTTTCAGTGTTATTTTAGTGACAACGTCAGGCTATTTGGGGATCTCTAGTATCTCCTGTGAGAGGGAAAAATATTTTTATATTCCTTTATTTCTGTTATTGCTCAGGTGTTGTAAATTTGGACAAGAATGAGACACTGCTTTTTTAAGTCAGATACTTGAGCTGTAGTGCTCCCAGTGTATCATATTCAATTACGCATCATAATAGTTGAGATGGATTGAACTGGAATATCAGCCCTTTATTCAAAGCTGGATTTCTGTTTTTCTTTTAGGTGTAATTCAGATATGTATAGGAAATCAAAACAGGAATTTTAACCTTTGAGAGTTGTTGAACTATGCAATATGCTAGCATTTTATGTCTAGCTTTAAGAACACCTCACGAAGCAGATTTTGCTGTGTTATTCTTACAGATGCCATATATGTATTGTACTTGTACTTCATTAACAATGACAGTTCTTGTGATTCAGAAGGTGCTGTTGAATACAACAAAAGACCCAGGGTGTCACAGATGCTTGATTATTGTAGAAAAGGTACACTGAGAAATATGTTGGAACAGTGCTATCATATACTTGTATGATGTACCTTGAATCTTCTGGTATATGCCAGTAGCCTGAAATGACTCATGTATCCTTTTCTATTTCCCTTACCCTTTTGTCTTTTAAAATTGTTTTGCCTCAAATTGTGAATGCTTAGAAGAAAACAAAAAAATCTCGGCCCTATTCTTGCTAATCATATTTTTCTCTTTTTCTTATCTGTTCCACAGGCTCTGAAAATACTTCATCTGAAGTTTCAGACCGGACAGACTCGCAGTGGCTTCTAAGCCAGTGAGAACAAGGCTGCCAAAGCATGATGGTGCCGAGCTGTCGGATGGTGCACGTAGTCAGGCCAATGGTGGTGCTCCTGTGCTTGCTACTCTATGCTGATGCTGAAAGTAAGCTTATTACTTATTTGTGCTTAGGTCTTGGACATGATGAACTTTTTTTTTTAAGCTGGTGGTTGCTAGGGGTCTCAGAATGAGTCTCCTTTTGAGTAATTCTTAAAACACTGCAAGGTCCTCTTTAGATCACAGCTAGTATTTGAAAAGGATTATTTATGCATCTTCCTTACAGTTTTTCTTCTCAGTGCCCCTTTTCTTAAGCAACTAATGGTTCCTGCTCAGATGGTAGAGACCATTGCCCCAAAGTTATGTAGTCAAAACAAAGACAAGCCTTGCTTACCAGACATTGGCCAAATCCCTTAAAGACGTCAAGACATCTGCCATTCTTTGAATATTTCTTTCTTAACTTTGGTTAACAAAAAAAAAAAAGACACCGCCCCCCAATTAATATCCAGTCCAATTAAAATTCTAGGCCCTTTGTAACTGCCACAGCAGCTGTTCTAATGTATTATTTCCAACAGCTGTCGCAGAGTACAGTATCCAAACAAATCAAGCAGAACTGACAACTTAGTGTCTGGCCTAAATGTGTGACAATTCAGTGAGGAAAGGCACCTATATATACTTGTACTGAGGAGAAACTGTTGGATTTTGGTCAATTAGTTTACCTGTTAATGGGAAGATAATATCTTCTTTTTAATTAGGAAATCATTAGGTCTGCCTTGTTTACATGTGTTCCTTCCCCCAGCTGTCCTGTGGATTCTTGCAGAAGTAACGTGCAAATGAGAAAAGCCATTTGCTTTCCACCTGTTGACCTGCAGGTTTACTACAAGCTGACTGTTAACATTCAGTTGATTGAGGGATATTGTCCTATTTAATCTTCCTGACTCTGTGCAGATACATCACTAATCAATAACTTTGTTTCAGCTCTGACTTTCAAAGACTTCTATGTTTTTTCCACACATCTGTGTAAAACAAAGGAGCCATTGAATTAAGTAGGAACACACAAGAATAAAAACAGTGTCAGTAAGGCTGAATAAATCAGTTCTCAGTAAATGCATATTGAAGAGTTCCTTATCACTCCACTTATCACCTGCACTCCAGGTATACTAAATTACAACAATAAAAGAGATACAAAATCTTTCCACTTCCATGTGTAATAAGACTTCCTTCTTTTAACTGTAGCTCTATGAAAGTGAAGTGAATGAAAAAAAATAGGACAAAACATACATGTTTGTCGAGTACTGACAGCTGAGATTCTTTGGCCCCTTTCCAGGTACATAATGACCAGCTGGGATGACTGTGTCTAAGGTGAAGCCAAGGACATTTTAACACTTTAGCCTGCAAATAATTAATTGGGAAGTGGGCCCATATGTTGGATGTTTCTGCAGTCGTAGTATACCATCTACTTTAAAAGTAAATTCTGTGCTTAGCAAACATAGATTTTTAGAATCTGGTATACCTTTTCTACTTCAGATAATGGAATGTCCACCCTCCTGTGAGTGAGTAGTGAATGATTTTTTCATTTTGGCAACCACAATCGAGTATCATTTTGCAAAAAGACAGTCAAACCCCAGAAACTCCTTTGTTAGTCCTGTACTTGTGAGAGAAAGGTATAGTTTCTTTAATCATGTTACATTAAACAGAAGGTTCCCTCTTTCATCATTCTTCTCTGTGGAGAAGGAGGTTCATTCTTTTGAAGGTTAGCATGGAGTTTACTTCAAAACTGGCTGATGTCCCAGTACAGTTTTTAAGGGAGTTTTCAGATGTGGTTTTCCAAAACTGCTGTATTCCACTTACGATTCTTTTTCATTTTAAATAACATGAAACGTGAAATAACAAAAAATAGGAGTCAGCTATTAGCCTTTGCTGGCTAGGGCTAGGAGGACTTCATGGTGTTGTTGGAATCTATGGAGTGTCACATGGAGAATAAAGATTGTAAGATGCACAAAGATCATCTTTCTGTGGGAGTTACTCTCAGTGAAACCAGCCTGGACAACAAGATGCAGTCTTGAAAGAAACTAAGAAAGAGTAAAAATGATGTATTAATGAATGTTAATATCAATATTAATTAATATTGGATAAGTAGTGTTTTCAAAAACAGTCATAATTATATTCTTTACAGGACTGGTGTACTGTCTTGACTGGAGAACAAAGCAAAGGTCTCTTCAAGATAACAGATTAATTACATTTTCCTTATAGACACTGGTTTATACTATACTGTCGTATTGTGTGATCGTTAATAGTTTCATGTGGTTGTGTTAATAGATAATATGTCAGGAGTGCTGTTAATGTAAGTTGGTAACACACCACCCTAAATATCACTGATCATCTTTCACAAATGCATAGATGAACTGAGTTTTGTGCTACAGGAACTCATATAACTAATCCTTTATGATTTTGTATATTTGTCTTTGTAATTAGTAGGTATTACTAGGCAGAGTTACAAGAATGGAGAGCAGACAAAGATACATTAGGTTATCTTCTTGGAGGGATTTATAATGTTGCAATATCATCTATGGCTATTACGTAGTATCTATTGCATCTTGTTGTTAGCCAGTAGAAGAAAGAAAATGACAATTTAAAAATACTTACAAATAAAAAAAATCAGGAAGATTAAAAAAAAGTTAGAAGATTAGAAAGATTCAATTAAGAAGAAGTTGAGAAATACTCCTAGAATTTTGGAACTAAAGTATAATGGAATAATAATTTAATTAGCTATTTTTTTCTTTAAGAGAAATAGAAATACTTTAAGACCAATTAATTTGTGCTATGTACTAGCCAAGATTTTAGGTCAGAGTCTCTGTTAAGACATTCCAGAATAGAGAATAAGCAGAAAATTCTGCAAAGTGATAGGCTAGGCATCTCTGGTTTTACTGTTTCTATGTTTTCTTAAGGAAACAATTGAGCTGGACAATATAACTTTCTATGAACAAAAGTGCAGTTTCTCACCTGATCATTTAAAAATACTATTGACTTGTTTAGAATTTTGAAAGCTCAGTTTCTGTTGGTCTTTCCCATTTTTTTGTTGTTAAGATTTTTTGCCATGTGGGTGGTGGTACTGTGAAGTGCAGGAAGTGAGTGAACTCCTACAGGTACCAGGTGAATGTGAAATCATCACTTTAAATAGGCAGCCTTTTACCTAATCTGGCTAACTCTTATTTTATGGGAAAAGGCTTCTCTTTTGACCTTACCTTTATTGTCTGCTTACTACTAAAAAAAGATGTGTCTGAAAAATTGTACGAATGCCCACAATTTGTATAAATTAACATAATACTTTTTTACAAGGTGGACTTCACAGTTGAAACTTTTTCAGCTTCATAGATGCTTTCCTGCATTCCTTTTCTTTCTAATGAATTTTAGAAAGAACTGGATTTGAAAGGAGAGAGAAAAATCTGATGAAAGCTTTTGTTCACTTGCACTGACTTGGTTTAAATTTCAACTAAAAGGTTGTGATACACCTAACACAAACCAAAGAGGCTTGTGACAGCTAGATATCAATGCAGTGTCTCCCCTAGTCTAGTCAGATTTGATGATTTCATTCCCTTTAAAATATAGTGATGAAAACCATATTCCCTGTCTCTTAACGTATGAGATTAAAGAGACTGTGATTGTCAAGTAATTAATATGCACAGGCTTTTAAGTTGCATAAATATTTATACATGTACATACAAATGGTATACATTATATGGTATGAATTGAATTGTGAGCCATATATTGCCGTTGGAAGGGCTGATCAAGAGGTCTTTAAACTAGGTTCGATGGGGGAGGGGGATAAGACCAGGGCAGCCACAAATGAACCTAGGGGTGACAGGCCTGCGTCGGGGCCAAGGCTGCTAGCCCAGCTGAAGTGCATTTACACCAATGCACACAGTATGGGCAACAAACAGGAAGAGCTAGAAGCCACTGTACAACAGGAAGGTTATGATGTGGTTGCCATCACAGAAACGTGGTGGGATGACTCTCATGACTGGAGTGTAGCTATGGATGGCTATAGGCTCTTTAAGAGGGACAGGCGAAGCAGGAGAGGCAGTGGGGTAGCGTTGTATGTTAGGGAGTGCTTGGACTGTGTTGAAATTGAGGAAGATGATGAGGATGACAAGGTTGAATGTTTATGGGTGAAGATCAGGGGGAAGGTCGGCAGGGCGGACATTACGGTGGGAGTCTGTTATAGACCACCCAACCAGGATGAGCAGGCGGACGAGGCGTTTTACAAGCGGCTGTCAGAAGCCGCCCGGTCGCCAGCCCTTGTACTCGTGGGCGACTTCAACTTGCCGGATGTCTGCTGGAAATACAACATGGCAGAGAGGAAGCAATCTAGGAGATTCCTCGAATGTGTGGAGGACAACTTCCTCATGCAAGTGGTAAATGAGCCCACTAGAGGAGGGGCCCTGTTTGACCTGTTGTTTGTGAACAGAGAAGAACTAGTGGGAGATGTGAGGGTCGGTGGCCGTCTTGGGAGTAGCGACCACGAAATGTTAGAGTTTTCGATAGTGGGGGAAGTAAGGAGGGGCAAGAGTAGAACTTCTGCCTTAGATTTCCGGCGGGCAGACTGTAGCCTGTTTAAGAGGCTGGTGGACCGAGTACTTTGGCAATCGGTCCTGAAGGGCAAAGGAGTCGAGGAAGGCTGGACATGCTTCAAAAGGGAATTGCTAAATATTCAGGAGCAGGCTGTCCCAGTCTGTAGGGAGACAAGCCGTTGGGGAAAAAGACCAGCCTGGTTAAACGGAGAACTTAGGCTAGAACATAAGGCAAAAAAGAGAACCTACTTGCTCTGGAAGAAGGGTTGGGTAACTTGGGAGGTCTATAGGGACATGGCCAGGTCGTGTAAGGAGAAGATTAGAAGGGCCAAAGCTCAATTAGAGCTTGATTTGGCTGCTACAGTCAAAGATAACAAAAAAAGCTTTTACAAATACATCAACAGCAAAAGGAGGGTCAAGGAGAGCCTCCACCACTTGCTGAATGAGGAGGGTAGTGTAGTGTCAAGGGATGAGGAAAAGGCAGAGGTGCTCAATGCCTTCTTTGCCTCGGTCTTTAATGTCAAGACCGGTTGTCCTCAGGAGACTCCGGCCCCAGAATCTGAAGTTAGGGGCAGGGGGCTGTGTGAACCTCCCGTAATCTAGGAGGAGACGGTTAGTGACCTGCTGTGCCAGTTGGACACCCACAAGGCTATGGGCCCGGATGGGATTCACGCCAGAGTAATGAAGGAACTGGCAAACGAACTTGCCAAACCACTCTCTATTATCTACCGGCAGTCCTGGTTGACTGGAGAAGTTCCAGCTGACTGGAAATTAGCAAATGTAACGCCCATCTACAAGAAGCGTCGGAAGGACGATCCAGGGAACTATGGGCCTGTCAGCCTGACCTCGGTGCCAGGCAAGGTGATGCAACAGATCATCCTGAGTGCCATTACACGGCACATGCAGGACAATCGGGGCATCGGGGCCAGCCAACATGGATTCATGAAAGGCAGGTTCTGCTCGACCAACCTGGTCTCCTTCTATGACCAAGTGATCCGCTTAGTAGATGAGGGCAGGGCTGTGGATGTAGTCTATTAGACTTCAGTAAGGCATTCGACACTGTCTCCCTCAGCATCCTCCTAGACAAATTGGCTGCCCGGGGCTTGGATGGGTGGACTCTTCAATGGGTTAAAAACTGGCTGGATGGCCGAGCCCAGAGAGTGGTGGTGAATGGGGCAAAGTCCAACTGCTGGCCGGTCACTAGCGGTGTTCCCCAGGGCTCAGTTCTGGGGCCGGTGCTGTTCAATATCTTTATAGATTATCTAGACGTAGGGATTGAGTGCACCCTCAGCAAATTTGCAGATGACACCAAGGTGGGTGGGAGTGTCAATCTGCTGGAGGGTAGGAAGGCCCTACAGAGGGATCTGGACAGGTTAGATAGATGGGCCGAGACCAACGGCATGAGGTTCAACAAGAACAAGTGCCGGGTCTTACACTTGGGCCACAACAACCCCATGCAGCTCTACAGGCTGGGGGAAGAGTGGTTAGAAAGCAGCCCGGTGGAAAGAGACCTGGGGGTGCTGATCGACAGCCGGCTAAACATGAGCCGGCAGTGTGCCCAGGTGGCCAAGAAGGCCAATGGCATCCTGGCCTCTATTAGGACTAGTATAGCCAGCCGGTCTAGGGAAGTGATTGTCCCTCTGTACTCGGCACTGGTGAGGCCGCACCTTGAATACTGTGTTCAGTTCTGGTCCCCGCACTTCAAGAATGATGTTGAGGTGTTGGAGCGAGTCCAGAGGAGGGCGACCAAGCTGGTGAAGGGTCTGGAGGGTTTGACCTACGAGGAACGGCTGAGGGAGCTGGGGTTGTTTAGGCTGGAGAAGAGGAGGCTCCGAGGTGACCTTATTGCAGTCTACAACTACCTGAAGGGAGGTTGTAGTGGAGTGAGAGTCAGCCTCTTCTTCCAGGCAACTAGCGATAGGACAAGAGGACGTAGCCTCAAGCTTCGCCAGGGGAGGTTCAGGTTGGACATTAGGAAGAATTTCTTTACAGAAAGGGTTATTAGACATTGGAATGGGGTGCCCAGGGAGGTGGTGGAGTCTCCATCTCTGGATGTGTTTAAGAAAAGACTGGACATGGCACTTAGTGCCATGGTCTAGTTGACAGGGTGGTGTCAGGGCAACAGTTGGACTCTATGATCCCTGAGGTCTCTTCCAACCTGATTGATTCTGTGAGTATGTGATATGTGTTTATATGGCTCCACATAATATTGCATTAATGCTGTGAGTTGTAAATTAATGTTTTTCTGTTTTACCAGTCTAAAAGAGGAGCTCCTTGAGAGTCACAATAACATTTTACTCGTATACATTGTACTTTGTTTACTTGGAAGATATGCTGAATTTCCACAGACATAGTTATTTTATGTGCTGGGTGAGACAGAGCACAGGATCAGTGAGCCTTCTGTGTGCAGGCACGTAGAAAGGTGTGTCTTCTTCTTGCATGATTACCTCTTCTCCTGGGTTTCCTGAGGACTTCAAGAAAAGTTCCTGTTGTGCTGGAGTTGGTCTGCCCTTTACTCTTGCAGATACTGCTTCTGTTTGTATAGCTTTTTGTAAAAGGATCCCAGACCCTGCTGTTGTCCCGGGCTCTTCTTGAACTTCTTCACAAACAGTTGGCAGGACTACGTTATTTCCTTTTAGTGGGGAGAGGACACAGAAGGTGAAAGAAAGGGGACAAAATTTTTTGTCCTTTTTTTTCTCTGCTACCATGGGAATGCCATGCCTTCCTTTTTTTCCAATCATTTTTCTGTCGCTAGCACAGAGGTACTACAAAAGAGCAGATATATCCTGACATTGCCAATGCATTGTATTCTTTCCAGAGTAATTGCAAATGGTTAAGGAACTCATACTCTTTCAATCTCACTGTGAAATCACTATGAGTGGGATCCAAGTAGCAAGCCCTCTTCATGGTTTTGAAGATGTTCCCAATGGTAGTGTTTAGTACTTCCTTTCTGTTTACATACTAACCTCAGAGCTGAGGGAGGGAATGAAACATCTTTGTTTCTATCCATCATTGTGAAATACCCCAAACACTGAAATGTGTTGGCACAGGCTGATAACCTCTCCTATGGCCACCTGTCGAAGGGATATAGCATGGAAATGCCAAAAAACCCTTCCATGGTGGACTCGAGTGCACTATGCCACTTATTTGTGTGACGAAGATTTGATTCCTACTGTTAATCCAGAAACTAAGCTTATGCTTGACTGATCAAAGTAAGCAAAATTGAAAGATGTCAAAATTACCTTTGCTCTTTTACCTTTTATTGTTACTAAAATGAAGTGTTACTTGTAAGTATAAGTGGAATATCTTGAGGAATATGTTTTTTTTTTTTAGATGCCTCCATTTGTGTTTGGTATTTGTAGCTTCTGTGCACACTGTGAGAGGATGTTACATAATTCACTAAGGAAAGAAAATGTTTGTTTACCCTTCTTGTTTGTAGGACAACCTGCTAGTTCACAGCATTTATCATTGGCTGCCTTGTTCTCAGTGGTGTAGATGACAACTGTGTTAAGGCAGTACTTCTCTAAGTCTACTGAGAAAATAGTAATATCACATTGTTTGTCATAAGAAAAGTACTGGTTTTTTATGTTTTCTAAATGAACTGGCAGAATAGTAACTGGTTAGAAGCTTTCTACAGGTTCATCTATTTGATAACAAGGAGCATATATGTTTCAGAGACTCTTATGTAGCAGATTGTTTTTCAAACTATCGAATATGGTATACTGTTATCTCTTTCTGACCTCTGTAAAGATGAGGTGTCAAGTTAATCACTGAGCTCAAAGAAATATATAAAATATCTAAGATGCTTTTTTTTTTTTTTAAATTCCCATTCCTTCCTAGTATCCTAGTTTTTGAAATTCAAGAGTTTAATTTGTTTTAATAGAATGAAATAATTTTCTGCAGATATTCTGCATCCTTCTTTTTAGTAATTAAATTGATTCTCACAGCACACATGCTGTTCCTTCTCCACCCTGAGAAAGGCCTGGTCACTAGCACTTCCAAATTCTCCACTGGATTCCAGTAATTTTCTCTGTTAATACTTTTCCTTCATTCTTAGTTACATAGCTTCTGCTCTGACATTTTTCTTTTGCTACTTCTTTTGAGGTGCTGTTTTAGAAGAGAAGCCATAATTCTTTCTTCATTCAGTAGAATTGGTTGCAGCTGACTGTAAAAAGGCAGACAGAAATACTAACCATAATACATTTATTATATATTGCTTCCATTACCAATTGTTTGAAATGTGAAAAATGCTTAGTTTGCTCTCTGGCTCCTGATGCATATGTGTCAGTTAGCGTCATGATGTCTAATAGAAAAGTCTTCACAATCTTCTCTAGACCAGGATCAGGAAGGGCTAAAACTTAGTCGTGACAGGACAGTGATTACTTTTAACAAGTGTTGGGGTGTTTGAGACAAATTCTTGTTTGAATAGTATGTAAAGATGATAGTTTAGTATTGGTGAAGTCAGACATAGCATGGCTATTTTTCCTCTATTGTTTTTCTTATTCCATTTGGATCCTTAGTTTTGTTTTTTAAAAAACACCTGTTTTTTTCCCTGCTAATACTGTTCTTCCCCTTCAAAATTTTTTTATGTTCTTCAACAAGCTGAAACACATTCCTGCAGTCCACATCTTGAAATTTTTGTTTCTAAGCACTTGCCTACAACACTAAACTAACCTAAATAGATCTTGCAAACTAATTATCTTACAGAAAGTAATTATCTTATAGTGAGTCTTGCAACTGGACATAAATGGTTTACACTAAAAAAAATCCTTTATTCCAGAATAGATTCATAAATACTATTTGCAGGCAAGCCCAACGTGGAAATGATTTACTTTTTTTATGTGTACCTTTGGTAACTAGGACTAAATTTCTGTCATATTAGATTTAGATTTAAACTCTGACATCTTTAAAGAGATTATTTAATTATTAATTTCAGTTATGGGCAGTAGCAAGACCTGTAAAATCCAAAGATAAAATCTTTCTGTTCTTTATTGATAACTTTTTCAGTATCATCCATCTTTATATCTCAGTGCTGATAGCATCCATTTTGTGTAAGATATAGCCCTTTGTTTACATTACTGTTTCTTTTAATCATGGTGATGTAAGCAAAAGAGTTTAAATGTGGAATTCCTTTTCTTAAAAAAATAGCTTTCAATTTCTTTTTATATTATTTTTTCAGGAATTTTTATATGCTTTCTACAGTTCAACCCTAGGACATTTTCCAGTTGATATTATGAAAATTGGTATATAGTATTGCAAGAGTAATTTTAATATTGCACTTATTAAATGAGATATTAAAATATGTGTCGTGGTTTAACCCCGGCTGGCAACCAAGCACCGCACAGCTGCTTGCTCACTCCGCCCCCGGTGGGATGGGGGAGAGAATTGGGAGTATGAAAGTGACAAAACTCGTGGGTTGAGATAAAGGCAGTTTAATAGGTAAAGCAAAAGCTGCGTGCAGAAGCAAAGCAAAACAAGGAATTCATTCAGTACTTCTCATCAGCAGCCAGGTGTTCAGCCATCTCCAGGAAAGCAGGGCTCCATCACATGTAACTGTTACTTGGGAAGACAAACACCATCACTCCAAACATCCCCGCCTTCCTTCTTCTTCCCCCAGCTTTATATGCTGAGCATGACATCATATAGTATGGAATATCCCTTTGGGCAGTGGGGGTCAGCTGTCCCAGCTGTGTCTCCTCACAGCTTCTTGTGCACCCACAGCCTACACGCTGGTGGAGTGTTTCGAGAAGCAGAAAAGGCCTTGACTCTATGTAAACACTACTCATCAGTAACAATAACATCCCCATGTTATCAACACTGTTTTCAGCACAAATCCAAAACATAGCCCCATACTAGCTACTGTGAAGAAAATTAACTCTATACCAACCAAAACCAGCACAATACATCAAGTGAATCACACATAAGTTCTCAAAAGTTTTAGTCTTAGAGAAAAGTGGGACAGCTAGTTATACCAAACTGTTCTAGATGTATTCATTTTGCTCTGCAGTAAAGTGAAGGCTTTGAAATATATGTGATCGTTCAGATGGAGAAATAGGGGAAGTGAAAATATTATATGATCATTCCAAACATACTGACTTAGTCACAGAAACTACAGATAATATGGATGTATGCATAAACTAGGATCTATCCAACCCTTATTTTTGAAGTCCTTACATTAAAGCAAATTTTAACAGTTTCGTTCTAAGAGTAGCCATGTTTACCACCATATCTGTTTAACTTGCTTTAAATTATCAACTGTTAAGAGCAAAAATGATAGCTGCTTGGGGTATATAATTTTCCAATTCACATAATTTTTAAGAAAGTGTTTGTGTTATCTCTAAATCTGTACATAACAAAACATTTCTAAATTTAATATGAACAGAAGATTTGTGTGTATTTTGTAAAGTATAGATTCAGAATTAAATATAGTTCACCAGGGCTTTGAACTACAGAATAAACTGAAGAACAACTGCAGAATGGTTCTCCTGAACATTTTTGTAAGTTTAGCTCTGCAACTTTGAAGATCGCTTCCATGTCTGTTTCATAGCTGCTGTTAATTTAGGCAGTTGCAGGCCCCTACCTCCCAAAAGCAGAACACTGAAGAGAGTTGAGTTGCAAGCTCTGGAGTTCTAAGAAGCATTTAAACCCTGGCAACATTGCCTGTGGCTGACTGTAGAGGCAGCAAAGTCTCTCCAACTATGAAAGCCCTACATCTTTTGGATTTTCTGCAGCGTATATAAAACCAGAGTCCGGAAATCCAGGGTCTCCAGTCTTTCCAGACGCCAAGAAATCACAGAATCACAGAATGTTAGGGATTGGAAGGGACCTCGAAAGATCATCTAGTCCAATCCCCCTGCCGGAGCAGGACTGCCTAGACCATATCACACAGGAACGCATCCAGGCAGGTTTTGAATGTCTCCAGAGAAGGAGACTCCACAACCTCTCTGGGCAGCCTGTTCCAGTGTTCAGTCACCCTCACCGTAAAGAAGTTTTTCCTCATATTTATGTGGAACCTCCTGTGTTCCAGCTTGCACCCATTGCCCCTTGTCCTGTCAAGGGATGTCACTGAGAAGAGCCTGGCTCCATCCTCATGACACTTGCCCTTTCCATATTTATAAACATTAATGACGTCACCCCTCAGTCTCCTCTTCTCCAAGCTAAAGAGACCCAGCTCCCTCAGCCTCTCCTCATAAGGGAGATGTTCCACTCCCTTAATCATCTTCGTGGCTCTGCGCTGGACTCTCTCTAGCAGTTCCCTGTCCTTCTTGAACTGAGGGGCCCAGAACTGGACACAATACTCCAGATGCGGCCTCACCAGGGCAGAGTAGAGGGGGAGGAGAACCTCTCTCGACCTGCTAACCACACCCCTTCTAATAGACCCCAGGATGCCATTGGCCTTCTTGGCCACAAGGGCACACTGCTGGTTCATGGTCATCCTGTTGTCCACTAGAACCCCCAGGTCCCTTTCCCCTATGCTGCTCTCCAACAGGTCTGCCCCCAAATTGTACTGGTACATGGGGTTGTTCTTGCCCAGATGCAGGACTCTACACTTGCCCTTGTTATATTTAATTACATTTCTCCCCGCCCAACTCTCCAGCCTGTCCAGGTCTCTCTGAATGGCTGTGCAGCCTTCCGTTGTGTCAGCCACTCCTCCCAGTTTTGTGTCAGCGAACTTGCTGACAGTGCACTCGATTCCCTCATCCAAGTCATTAATGAATATATTGAATAGTACTGGTCCCAGTACCGACTCTTGAGGGACTCCGCTAGACACAGGCCTCCAACTGGACTCTGTCCCATTGACCACCACTCTCTGGCTTCTTTCCTTCAGCCAGTTCACAATCCACTGTGAACAAATCCACATATTCCAAATCTAGATAAGGGAGCTCTATTTTGATGGCCCAACAGAGTTGGGACAGAAACACATTATTTAGATTAATGTCAACTGTTAACAGAAAGTGTTTCTGGAGGAACTTCAGTATGGGTTAACTATCTCACTGTGTGCAATTCCCTGCAGCATCAATAATGACCACTGTCAGATAAAGGAATGTGGGTCATTAATATTCCCTTGTCAGAACTGGCAGGGAAATCCAATGTGTCTATGTTTGCTAAATTGCTTAAGAACATGTCTACATACTTTAAAAGTTTACTAAAAGTACATATCATCGTCTTAATATAGGAGCAATTCTTAGGGAAAAGAAAGGAGAAATAGCAATATAGAAATTTTAGATTTTTTTAGGCTATATTCACACAGCACAACAACTGCTCTTGTTGTTTACAATATTTTCTCTCCTTATCTGAGGTTTAACCTGCAGTGGCTGAAACAGAGATAAAATCTTGAGTAGCAACATCTCTTTCAGCAATGAATTTCTGACAACAGCTTTAGCAAATTATAAAAATCTGAAAATATGTAGAAAGATCACCATTCACTGTTGTTTCCAACCTATCTTTCAAGAAACCACCTCCCCCCAAAATTACTGATGTATATGATCTTTCTGTCTTAAATAGTGTCTTCTTGAAGCTATATTTATTAAAAATAGTTAGGCAAATAATTTTTAATTTAATCCTTAAAAAGCTTTGGAATATGCACATTTTTTTTATCAGTATTTGGTGGGGCAAACAAAATTAATTTGAATGCTTCTTTCTTCTGAAGGTAGCAATGTGAAGAATAAAGTTACATCTTGACTTTAAATTGCTATAAAAGAGGTTTAAACATAAAGTTGTGTATAAATTGCTACTGTGGCGGTAATGTACATGTTATGAGAAAAATGAGTGCAGAATTATACCAGTAGATGAGTAAAGAGTTCAAGTTGTATAATTGAAGAGAATGTATTGATAAAAGACAATTCACAGAATCACACAGAATCACAGAATCAACCAGGTTGGAAGAGACCCCAGGGATCATCGAGTCTAACCGTTGCCCTGACACCACCCTGTCAACTAGACCATGGCACTAAGTGCCATGTCCAGTCTTTTCTTAAACACATCCAGAGATGGAGACTCCACCACCTCCCTGGGCACCCCATTCCAATGTCTAATAACCCTTTCTGTAAAGAAATTCTTCCTAATGTCCAACCTGAACCTCCCCTGGCGAAGCTTGAGGCTGTGTCCTCTTGTCCTATCGCTAGTTGCCTGGGAGAAGAGGCCAACTCCCACTTCACTACAACCTCCCTTGAGGTAATTGTAGACTGCACTAAGGTCACCTCGGAGCCTCCTCTTCTCCAGCCTAAACAACCCCAGCTCCCTCAGCCGTTCCTCGTAGGTCAGACCCTCCAGACCCTTCACCAGCTTGTTTGCCCTCCTCTGGACTCGCTCCAACACCTCAACATCTTCCTTGAAGTGTGGGGCCCAGAACTGAACACAGTACTCAAGATGCGGCCTCACCAGTGCCGAGTACAGAGGGACAATCACTTCCCTAGACCAGCTGGCTACACTATTCCTAATAGAGGCCAACTTGAAATTACTTATACAATCTGAATACAAATATGTGGCATTTCAGTTGACAACAAATTCTGGGGCATGACTATAAATAGCACTTTGAACATGGTCTTGCTGTGCAAAGTAATAGCAAATAACATAACTTCCTAATACAGACTACATTCTCAAGTTCCTTGCTGAAAAGAAATTTTAAGGGCCTTTACCCAGTAAGGCTGTTGGTCAGGAAGAGAGTTCAACAGAAGATTAAAATGTATTCTATTGGGATATAAATTTCAACTAAATGTGTCTATGAAACTTAACTGGATAGAGTTTTTGTTCTAGTTCGTGCTTAAGAAGCTGATTTTTAAATTACTATGTATTTTTCAAGCTCTCTGTGCTTTCCACTTCAGTAGCAGCATATGGATGGAAGGGAGACTCCACTACTCTTGATTTTTATTTGGCACATGCAAATGTGAAGAAGGGGGAAGAAACAAAAAGGGAAGGTGTTACTAAATATATTTTGGCAGTGAGGGTTAATTATATATGGGCATCTCCAGGAGAGTTCTACCTGGGTAATTATTTTCTCCAAGAATTTGACATATGCTTTAGAAAAATCCACAAAATAACTGTTGAGAACATTGGCAGGTGATGTCTGGATTGGAGAGAGGGATAGTAATTTGGTCTCCTGTTCTAGTGAAACAGCACACATTTTAGCAGCAACAAATGCAAGGCCAAACAGCTGAAAATGCAAAATATGCTCCACAAAAGAGAGTAGTATCTTTAAATATAATGATTTTGAAAATAACCGGGAAGTTTTTAATGAAAAAGCTCCTTGTGTTAAAATGAGGCAGTAGGGTCTAACATTATCCTTTGATTGAAAAGCAAGGGTAGAATGAATGGGAGTAGACAGGCAAATGAACCCTACCTATATGGGACTAATGAGGCTAATAATGCAGTGCAAATCTAGTCCTGTTTTCTCATTCTAAAAAGTGTGTTGACAAACTGGAGAAAGTGCAGGGAAGAGAAAAACATAGATTCAGGACTGGGAAAATGCTTTATCATCTTTGTTAATAAGTTTGTTGATAAAAAAGATTACTGAAGGCTTATTTCAGCTGATGCATACGTATTTTCTTGTAGAGAAGACAGGGATTGCAATAGAGAATTTTGCTTAATAAATTTGAGGATAATTTAACAATCCAGTAGCTAATTCTAGACAATTACATTGTTAACTATTGGAACAGACTGCTTAAATGGCAGTTTGCTACTGTATATCTGAATAATCTCAAGTGAAGATTTTATGCATTTTATAAACACTAAACAAGATGCTAGACTCAGTACAAAAGTGACAAGGAGAAGCCATTGTCTTTTTTTAAGGTAAAAGACAGAACTAGTTTTAAATCTATGAATAATGCTACCTGAGGAAATAAAGGAAAGGTGGTGATTATTGGATATGGTATATGCCTTAGTGCACCCACATCTTGTGTACTAGAGTGCACTCTAATATACATACCTCAAGAAGACACAACTGAATTACATAAGGTGCAGACAATGGCAGCTAAAATGGTCCAGAGTATGGAGCATCTGTCACGTGACAAGAGATTGAAAAGGCTGCTCCATTTTCAAGTAGAGGTGTCAGAGGCAGGTATGGGTATTATGGCTGAGATCTGCAAAATTATGGGGATAGAGGATACAGTGAAAGCAGAACGGATATCCACCCACCCCATAATAACAGAACTGTGGTGTTTGAGGAAGTTAGTAGAAGATTGATTAAAAGCACATAAAAGATGAAATTTGCTGCATGTTTTTTTTTTGGAGGCAGACAGTATCTGTAGATTCAAAGAAGAAATTCAGAAATTCATGTTCAGGACATCCGTAAATTAGTACTAAAAGAGCAAGCAGGAATGCCACCTTTAATGTCCTTAGGAGTATGAACTGAATAGACTTCAAAAAGTGCCCAGGCTAATGTACCCAGATAGCACCTTTTCTTGGCACTACTGGAGACATGCTAGCAGGCTTCACAGACTTAGTGTGACTCAATAAGACATCTGCTGTGGACTTGCATTCAGAAATACATATATTTTCAACAAGTGTTGTTCACTGCTGTTTATTTACCACTGTACCTTTTCCGGAAAAGCTGTTTTGGAGATTCTTGTATCACAGTATAGATATAATTTAAACCTAGGAAGTCAAATGAAAAGCAATGGCAAGCATTTAAGCAAATACATTTTATAATTTTGGAAAATTGCAATATTACTGTTACAGATGGCAGAGCTCATGTGTATGCCAGCTGTGTGTCAATGTGTGCATATGTTGCTGTGGGGCAGGAGATACGAGGATTAGAGGTATTTTACAGGATGCCTTCTGATGCTGTACAGTTCACAGGTGAAGTATATTAGTGGAAAATCCTAGTCACCTTTTTTTTTCCTTTTTTTTTTAATAGACCTTTGTCTTCAGACATACTGTTCATATGAAGAAGTCTAACATGTCCACTGACCTTTTTCAATATGTGTGGTCTGACGAAAATGACTTAAAGGTTGTAGCATCTAAAGATGTATGAATTATAAAAAAAGTAGAGGTGAATTGCAACTCAGAAAGATCATACAATGTCTTAGGAAGATGACATTGTATCTACTCTTAAGTCCAGCTTTTCAGATCAAGTGGATAAGGATTTCCTTAAAAATTTTAATAATCACAGGATCACAGAATCACAGAATGTTAGGGATTGGAAGGGACCTCGAAAGATCATCTAGGCCAATCCCCCTGCCGGAGCAGGATTACCTAGATCATGTCACACAGGAACATGTCCAGGCGGGTTTTGAATGTCTCCAGAGAAGGAGACTCCACAACCTCTCTGGGCAGCCTGTTCCAGTGTTCAGTTACCCTCACTGTAAAGAAGTTTTTCCTCATATTTATGTGGAACCTCCTGTGTGCCAGCTTGCACCCATTGCCCCTTGTCCTGTCAATGGATGTCACTGAGAAGAGCCTGGCTCCATCCTCATGACACTTGCCCTTTCCATATTTATAAACATTAATGAGGTCACCCCTCAGTCTCCTCTTCTCCAAGCTAAAGAGACCTAACTCCCTCAGCCTCTCCTCATAAGGGAGATGTTCCACTCCCTTAATCATCTTCATGGCTCTGCGCTGGACTCTTCTCTAGCAGTTCCCTGTCCTTCTTGAACTGAGGGGCCCAGAACTGGACATGATATTCCAGTTGCGGCCTCATATACTTCCTTTTCAAATTAAATGTCTCATAAGGAAATAATTTAGAGTCCCTTAAAATAATTTGGCAATGCACTAATTAAAGATCAATTTGTTATTAAAGACATTTATTAAAGTTCTAAGTACTGTATGAAATAAAAATGTAGTTATACTATCCCTTTTACAAACCACAATAAATGCTTTTAGTCAACATTAACGTACACTAGCTGCTTGAAACAACTGCCTTTTTAGGATCAAGTGGTGATAAGTGTTCATCATTTAGCTGTTGACTCTTTATATAGCATTCTGATATTTATGAAGTAAGATTTTTATCAGTTTCACATATCAGGAACTGCAGCAGTATATGCTATTTTATTAATGCAGATCTAAAATCACAAATTCCATTGTGTCAGTCTTGTAAATCTTGGTTGTAGCATGAGGGTATGCCTGCTTTCTTCTAATATCTCAAGTTTTGTCGAACATTCTAAGTTGTAACAAATGATTTTAGAATTTACTAATACATAAAAAATTTGTCGCTTCTTATTATGCTATTGGAAAGGTATTATTAATAACTTTTTACAAATACCTCCAGTCTAGACAGAAACAAAAATTAAACCTGTTTTTTTTTGAGTTTTATTTCTACTAATTCCTCCTTTGTTAACCGAACATGATTCTCTTAGATTGATGATTTGCATTCTACTTAGCAGCTCAGTGTTGGTTTTTACTTGTGAATTATAGACTTCTAAAAATAGTATGGTGAAATAAAGTCTTTGGAGACTCATAAGTATACTAGTGTGAGTAACACAGGTATGTTAAAAATAGCTGTTAGATTTACATGAAAAATGTGTGGGATTTTCCCATGGCAGAAAGTCTTCAGAAAATTTTTTCAGCTGTACACTATTTGACAGTATCTCTGTACCTACACAGAGCAGGAGCTCATTTGGTGTCTTGAGAAAAGCAGCTGAGTATCTGTGACAATTCATGATTGATCTCCGTTTAGATAACTGATAGGTTATGTATAGACAGTTGTACAACAGCTGAAGTCTGCATAAACCTGATCCTTGAATCTTTCTGGAATTTTTTGTCTATCAAGTGTAGAATGGGAAAAAAAAGGAGTATTTCTTCTCATAGCTATGTAACTTACAGGTATTGCTAAAAACTAATAATTTCCAGTGCTATTTCAATTTTCTGCTTCTTTTTTCCTTCTGAATAAAAGTGAATATGTGAACGGAGGTGAGAGAGGATGTTAACTAACCTTGGCCACAAATTTGTTTATCTGATTTTGAAATAGGGAAGTTGGAATATGTGGATAAAATTTGTAGGTTTTATTTATATAAAAATATTAGAACTTCCTAGCCAAATTATTCTCACATCCCCAACTGCAGCAAGATGCCATGATTTGTTTACCTTTTCAATAGCCAGAAAAATCCAGCTTTTGTCTGGAATGCACCAAACTTTCTTTTCTCTCAGATGTGTAGACTAGTAATTCTGTATGGGTTCCTCTCTAATATCTGCACTTGTTTGACGGAGAATTTGTAGGTGCCTTTGTTAATAATGTTCATTTCTGCTGTTGAGTAGATCTGCCAAATCTTTAGCATGTAATGTTTTTTAGTTTGGTTAGTTGGTTTGTTTTTTTTTTTTTAATCTATGAGTGCATGGCTCAATGTCTTATTCTTCCCTGCAAAATACACTTTAACCTTGAGGGAAAGATGTGCTACTCTCAGAGCCTGAAGATCAAGAGTCTGAATTTCTTTAATGTTAATAGATCTGTCATGTCTTTCCATTCTACAAAGAAAGCATTTTGAAGAATCAGTGAGAATAAAAAAGAGGTCTAATGTAAGAGAACCAAATCCAAACTTCTCAGTTTTTAGATTTTGTGTCAGATCTGTTACCCTCACAATCTTCCTCCTATCAACAAGACAATTCTTCTAATTTCTGTTCTAATAACTGTTTTCTTATTAGATGTATTACTATTTACTTCTTAGGTGATGAACAGAATGTAAAACTGCAACTGCAAATCATCAGAACTGTTCTGCTTGAGCTATAGATATGATAAAATAGAAAGGACTGCTACCTCTTGTGCATAAATCGATCTCAAAAATTACATTTGTTACGCATCTGACTGTAGGCAACAGAAGGGTCTACACTGAGACTGTCAGATTCAAAGGAAGAGTGTTTCTTTTCTTGAGCGTTTTCACAAGTGTCACCTTGGTACCCTATCCAAAGCTAACTTTTAAGAGGTAGATTAATAATCCTTATTTGTAATTCTTTGCCTTAACTAGTATATTCGGACATTGCAGGTAAATTTTAATAGCTTTCAGATTTTGGACTGAGGAAAAAGAAGTTACTAACGTAGGCAAGCACTCCTAGCTATTTGGAAGAATACTGCTAGGAAAATGCAGTGCAGGTAATGCGCAGTTTCAAGGAAAGCTGATGTCTTTGACCGTACAGTGGTAATATAGGCACTGAAATCTCAGTGGTATCCAAAAGACTGATCATTTTAGAAGGCTACTGCAATTTGTTTCCAAGAACTGGTTCAGAGAAATAAAAAGTTAATATTTCATACCATATGCTGAGTCATTTAAACTCAAATGCTTTGAGACTGAAGTTTTAGGAAAGATCTTAAGTTCCAGCTCTGTGAAAGTATTTCAGTGATGTTAATTTCTTATTACAACATTACTGTTTTATTGAAAATAAATAAGTTATGCTATTACTTTTATTCTGGAGAGGAAGTTATGTTCCTTTGATACATCTCCTTCCTCTTTAGAATGCACACATTGTCGAGGACAAACAATTAACATAGTAATAATTTAAAGGTGAATAAAAAATGGAATCACAAATACCACTTAATTGTAAACAGTATTTTTTGATAATTTAAATCTCACCACTGTAGTATTTATTTCTAAATGCTCCTAATGTAAAAGCTTTTAAAAGAGTGTGCAAGATTTCTCTGATAAGAAAATTCTGTGGGATTGAGCACGCCCTCAGCAAGTTTGCCGATGACACCAAGCTGTGTGGTGCGGTCGACATGTGGAAGGGAAGGGACGCCATCCAGAGGGACCTCAACACGCTTGAGAGCTGGGCCTGTGTGAACTGCATTAAGTACAAAAAGGCCAAATGCAAGGTCCTGCATGTGAGTCGGGGCAATACCAAGCACAAATACAGGCTGGGAGGAGAATGGATTGAGAGCAGCCCTGAGGAGAAGGACTTGGGCATGATGGTTGCCGAGAAGCTCAACATGAGCTAGCAATGTGCGCTTGCGGCTCAGAAGGCCAACTGTATCCTGGGCTGCATCAGAAGCAGCGTGGCCAGCAGGTCAAGGGAGGTGATTCTGCCCCTCTGCTCCACTCTCATGAGGCCCCACATAGAGTTCTGCATCCAGCTCTGGGGCCCCAACACAAGAAGGACATGGAGCTGTTGGAGCGAGTCCAGAGGAGGACCACAAAGATGATGAGAGGTCTGGAACACCTCTCCTATGAAGACAGGCTGAGAGAGTTGGAGTTGTTCAGCCTGGAGAAGAGAAGGCTCTGGGGAGACCTTCTAGCAGCCTTCCAGTACCTGAAGGGGTCCTACAGGAAAGCTGAAGATGGACTTTTCAGAAGGACATGTAGTGATAGGACAAGAGGCAATGGTTTTAAAGTGAAAGATGGTAGATTTAGATTAGATATTAGGAAGAAATTGTGTACTGTGAGGGTAGTGAGACACTGGAACAGGTTGCCCAGAGAAGTTTTGAATGCCCCCTCCCTGGCAGTGTTCAAGGCCAGATTGGACGAGGCTTTGAGCAACCTGGTCTAGAGGAAAGGTGACCCTTCCTGTGTCAGGGGGTTTAGAACTAGATGATCTTTAAGGTCCCTTCCAACCCAAACCATTCTATGATTCTATGATTCTATAATTAATGTGTTTTCCTTTTTCTGCCAAAATACCCTAAGTCACACAAAGACAGCAGAATGTATGGTCTAAAAATAGTGTTGATACTCCAGTCTTATTTTTTGTCTCAATCCGAGTACTCAGCTTCAAGTTCTTTCTGTCCTTTAGGGCAATGCATGTACTATCCCTACAACTGTACTATTGGGTGATTATACCTTACAGTCTGCGGCGCAGTTTCCTTCAGACAAAGCTGGAGTGTTTTCTGACTGGAGATGGAGGGCAGAAGAGGATTTCTTTTGCTTTGAGGAGGTGTGCTTTTTGCTGTGAGGAGGTGCTCTTCTGCTGGCCTGGGTGGAATGCAGAGGGATTGCTGTGCACCTTCAAAGCCCAGTAACAGGCCGTGCCTGGACTTCACCACCCTCTGCCTACACTATGTTCTGTGGCACCAGGAGGTGACACTGTTTTTCTGGTGTTCTGTGCATCTCCTGTGGGCCTCATCCTGTTAGTTCAGCAATTCAGATCTCCTGTATCCCTTTCTGCTTCTTCCTGTGCATCCCTTTTCCCTTTCAGATGTCTTTATTCTTTCTCTTGCTAACTTCTCCACTCCTCTCTTAACATCAAAAGTAAGCACCAGTTTTCATAAATGTCCATGGAATCTGGTACAGAAATGTTGTCAATTATGCATCACAAAGTAGAAACAAAGCAGGAGCAGCCATGTGGAAATAATAGACTGAAAAATTCATCAAAGACATTTAATCTAAGTTGCAGAAACTCATTAGAGATCAGCAAAGTAGCATTACAATATAAAGCAGTAGCAGTCTTGCTTTCTTCATATTCAAATAAACACGTTTTCTCACTTTGTTTCTGGTTTTGGATATTTAAAATTGTTTTTACTTGACCAGACCGTTTCCAAAAATGACAAAGATCCTTTCAGTGATATCTGTGTTGTATGATCAGACAAGGAGTCAGACAGACAAGACTTATTTGCTGCTGATCTTTTCAGTACTTTCAATGAAGAAAAGGTGAGCTCTCATAAAAAAGAAGCCAAACTCTCAACTTTTTATCTGTGAAGACTAGACAGACCTTTCCAAAGGGGAGTGTAGCTGTGCACAAGTATCCTATTTTTTTTTTCTTCTGTTAAAAAAAAAAAAAGTAGTTTTACCTCTGCAAAGAATTTTAAGAATTGTGATTTTGCTAAAATTTAACATCCTTTCCCAACTTATTAGACTATAGGATCTGTAGAATTGCTAGTTCTGGCAAAGTTACTACTTCTTTCTCTGCATACTTTTTTTTTTTTAATTGGAACCCTTATGTTTTATTGATTCTGTTTTATTTTTTTCTGAGACTGAAGTACTTCACACTTTAAGTACCTATAAGAAGAATGTAGTTCTCAGGTTCCTATCCTAAAAATAGAAAGTTTGGATAAACCTAATTGATTGTAGACTTGCTGTTGTTCATTATCTTAATTAGTCTAAGTAATTAAATCATTAATTGATTGGCACTGATCCCTTGCTAACAAACAGTAAAGCTTAGTGCTTTCCTCCTTGGTCCCCTAAGACCTGCCATTTCAGTTCTTCATGCAACTCTTCCTTTGTGGTATTTGTGCTGTCAAGAGACATGAAGTCAGTGCACAGCACTGTAGCTCTCCAACATGAACAGCACTGGGAGGGGGTTAACCTAACCCATTCATTGCACTTTTAGACGAACTGCTTCTTGATGTGTGTTGCCTTAGTGAAAAATAAAAGAAAATATCAAGCTGACTGTAGCTAATTAATGCTGGACAATGAACCATGTAGCGGAGTTCATTTAGAGACCTGACTGGGTTTTTTGTCAATTAATTTTCATTGCTCATAGTTTTGTGTAGGTGTGGATTTGTATTTCAATAAAAGTGTTTTGGGTATGGAACGATTAATGTTTTGCTTTAGTGGTCCCAGGTTAGACATTCACCTGTTCATATTCAGCATTGTAATGTTGAGTCTGCATGCCTAATTCAGTGACTGAAAATTTGTTTCTAGCAATTTTGATCAGCTGGTACTGAATCAGCTCCTACTGATCAGCTAGAACTGAATCAAAATAGTGAACTTTTGAAAGCTACAACATTGACAGTGACTGATTTCTCAAGTTTATATGACAGAGTTGTCAATGTTATTCCAAGCTAGACATCTAAGATATTAGGGAAAGTTTTTTCACCGAAAGGATTATCAAGCACTGGAACAGGCTGCCCAGGGAAGTGGCTGAGTCACCACCCCTGGAAGTATTTAAAAGATGTGTAGGTGTGGTGCTTAGGGACATGGTTTAGTGGTGGACTTGGCAGTGCTAGGTTTACGGTTGGACTCAGTAATCATAGAATCACAGAATAGTTTGGGTTGGAAGGGATCTTAAAGATCATATAGTTCCAAACACCTGCCATGGGCCGGGACACCTTTCCACTATGTCACGGTTTAAAGCTGGGCTTGCTATTAAACCGGTGCCAGACACTCTCTATTAACCCTTTTCCCCCTGCCAGAATGGGAAGAAAAAGAGAAAAGAGAGAGAGACTTATAGGCTGGCAAGTTAAAACAGTTTTAATCGATTATAAAAAAGAGTATAATAATAATGGAAAGAATTAAATATATAAAAATGTATACAAAACCAAGACTGAGCTCCCCCGATGTAGGTCACATCACCACCGGCACTGCAGGGAAGGATCTGGGAAGGCCCAGACTGGTCTCAGTGACAGACAGGAACTGGATTCAGAAATGCAAGGACTGGGATTGCAGGCAGGAGAAAAACAGACAAAGTCCTCTTCGGACGCTGGCCATAGAAGAAAAGAGCGAGACCCTCGTGATCACTTAGGTTTATATTGAGAAGGACGTGTATGGGATGGAATACCTTGTTGGTCAATTTTGGGTCACCTGTCCTGTCCGATCCTCCCTGGAGGTGCGACCCTTCTGCAGCTCTTCACTCGTAATGGTGAGAAATTTAGCAGTGACTTTGGTTTCTCTAGGAATAAGTACAGCAAGAGCCTTTCTGCATAACATCCCTACCGGTACCTGAGTAGTAACTATAAATTTCAAGCATCAGTCCTAGAAGCAGACTTTGTCTGCAGAACATGCAGTTAGTTTCAGAAAGTAAACTCTTTTTTTCTGTTTTAGTCCAAACAAGGTCACACTAGACCAGGCTGCTCAAAGCCCCGTCCAACCTGGCCTTGAACACTTCCAGGGAGGGGTCATCCACAGAACTTCTCTGGGCAACCTGTTCCAGTGTTTCACCACCCTCACAGGAAAGAATTTCTTCCTAATATCTAATCTAAATCTACCATCTTTCAGTTTAAAACCATTACCCATTGTCCTATCACTACATCTCCTTGTAAGAAGTCCCTCTCCTGCTTTCCTGTAGGCACCCTTCAGGTACTGAAAGGCTGCTAGTTTTCCCCAGAGCCTTCTCTTCTCCAGGCTGAACAACTCCAACTCTCTCAGTCTGTCTTCACAGGAGAGGTGTTCCAGCCCTCTCATCATCTTCGTGGCCCTCCTCTGGACTCACTCCAACAGCTCCATGTCCTTCTTGTGTTGGGGCCCCAGAGCTGGATGCAGAACTCTACGTGGGGTCTCATGAGAGTGGAGCAGAGGGGCAGAATCACCTCCCTCGCCCTACTGTCCATTCTTCTTTTCGTGCAGCCCAAAGATACGGTTGGCTTTCTGGGCTGCATGCGCACATTGCTAGCTCATGTTGAGCTTCTCGGCAACCATCAGCCCCAAGTCCTTCTCCTCAGGGCTGCTCTCAATCCATTCTCCTCCCAGCCTGTACTTGTGCTTGGGATTGCCCGGACCCACATGCAGGACCTTGCACTTGGCCTTGTTGAACTTCATGCAGTTCACACAAGCCCAGCTCTCAAGCATGTTGAGGTCCCTCTGGATGGCATCCCTTCCCTCCAGCATGTTGACTGCACCACGCAGCTTGGTGTCATTGGCAGACTTGCTGAGGTCACACTCAATCCCACTGTCCATGTTGCTGACAAAGATGTTACACAGCGCCTGTCCCAATACCAACCCGTGAGGAATGCCACTCATCACTGGTCTCCACTTGGCCATCGAGCCGTTGACCACAACTCTTGGAGTGCAACCATCCAGCCAATTCTTTATCGTCTGAGTGGTCCATCTCTCAAGTTCATGTCTCTCCAATTTAGGGACAAGGATGTCGTGCAGGACAGTGTCAAATGCTTTGCACAAGTCCAGGTAGATGACATCAGTTGCTCTTCCCCTATCCACCAGGGCTGTAACCCCATCGTAGAAGGCCATTAAATTTGTCAGGTACGGTTTGCCCTTAGTGAAGCCATGTTGGCTGTCACCAATCACCTCCTTGATTTCCGTGTGCCTCAGTATAGATTCCAGGAGGATCTGCTCCATGACCTTGCTGGGCACTGAGGTGAGGCTGACTGGCCTGTAGTTCCCCAGGTCTTCCTTTTTCCCCTTCTTGAAAAGGGGGGTTATGTTTCCCCTTTTCCAGTCAGTGGGAACTTCACCAGACTGCCATGACTTCTCAACAATGATGGACAGTGGTTTAGCAACTTCATCTGCCAGTTCCCTCAGGAAGCACAGAAGGACCTCATCATGTCCCATGGACCTGTTCAACTTCAGTTTCCTTAGATAGTCTTGAATCTGATCTTCTCCTACAGTGGGCAGTTCTTCATTTTCCCAGTCCCTGCCTTTGCCTTCTGTGACTTGGGCGGTGTGGCTTGAGCACTTGCCAGTGAAGACTGAAGGAAGAAAGTTGTTGAATACCTCAGCCTTCTCCATACTCTGGGTAACCAGGTCTCCTGTTTCCTGCCAGAGACGGCCCACATTTTCCCTAGTCTTCCTTTTATTGCTGACATACCTATAGAAGCATTTCTTGTTGCCCTTGACATCCCTGGCCAAATTTCATTCTATCAGGGCTTTAGCCTTCCTAACCCGATCCCTGGCTGCTCTGACAATTTCCCTGTATTCCTCCCAGGCTACCTGTTCTTGCTTCCACCCTCTGTAGGCTTCAGTCTTGTGCCTGAGTTTGTCCAGGGGCTCCTTGTTCATCCATGCAGGCGTCCTGGCATTTTTGCCTGAATTCCTCTTTGTTGAGATGCATCACTCCTTAGCCTGTAGGAGGTGGACCTTGAATAATAGCTAGCTTTCTTGGGTCCTGCTTCCTGGCAGGGCTTTATCCCAAGGGACTCTCCCAAGCAGGTCCCTGAAGAGGTCAAAGTCTGCTCTCCTGAAGTGCAGGGTGGTGAGCTTGCTCTGCGCCCTCCTTGCTGCCCTAAGGATCTTGTACTCCACCATTTCATAGTCACTGCAGACAAGGCTGCCCTTGAGCTTCACATCCCCTACCAGCCCCTCCTTGTTGATGAGAACAAGGTCCAACGTGGCACTCCTCCCCGTTGGCTCCTCTATCGCTTGGAGAAGAAAGTTGTTATCAACGCATTCCAGGAACCTTCTGGATTGCTTGTAACCTGCTGTGTTGTCCCTCCAACAGATACTGGGTTGTTTCAAGTCCCCCATGAGGACCAGGGCTTGTGAACGTGAGACTACACCTGTCTGTCTATAGAGGGCCTCATCTGCTTGGTCTTCCTGGTTGGGTGGCCTGTAACAGACACCCACTATAATGTCTCCAGTCCCTGCCCTTCCTTTAATCCTGACCCATAAGCTCTCAGTCAACTCCTTCTCCATCCCCAGCCAGAGCTCCACTCACTCCAGCTGGCCATAGATGTAGAGGGTGACACCCCCTCCTTGTCTCCCCTGCCTGTCTTTCCTAAAGAGTCTGTATCCTTCCATTACAACAATCCAGTAACAGGAGCTGTCCCACCATGTCTCCATGATTCCAATAAGATCATAGGTTTTCAGGCACGCACACTTCTCTAGCTTTTCTTGTTTATTCCCAATGCTCTGTGTGTTTGCAGAGAGGCACGTAAGTTGGGCCCCCGATGAAGCGGACTTACTGTCTGAAATTCCTTTCCACTGCTCTTCTGGCGCTTCCCTGCTGAGCTGTGATCCTTCTGCAGGCTCTGGGCATGTATTGCTGGCCCTTGCATCAAACTGGCAGGACTGGGATGGACTGAGGTTCCCCTCCCCCAACAACTTTAGTTTAAAACCCTCTTGGCAAGGCTATGACGAGAAATGGTCTTGCCCTTCTCTGTTGGATGGACCCCATCTGCCACCAGTAGACCAGGTTTCTCAAAGCGAGTCCCATGGTCTAGGTAGCTGAACGCCTGGCTGTGGCACCAGTCCTGTAACCATTTTTTGGTTTGCCCAATCTGACTGTCCCTTTCAAAACCCTTCCCTTTGACTGGGAGGATATATGACTTGGGCCCCAGAGTCCTTTACTGCTGCTCCCAGGGCTGTGTAGTCCTTCTTGATACTCCTCAGGCTGCTCCTGGCTGCATCACTGGTGCCCACATGAAACAGCAGCAGCAGGTAATAATCCGTGGGCTGTATGAGGCTTGGTAGTCTGTCAGTGACATCCCTGATGTGAGCCCCCGGTAAGCACACGCCTCTCTAGAGAGTGCATCAGGTCGGCAGATGGGCGCCGCTGTGCCTCTCAGTAGAGTCGCCTACCACTATCACCGTCGCTTTTTCTTGGTAGCGCTGGTCGTTATACGGGGGGCATGTTGGGCTACCTTACTGAGCTCCAACGTCTCTCCTGATACGGTGGGTCTTTCCTCTTAAGATTGCAGAGCAGGTAAGCTGTTTTGAAAGGGCACCTCAGGCTTCAGGGGAAGTCTCTTCCTGCTGCTGGTTCTTGCCTTTGCAACCTTCCATTCTTCTGCACTATTATTCCCCCTTTCTTCTGTTCTGATCTTAAAGGTCTGTTCCAACCTAAATGATTCTATGATTCTATCCTGAAAACTTCTAGTAAGTAAAGCAATTCATAAGTTGGGAAACTTCTTGCTTCAATTCTGACAACTGATCCATTAATCTATGTGTGAATATTCAAAATAACTTATTTTTGTATTGCCTTAGGGATTCGCTTGGATGTACTTAAGATTGACATTCATCATGGGTTCATTAGGGAAGTAAAATGAAAATGCAGAAATTCTTACGTTTGTTTCCTTAAATAAGATATTTTATCAAAACTGTGCACAAGGTGCTGTTCTGAGGGACCTGGTTAAGAAATGGGCTGACAGGAGCCTCATGAAGTTTGAGAAAGGGAAGTGGCAAGCCCCACATCTGGTTAGGAACAACCCCTTGCATGCTGCTGGGCGCTGACCAGCTGAAAAACAGCCTGGCAGAAAAGGCGCTGGGGTCCTGTGGACAAAAAGTTGACCTTAAACCAGCGATGTGTCCTTGCGTCAAAGAAGGCCAACAGCTTCCTGGGCTGGGGTGATCCTTCCCCTCTACTCAGCACTGGTGAGATGCACCTGGAGTGCTGGATCCAGTGCTGGGCTTCTCAGTAGTAGAGAGACATGGACATGCTGGAGTGAGTTCAGTGAAGGGCCACAAAGGCAGTGACCAGACTGAAACATTGTTCATACAAAGAGAAGTTGAGAGCTGGGATTGCTTAGCGTGAAAAGAGAAGGCTTAGTGAGATCTTATTCATGTATATATAAATACCTGATAGTAGGGAGTGAAGACGTGGGAGCCAGACTCTTCTCAGTGGTGCCCAGTTGACGGCACAAGAGGCAGTGGGCACAAACTGAAACACATGAAATTCTGTGGAAACAAGATTTTTTTTTTATTATTGTTATTGCTATTATTCCAAGAGTGACTGAGCACTGGAGAAGGTTGTCAAGAGTCTTTGCAGACTCTTCATTCTAGGAGATATTTAAAACTGAAGAAAGCATGACTCTGGGCATGAAGAAAGCACGACTTCGGTAGCTGACCCAGGTCTGAGCCAGGGCTGGACTAGACACTCTCCAGATGTGACTGCCAGCTTTAGTGAATCTGTGGTTCTGTGAAAATTAATAGTTAAATTTCAGTGAGCCCTTAGTACTTTTAATGTTGTTTTTCTGCTGTTAACATGAAACTGTGAAAGTAAAATATTATTAAGCCTGCGAGTTTTGTGGAAATAGGTATAAGAATGGAAGATCTTATACTATTAAAACAAAATGCTATTTCCTTAACACAGTGAGGAATGAGAGAATTGGCAGTTTAATAATAGATTAGATTTTTTTTTGCATAAAAAAATAACATCACAATATTCACAATGGAGAGCAAACCCAGAACTTGAAAGTTTTAACACAACTATATGCAATCATGGCAGAAGAACAAGTAGGAGAGAGAGGTGACATACAAAACTACAGAGTCTACCTTTTCAAATTCTACACATCCCAGTTATATGCCACTTACAATAAGGGAAAGAACTGTGTGACTTGAGGTCTCTGTCTTGCATGTATCACTGTCACTTCAAGTGCTGTTCCACATCTGAAAATCTGTGACCAAGAAGCCTACTATTTATTTTGGCTGAAGGAATGATATCTTTTTCATAAATATACCTTCAGTTATCTATATAATAAAAGTCTTTTAAGTGTGTGGGTGAAATCCTGCAGAAATTAAATCAGTTGGAAAAATCCTATCCAAATTACAGAGTCCAGGACTTCTACCTTCCTCTATATTTACACTGTGTGGAACACCCCATCAGAGTTCCAAATGCAGTAAGTAAATCATTGACACACAGTAATTTGGTACATTTAAAATAAAAGCTAACTAGATATCAGTTAAAAAAAAAAAGTCTCTTGTGTATGCTCAGTGCATTTCAGTACTAAGTTTTGACCAGGCCATTAGAACTGCATTTAATCAAAATCCCTACCATTTGAACAGTGCCTTTACTGTTTTACTTTCTCAACTATCTGTGTTGAAAACCTTTAGATTAAAAAGCTGGTATCGTTTGCTACTTTAATAAAGTAAAATATAGCATAAGTTCAATGAATAGAAATTTTGTAATGCACAGAATACCTTTTTTTTCCCTAGTTGCTTGAACTTGTCCTACCAGTGTAATAAAAATGTGTTTTGTTCCAAATGAGTATGTAATTTCCTACTAAATAACAGGCAAAATAAATTTTTCATTTCAAACCAGGTTCATTTTCAATTCGGAACTGCTTTACAGTAATACTCTGCATTATTTTTTTACTTCCCTGATTTTCTAATTAAGTTTTGGACAAGAGAAAGAGTAATAATATTTAAAGATGGGTGACAAAGCCTAATTATTATAGTTGTACACCATTCTGTGGTAAAGATTGCTTAAAATGAGTTGAAGCAAAACTGTAAGATTTTATTATTTATGTTTGTATGTTTCATGTTGGCATTAGGTTTCTATAATTATTAATCATACAATACTTAGTTTTTTTATCTGTTCACTGTTAGCATTTTCAAAAATGAATGAGAAGCGTGATGGTGACCAAAGCTTTATAATACAAGACATTATCTCTCTCACTGGTTAGAAATAATAAAAGCACATCACAATACATCTTGGCCATTAATGACTGAACCCTAGTGTGCAGTGGAGCCATGTAATTGAATAATTACGTTTGTGAAGAGAGTGAGTGATTATAAGAAATGGAATTTTAAGTACAGCAAAATGATAAGGGAACTACTTGATGATGGTGAAAACGGTTGTAAAATGGAAAAAACACTGCTTTTGATCCCCCTGGGCTGGCTATTTTACTGTGCCATAAGGAATTTGAGGGCTGATCACAAACAAATGTGAATACTAATTGTGCTTTCTTTTTGATGATGGCACAATTCCACAGGTGAAAATAATACTGTGACATAAAAATGAAATTGTTCTCTTACATGTAGTTATTCATCATGCATTTTTCTGTTCATTTGATGTAGAAAGTGATGGATATTCAGAGTGCAAAAGAAAGCGTTTTTATGAAAATGTTTTTATGAAATTTTCTTAATTACAAAAGAAGAATGATCTGCACTAGAATTCTGGATTTGAGTGAAGATTACTTCTAGTAAATAAATGAAATTCAAGATAAAAGTGAAGTCTGTGAAAAAGGTTCAGATATACATGGTGATAACCAAATTGTCAAATTAAGTTAGAAATGAAAATTTTACAGATACAAATAAAATTAATATGGACAAATCAGGATATTTGATATCCACTGCAACTTTTTTTTTAAACTTACGTATTTATACTCTGAGGTGTGTTTGCAAGGGTTGTGCATGCCAGTCACAGTTGACTATTAAGAAAGGAGCTCAAATAGAGATTATATACAATATTTAATACCCATTTATATACTAAAGGACTGCTAAAATATTAGGTTAATATCTATGCAATAGTGTCTTGATTTAAGACCTTTTTTTTACCCTTAAGAAAGGCAAGGCTTGTGACGACTGGAAAAGATCTTTTACTATTCTAGCGGATATGTATTTAATAGAGGTTTTATTCTATGAAAGCACATAGATTATAAAAATCTTCTTGTACATTTTGCATTTATAGCGATCTAACTAGTCATGCTGCATCAGTTATGCTCCTGCTATGTAATACTGAAACTGTCTTAATACAGCCAGATTTGTGTGTGTGTTAGTAACAATAGAAACATGAATGAAATAGAAATTTCACACAGGTTTGTTTTCCAGCTTACCTCATAGAATGAGTTAATACTGACATGATGGTAGTCTAGAATAACTTCCTTGAAAGACCATTTGAGTTATTTAATATTCAAAGTATGTGAATTCTGTCTTTTTTGAAAAGCATTTTTCATATTCTAACATAAAGACATTATCTTATCTCAGTAGTAGGTAGAAATAACTAAATGAAATATATTTTCTGTTGCAATACATATGCTTGTTATTCATGTGTAGCATCCTGACATACACTTTTTTCTATATAAAAAATAGGATTAAATGAATTATAAATGAGGCATTGTGATTGAAATCTAGTCTGAATGTTGAAGATATTTCAAGGAAATATCCATCAAGTAAATATAGTGGGGAAACTTGAGAAATATAGTAATATTGTAGCAGCCTGCCTTTCAGTGACATCAAAATATACACCCTTCATATTGTTTTCAGGTTTATTCAGAACTTTCATACAGCTTCTGCCATCTCTCTGCCTTTCTCCCGTGTTTTCCCTTTGTTAGGATTAGGTCAAAATGTCTTACAAATAGTCTCTTCTCTCCATAAATAGGTTTAGTAACCTCCTAGTGCAGCTGTTCAGCATCTGTCTACCAGGCACAGAGCTGTACTGGTAGGTTTCATAAAGAAAATGAGGGATCCTTTTACAGTTTATCTTAATTCCATTTTAATTGTTAGATGTGCATTGACTGACCAATTAATTGGACATAAAATATTAATGTTCCAACTTAATAAATAGATTAGTTCATAGATATTCTGAAAAGGCCCAAATAATGCAAGAACATGGCAGAATAAATATTTTCAAATAATATTTTAGTAAGTGCAACTTTAGTAAGTGTGAAATACCACAAATTATTTCTATGCTATTTATCAGTAACCTATTTCATTTTTTAGGGATAGAGTAATAATAATTTCAAATAGTTATGCAACTGATAGTATAAAATAGTACAATTGCATAATAAACCAACTTATAATAATTGCAATTGTACAAGATTCTTGGTAGGCACTATCTTTTATAGAATAGTTACATTTTTATTTAGTGAAATCAATTAATCTATTATCAGGTCACGCAAACACTTCTAATCGTGGCATTAGTATGACTTCTCTTGATAGCAATTCACTTTTCACATCGTGGAGCATAATTTTTGGTGCATTCAGTCATTATTTCTCTTTTCCCTCTATGTCTGCTGCCCCCCTACTTTTAACACTGTCGTGTTGACTGAATGCTCACATAAGTGATTTTTCTCCTTTTGCCATGTTGAGGAGTAGGTATGTCAGTGCTACAAGGGATCACAGAATGAAAAGGAGGTCAACCAGTAGTCATACCAAATGATACAAGCATCATTTTCTTTCTGTTCTCCATCATCTGTTTTACTTCATTGCATTTGAGATATGACAGCTGTGACTGCCTCCACTTACTCAATTTATTTCTCTTCCTGTTTCTGGCCTATAACATCCTTTTGGACCAGTGCCATCTGGAGAAACAGCCTGTGGTGGCTGGAGCTTGAATCTCTTCCTTACATGGATAGTGGCATGCATTGCTTAGTTTTCTGTTTTTGGCGAAGAACCCAGGCTGCCATGTATTAAAAAAATTTTGCAGCCTTTGGATCAAACTGCTGTTTCTGATCCTTTATTTTCAGCTGGGTTGCAAATCTGCTAGAATCCTCTTGGTCAAAATACCCCTGAGAGATGGAGTAAGGTCCAGAACAATCTATGTTGAAAAAAGTGCTTAGCAGAGACATAAAGCTTCTATAGATCGCCTGGCAAACACTACTTTCTCTTATATAGGGTGCCAATATCAACAGCAAATGAACATAAGCGAGCAAAAGTTTGCTATCTAGAGATACCTATATAACAGCACTTTGAACGGAACTATAACTACAGGTTTAAACTCTCTATATATTAAAAAAAAAAGTTACACAAAGAGAAATCAGGATTTATTAATTGAGTTTTATTTCTTAAATTGATGTAAGATTTCTAGGTAAAGGAAGATAGATAGTTTACTTGACTGAAATATGTATTAATTTAATTCTTCTCAAACTGTATTTTTAAGTTTTTTCATTATTTTTACCTTTCTCTTATACTTTTTTTTTTTTTTTAAACTATTTGCCCCATAAGTTCTTTGTTTTTGTGAAATAATATCAGCCTTATGTTTAGGGGGTTTTGTGTGGTATTTTGTAATATGGAATTTCCATAAGTTTTTTACATTTACTGTTACAACTCTGCTTTGGGAAGTTTGTTTTGTTTTGAGATATCAGTAGGGTTTGTCTTAAGAAGATGAGAAAAAAACATGCTGATGTCAACCTTTTTTTTGTGACATTCCAATATAAAGTCTGAGGAGAAGGAACACGCCTCCACAAAATCCAATGTGAATCAAAGTGAAGACGTTTATTAAGCATAAGCTGTCCCTTTTATACATTTTGTACTTTCCCTGGCTGTAAGCATGTGCATTGCTATTCGTTAATATTACTAAACATACTCTTCTTTGATGTGTTGATTGGTCACTGCTCTGCCACTGGTCCTTTTTTCATTGGCTCCATCAGTTCTTGTTTCTTCTCCTCTGTGTTCAGCTCCCACCAGCTACTCCCTCAATTCTTGTTTGCTCAGCTGCTGTTTTTCCTCATCCCTCGAAGGTCGGCTTGTTGACACTAGCTACATGAATCTTCTCACGCAGCTAGGCCTTCACTCCATACTCTCATACTTCTGGCTCATTACATGCCCATTCTGCTCCAAAAACCCCTCTACAAAAGTCGTCTTGTATCTTTTCATAGTGTTTTCCAGGAAGCAATAGTCAGAAGCAGCGTTGGGCCATGCTTATCACTATGTGGTCTACGTATACAAGCCAGGTAGCTGCAAATGGTTGATTGTATTTTGAATCAACTAATTTGTTCTTAGATGAATATTCAAGTCTGCATCCAAGCCAGCCTTCTGTTCCACACAAATCGTGTCCTGGTGAGTTAGTTCCCAGCTCTGTAGCACATCATCTAAACGGAATGATATCACACATACTTGCTAACAGTGGTTGTTGTTTTTTACTTTACTTTGCTAACCAAATGGTTTTAGGGCCAAAGCTGCAATTAATGAAGAGATGCCATTAGGAACAGTTAGTGTACATCCAAAGGAAGAATTAGGTCTTTCATTTTAAAAGTGTGTAAAGGAAGTATTAACATATGTCTTTGCAAGGATTTTCTTTATTTTAAGTAATCTTTCACTCCTCATTCACAGACTCTTACTTAAGTTTTTTGGTTTAGACTTTTTTTCTCTTTTTTTTTTTTTTTTAATACTTACTTTTGACCTTCTTAATCTCTTTCTGCTATGTTTTATTTTCTTTTAATACATGTTTTCTGTTGATTGAAGCATTAAAAGGGGGGACTTTCTAACGCATATGATAGGTGGGTCCCCAATGCCCAGTGATTTTTACCTGGGACTGGGAGTTTAAAAATCCTGTGTAGATTGATGAAGTAACTTAAAATCACTGACAAAGTCAGTGGCTGAACATGAATTCGAATGAGGATCTGTTCTGTTTGGTTTTGATGATCTACTTTGTCAGGGGACATCTTTCCATCTCATGTAGTTCTTGAAAAGGTAGATTTTTTGTAAATGGAATCTCAAAAGGAAGATTGTAGGATATTAATGTGGCAGTGGTAAGCGTTATGCTATAGAATGGTAAAATTTGCCTATTAAACATGAGAATAAATCTCTTATGTAGTGCTAAACCATTGAGCTTCATCTTGAATCCGTTTTTGAATGTGACTCTTTTGATAACTCATACTATTTCTAATTTATAGCCTACACTGATTTTTGTTCAGTTCATACCAGAATTGTTATTTTAATCTTGTGGGCACAGCCGGTAAAACATTAAAAAAGGGGGAAATGAGGGAAAAAGAAAAAGAAGGCACTCGAGTTTTCTCTATCATATTACATCTGCACAAAAAACTTAATAAGCACTGTTGAAGCATTAATGAAAAGGAGAGGCAGCCCAGAAGCTCATCTGCCTTTGAAAAAGTTTTAATTTAGGTGTTGGTAGCTTTGTGTTATAGTTCCTGGTTTTCCTGATGTTGCATCTTTCCACTGGCCCCTTCCCTGTGAACCATTTTCACGTCTTTTGTTCTTGTGCTGATTCAGATGTGCTAAATCCCAAGTGAACCATTTGTATGGTTCTAGTTGACAGATGCCCAGAAGGGTCCTAAGGGATGAACAGCTCCTTGAAGCAGTAAACAGATTATTGTTTTGAAAATGGTAAATTGGTAAGTTGGTTTCCTTTGAGACTTAGCCTTAGTTTATAACCACTTGGGCTGTGCCTTATGCTTGTAACTCTGCTTATCATTTGAATAAATCTTCTTCTTCCCTTGTGTTTACCCACTGGCCGCTTTGTTCTCCTTTCCAAAGTACTTACCAATAGCAATTAGCCTTTATTTTTATAGTCTGGGTTATTGAGCCTTTCCTGAAACATGGAATCTCTTTTTCTTACCCTGGTACACCCTATCTCTACCTTTTCCAAATGGAATGCCCTTTTCTTGGAATCATAGAATCACAGAATTGTTAAGGTTGGAAAAGACCTAAAAGATCATCAAGTCCAACCATCAACTGAATGCCACCATGCCTGCTAAACCATGTCCTGAAGAGCCACATTTAGAAGTTTTTTGAACACCTCCAGGGATGGTGACTCCACCACCTCCCTGGGCAGCCTGTTCCAATGCCTAATGACTCTTTCAGTGAAGAAATTCTTCCTAAGATCCAGCCTGAACCTCCCCTGGTGTAACTTGAGGCCATTTCCTCTTGTCCTATCGCTGGTTATCCAGGAGAAGAGACCGACCCCCGCCTCACCACAACCTCCTATCAGGTAGTTGCAGAGTGCGATAAGGTCTCCCCTCAGCCTTCTCTTCTGCAATCTAAACAACCACAGTTCCCTCAGCCGCTCCTCATAGGACTTGTGTTCCAGACCCTTCACCAGCTTTGTTGCCCTTGTTTGGACATGCTCCAGCAGCTCAATGCCCTTCTTGTAGTGAGGGATCCAGAACTGAACACAGTATTTGAGGTGCAGCCTCACCAGTGCTGAGTACAGGGGAAGAATCACTTCCCTCGTCCTGCTGGCCACACTATTTCTGATACAGCCAGGATGCTGTTGGCTTCTTCGCTGCCTGGGCACACTGCTGGCTCATAGTCACCCAGCTGTCCACCAGCATCCCCAGGTCTTTTTCTGCCAGGCAGCTTTCCAGCCACTCTGCTCCAAGCTTGTAGCATTGCATGGGGTTGTTGTGACCGAAGTGCAGGACCCGTCACTTGGCCTTGTTGAACTTCATATAGTTAGCTTTGGTCCATTGATCCAGCCTGTCCAGATCTCTCTGCAGAGCCTTCCTACCCTCAGACAGATCGACACTCCAACAAGTCTTGCACAAGGATGACTGAAATCTGTGTAAGCTTAAAGATGTCATACTGTCAAAGAGTAGATTTTTTATGACATAGGATTAGTTCTTCAACTCTACAAGGAAAGTATATTTTTATTCTTTCCAAAAACTTCTTTGCCTTTGAAACAGCTGCATTTCATTAGCTCATCATAATAATTCTGTGATTAATTAATATATATATGTATTTTTCTGCTGGATATAATAACCACCCTTTGCAGCAGTCTTTGAGCACACTTTACCTCGTACTTTTTACACCTGAGACTTCTCTTATTTCCATTATTCTGGTACTCTAGTCCAATTCCTTTAATGTGATATTCAGGTGCTCCTCTATGATGGCAACACCTTCCACCATGATGGAAGGCAATCCCTTTTAGCTGTGTATCATCATTAGCACATTTCATTAGCTAATTCTGTTTTTTTCAGCAAAGTGAATAATTACAATTCTTAAAATACCAAAGCTGATCCTGCAGGAGTAATGTTATAAATTCTATGCACATTTGTAGTGTTTTTTTTCAGCTCGGCTCAGGGTGGTTTTGTCAGTGTTTTATGTTCTTACAATAGTACCAGTTTATTTTGATTTTAACCATTAATTTCCCATTTCATGTGTACTTTACTGAAGAATACATAGAATCATAGAATAGTTTAAATTGAAAGGGACCTTTAAAGGTCATCTAGTCGAATCCCCCAGCAGTAAGCAGGGACATCTTCAACTAGATCAGATTGCTCAGAACCCTGTCCAACCTGACCTTGAGTGTTTCCAGGGATGGGGCATCTACCATCACTACTGAAAGACTGTAATAAGGTCTCCCCAGAGCCTTCTCTTCTCCAGGCTGAACAACCCCAGCTCTCTCAGCCTGTCTTCATAGGAGAGGTGTCCTACCCCTCTGATCATTTTTGTGGCCCTCCTCTGGACCTGCTCCAATAGGTCCATGTCTTTCTTGTATTGAGGACTCCAGAGCTGGATGCAGTACTCCAGGTGGAGTCTTACGAGAATGGAGTAGAGTGGCAGAATCCCCTCCCTTGACCTGCTGGTCATGCTTCTTTTGATGCAGCCCAGGATAATCGTTGGCCTTCTGGGCTGCAAGCAGACATTCCCAGTTCATGTCCAGCTTTTCATCCACCAGTACCCACAAATCCTTCTCCGCAGGGCTGCTCCAAATCCCTTCGTCCCTCAGCCTGTATGGATTCATTCTTGAGCTTGTCCAGGTCTCTCTGGATGGCATCCTGTCCCCCAGGCATGTCAGCTGCACCACTCGGCTTGGTGTCATCTGCAAACTTGCTGAGGGAGCACTCAATCCCACTGTCTATGTCATTGATGAAGACATTAAACAGTACTGGTCCCAGTATGGACCCCTGAGGGGCACCACTTGTCACCGGTCTCCATCTGGACATTGAACCATTGACCACTACCCTCTGGGTGTCACAGACCAGTGGTATCTCAATACAAATAGATTAGTTGTATCTTTTTCCCTGTGTCTAAAAAATCAAGTATTTTATCAAAGAAAGGTAATAGATTCATTTAGCATAGTCCAATTCTGATCAATCTCCATTGTAATTTATCCTGTTTGCATCTTACTTTGTGTCTTTCTCTATTATTTATTTCTAAGTTCAGCAATAGTTAGGCTGTGTTTATGTGTATACATACAGCATATAAACAGCATGATAATGTCATGAAGTATTCTTTCTTATTTGAACTGACAATTATATTCTGTAGTCTTTTATTGCTATTCAAGTTCTCCTGGCAATGTTGTGAGAATGGGTTTTATTATACTATAGGTAATCAGGCATTCTTGATATCATTGTGAAAGGATATAGTGTAGGAATACCTTTACTTTTTGTTGTCTACTTACCTTTGTTAAATACCATATGTTACAAAAGAAGGCTCTGGGCCAGTAGGGAATTCATGGCATGGCTTTAAAGAATGTGTTTTAACTTCTTAACATGTAATTTCCAGCTGAATATAATCTGTTGCCTAAATTCATATCTGAGGGGTCCTACTGAATTCAGTGGGATTAAAATGTGCTTCATGTTAAATGTCTTTTTAAATGCATTACAGAATTATGCCTGTCTGATACAACAGCTGGAATCCTCTGAATGATCTCTAGAATTTATTAATGCTTGTCTAATGCATGTAAAGATTAGTCTAGCCTCTTCATTCTTTGTACTAGCATGCACTCTGAAGAGAATTTAATGTCTCAGTTCAGTCATGACTAGGAAAAAAGGGACACCATTATCCAGATGTAGATAATAACGCTGTATATATAAATTGAATATTTATATATGAAAAAGAAAAGATTGAATTAACTCTTTGGGTTTTATCTGGATTTTAGTTTTGCAGAAATGAAACCAGCTTTAAGTCTCAAGAGATTGTATGGTTATGCATGAGTGTGGTTGGTTAACCTTGTCTGGCTGCCAGGTGCCCACCCAGCCACTCTGTCACTCCCCCTTCTCAGCAGGATGGGGGAGAAAATAGAATGAAAAAGCTTGTGGATTGGGATAAGGGCAGGGAGATCACTCACCAGTTACCATCACAAGCAGAACAAATTTGACTTGAGGAAGAGTAATTTAATTTGTTGCCAATTAAAAATAGGTTAGGATAGTGAGAAACAAAGACAAAACTAAAAACACCCTCCCCCCGCCTCTTCTTCCCAGGCTCAACTTCACTCTTGACTCTTCTATCTCCTCCCCTCTGAGTGGTGTGGGGGAGGGATGGGGAATGGCGGTTGCGGTCAGTTCACTACACTTCATCTCTGCCGCTCCTTCCTCCTTACGCTTTTCCCCTTTTTCCAGCATGGGTCCCCCATGGGATACAGTCCTTCATGAACTTCTCCAGCATGGGCCGTTTCCATGGGGTACAGTCCTTCAGGAACAGACTGCTCCAGCCTGGGTTCCCCACAGGCCACAGTTCCTGCCAGAAAACGTGCTCCTGTGGTGGGCTGCTCTCCCCAAGCTGCAGTTCCTGCCAGAAAACGTGCTCCTGTGGTGGGCTGCTCTCCCCAAGCTGCAGTTCCTGCCAGAAGCCTGCTTCTGCATGGTCTCTCCAGGGGCCGCAGCTTCTTTCAGGGCACATCCACCTGCTGCATCATGGGGACCTCCATGGGCTGCAGTGTGGGTATCTGCTCCATTTTGGTCCTCCATGGGCTGCCTGGGGACAACCTGCTTCACCATGGTCTTCTCTGAAGGCTACAGCGGAACCTCTGCTCCAGTGGCTGGAGCACCTCACCCGCCTCCTTCTTCACTAATCTGAGTGTCTGCAGGCCTGTTTCTCTCACATTTTCTCATTCCTCTCTGACAGCTGCTATGCAGTGTTTTTTACCTTTTCTTGAATACATTATTACAGAGACACCATCAGCATCAATTATAGGCTCAGTAGTGTCCTGCAGTGAATCTGTTGGAGGTGGCTGGACCTGGCTCTGTCTGACATGAGGGCAGCCCCTGGTTTTCTCTCACAGAAGCCACCCTTGCAGCCCCTCTGTTACGAAAATCTGTCCATGTAAGCCCAATACAATGTCATCTTCCACTTTAATTTTCATAATATCATTGAAATCTTTGTAATAAACCAAGTGTAAAGATTCTAAGTAGAAAAAAAAAACATTTAGTCAGTTCTTGGAAAAAAAGTATCAGAGAGATTTTTCATGTCCTGACTTAAGCATGCACTTTCTAAATGTTGCTCTCTTGCACACACTTGTTTTGAAGCATTGAACATTTTTCTAACATTTTAGAAGCAGTGGCTGTTATCTGTCAATATAAAATCTTAACCTTAAGTGCAGTTTTGGTGTTGCAGTATCATGTCTGTTACTAAAGCTGCCATGCTGCATATCCGTGTACTCTGGAGAGTGAAAGGAAAGTGTTTCAGAAGAGTAACATGGCAAAGTGTTGGCTGGCTATTTGGGTTGTATAAAAGATGGCTGTTACCAGAGCAGTCACCATTAAAGTAATAATTGTATTATGTGAAAAGTTCTAGTTTTCCTATGTGCTGCATCTCAAAAAACTTTTTCATAAGTGTTCTTCACAATTTTTAAGACAACATTCTGAGAAGAACTTTATGTTTGTCACTTCTGTAGTTTTCATAGCATAGTCATCCTGAGAAGCCTAAAAATGTCGCTACTCAAATTAGCACTTGAAACTTATGTCAAAACATATGGAGACCAGCTGATCATAGGTTTTGGGTCTAAAACATTTGTTGGGTGACCAGAAGCCATACTGAGGGCTTGAAATGGCAATGAAAATTTGGAAATTTCAAAGGAGGTGAAAAACTTGAGCTGACATTATGAGAGTTAACTGATGATATCACTATAAAATGTGAGTTTACAGACACTTTGTAGATGCTTTGTCTAGTCATTGAAAATCTCTTGGGTTATGGTGAAGTGATAAGCATATCTTATCCTTTTAATTTCCTTTCATTTTTTCATTTTCAAAGAATCATGGAATCATAGCGTCATAGAATGGTTTGGGTTGGAAGGGAACTTTAAAGATCATCTAGTCCACCCCCCCGCCATAGGCAGGGATATCTTTCATTGGATCAGGCTGCTCAAATCCCTGTCCAGCCTGACCTTGAACAGTTTCAATGATGGGGCATCCACAGCTTCTCTAGGCAACCTGTTCCAGTGTCTCACCACACTCATGGTAAAGAATTTCTTCCTTAAGTCCAATACAAATATACCCTCTTTCAGTTTAAAACCATTACCTCTTGTCCTGTCACTACAGGCGTTGGTAAAAAATCTCTCCCCATCTTATAAGCCCCCTTTAAGTACTGGAAGGTGGCTATAAGGCCTTCCCGAAGCCTTCTCTTCGCCAGGCTGAACAGCCCCAACTGTCTCAGCCTGTCTTCATAGGAGAGGTGCTCCAGCCCTCTAAGCATTTTCATGGCTGTCCTCTGGACCCACTCAAACAGGTCCATGTCTTTCTTGTACTGTGAATCCCAGGGCTGGAAGCAATCCTCCAGATGGGGTCTCACAAGAGTGGAGTAGAGGGGGAGAATCCCCTCCCTTGACCTGCTGGCCATGCTTCTTTTGATGCAGCCCAGGATACGGTTGGCTTTCTGGACTGCAAGTACGCATTGCCAGTTCATGTCCACCAGTATGTCCAAGTCCTTCTCCGCAGTGGTGCTCTCAAACCATTCACCCCCAGTCTATATTGATACTGTTGATTGCCCCAACCCATGTGCAGGACCTTGTACTTGGCCTTGTTGAACTTCATGGGATTCACATGGGCACACTTCTCAAGCCTGTCAAGGTCCCTCTGGATGGCATCCCATGCCTCAAACATATCAACTACGTCACTCAGCTTGGTGTCATCTGCATACTTACTGAGGGTGCACTCAGTCCCACTACCTATGTCATTAATAGAGTTATTGAATAGTACTCGGTTCCAGTATGGACCCTTGAGGGACACCAGTCATTACTGGCTTCCACTTGGTGTCGTTTACTATAACTCTTTGGATGCGGCCATCCAGCCAGTTCCTTATCCATCTAATAATTCATCTGTCAAACCCATACCTCTCCAATTTCATGGCAAGAATGTTGTGTGAGACCATGCTGGCTGTCTCAAATCACCTCCGCCTTCCATATGTTTCAACAGGTCTTCCAGGAGGATCTGTTCCATGATCTTACTGGGCATGAAGATGAGGCAGACCGATCAGTAGTGCCCAGGATCCTCCTTTTTACCGTTTTTAAAAATGGGCGTGATGTTTCCCTTTTTTGCAGTCACTATGGACTTCGCATGACTGCCACAACTTTTCAAATATTATGTGGAGTGGCTTGGCAACTACATCAGCCAGTTCCCTCAGGACCCCATGATGGATCTCGCTGGATCCCAATACTCAGTACTTCTAATGTGAACTTTTTTCTCATATGATTTTGTTTATTCTAGCTTCTAACATTCAGGCCTGTTGCAATACCTGGGAATAATGAAATTCACTTTTAAAACTAGCCTTCATTTTCCTTGTGAAACAATACAGATTACTAGTTTTTTCAAATGAAAGATTTAAAAATTTCCCTAAGAAATTCTTTATTTTTTCAAAAACCTCACAATGAAAGTACATGTTCAATCACAGCTTCTTTGTCTGTTCTTCATTCCACTTGATTTCTTTGATTTCAGGCAACAATATTATTTTTTCACCCATCTTACGTATACTGTGATCTCTTTTTTTTCTTTGTGATTTACAGTTTCTTTCAGTCTAAACTGACATTGAAATGTGCAGGTATATGCTTTGCTATCTGTGCATGTATTTTGTATTTTCAGTCTCCACTGAAGTGCATCTTCCCGTTTGTAAAGCATAATAACTATTTAATGTTTTACAATCAGAAAAATCAGTTGAGGCCAAAAAAGGTAAGGGAAGTCCAGAAGGAATTTTTGCAGCACAGTGGATCTATCATTCTTACATTTTTAAGAAAAAGAGGCCTTCAACAACTTTTTGTTTCAGGTGAAAGCTGGAGCCACCTGTAGTGCAAAGAAAGTCAAGTATTGCAGCTCTGTCTTTTTCCCTCTCTTTTGTGTTGTTGTTGTTGTGTAGGTTTGGGTGTTTTTTAAGCTTCTGTTACTTCCTGGTTACTGCATGAGCCTAATCTTAATAGTAATAGATGTTCCGGGATCAGTATTTCATACAGTCTAAAATTTCTTGTCACATTTAGTAGCCATTTCCTTCATATGAAAAATGATCAGGAAATAATTTACAACGGTTGAGAGAATATTATGTATTATCTATACTTGCTTGAATTTCGGTCTTCAAATTCAACTATAAGTGTTTACTCTTTATGTACTGTAGGAAACATGACAATCTCTTCAAACAGTAGTCTTAATTTTATATTAAAACGATGTCTCTTTGTGACTTCCTCTTCTGATTTATTCTTTACACGGAGGTGACCTTCAAAAAATGTTTAATCTTAAGGGTTTTTTCTGTGCATTCTCCAAAGTTTTTGTAATAAATACAGACGGTTTAGTTATTTTGAAGGAAAGGATTCCTCTGTAGCACTTTGCAAGATACCAACCTGAGCACTTAAAAGTTATATCTACACCTGAAATTTACAAGGCAAAAACATTTCCAGAGCTGTGAAGTTAAAAGAAATACATACAAACACATGGAATGAGTAGAAGGTGGAAGATTCTTGTAACGAGATGGAAACGGAGAGTGTATACATTAAAAATCCTTTTAATAAGCCTGATAACCAGCATCCTGCTACACATTCCTTGACAAAGACATACAGAAAGGCTTTGAAGCTAAATGAATACAACGAAGCTCTCCACAAAATCATCTGGTTGAAAACTTCATACTTTGTGCAAACGGGCCTTACAAACACAAAGTATTCCTGAATATCTTCAGGTTGGTACCTTGCAAAGTGCTACAGAGGTTGTTTTGAGGTAGTGAAAGTAAAGGTAACTAAGTAATCAAAGTCTTGAGGAGTAACTACTCCTAAAGCTTTACTTAGAGTATACAGAATTCTTTTTCCTGATTCAGCAACGTGTGCTTGTGGTGTTAAAAAGTTGTTATTTATGACAGTCTTAACATATGCACATTAATTGTCCACAGAGTACAGAAAAATTCTCTGCATGTAAACCCTCATTGTGAATGGTTTGAACGAAGTTATCATTCATAAGGGCTCTTTAGCATAACTGTAGTTCCTAACCCTTAGATTAAAACACAGTGTAAATATCAAGTATGGTTTGAAATGTGGACTTATGATTAAAAAGTTATATGTCTGTCCCGTAGGACGGATTTTTGTTTTAGGTTTTTTTTCCCTCTGTTGGTAGCTCTTTTCTCCTTGCTGTGGATATGATCATTTTTTACCTAATCCTTTGGCAAAATTCTATTGAGGTATATTTTCTGTTCACATTTCGTATTGCTTTAGAGGAATGAAAAGTTGTAGCTAGCTCCAAATAATTTTGTTTCTGTTCCTGTGATTTTGAATAAGGATTTAGAAGTGACAGGGGTGTCTTTCTGCCTCTTGGTGGTAAACAAGTGTCTCTGTTTTGCCCACAGCTGGGGCTAAACAATAACCAGCTGATCTATCACCCAGTGACTCCTCCCCAACTGAGAAAGGGAATTGGGAAAAGGAAAGGAGACCCATGGGTTGAAATGGAAACAGATTTAATAATATAAGAAAACTAATATTAATACTAATGCTAATATAAAATACACAGAGTTATACTCAGCCCACATAGTGGTTGCAAGCTGTACATTCCCAGCAACGAATGCTAGATGTTGAACACTGGGAGCACCACAGCTCCAGTGAAAGTGCGAAGGTCACAATGAATGAGAGAGTAGGCCTTGGGAGCAGAATGATGGGTAAGACCCTCCAGGGATGGTGGCTGTTGAGAAGAAGAAGAGCCATCCCTAGCAAACTTTCCAATTTATAGTGAGCGTGACATTTATGGTATGGAATACTTCCGTCAGTCTGGGTCAGCTGCCCTGGTTTTCACTTCTGCTGGCTTTAGCACCTGGCTATCTTGAAACTGCTAATGGCCTTGATCACTATGGAAACCTGCATACCATGGCTGGCCACGAACTAAAACAAAGTGTCTTACCCACTTTGTTCCCACTGTATTGGGTGCTGCAGCCTTCTCAAAAATGCAGCTTTTCTGGACAGAAAATTAATTCTATGATTCTATCCCAGCGAAAACGGACAACTAGTATGAATTCTGATTCAGTGGTTGGAGTTTTTCTCAATTTGTTACTCAGCTTGGCAACAATGGAAGCTAGACTGTGTACTGACGGTATTCCTGCACTAGAAATTTAAAAGAAAACTAGCTTGACTGTTTTATATGAATGCTTAAATACAAGTTAGCCCCTCTTTGGCGTAGGAAGGATGTGAAGTGTTCTTCAGCAATTGCTTTTGCAATGTTCTCTTGATTATCAAGACAGATTTCTATTGCAAGCAGAGAGGTGACAAGCTAAACATTTATTTCAGATGTCCAGCTCCTTTGATCATATGCTCTATAAATTAAACTAAACTACTCTTCTGAAGATCTTTTTTATGTAAATCAGAGAAAAATCGCCTAAAACAATTATGAAAATTCTAGTCAGAGTCATAGGGAGCATTGGGAACGTTGTGAATTTTATTTGCAATAAAATTGCTGGACAGTGTGACAATGAGGATAAGTATTTTCTCTTTCATGATGAAAGAGAAGCGTTTTATGACTGATAAAACTATCTTAATGTTTTAAGGTCTTAGCCTTATTGTAAATATACTTTAGTTCAGCTGAAATCGGTCACTCATGTAGTTGTGTCAGTGTTCATTAGATCCAACAAGGAGAGGAACCACAGACTTGAAATTCAAACAGTAGTATTCTTTCACAGTTTTTGATGTTTCTATTCACGTGTTTGCCTACAATAAGTAATTTTCTTCCAGAACTGATGTCTCACATATTTGAGGAGAGATCATGGCATTAAATGGAAATGAATCTGTATGTGGAGTCAAGGAAGGGGCAGTTGTTCTGACTCCATGCATCCATCACCATCCAACTCCAGCATGTGAGAGGGATCTCACAGTGACTACAAGTTATGTTGTACCAGTGTCTTAAGTACTACCCAGATTCTTGAGGTCCTAAATGGCTTTTGTCCAGGCTCTTACACTCCAAAGCACCTGCTTATGAAGTTTCATAGTCTCTCTAAACTAATATTATCATCATTTTTTCTTTGGACAGCTACCAAGGGAAGCTTTGTATCTAGTGTTGTTTTTCCTCCCCAAGGCATCACACATCCCAATCACAGTTACTTACTTTGTAACACTGACTACTGGACTCCAGTAGTGTTGCTGATGAAATGGGTGGCATCATTCGGAGGGATGTAGGAAAGGCCCATACTTGTAGAGAGCAATTATTGTTTTCTAGGAAATGCTAGGTGAAGCTTTGGGCAATATGACAGGGGCAGTGAGGGCAGATACTTCTCTCATGAGAAGGACTTGTGACTGTATATGATCAACTGCAGAGCAGCTGCAAATTTCTGCCACCCTTTCAAGATGCCATGCACATGAGAAAATTACTGTAGTCCTGGCAGAATGGTCACTAGTAACACTGTGTCATCTGCACCCAGACACTGTATGTGAATAATGGAACTTCTCACCCAGAAATCTTTATAGTAATTAATTAAGGGTCAATCAAATTCTTAATTTTTCATATTGAATTGGGATCTGTGAGGAACCATCAGGAAAAGATGTTTCATCTTTTTTTTTTTTTTTTTTCCTTTTCAGTACAGGCTGGATTAGGAACTGAATTCTTTCAGAGACCTTCTTTCTAATATGTTTTTTAGAGATGATGAAGTTGGGAAACACAAGCTATTGTTTAAGAGCTTAAGAATATATTTTTGGTCTGAAGGAGACAACTTTGAATATTTGCTCTTTCTAGGATCTGGATGTGCTACTTGGTAGCTTTTTGATACATTTCAGAGAGTCATTCAGGGGTTACATCTGCACATCTATGAAGATATGGTAACAGCATCCAACTCAACAAAAAGGGGAGAGTTAACTGTCTATTTTTTATATGGAATGTATGAACTGGCAAACAAAATTTAACTGACTTAGAGATATGTTAATATATTCTGGAAACTGTGAACTCTTTCCAACTCTATATCAGTGTTTTTTAAAAATTATTTTCCCTCCCTTCTGATTTTTCCCTAAGGCACCCATGTTGCTGTTTATTTAGGTACATGCATGAGATTTCTCAGCAGTAAGATAAGTGATGATTATCACTGCTTGGCACATCTGTGTGCCCTTCCCAGCATCCAAGGCTAGAACAGGTTCAGTGGAAGAGCCCTTCCTTTTAGTGAAGACTAAGGCTTGTCAGGTAAGTATTTTTCCTGTTTGAAATCTGAAGAGGAAAATAGTGACTGGAGAGTCATCCGTGACTTTTTTTTTTTTATCACTTTCATAACATCATCAGAAAGCTATTTTTTGTTAGAATATATTGTTAAGTATGATGAGCTTTCCAATAGGCAGTGTTGAGTGTGGTGAGATGATCAAGTTGCCAGTACTTGGAGTTATGGGATGGAGAAGGCTAATGAGCCTTGAGCCTCAGCAGGAGTTAGATAGTAGAACTTGAGTGGTGGGAGAGGAGATGGTGACCGTCAGGTTGCCCCCTTGTTGCCCAACAGAGCCCATAAATGGATCAGAGGACTGAGCCACTGTGTATCTGGGCCAACAGCCTCTGTATTGCTAATACTAACAGTGCCTTAAAAAATGTGTGGAACTCTGTATGACGTACAGAGTGACTGTTTATTGGATGGTGTACCAAAAGGGCACTGTGATGACACTGTATAATTTGAATTACGTTAAAAAAACCAACATCCTCAAAACAGCTGTCAAGTGCTATTTAAGAAGTGATTGCTGTGTAGACTATATGTTTGAAGGGGAACAGGAAGCTTCATTATTCTTTTGATGAAACTGACTGTGGGTAAACATATAAACTAAACATGTTTTATCACCGTATCGATTACATTATATGCTAGTTGAAAGTTGATGTGAGAATGTAGATAATTAAGAGCCTGTTTCCTGTTGCTAGGAAAATATGAGCAATTATTTCCTGGAGAAATCTTGTCCATTTGCATTATTTTCCATTTTTACTGGTTGTGGTGTTGTGTTTGCAGGATGATACTGAAGGAAGAGTTATATAAAACAAAAATTCTGGCCAGAATAATAACATCTTGCTACAAGCATTGCAGCATTTTACTGATAAAACACTCTTCACATACGTATATGAAGCGAATTGTGTTAATTATTTGAACACAAGGTTCAGTCTTCTTCCATGAGTAGCTCTGTTGTTAGCTACGTAGCAAGGAAAACTTGTAGCAGTATGAGAGTAAGAAAACTGGAATTCACTAATAATTAAATAAATTCACTTTTTTTTAAATTACTATATATACATACATAGATATTTCTGTTAGATGAAGTATTCTTTGCACATTTACTTCTTTAAATGGGCGTATTTTTCTGATTTTTTTTTTTGTTGAGAGGAGCTGTAGTGAAGTTTTTGACTTGCGTATGTTCCTGCGTGTGTGTATGAGAGAGAGAAAGAGGGGGAAAGAGAGCTTGTAGACACTTTTACTTACATGTAGGTTTGCATATAAAGGTTGAGAGACTTGTGGGGACAGGCTTATTTATACTTGCAACCTCCACTTGCATATTTCTTAGCTCTTTTTTTAATAAGCAGCCTGACAAGGACATATAGAAGTTACGGAAATAAAGCATTATTTGATGTTTTATCACAGAAACTAACAGCTTTTCTATCAGAAATGGTATCAGATGTTACCAAGGCCCCTTTAGTCATGCATGGCAATTGTGAAGTTTAATTAGAGAATAAAGGCAGGGATCATTGGTAAAATCATAAAATACCATTTTTAGCTAAATGTGTAACCTGTCACTGATGACCACTGTAAGTTCAAGAATGCAATTATTTTTAACAGATATCTTTTAAAAAAATGACATATAGAGTGTATGTAACATATTTGCATATTGAAATTTAAGACTAAGACTTTGCAAGGTTTTGCATAGTGTTATTAAACTCTATTTAATTCATAATTACTGTTGTACTCCTTGAATTTTGAACAGTCTGTGGTATTCTTAACAGAACCACAACTAAATCGTGCCAACTGTGGACAGTGATTAACGCAGTGAGCAAGGAAAGAACAGCATGCATGAAAGGAGAGCATACCAAGGACAAAGGCAGACACAGCGATGATTGTAACGAAGCTGAATTCCCATGAGGGGTAGCATCATGATGTTACTTTTTCTCTCTTTTTTCTTTTTTATATTTGGTATTGGCAATGACTATATATTTTCAAGATTACCTTTATTTATTCTCAGGTGGGTCAACTAACTTATTTGAAAAGGCAGTGCATTTCGTAGCAGACAAAGGTTTAGTTTTAACGGTAGGTTCCTGCTTTTAAAGCGAGGTGTATATTTGCATTTACTGACATGGTATTTTATACACAGTATTGCTTCTACTGGGCTTAGAAATGCTTCATTAAAACCACATTTTTGATCATATCTTTTTATTGTTTTGAATTCTGATGGGGTGTTGAATTTGTCCCATCCTTACTTGATACTGAATGTTGTAAAGTAAAATCAAATTATGTTATGTCCAGAAAAATGTTAAAGCTTGATCACAGAAGTGGTGAAAATCCATTGCTGTTATCAAGCAGTAATAAAATATAGTTATCATGAATCAGTATGAATTAACATGTTCACAGCAATTGTGTTATTCTGTGTAAAATAATGACAGTCTGTGTTTTCTGAATAGAAATTACAGCTGTGGATATAGCAGAAATGTACAGTGGCAAGAAGTCACTGAGTGTTTCTGTTTGAATAATCATCCTCACTCTGCCTTGATTTTGAGGAAATTTTTTTTAAATTGCTGTCTCTTCCATACATTGGTGGAAAATGTGAAAACAAAATAATCCAACAACAAAACCCACTAGTGATAGGAATGGGTAGGATCAGGGCATCCTACAGGAAATAAATTGTGAAGATATTCACTGAATTTAAATGTTACACCAAAATTAAGTTAGTCAATGTGTTTTTAATTGAACCACAATTAATTTAATTGGATTGAAATTGGAGAAACCTAAAAATATATTTGGCACATAAGCATATTTCTTCTGAAGCTAAATCAAGCTTGACTTTCTTACTAAATTTTATCATAAATCAAATTTACTTGCTAGTGATAAAATTCACCATTGAACACTCTGCTGGTCTTTAGAAATCCTATCTGAACCTTCATGTTACACACGATTGTACTCACTATGAGAAGACCTGCACAACTGCAAACAATGATTATGAGGTGGAACATGCATGTTCTTTACTGTGGTGTTTGGCTAAAAATTTGATGATACAGGGACATACAATTTTATTGCCATAGTACCCACACCAAATCTTATCTTTTGAAAGGAAATTGTTTCTATATCATTTCAACTCATGTGAGCTTACATCAAACTCCACAAAGTAATTTTTGTTTAAGACCACTGAGCCCTAATGTTTTATTCCTGGAGCCTACCAGCATAGAAGATTAATTTTGCATGTGTGTTCTTTTTCACATCATGACCACTGCTACTGTCATTATGTTATGGTGGAGTTAATAATCCTTCTGACAGAAATGCGATGTTTCAAACATATTATTTCAGTGCCTCAAGAAGATGTTCTGCAAAAATTGATTTTTGCTGCATTTTAGTCCTTCACCTCTGGTTGTATAGGTGTCAGAAATGGCTAAAGAGGATAGTTGGTTTCTTCACAGAAATAAATTACATTAAGGGACATACTAAAATGATCCACTGGTTTTACACAGGTAACTGTCAGCAGCTATGAGACATTTGTAATGTTCGTTTCCTGCTTATGTGGCTGGATATGAATTTATTATGTAGAGAAAGGACACACTGTCATTTTCTGTGCATACAAGTAGTTGCCTAGCTCAACGTATCTCAGATTAGTTATTCTCTGTCTTTATTTTATAATGCAGATATGTGTGTGTGTATATATATATATATATATAACCGCTCTCTATTATCTACCGGCAGTCCTGGTTAACTGGAGAAGTTCCAGCTGACTGGAAATTAGCAAATGTAACGCCCATCTACAAGAAGGGTTGGAAGGATGATCCAGGGAACTATAGGCCTGTCAGTCTGACCTTGGTGCCAGGCAAGGTGATGAACAGATCATCCTGAGTGCCATTACACGGCACGTGCAGGACAATCGGGGCATCGGGGCCAGCCAACATGGATTCATGAAAGGCAGGTCCTGCTTGACCAACCTGATCTCCTTCTATGACAAAGTGACCCGCTTAGTAGATGAGGGCAGGGCTGTGGATGTAGTCTATCTAGACTTCAGTAAGGCATTCGACACTGTCTCCCACAGCATCCTCCTAGACAAACTATCTGCCGGGGCTTGGATGGGTGGACTCTTCAATGGGTTAAAAACTGGCTGGATGGCCGAGCCCAGAAAGTGGTGATGAGTGGGGCAAAGTCCAACTGGTGGCCGGTCACTAGCGGTGTTCCCCAGGGCTCAGTTCTGGGGCCGGTGCTGTTCAATATCTTTATAGATGATCTAGACGTAGGGATTGAGTGCACCCTCGTAAATTTGCAGATGACACCAAGGTGGGTGGGAGTGTCGATCTGCTGGAGGGTAGGAAGGCCCTACAGAGGGATCTGGACAGGTTAGATAGATGGGCCAAGACCAACGGCGTGAGGTTCAACAAGAACAAGTGCCGGGTCTTACACTTTGGCCACAACAACCCCATGCAGCTCTACAGGCTGGGGAAAGAGTGGTTAGAAAGCAGCCCGGCGGAAAGAGACCTGGGGGTGCTGATCGACAGCCGACTAAACATGAGCCAGCAGTGTGCCCAGGTGGCCAAGAAGGCCAATGGCATCCTGGCCTCTATTAAGAATAGTATAGCCAGCTGGTCTAGGGAAGTGATTGTCCCTCTGTACTCGGCACTGGTGAGGCCGCATCTTGAGTACTGTGTCCAGTTCTGGTCCCCGCACTTCAAGAAAGATGTTGACGTGTTGGAGTGAGTCCAGAGGAGGGCAAACAAGCTGGTGAAGGGTCTGGAGGGTCTGACCTACGAGGAACGGCTGAGGGAGCTGGGGTTGTTTAGGCTGGAGAAGAGGAGGCTCCGAGGTGACCTTATTGCAGTCTACAACTACCTGAAGGGAGGTTGTAGCGGCGTGGGAGTCGGCCTCTTCTCCCAGGCAACTAGCGATAGGACAAGAGGACATAGCCTCAAGCTTCACCGGGGGAGGTTCAGGTTGGACATTAGGAAGCATTTCTTCTCAGAAAGGATCATTAGACATTGGAACGGGCTGCCCAGGGAGGTGGTGGAGTCACCATCTCTGGATGTGTTTAAGAAAAGACTAGACATGGCACTTAGTGCCATGGTCTAGTTGACATGGTGGTGTCAGGGCCATGGTTGGACTCGATGATGCCAGAGGTCTCTTCCAACCTGACTGATTCTTTGATTCTGTGATTCTATATATATGGGAGTGTCTATCGATATATTGGAAATTGAACATAATTTTCAAAACTTTGTAAGTTAATTCTGTTTCACTTGCAAAGTTGCCTCATCTGTGATTTTTCATTAGATACTAATAAATTTCCAGAGTGCAAAAGAGTGCACAATGACCAACATTGGAAAAAAATGAAATTGTCTTGTATCTGTTCCTTCTAGGCACTTACTTATCTTTAGTGAGAATTATTTCAGTTTATTAATAGGTGGTAGTAGCAGTGGAGTTAATGTCCAGGGATAATGGTGAATTTAAAACATGAATAAAGTTGAACAGCACTGCATCCCTGCTTAATAGAAACTTTCTACTATTTAGAATTTGATTTGTAATAGGTCTGAACTGTAGAAATAAAATGGGAAATGAAGTAGGTAACAACACGGTGGTGTAGATTTTGAACTACGTTTTGTCCTTCTTCATGTGGGTGTTTTCTCATCTCTAAATACACATATGGCGTTTTCTTATATGAAAACATAGATATATACATGACTTCACAGGGAATACTTTCACCACAGGCCATGAGAATTTCACAGAATCACAGAATCACAGAATCACAGAATGTTAGGGATTGGAAGGGACCTCGAAAGATCATCTAGTCCAATCCCCCTGCCGGGGCAGGATTGCCTAGACCATATCACACAGGAACGCGTCCAGGCGGGTTTTGAATGTCTCCAGAGAAGGAGACTCCACAACCTCTATGGGCAGCCTGTTCCAGTGTTCAGTCACCCTTACAGTAAAGAAGTTTTTCCTCAAATTTAAGTGGAACCTCCTGTGCTCCAGCTTGCACCCATTGCCCCTTGTCCTGTCAAGGGATGTCACTGAGAAGAGCCTGGCTCCATCCTCTTGACACTTGCCCTTTACATATTTATAAACATTAATGAGGTCACCCCTCAGTCTCCTCTTCTCTAAGCTAAAGAGACCCAGCTCCCTCAGCCTCTCCTCATAAGGGAGATGTTCCACTCCCTTAATCATCTTCGTGGCTCTGCGCTGGACTCTCTCTAGCAGTTCCCTGTCCTTCTTGAACTGAGGGGCCCAGAACTGGACACAATACTCCAGATGCGGCCTCACCAGGGCAGAGTAGAGGGGGAGGAGAACCTCTCTCGATCTGCTGACCACACCCCTTCTAATACACCCCAGGATGCCATTGGCCTTCTTGGCCACAAGGGCACACTGCTGGCTCATGGTCATCCTGTTGTCCACTAGGACCCCCAGGTCCCTTTCTCCTACGCTGGTCTCCAACAGCTCTGTCCCCAACTTGTACTCATACATGGGGTTGTTCTTGCCCAGATGCAGGACTCTACACTTGCCCTTGTTATATTTCATTAAATTTCTCCCCGCCCAACTCTCCAGCCTGTCCAGGTCTCTCTGAATGGCTGCGCAGCCTTCCGGCATCTCAGCCACTCCTCCCAGTTTTGTGTCATCAGCGAACTTGCTGACAGCACACTCTAATCCCTCATCCAAGTCATTAATGAATATATTGAATAGAACTGGTCCCAGAACCGACCCTTGCGGAACTCCGCTAGACACAGACCTCCAACTGGACTCTGTCCCGCTGACCACTACTCTCTGGCTTCTTTCCTTCAGCCAGTTTACAATCCACCTCACTACCCGATCATCCAGACCACACTTCCCCAGTTTAGCTGCGAGGATGCTATGGGAGACCGTGTCAAACGCTTTACTGAAATCGAGATAGACCACATCCACAGCTTTACCATCATCTATCCACCGGGTAACATCCTCATAAAAGGCTATCAAGTTGGTTGAGCAAGACTTCCCGTTGGTGAAGCCATGCTGAGTGCCCCTAATGATCCCCCTATCCTTGATGTGCCTAGAGACAGCACCAAGGACAAGTTGCTCCATCACCTTTCCGGGGATGGAGGTGAGGCTGAGCGGTCTATAGTTACCCGGGTCCTCCTTCCTGCCCTTTTTGAAGACTGGAGTGACATTCGCTTTCCTCCAGTCCTCAGGCACCTCTCCCGTTGCCCACGACTTAGCAAAGATGATGGAGAGTGGCCTAGCAATGACTTCCGCCAGCTCCCTCAGCACCCGCGGGTGCATCCCATCAGGGCCCATGGATTTATGGACATCGAGGTTGCTTAATTGGTCCCTGACCCAGCCCTCATCTACCAAGACAGATTCCTCCTCTATCCTGACTTCTTCTGAGGCCGCAGGGGTCCAGGGCTCCTCAGGACAGCCTCCAACAGTATAGACAGAGGCAAAGAAGGCATTCAGTAACTCCGCCTTCTTTTTATCCTCTGTCTCCAGGACCCCCACCTCATTCATCAGTGGGCCTACATTGCCTCTAGTGTGGGTTTTAGCTGCAATGTATTTGAAGAAGCCCTTTCTGTTGTCCTTGACCTCTCTTGCCAGGTTTAATTCCAAGGAGGCCTTAGCTTTCCTAGTTGCCTCCCTACATCCTCTGACAACAGACTTATATTCCTCCCAAGTGGCCAGCCCCTCCTTCCACGATCTGTACACCTTCTTCTTCCACTTGAGTTTGCCCAGCAGTTCCCTGTTCAACCATGCAGGTCTCTTGGTCCCCTTCCTTGACTTCCTACCTGCTGGGATGCTCTGATCTTGAGCTCGGAAGAAGCAGTCCTTGAACGCTAACCAACTATCTTGGGCCCCCTTACCTTCTAGTATCCTGTCCCATGGGATTTCCCCTAGCAATTGCTTGAAAAGGCCAAAGTTGGCCCTCCTGAAGTTCAGGGTTGTGATTCTGCTAGCTATTCTGTTCCTGCCACATGAGATCCTGAACTCTACCATCTCATGGTCGCTACAACCAAGGCTGCCCTCAACCTTCACCTCTTCAACCAGACCCTCCTTGTTAGTGAGGATAAGATCCAGCAGCGCTCCTCTCCTAGTTGGCTCATCCACCATTTGCATCAGAAAGTTATCATCAATGCACTGGAGGAACCTCCTGGACTGAGGATGGCTGGCTGAGTAGGCCTCCCAGCAAATATCAGGGTAGTTGAAATCCCCCACAACAACCAGGCCCTGTAATTGCGAGACTGCTCTCAGCTGCCTGTAGATGGCCTCATCACCGTCCTCATCCTGATCCGGTGGCCTGTAATAGACACCCACAACAGTATCACCCCTGCCAGCCTGCCCCTTAATTCGCACCCACAAACTCTCAACTCGCTCCTGATCCGCCTCTGGACAGAACTCAATACATTCTAGCTGCTCACTCACATAAAGAGCAACTCCACCACCTCTCCTTAGCGGCCTGTCTTTCCTGAACAGGACATAGCCATCCATGACCACATTCCAGTCATGCGAGGCGTCCCACCATGTCTCTGTAATTGCCACTAGATCATAGCCCCCCGACCGAACACGGATTTCTAACTCCTCCTGCTTATTCCCCATGCTGCATGCATTGGTGTACAGGCATTTCAGGGAGCGAGCTGGGCACAGCGGTTTCATCCCAGATTCACCCCCTGACTTCACCCCAGGGGGATGGGGGGCCTCCTGGTCTACCTCAACACTAGAGCATTGCCCCAGTGGTGCAAGCCCAGCTACCACCCCATCCCCCTTCGAATCTAGTTTAAAGCTCTCCGAATGAGCCCTGCTAATTCCTGTCCCAGAACCCTTTTGCCCCTACGACATAAACCTTTCCCATGTACCACTGTAACGCCTGTTGCCTTATAAAACCAGCCATTATCAAAGAACCCAAAGCCCTGCCTGTAGCACCAGTCTCGTAGCCAGGCGTTAATAGCGAGAATCCTACTATTCCATCCCACATCATCACCTGAAAATGGAAGGAGGGAGGAGAAAACAACTTGTGCCCCAGACTCTTTCACCAACCGCCCTAGGGCCTTGTAGTCTTTCTTCATCCCCCTCAGACTACGGGATGCAGCTTCTTCCCCACCTGTCTGGAAGATCAGCAGGGGGTAGTAGTCTGTGGCCTTCACCAGGTTGGGGAGTTTCCTGGTGATATCCCTGATTCGGGCTCCAGGCAGGCTGCAGACCTCCCTGTGATGGGGGTCAGCTCTGCATATTGGGCCCTCAGATCCCTTTAGAAAGGAGTCTCCAACCACTAAAACTCTTCTCTTCTTCCTTGTGGAGGAGGTAGCTATACGCCTGTCAGGTTTTTCTGACTGTGGTGGGACCTCTGATATAGGTTGCCTCTCCACCACATCCCCAATGGACTTCCACTTCAGTGTAAATTTTTTACGCTGTAGGATCAGATCTACGCTTACTGACTTTATAAAAAAACATAATGATACATTTCCTTTCATTGCTGAAAACCAGCTCTGCCCTGTCTCTTTTATTTTACCATCCAAAAAATCTGAACTCGATAAACGATGATGATATTTGACATTTTTATACCTCTTTTTTTTCTCCTGATAATTGTTTCATAAATAAGATTAATTATGACTAATTAAGCAACTAAGACTAACTAAATAAGTAGCATGATTAGGATAAATAGATAACTTCTTCCTACTTGCCGAAATGCACATAATTCTGGAAAGAAAATACTGTGCTCTTAGTTGCTGAGCAAAAACTATATCCAGTCTCGAATTTTAGTAAATTCATTTTTAAGTGCTGTTGAAGCAATTTTTTATCTCAGACTTTAACTTTTTTTACTTTTTAATCTGCAAGACTCAAATTAAGCACAATATAATCAATTTTTTGTACAGTGTAGTGTCAGTGCCTGTCACTCAGACCAATTAGTTCACAGCCTATGGAATGTATTCTGTATTCTCTTTTTTTCTGTGTGATGGTAACTGCTAGCTAACTGCTAAGACTTGGTTACAGTTACTTGGTCTGGTGAGACTTCTGCTGGAATGAAGGGATGAATAGTACCAAATTATAGGTATTCATTCAACTTCTGTGCAGTCAGGGCTAATTTAGTGCATAATGAAGTAAGCTTGCAAACTTCTCTTATTGTTGGAAGCTATGTGATTAATACTTGACCACAGTGCTGCAAATGTGTACTGCTTGCGCTACTCAACCTGAATCTAAAAATAATGGGCCAAATTTTCTATTTCTGTAAATTTGAACAGTGTCACTGAAATTGCTGAGTTTTGATCAGCTTACAATAGTGAAGGAATAAGCAAGCTCATTTAAGAAAACAGTTTACCTGTACATAGTATACATATTTTCTCTGTTTCAAGAGAGGGAAAATATTTTACATGATTAGAGACATATCAAATGTGTAAAACCTCTTGAATGAAACATAATATCAACTGATGATGGAAGTGATTTTCTAATAAAATGGAACAAAATTATTTTCAAAACAGTCCGGTCTTCAAAAATTGCCTAACAGGAATGATCTTTTACAGATATTCAGTTGCATCAGAAATCTAGTTGCACCTGTAGTCAAGTTTTATAGCAATGTGTCAGTTCAAAATAAAAAACAGTTCTTCCAAAATCTCCACTTGTAAAATGGTATAAATGTAAATGTGCATTTGTGTTCACTGTGCTATATCTTGCACAACCTTCACTTTGTAAGCATAATTGTAGAAATCTTTAGAAAGTTCTATAGGTGTTTGTCTTGAAAAGAGATACTAGTACTGGAGTCATTCACAATCATAGAAAATCTAGCAATATGGGCAAACGGCTGGTCCCATTTAGGAACGCCCCTGATTTCTGTGGCACCAGGATTTCACCTGTTGCAGTCTACAGCAAAATTTATATCTTAGTCTATGGCCCACAGTGTTGTAAGAATCTAATAACTTTACTCTTAGAAAAACAATTAAAAACAGAAAGACAAATCCATAACAGGTTTAATCATCCGCATGAAATATCCAGGGTTGCATTTCTTTTATTACTCTGTGTGTTTAGTTTTTGTAGCAGTCACTTAAGCACTCAGTTCTGTCATGTTCGTTTTAAACATTCATCTGATCTTGGGAGAAAGATAGCTGCTCCTGGAAGTAAATGTCTGGATATTGGAGGTAACTCTATGAATTTTTTATCTGTTCTTCATTGTTTATTCACACGAAACTGTGCACACCTGCATACTTTCATTGCCTTTTTATTTCTTTTAGAAAAGAGGTTAATTTAGTCAGTCTTGAAAGGTCACAGTGAAACAGTATGTGGGGAAGAGCATGAACATTTTCAGATAACAATGATGCAGACAATTGGCTCTGGCTCCACAGTGCAAGATCCAATATTTATTCTATTTGCAGTGTTTAGCAATTAAAATTACTCGGTCATAGCCATCCCACCTTTTAACAGTGTAATGCCTTAGTCATTGAACTAATTTCATACTCCTTTGCTGTGGTGCAGAGGAATTACCTGCAAACAAGATAAGAAAGAAATTGAGGGCATGGTGGAAACATTCACTGTCATGTGATCAGAAAGCTTAACAAATAAGTCCTGACTTCCATCGGAAAGGACTTACATTCTCAGATCTGGGAGAACAGGGGAGGCTCAAGATGGGAATCGGATAAAGAATTCAGTTCCACATAGTATAAAGAGAAAACATGCTGGTGGATTGTGAAAGAAATTTGACATTCAAGTGTTACAGGAAATTTGAACTTGAAAGTTACCAATATGGAAAGATTTACACACATACACAAAATCTCATTTTGATAGTGACAAGGCAAAAAATGTATTTGTAACGGATTGCAGAATCAAGGGAGTTCAGTGTGTGTAAAGCAGTATGGATTGGTATGGGATTTTTTGTGAGAAATTATAAGGAAGGTGAAAAGTTTGGTGTGTCAATACTTTTGCCATTTCTGAAGTTGCTGTTCTTAATTGTGACTGTACAGTTGTGCTCTGGCTACCTTAACCATTAGGCAGACAGGATGACCTGATTGCCTGTGTAAGTCCCAATCCCTCTGCAAGGTCCATGTAGTTACTTTGATACCTTCTTGAGGGATCTGTGGCTAACAGTTAACTGTGCTGCCTCACCTAAATTAAAACTGACTAGAACCTGTGTAAGTGACTGCAGTTACAGGAGTGACTGCAGTATAGGTAAACTCAAAGGTGAGGGATGCTTTTGACACTATTTGAAGAGTTGGGATTTTATTTTCTGTGCTATAAGTATGTGCATGTGTAGGTTAGTCTTCTGCACTCAGAAGCAAAAACATTCTTTAGTTTGCATTTTGCTTGCTGTGGTAAGTCTTATAGTCAGGCGTTATAAGTTTTATTTTTTTTTAAATGTCTGGTAATTTGTAACCTTATTCTCAAAGCATGATAATGTCCAAGAAATAACAGCAATTCTTAATTACGGAAAGTGAAGTGTTTCTTTGTAAAATTAAACTACCTCAGATTTTGTTTTTCCTTGTATTTCTTCCTTAAGAACAAACTGGTCCTATAGGCACTATATTCATTTCTTCATTCTTAGCATCTACATATACCTGCATATAAGTCTTTGTCTATAGGAAGGGACAGTTGTGAACATCCTACTACTCTTGTACTAGTAGAAGGGGACAACAGTAGAAAAGCCAGTACACCAAATAAGTTTCCAGAACTCTCAAAATAAAACAGAAAACACAGGATTAGTTCATAATGTTTCTAGCTTCTGATATCAAGTAGAATGTCACAGGTTAGAGTTCCTCGACCAATACAGGCTCCTGTATTGGGAAGAGTGAGAACTATACTTCTTTTAACTCTGCCCAGCAGATGTATTCCTGTACACCAGTGTAGAGCTAATTAAATAAGCACAGCAAAAGACCTGTCATATCTGTTGATGTTATGCCACAGTCTGATACAAAAGGTCAACATGTACATATGAACATACCATACTACTGTCTATTGAGGAGGGAGAAAGCACACAAAAAATTTAAATCTTGTATTCTTCATCATTAACTGTGTTGCTGGGATTAAGGCCAAACACATAAAAAATAATACATCTGGTACTCCAGTGGGCTTTGCTTTGCTGATTTCCATCTCTGTCAGTAATAATTTTATATTGATTCTTTTCCCTACTTCCCTTTTGCTTTGGTACCCTATATTGCATTATATTGTATTATTACAATGAAGGGCACAGGTAGGAATAATGAAAACAAAAACTTCAATGACTTTTATGTTTTCTGGAGTTTTTTTAAAGCTGTCAACTTTGAGAGAGATTTGGCATTAGAAGTGAAATCATCAAAATATAACTTCTAAATATTTATTGCTAACTCTAATTAGAATTTTTTCCAGTCGGGTGTGCCAGCTTTTGACGCGGTGATATGCAAAAATTATTGAACCTGCAGAAGCTGCTTTTCCAAAGGCATTCAGTGAAGGGACAATACACATAGTAGTTGATTCTTGTGATTTATGAGCAATACAGTAATTCATTCAAGAGGTTTTACTATTATTCTATACAGTGCATTGCATGTTAAGGAACACAAAGCCTAAATTACAACTTTCCAGACAGACCTTGGGAGCAAGCAACTTTTATACATACTAAAGCCAAAGCTTTCAAACATTTTTCATTTTTAATAAACTTATGTGACTGACTGGCTATATATTCATATATAGATCTTATTTTTACTTAAATTCTTACTTAAATCTTAAATAGACCTGAAATTCATATTGGTTTGGGTTATGCCTCTGTATTGGGGTCAAAACCAGCATTTCTGCTTCTCTTTCACTTTTAAGCATTTTTTTTTTTTCCAATAAATGAGCCATGTTTTCAGCTTGTTTCTTATTCCTGTCTTTCCGCAGCCCAGTTCCTCTTGTGTTTGAATATTTGAGGTCAGCTATTGTGTGTTCTTTTTGGTGAATTACTATATTCTTTGTATCCCCAGCTTCATTAGTCTAATCTCATATGAAATTTGTTAATAGTTCCAGTTTTGTTGTGAGAAATATATTTCTGGTTGTCTTCTTATATCCAGAAGGAAAAAACGGAGAAAAATCAGGAAGTTTGGAACAATGCAGATTTTACCCTACTTTTGTATGATTCCTGTGAGCAGATTGTAGCTTTGATGATGCAGTACAATGATCTATTACGAGATGTTTTTTACATTTTGAATATGCCATTGAGATTCAGACATATAGAAATTTGAGTTCATAGACAGCAAACCCAGGTTCTCAATTCTGTTCAGGAAGCATTCAGCCATTTTAAAGCATACTTTCAAGGGGTTGCTAAAGCCTGATGTGTAAAATGCAGTTTTCCTAAATTTCTGATTTCTGAACATGCATATCACTTAGATGTAAATATATCTATACATATTTAGTGTTATATAAATTAATATTTTAAGTGAATATTACAATTAACGTGGCTGCATAATGAAAAAACTCAATTCTATTATTTAAATGGAAACACAGAATATTAATTATACACCTTGGAATCTGAATTGTGATGCAGGGTGATATATTTTGCAGAAATATATTATTATATTTTCACAGAAGAGAACCGCTTTCAGTACATATCTCTCAGTGTCAAAATGAGCAGTTCTTATTCCGTACACTTGTGCAATGTAAGCTGATTTCCTTAGAGAAAAATGTTAATTAAACCAACATTTTGCAATACTGATATGCAGAGGACTGCAGTTTTCAAAGACTAATAGCGTTGCCAAATAGCTACCAGTTTTCACTGACACTCTAAAGATTTGAGTGTAGTTTGCTTGTTTGTTTTTCTTTCCTTCGCCCTAATACAAGTGTCATCCTTGTTATAAGTAAATAGGGCTTAAACTGGAACATTTTTCAGCCCTCTCATTCAGTGCATGAGCACAAGTCTCTACACAAATTTTGTAAATATAGTGACAGTAACCACTATAATACTCCTCCCTATGTTTTGCGACATATGTGAGCAGCATAATCCTGGAAGTAAGGAAATTGAGACATGGAGGTTAAGTAATTTCCCTGAAGCTAGACATCATGCAATTAACAGAGATGGGATTAGAATTACAAAGTTTTGGCTCTCAGCCCTCTCTTCTGTCCAGTAGCTAACTGTCACTTTCCGTGCTTTTGACTTCCAGTTGTCTCTCCTGAGACCAAACTTCAGTGAATTTGTTTTCTGAATCTTCTTACTACTTAGATATGAACTGAGAAGGGAACCATGACCTTTTGTTTTTATAATAATTGAAAAGAACATATTTGCCTGTGAAAGAAAAATGGGGAGTGCAATCCTTATTGGTAGTTATATTTCAGTAATTTTTACTTTTATTTTAAAGATGGGGCTGAGTTGTGCTTTCCAATTATGATGGAGGTTTCAGAGTGAAAATCTCTATGACAGGGCAAACATAAATTAGTTTTTTTTAAGAAAGAAGGCTTGTGTCCTACAAAACTCTTGCAAGCAAGTATTTTGTAATCTTCTAAAACACCACATGTGCCTTAAAACCAGTAGACTGGACGAAATCATATAAAGTATTGCAAGTACTTAGTGTCAAATCACTAACATGAAAATGTATTTCAGACCCTGCTAAGATGACCTCTGCACATCAGTATTTCAGTGATACAGTCATCGTCCCAATTCATGGAGCATCCTTCACTGTAAAAATATAATCACTGCACAGATAAGGCATAACGTAAAGCCAAGGTGAATTAACTTTGTTGATTCTGTGTTGCCTGCACTGACTCTCTCAGGACCACACACCTGAACTGTTCTAGACATTTCCTGTTTGGTCTCTTTAGCTTGGTCTCCGAACAGCTGTGGATTGAGCATAAGAGAAGGATGATGCATGAGAGGACAGTAAGAATGGAATGATAGTCCCTGTGTTGATTTTCTCAAGTTAGGATAAAGCAGAATTGTGATATTTCTTGGGAATTCCTTCTAAGGGACATGACCAAACAAAAGTGAGGCTCTTCACAATCTGTATGATGTACTACATTAATAAAAATCACTTGGCAGTGCTTTTAACTTTGACACTGTAAATAACCTGTATGAATGAAACAAAATAATTTGTCTTCTTCAATTGAATAACAGAAATGATTTGTATTCAATGGCAAAAGAAGCTGGAAAATGCTAGTGTAAGATTTCCTCTTACAGCATGGTATCTGACCACACATAAGACTCTTATCCCTCTTTCACCCTGAATTTGTCATTATGTCCCCCTTTAAATAGCATGCACTTGACTGAATGTCAGTTCTAAGTAGTTCTTGATATCTCTTTTTTTTTAAAGAAGAATAAATTTATGTTAAAGAGAGAAAAATGGAAGACGTCATTGGTGAGATATAGGTGAGAGAGGTGTAAGCTAGACATAGCACTGTGGGCCAGGATTATCTATTTAGGTGTATTTTTAATCACTGAAAATTATATTAAAGTCACTTAAATAACAAGAATAAACACTCAAGATTCTTGTAAAGCAAGTGCAATGCTACAGCAACATACAAGGTATCAAATAATTGTACTCCAGTGATTTTTGGTAATAGATTGCAGAACATCATTGTATGAAGTGCTGTCACATATCAGAATTAAAGCAGAAATGAACTTCACAGAATCACAGAATCACAGAATCAGTCAGGTTGGAAGAACCTCTGGGATCATGGAGTCCAACCGTTGCCCTGACACCACCCTGTCAACTAGACCATGGCACTAAGTGCCATGTCCAGTCTTTTCTTAAACACATCCAGAGATGGTGACTCCACTACCTCCCTGGGCAGCCCGTTCCAATGTCTAATAACCCTTCCTGAAAAGAAACTCTTCCTAATGTCCAACTTGTAGTAATTAGAGGTTTACCTTTATGTGGTGATATGTTTCTTTTGATTATGTTTCTACTATTTAATTGAATTTTTGATCTAGTTACAACTTTGTTGTGCATACCTTTATCTAGGGTTTTAGTTCTAACGTTCTTGGATGTATTCTATGTAATATACTTCAAATTTCTTCCGGCATAACTATTGGAGAGGAGTTAGAGCAATATAGCTCCTGTAGAAGGAATTCATAGAGAAGATGCAGTTCTAACTACAAAAATGCACGTTAGGAGTAGTATTTTTTGCATATTTGCAGTGCATTCTCCTTACTGACAACAAAATGTGACTTGTAGGAGTTTGCATTCCCAGCAAGAGCTATACACAGTAGGACACTTGTGTGGTACCGAGAACACACATTATCAAAAATTCTGCCAGTGTAAATACATTCTAATCAGTGCTTTTATATCTGCATACCCATATCCCAGAACAGGCTGCTTGTACTATGTTAACCATACTGATGTATCTTAAGTAACTTGTAGGCAAAGAACTGGGAAAATCCACTGGGGCCTGTAGTCACTGAATCTTTTTAAATACCTATAAACAGTTTTCTGACCTCGTTTATGAATGTCTGCTTATGCATCAGTAATGTATCACCTTACAGGCCACACTAACCTGTCTTCTAGTATAGCTGAAGCTGGGCTGCATTGAATAGCTCTCACAGCATTGCTGGTAAGACGAACGTATATTCTCTCTACTTGGTTGGACATCTACTTTAGGTTTCATATAATTGATTATTGAAGGCAAATGGTAAATGTTGTTCTACAACTGATAGAGAGACAGCTGTTTGTCAAGTTCCAGGATGAAGTAGTTCTAACCTGGTAAGAAAGAAAGAAAGATTTATGAGTCTCTACTAACTAGTATTTTTGTATTTTATAGCAAGCTTAATGATATAGTCTTTTCATTAACCAGTTTAGCTCAATAAATTACGCTTATGTTAAGTCATGCCATCTCTTAATGCTGGTTTGCAAGTAGAAAGTCATCTTAAAACCCTTAATGCAACTGTATATGTTCATATGAACTGTAAGATTTTATTAGATACATGCACACATTTGTCCCAAGAAACAACACATTGCCCCTCAGCAGTTTAATAGTTTAACCCAACAAAGAAAGAGGTATAAACTATGTGTTTACCACCAGGACAGGGTATGACTCTGTCCAGAGTGCTTAAAAAGAGGAGAATATATAAACCACCTTGTCACTAAATTCAAGGTCAGTTACTGTGTTTGAGACAGATTTGATGAATCTAAAGATCACCTTCATACACCCAAGGAACAGATTTGGTATATTCCTCATCTGTTGGGGATGAAGGCTGGGGACTAGTATTTGGCCAAGGGCTTAGTCCCTAAGCTAAGCCTCCTTGCCTTATCTGGAAACAGAAGTGGAAATGGAAGGTCTTTTGGTTTTGGTAACTGCAATAGAAAGATTGAGTGACTTCAAATTTTCTTTCACCCATGTCCTTATAAACTTTGATAACGTATGTATTTTGAGTTTTATAATTTTTTCTTACTTTTATCTTCAGCTAGCTTGAGCTAGGGATGATTTTACAGTAAGTGGACAACATTAAGGCATTTCACCCATATAGGCATGATGTACAGAAGGCTAGGATCTTAGGTCACTTTCACAGAGCATAATAGCAGATTTTAACAGAATGCTTTTCCCCTTTGATGTGCTGGCCAGTTGAGGTATTGGTAACAAGTCAGTTTGCCTCTAGTGTTGGAAAAGGAAGATGATACTTAGATGAAAATAGGTCACGTGGTCTGTTCTCAGGCAGAATTTTGTTAATTTATGTTCTGCTTGAACAAGAGTAAGGAGAATTTGCTTATATAGGTGCCTTGTCAAGTATTAACACTGAACCATGTTTAGTATATAGAGTTTGGTTTCTTTCCTCTTTCAGTCACTCTTACCATTAGATAGGTGATTTTACTTTCACAGTTGCTAATCAGGAATCTGCTCTGTGTATAAATGGCCAAGTATGCTTTTTGTTGTGTTTAGATAAATAAAAAATTAGTGGAAGCTTCACTCATTTGTTAAAGTGGTCAAATTTTATTGTTCCTAGTTTTAACAGCTGTATTTTGAGGGTTTTCCTAAGACTGAAACACCAATAAAGGCCACCTCTCTAGTCATAACCCAATACTCTTAGTCACTAATTGAAACTCTTACCTGTAGTATCTCGTCATTCCCTTTTTTCTCTTAGAGCAAAACTCCTCTGGAAAGAGATCAGCTTGGCTGGCATTTTAAGATCCACTGCTTTCACTTTGCACATTGAAAAGGAGTGTCAGCTCTCAGTTACCAAATAATTCATATGCAGTCTGCAGACATTAAAATTTGAAAAAGAAACAGTAGAGAGCTTTAAAGCCAAATTTCCTTTCATTAAATTAGTGAATATGACAAGGTTATGTAATGTTCCTGGGGGATGAAGTGGTGCACATCACCAACCTTTTAGATTCAAGAGCCTTTATGCTTTTCATTTGCTGCTGGAAGAAGGCTTAGTACTGGATTAACTAGCAAGTTCCTCCTTCTAACTCAGGTAGATTAAGCCCCACCCAGATTTTACATATACTATATGTGATAAATACTAGGTATACATGCAAGCTTATACCTATTTTGTTTTGTATTGTACATTTGAACACATGTGCTGGTGTATAGCGTAAACGCATATGTGCAGTTGGGTTAAATTTACAGTGTTGGAATTCCTGCAGGAATGGGAAAGAGAAAAAGAGAATTCTTGCCCTCCTGTATATTTACTGCATACTGGGTACTTAATGCTATGCCTACATCTTTCAGTGCACAGGTTAATCAAATATTAGAACCGAGCATCCTAATTCCCTTTTCTTAAACTAGCATAAACCAGAATTCTTGTGTAGAAACAACAAGAGACACTGGACTAAATAAGGGGAGATTTAGAAACAAAAGTGTAAAACTGTTTCATTTTCTGTAGTGATATTTCACAGAATCACAGAATAGCTGGGGTTGGAAGGGACCTCTGGAGATTGCCTAGTCCAACCCCCTGCCAAAGCAGGTTCACCTAGAGCACATTGCACAGGGTTGCATCCAAGCAGGTTTTGAATACATCCAGAGAAAGAGACTCCAGAGCCTCCCTGGGCAGCCTGTTCTAGTGCTCTGTCACCCTCAAAGTAAAGAAGTTTTTCCTCATATTTAGACAGAACATCCCACATTTCAGTTTGTGCCCATTGCCTCTTGTCGGGTAGCTGGGCAGCACTGAGAAGAGTCTGACCTCATCCTCTTGACACCTGCCCCTAAGGTATTTGTAAGTATTAATAAGATCCCCTCTCAGTCTTCTCTTCCCCAAGCTAAACAGACCCAGCTCTTATCCTCTCCTTGTAAGAGAGATGCTCCAGTACTCTGATCGTCTTTGTAGCCCTCCGCTGGACTCTCTTCATTAGTTCCTTGTATTTCTCGAAATAAGGGGCTCAGAACTGGACACAGTAGTCCTGATGTGGCCTCACTAGGGCAGTGTACAGGGGGATGATAACCTCCCTCAGCCTGCTGGCCACACTCTATTTCATGAACCCCAGGATACCATTGGCCTTCTTGGCCACAAGGGCACATTGCTGTCTCATGGTGAATTTGTTGTCCACCAGGATTCTAGGTCCTTCTCCGCAGAGCTGCTTACCAGGAGATCAACCCCCAACCTGTACTGGTGCGTGGGGTTATTCCTCCCTAGGTGCAGGACCCTACACTTGCCTTTGTTGAATTTTATTAGGTTCCAGTCCATCTAACTCTCTAACCTGTCCATGTCTTGCTGAATGGCAGCACATCCTTCTAGTGTATTGGCCACTCCTCCCAGTTCTGTGTCATCAGCAAACTTGCTGAGTGTACACTCTGTCCCTTCATCCAGGTCACTGATGAAGAAGTTGAACAGGACTGGACCCAGTACTGACACCTGGGGAACACCACTAGCTACAGGCCTCCAACTAGACTCAGTGCTGCTGATCACGACCCTCTGAGCTCTGCCATTCAGCCAGTTCTCAATCCACCTCACTGTCTAGTCGTCTAACCCACACTTCCTGAGCTTTCCTATGAGGGTGTTATGTGAGACAGTGTCAAAAGCCTTGCTGAAGTCAAGGTATACAACATCCACTGCTTTCTACTCATCTACCCAGCCAGTCATGTCATCATAGAAGTCTATCAGACTGGTCAAGCATGATTTCCCCTTTGTGCATCCACGTTGACTACTCCTGATAACCTTCTTTTCCTCCACATGCTTAGAAATGACATCCAGAATGAGCTGCTCCATCGCCTTTCCAGGGATGGAGATGAGGTTGACCAGCCTATAGTTTTCTGGGTCCTCCTTCTTGCCCTTTTTGAAGACTGGGATGACATTGGCTTTCCTCCAGTCCTCAGGCACTCCTCCTTTTCATCATGACCTTTCAAAGATGAAAACCTTTAAAAGAAGGCTCAAGTTTGTAGTGAAGGTAATGGGTGTGTAGCACTGACAGGTAAAGCTGTGTATACAGCTTGGGGGTTGAAGGCAAGAGGAGATGGGGATGGGAGTAGGTCTGGCTTCGGGATCCTTCTCCTTTGTTCTGATCATTGAGGAGGCCAACTCCAATGGCCAGTCAGCCCTGGCCTCCTGTTAGGCTTAGCGCAATAGCGCTTGCTGAGGCAGTAGTTAATGGCTGGTCTCAGTTTTACAGTAAATGTCCTAATAATTTGTCATGAACCAACTTAAATTGTTATCAGGTTGCCTGAAACAGTGTTAATAGAAAAAGCACAGCAATAAATTCTTCAGCTTCATCCCGCTTAGGGTGTAAATGTGTTGGTCTGTAGTTTTAATAAAAGGCTTTTTTACAGTTTTTCACATAGGTTCTTCGTATTTGTGAAAGCCTTTTTTTTTCTCCCAGTTATTATAAACTGTAAATGAGTATGAGAGTGTGGCGGGGTGATGTTACTTGGCAAATAGATGTCTGCTGCTGTCTGTGTTGGTTTTTATTCGTCCCATGACCCTAGGGCTCAGATAATGTCTGTCACTAAAAAAGCATGCATAACCCACGACGAAATGAGCTGGTACCAAGGTTTGCACAGCCTAGAGGTACAAATTAGGAATGTGGCATTTTAACATTAGAACTTCTGGAGAATGTAACCTACCTATTCTGCTTGTAAGGCCTTCCTTGTAAGTATGTAATTTGATTTTGTATTTCAGGGAAGAATAAATCCAATGGCCAGCCTAGTTAACTGACACTGTGCATTGCAGAAAATTTGAAAACATAAACATAGGCTTGACTTGTAATATTTTCCTTGAGAGATCAAGAAGTGACAATCTGAAAGGCTACAACCTTACTGGCATCACAGAGACACGGTGGGATGGCTCTGATGACTGGAGCGTTGGAATGGAGGGATACAGTCTTTTTAGGAAGGACAGGCAGGGGAGACGACGAAGAGGTGTTGCCCTCTATGTCAATGACCAGCTGGAGTGCATGGAGCTCTGCCTGGGGATGGAGGAGGAGCTGACAGAAAGCTTATGGGTCAGGATTAAAGGGCGGGCAGGGACAGGAGACATTATAGTGGGTGTCTGCTACCAGCTACCCAACCAGGAAGATCAAGTGGATGAGGCCCTCCACAGACAGATAGATGTAGCCTCACGTTCACAGGCCCTGGTCCTCTTGAGGAACTTCAGCCACCCTGACATCTGTTGGAAAAACAACACAGCTGTGAACAAGCAGTCCAGAAGGTTCCTGGAATGCGTGGATGACAACTTCCTTCTCCAAGTGACAGAGGAGCCGACGAAGAGAGGTGCCATGCTGGACCTTGTTCTCACCAACAAGGAGAGACTGGTGGGGGATGTGAAGCTCAAGGGCAGCCTTGGCTGCAGCGACCATGAAATGTTGGAGTTCAAGATCCTTAGGGCAGCAAAGAGGGTGTGCAGCCAGCTCACCACCTTGGATTTCAGGAGAGCAGACTTTGACCTCTTCAGGGGCCTGCTTGGGAGAGTCCCTTGGGATAAAGCCCTGGAGGGAAGCGGGGACGAAGAAAGCTGGTTAGTATTCAAGGACCACCTCCTCCAGGCTCAGGAGCAATGCATCCCGACAAAGAGGAATTCAGGCAAAAATGCCAGGACGCCTGCATGGATGAACAAGGAGCTTCTGGATAAACTCAGGCACAAGAAGAAAGCCTACAGAGGGTAGAAGCAAGGACAGGTAGCCTGGGAGGAATACAGGGAAATTGTCAGAGCAGCCAGGGAGCACATTCGGAAAGCTAAAGCCCTGATAAAATTAAATTTGGCCAGGGATGTCAAGGGCAACAAGAAATGCTTCTATAGGTATGTCACTGATAAAAGGAAGACTAGGGGAAATGTGGGCCCTCTCCGGAAGGAAACGGGACACCAGGTTACCCAAGATATGGAGAAGGCTGAGGTACTCAATGACTTTCTTGCTTCAGTCTTCACCGACAAGTACTCCAGCCTCACCACCCCAGTCACAGAAGGCAGAGGCAGGGACTGGGAGAATGAAGAACCGCCCACTGTAGGAGAAGATCAGGTTCGAGACCATCTAAGGAACCTGAAGGTGCACAAGTCCATGGGACCTGATGAAGCGCATCCACGGGTCCTGAGGGAACTGGTGGATGAAATTGCTAAGCCGCTATCCATCATTGTTGAAAAGTTGTGGCAGTCTGGTGAAGTTCCCACTGACTGGAAAAGGGGAAACATAACCCCCATTTTCAAGAAGGGGAAAAAGGAAGACCTGGGGAACTATAGGCCAGTCAGTCTCACCTCTGTTCCTGGCAAGATCACGGAGCAGATCCTCCTGGAATCTATACTGAGGCACATGGAAAACAAGGAGGTGATTGGTGACAGCCAACATGGCTTCACTAAGGGCAAATAATGTCTGACAAATTTAATGGCCTTCTGCGACAGGGTTACAGCCCTAGTGGATAGGGGAAGAGCAACTGATGTCATCTACCTGGACTTGTGCAAAGCATTTGACACTGTCCTGCACGACATCCTTGTCTCTAAATTGGAGAGACATGGACTTGACGGATGCACCACTCGGTAGATAAAGAATTGGCTGGATGGTCGCACTATAAGTGTTGTGGTCAACGGCTCGATGTCCAAGTGGAGACCAGTGACGAGTGGCATTTCTCAGGGGTCGGTATTGGGACCGGTGCTGTTTAACATCTTTCTCAGCAACATGGACAGTGGGATTGAGTGCGCCCTCGGCAAGTTTGCCAATGACACCAAGCTGTGTGGTGCGGTCAACACACTAGAGGGAAGGGATGCCATCCAGAGGGACCTTGACAGGCTTGAGAGGTGGGCCTGTGTGAACCGCATGAAGTTCAACAAAGCCATGTGCAAGGTCCTGCATGTGGGTCGGTTCAATCCCAAGCACAAATACAGGCTGGGCGGAGAATGGATTGAGAGCAGCCCCGAGGAGAAGGACTTGGGGGTGATGGTTGATGAGAAGCTCAACATGAGCCGACAGTGTGTGCTTGCAGCCCGGAAGGCCAACCGTATCCTGGGCTGCATCACAAGAAGCATGGCCAGTAGGTCGAGGGAGGTGATTCTGCCCCTCTAGTCCTCTCTCGTGAGACCCCACCTGGAGTACTACGTTCAGCTCTGGGGCCCCCAATGTATGAAGGACATGGAGCTGTTGGAGTGAGTCCAGTGGAGGGCCACGAAGATGACGAGAGGGCTGGAGCACCTCTCCTATGAAGACAGACTGAGAGAGTTGGGGTTGTTCAGCCTGGAGAAGAGAAGGCTCTGGGGAGAACTAGCAGCCTTTCAGTACCTGAAGGGGTCCTACTGGAAAGCTGGAGATGGACTTTCCAGAAGGACAGGTAGTGATAGGACGAGGGGCAATGGTTTTAAAGTGAAAGAGGGTAGATTTATATTAGATATTAGGAAGAAATTCTTTCCTGTGAGGGTGGTGAGACGCTGGAACAGGTTGCCCAGAGAAGTTCTGTGGATGACCCCTCCCTGGCAGTGTTCAAGGCCAGGCTGGATGAGGCTTTGAGCAACCTGGTCTAGAGGAAAGGTGTCCCTGCCTGTGGCAGGGGGGGTTGGAACTAGATGATCTTTAAGGTTGCTTCCAACTCAAACCATTCTATGATTCTGTGCTATGATTCTATGATTCTTTTTTTGAGCCACTTACTAAATTTGTAGGGTGGGTATGCTGTGGCTGATTGAAGGCTGGGGAACTGGAGATGAGTGCTAAATTGGAAAAAAAACCAACAACCCCCGCAAAAAAACCCAGACATTTTTTGACATAATTGTTTCTTCTGAATGTTTTTGTTTTTAGAAGAATGCAAGTAGCAGGCAGAAGGTGGGGAGAGAAACATTTTTATTATATTATAAAGATTTTATGAGCATTGTTGTAGGGACTGGGTTTTTAAGAGGATTTTGTGATGCCTGTAAAGTGAAATAGTTTACTTTCCTTCACCCAGGATTTTGGGAAACCTGTGTTTGTACCTGCAAATAATTTTTGTGAACCAAATGGATCAAGGTCCTCAGCTGGAACTAGTTGGCATAGCTGGATTGCATTTAGTATTTCAAAGAGGAAAAACTGGTAATTTTCATTCACAGGATAATAAAACTATTCAGCTGCTCAGTTTATGACGGCATTTGAAGATTGCGTTGTTGCTATTCTTCTTGCTGAACGGTGTAAGGATGATGCAGTTTTAAGATGTTTGCAGTGAGAAAGAGGAAAATTTCACCAGCTTGTGACTGACAGACAAGAGCCTTTAGGAACATAAGAGTTGGAAACTGGGATTTCTTTACGCAGGTTTCATGAATACAAATTGTCACTCATCCTTATAGAAATAAAAAACTAATTAACTTTCTTACATAGCCAATTTGCAGGTCCACTGTAAGTGCAGGTTATAATTAAGGCAAAACAATAGCTCATAACAATGATCAGTGTAACTGATGTCACAAATTATGATTAATGAGTAAATTAGCAGTGAATGCTGTAAATGAGTGTGCTTTGAAAATTCTTTTTAATAAATAAATGAGCACAAAAAGCTTTTCTGTTAAATATTATGTATATATAATAGAGTTTTTAGTATATTAACTCCTAGAGGAATTGTGAAAAGAAGAGTAACTCATGTAGTTTGTAATGTATCTGTACAGTATCAGGCTGAGATTACATGCAACGTTTGCCTATTTGTTCATTTTTACCAGGATAGGAGCCTTCACCATGATTGAATGTGAACTAGTTTATGGCCTGTTTACTTGGAATATATAGCAGTTCCTGATAAGTCAGTGGGAGGCAGTGAATATTTCAAAGTGGGATGTGGGGTGAATAAAGGATATTTCTATTATTCTTTTGGTTTTTTTTTTCTTTTTCTTTTTTTCACTCCATGTAGGAATTTTCTGAGTATATCATTTGGTATGGAAAGAATGACTTCACAATTTATAACTAGGAATGACTCCAGTCATATACCCCACTGAAACTTGATGTCACTAGGCCAGTAAGACATAGGGGCTCTACTCTAAGTGACAGTGATTCTTGTGAAGGCATGTGTGCAGTATCTCAAAGTGCAGGGGCACCTGTCAGGCCACATTGTTTACTCTGTGCTCAATCTGCATTTCTGAGTGTCAGATGGAAAGGTTCCATGGGAACAGTTGTGACTGTATCATTTTCCAGCTTTTATTGCTACAAAACAAGTCTTTACAACCAAAAAGTTACTGTAATTTTTCAGGAGTCTCCTGAAACATCAGTATATGTTAATTTACAAGTAAATGGGGCATTTGAAAGAAGCATCTTAGCATGTTTAATTTTTTCTGATGTCGTTACTTTATTCACACTTGCTATGGATGCTGACAAAGGATATGATAAGATATGATTTTTAGAAATTTTTATTCTGATTTCAGAAACTTTTTCATATTTCAAGCATGTGATAATGTTTAATCATAAGTTGAATTATGGTGTACTAGGAACTTCTGTACACTCCAACTAAAGGGTCTAGAAACAGAAATACATTAAGGTCTGCATTCTGCATGTATCTTGTCCATAGTAGGACCACATGCTGAGCTTGCTATACTTGGGCTGCAGACACCCCATTAGCTCTCACTTTACCTTCAAAGAAGATGAAGTCTTATCCTCATCTTCGTCTCTTAATTAGAGGAGTTATGTCCATAAAAATTTCTCTACACAAAAATAGCTCTCAGTAGCTGTGGAAAAAGGGGTCAGAACTACTACTTGCAAAAACATTTTGTCAGACGCTATGTGAGTGCAGAGGAAAAGTATTGCATGTCCTCAAAGCACAGCACATAGTATAGAACAGTAAAATTGAAACAGTTAGAGAATTCTGTAACATGATGTAATATGAATTAGTTAATTCTATTCAATACTTCAGAATTGTACTTAAACTTACAAAAGACAATGTGGAAGTGCAAAAGAGAAGAAAGAGATGTTTTATACTCATGCAAAGCTATGAAAATATCCCAATCCAAGTGAGTTATTTTAGTGTAATTTTATAAATACCTTTTATGGAGTCCCAATATGCAAAAAAGGACAGCTTCTTTCTGGATAGTGGTAAACCATCTCTGTTTCAGAAGTTCCTGTGCCCCCTGAGGGTAGAGCCTGACTGCTTGTTGAAGCAGCAGCCCAACTTCTACGGCTTTAAACTCCTTAAAACAAACAAATTGAAGCTCAGTATATTTAAGGTGAGCTAGTAATAAATTCAATTTTCCTTCATATATTAGAGTATAATTTGCAGTAGTTCAATACTTGTCACTTGAACTTCTTAGGAGTCCCAGCAAGAAATGCATAATAAGCAGCAGAGGGTGGGAACCCTCAGGCCTTGGACGACAAAGCTTGTGGTACTCTCCCTAAGTCCAAGTTATGGAAGTCTTCTGCTGTAAAATTTTTTCCTTGGCAACATTCAGTATCGGCACAAATATCTGAGTAGACGCTGATAGATAAACAAGCTGAAACAAAAAAACTTGTGTTGTTTGCGTTTAATAGCCAATATTGCTGCAATTTTGATGATGCCTACAGGAGAGTTCAAGTCAGAAATATGAGGTGCTGATTTTAACTAAATTTTACTTTTGTTATTTTAATTACACTTCTGTTATTTTAATTGCGGCTTTATTGAAATGTGACCAAGTAGAGTTTCAAAAGTGCTGAAAGGCTGTGATATCATAGTTGGTAACATATTACGTCTGATTTTTTTGGCAGATTTGATTGCACTGGAAGGTTCCCATATAGATTGTTGCTGTGCTTAATGGAGTGTGCTGCAGAGAGTTTTTGTTGGAATCTGCGCTGCTGTTGTTAAGGGAGATTGAAAATAGTTGTCAGTTCTCAATCAAAATTGCCCTTATGTTAATAAGCACAACTGTGTGTGCAGTGTAATTGTGTTTGCTATCAGAGTGCCTAGCAGCTTAGGTCAGAATCAGTGTCAAGGAACTGACAACATTAATTGTGGAGATAATTTGTGTCAAACCTTAATTAATAACCTTTATAAAGATAAAGGCAACAAATGCTACTTTTCATTTTTGGTTCTGTTGGGTTATGATTTCACATAACCTTACAGTGATGATGGTCACTTTATATGTAACGAGATGAACATGTTGATTGAATAATGAAAAGAAAGATTGCATAATACCTGTCTTTCTCCATGGCTGGCTGGCTACTATCACCATTGTCTGAGCATCTCTTGGCCATAAGTCAGTTTATCCTCACAACACCTATTAAACATGCAGACATTATTATCCTTTTGATGAAGCTGCTGAGCCTGAAGCAGAGAATTTAACTGGTTTGCCAAATTAAATTTAATTTTATGAATTCAAAGTTGAACTGCTGAAAACAACCATTATATGCATTAGAATTCCTAAAGTGTACAGGACCTGTAAGTTTCCTGTTTCAGATAAAATTGTCTATGTTCTAATAATAGTTTACCTTTTCTGATACCATATGATATCTCAAAGATAACTGTCTTACTTTCAAGATTAGACACTGGAGAAGAGTTGTGGCAATGTTTTTTTACAGGAATTACTTATGCAAAAGGAAACTTTAACCAGCCACATACCTTATTTTTTCAGCTAGGTTATGGTCTAAGTGAAACACAAACATCATCACAATTATCTTCTATACTGGAATGTGGAGCTCTTTTATTGATGTAGAAAATAGCAGTCTTTACATACAATAATATGGTATTTACATACAACCTTAAAACCTTGTTTTTCTTGAAAAATGTCCACAAATAGGGAATTACATCATTATATAACAACTGCGCTTGTCTTTTGCCTCCAATGCTTTGTAGCAAGTGGTGTTAGTTAACAAACAACAGCTTTACTAATTGTCAATCCAACAAAAATTGATGTTGGACTGGGAAAATACTGTTCGTCAGCTACCTACCAAAGCCGTATTAGGTATTCAGCCCTATTTTTGCAACTCCGCTATAGAGATACAGCTCTGCAGAAGCTAGTAAGCACTTTTCATAAGGAGTCATTGCAGTTACAGTCCTTTACCAGGTTTGGCCCAGTCCTAGATGAAGAGATTGTCAGAAAACTGGTTTTACAGCAGCAATTTCTTCATCTAGGTAAATTGTCATGTGGTATAAATTAGTGCAAGCTCTCTTGTGTTTACCTGAACTGCACTAATGGAGAGTTTGTATCTGAGTGTCTGATAGGGAGTGAAGGGATTCCCTTCTTTGCTTGTAATTTTTCGTTGCATTTGTTTTGTTGTTTAAAAATCTTCAGTTCTCCTGGTCCCAAGACAGTTAGTGAAGTGTTGCAGGAATGAATGCACAGCATGGCTCTTAAATTGAGTTGCTTTCCCTCCTTGACCCTTGTAATGCATGGCAAAATTGGCAAATTTTCCAAAACAGACCTTGTCTCTGAGTAAGTAAGTTACTTTATTGCTGTTGAAATTATCAGTTGGGCAGTCACTGAATGTATGAGTGAGGCACAAATTTAGAATTTAAAGGCTGCCTATGAGCTACTATACATAGTTACTCTGTGCTAATGGACTTGCCCACACAGTGTTTTTCTTTTATTGTTTTTTCTTTCAACACTGAATTCACAAAATGTCAAAAAGAATAAAAAGAGAATGGCAGCGCATCATTTTTCACTTGATGGCACACAATCACAATTTGTGTCACAGCATATTGGCATATCAGATTCGGTCATGTCTCTTTACATGTCACAGTGCTGAGTTAATACATGCATAGAGAAGGATTCAAAGCTAGCAGTTTTGGTGAAACCCAGATGCTCTTCATCAGAATACATTTCTGTCTTTCCTGTGGTCCAGGCATAAAGCCTGTGATTTGGGAAAGGATTTTTAGTTTCTTTGCTCTAAGTGTGTTTTGTTTGCCGTGGTTTTGGCAATTTTTTGACATCAGAGAAGTTCTTTTGTAAGTTCCCCGTGGCAGCGATGGCACACTATTTTGCTCTGCTCAGATTTGCTGTTGCATTTGGTTTCGGGTACGTGTTCACTAGGCAAAATTAGTGCAGCAGATAGTTCAAGGACCATCAAGCATTCTGAAAAGTTGAGCAATAACAATTTTGACTGACATCTCTATTAAAGAAAAAAGCATGCAGATTTTCAGGAACATTATATTTTTACTGCATTTTTAAAAAAAATTTCTTTGTTACTGGTATGTTACACATTAGGGGTAGGGTAAAAAAGACTCATTTCATTTCGTAAACTTAGGACAATCTGCATACTCTCATATTTCATGTAGCAGCATAACAAAAACATTGAGTTTGTTTTATAATAATAACCACATCATATTTTCTCGGCATTTTAAATTATTTCAGGATTTCTTCCAGTGTTACATACACGCATATTTGTAGTCTGCTGGGTTTCTGACATTTAAATAAACATGCCGACAAGAAGTATTACCTGTGGAAAGACCAGTTCAGCAGAATAAGGGGTTAGACATAAGAAGTGAAGAGCAGCAACTTAGAAATTAAAACTAACAGTACAGGTACATAACTGTCAGAACTAAGAGAGGAAAGTGAAGAAGAGTGAAGAGGTTGAGCACAGAAAGGAGCTGACTGCTGGAAGTTGAAGTTGAGAGCAAAAATTAATTGCAACAGCTGCTATAGAGCAACTACATATAACAACTTGAAACTGAGTCAGACTATATAGCAAAGACCTGGATTTTTTATCATTTATTGACCCTAAGTGTTCATATCATTCAAATCAGCATCTTAAAGTGTATTGATCTCTAAAAATTTCTCTGCTAAGGAAGAAAATTATGTAAATCTTTACAGGAACTCTTCAACATTTCTATACTGTGGTTAGCCGTAATCTCATAGATTTTTATATTAAGTCTTTAGAAGTCATGTCTTGTGTTGGTGTAAGTTCGAAAGTTTTGTTCTACGGCAAGTCTGACAAATTAATTTTAGTTATGTTACAACAGAAATGGAAAGAAAATAATGAATTAAAATGCCTTTTCCTACTTTTAAAGTAATTTCTCCATTTCTCTCTCTTCTTCTGTAGTTACAAAAGTTGGATCTTTTTTCACTTCTTTCTGACAGGGTAGAATAATTTGGGAGTGAACAGGAGCTATATGTGAAACTATGCCCAATCATAAATCTCTCTTCTGTTACAGTCCTTTCTGCATGGATTCTTAATACATATAATACATAGTCATTTACCTCCACCACTGCAAATTACAAATGCTTTCTCCTAAACGACACTGATTTTAATGGCTCAAAGGTGGGAATCCTGTTTTCATGACATCCTGTGATCATGACATCAAGTCATGAATCATGGTCTTATTCCAGCTGATTGATGAGCTCATTTTGCAACAGAAGACAAATTGAATTTTTTATTTATAATTGTGATAAAATACAATGTGTGATCTTGCTATTCTGATGTTATTAGATTTCTGTTTTAATATAAATTTCACTAGTAAAATCTGTAAGTACTTTTCTGACGTTTTGGTTATATTTTTAATGCATTTTCTTGTAGGTGAATACTGTCACTACAGAAACAAAATATGTCCTTTTTTTCATTTTGAAATCTTGACATGGCTTATTTTTTATGTTTACTACTTAGATTAATTTTGGGTTTTTTTTGTTTGTTTCAGCACCACCAAAGTTTACAAGAACTCCTGTTGACCAGACAGGAGTTTCTGGAGGAGTTGCCTCATTTATCTGTCAAGCCACAGGAGACCCAAGACCTAAAATTGTCTGGAACAAAAAGGGAAAGAAAGTCAGCAATCAGAGATTTGAGGTATTAGGTCCATTGTTCTGTTCCTCTGAAAAACATTAATTCCAGCCTCTCTTCTAATCCCAATATGTGTGCTTTATTATCAGTGAATTAAGCAAAATAGCTATGACTGTCAGGGATGATTTAGCGGGAGCAGTCTCATGAAGTTTTTATTTTGCAAACTGGTTATGCATAGCACTATTAAAGAGAAAACTGCTACTGCTGTTTTCTAAACTAGCATGATCTAACTGGGGAGCCTTAGCATGCTTCTTTTCAGCCTACTATCTTTTACATGAAGGAGATGGGGGAAAATTATTTGACCAGTGATTGCTGTCCCCAGAGAACAAGCCTCCTCCTTTTTGACAGCGTGCATTGAACAGACTTAGGTTGCTACTGCTTCTGCTGCCACAATTGCTTACCACTGTTGCAGAGGGAGATTAAAGGGACGTTGTAGTTCCTGATACTGAAGAGAAAATGTAAAACTTATTTGCTTTTGATTCTTTTCTTAACAATAACCTAGGAAAAGGCCTTAGAGAAAGTTGTTTCCTCTCTCTCTCCACAACCTTCAATTAAAGGAAACAGTGAGGATAATCTGTTCAAAGGATACTGGTTATTTGGGGGAAATAAGAAAACAAACATTACTCCCTCTTTCAGTGGCAGGAACAATTAATATCAAATATGGATTGACCTTTAACATGAAGAAAAAAATTCAGAAAGTGGGAGAAGGCTTGTAGAATGAGTATCAAAACTGGCACTAAGACTCTATAATTTTCACTGTGTCTCTTCACTATTTTCAATGTGAAATAAGAGACTTCTGCATTAAGAAAACAGCTGTCTGGAAGATGACTAATTTGTGACATGCATTTTATGAGCAAATGATCTAAGATACACCTTTTAAAAGTTGACTGAATATTGATGTTTTGTGTGTTAATTTTTAGTAGTATTTGGGAATATTGCTTTCCCTGACTTTCAGATTAGATTTACGTCAGCAGAAAAGGATTGTATTTCTTGTATAAACTAAATTTTTTTTGTTCCTTTTTTGTTCAAAAAATGTTTAAAGCCGTTGGAATTTGTTCATTAACCAAACTAATTCTTTGCTTGTATATTTACTACAATGTGAGAAATAAAAGCATGAATTTAAATGTGACCTCCTAGTGCCCAGAAATGTTTGCACTTTGCAGAGCGTATGCAGAGGGATTGTAATTGGCTAGAGGGATTAAAGTAGAAATTTTATCATAAACTCCACACAATTTATCCCCTTCTGGTCACAAACTTTTAACTCAAGGTGAGTTCTAAACAGTGAAAGATTGGGCATGTACATCTTTACTGTGTTGATTCAGTTTTATTTTGCTATTTGTTGTGGTTTATCTGCTTCATATATTGTTTTCTATGTACCTATATACCTGGTTTTAGGGAGAATAAGCAAAAATAAAACAGTTTTATTTCCATAAAAAATATTTGAATGGAACAATAAAAAAATAATTTAAATGTTTTGAAAATACCTTTAGTGGACTATTGAACAAGCAATGTAGCCAAGTAAGATGGAATGTAATTCAAAGAAATAGAAAACACTTAACAAGTATTTTATCATTTTTATTATAACCACTGAGCAGAGAAATTGTAAAGTGTGCAGAGCACATCAATATTTTAAGCAGCTTTCCTTCCAGTCCAAAGTAAGGCCATTAATTCATACCATAGAATCCCTAAATAAGAACAGAAGAACAGTAGAAATGACATTCAGGAAAGACACATGGAACATTAGGGAAAAAAAGAAACATCTGAGATGGTCAGCTGCACCAATAAGAGAATAATTAGCTGGGCTTCTTTTCCTCTTCTTTCACATTAATATTTTCTATATTTCTCTGAGTTTGATTACTTAGTAATACAACATAAGAAAATGTTTTACCTGGCCACCTGTCTTCATAGAAGCCTTGTAAATACAGCTGGAAGGGACTTCAGTGGGCCATATAAACCACATGCATTCTCAGGGATGCTGGGGGTTACTTTTTTTTTTCCCCACCTCCAATAAACTTGGACAGCATCTTACAGTATTTCATGGACCTTGCCATGATTTTTTTTTTTCATGTGGAAACTGAACTTTTTTGCTGGAACTTGATGTACATAGTAATTGTCTTATCTTGCAACAAGGGAACAAATAGTTTATTCCCTCTCTCTTGACAGTGGCCTGTTTATATATTTGAAGATTAACAGGCTTGAGAGGTGGGCCTGTGCAAACCACATGAAGTTCAACAAGGCCAAGTGCAAGGTTCTGCATGTGGGTCAGAGCAATCCCAAGCACAAATACAAGCTGGGCAGAGAATGAATTGAGAGCAGCCCTGAGGAGAAGGACTTGGGGGTGATGGTTGATGAAAAGCTCAACATGAGCCAGCAATGTGCGCTTGCAGCCCAGAAGGCCAACCGTATCCTGGGCTGCATCACAAGAAGCATGGCCAGTAGGTCGAGGGAGGTGATTCTGCCCCTCTAGACTGCTCTCCTGAGACCCCACCTGGAGTACTGTGTCCAGCCCTGGAGCCCCCAACATGAGAAGGACATGGAGCTGTTGGAGTGAGTCCAGAGGAGGGTCATGAAGATGATGAGAGGGCTGGAGCACCTCTCCTATGAAGACAGGCTGAGAGAGTTGGGGTTGTTCAGCCTGGAGAAGAAAAGGCTTTGGGCAGACCTTCTAGCAGCCTTCCAGTACCTGAAGGGGGCCTATGGAAAAGCTGGAGAGGGACTTTTTACAAGGGCATGCAGTGATTAGATGAGGGGTAATGGTTTTGAACTGAAAGAGGGTAAATTTAGATTAGCTCTTAGGAAGAAATTCTTTCCTGTGAGGGTGATGAGACACTGGAACAGGTTGCCCAGAGAAGTTGTGGATACCCCTCCCTGTCAGTGTTCAAGGCCAGCTTGGATGAGGCTTTGAGCAACCTGGTCTTGTGGAAAGGTGTCATGGTAGCGGGGTTGGAACTAGATGATCTTTAAGGTCCCTTCTAACCCAAACTGTTCTATAATTCTATGATTCTATGAATGTGGAATGTTCTTGCTCAACAGGCTAATCCTCACAACGGAGTGAGAATACTGGTGAGAGCTATACATTGTTTCTGAAATTAAAGGCTACAATAAGACCTTGTGGGACTTGGCTATTAATCATTCATCTTTTGTTTATTGCAAATATATACTATGAATGAACGTGATACAGGAGGATTCTTTATTCTCCTCTTGCTTCAAATCAATTCAAATAATATGAAATAGAAAAATCTACTTTAACTTACTACAAAGTCTTTCTCAGAGGAACTTAAAAAGAAACACAGAAGGGTAAAAAAAAAAAGTTTAAAAAATTGCACCATTCTACCCTGTGGCATGAAGCTGGTTTTATTCAAAAATCCATGCTTTTTAAAAAAATATTTCCCATTCAGTAGATGAGGGAGTTGGAGGAATTAACTATCTGTGATACACAGGAAAGGGAAGAACTTATCCCAAGAAAAGTAAATCCATTTTATGATACATATCTTGGAGACACCAGACTTGAAACTTAATCTGTGCAAATATTTGCCCAACCCAATCTGCTGCAATTCTTTTTATTGGCCATCCAGCTAGGATTATTCAGCATTCAGATTTAAACAATAACAATTATTCTCTTTAAGTGTAACAATTGTGATTATTTGGATCCTGTGCTTTCATTTTTTTATCTGCAAATTGTTAGTCTTTCTGCTTTAAGGTTGTGAAATTTTCCTTTCCCTCATAAATGTCAATTTATCAAGAATTGTAGTTATTCTTTTGTTTGTGCTAGGATCAGATGGAGATTTTGTGTTGTCTAGGTTTGTTTAGGACAATGGCTTTACTTAAAGTACAAAGAAAAGTAATACAGCCTGTGGGCTACGAAACCAACTTCTTCTCAGAAAAAAATAGGTTTTTATCTTATTTCCACTTAGACCTCTCCCACTGCTAAGAAGCAACTGAGCAATTCCTACAATGAAAATGAGAAGTTAATGGGCATATAACCATAGTTTCCAACACTGTACTTTATTTCTCTCTTACTCTCAACAAGTATAGAGATCTAGTAGATTGCTTGCGTGTAAATTAGACATACAGACACAAACATATGTGCAAATAGGCATATATGTAAATTGTTTTGTGTGTGTATATATAGATTATGGCCAAATATTAATTATTTGGTAAAAAAAATAATTGTGAGTGCCCTTTCTTGATAAGTGCCATTTACCTGATGGTAGTACTAACATTTATTGATAAATATTTTTTTTAAAAGTAGATTAAATAGATTAATATTATTACTTAATTATTAGGAAGCCTTTCCCAATGACTCAAGTGCTGCAGTACTCACCAATATCTCATGAGATTCTGATTGCAGAACAAGAAGGAAATAAGAGCCATTCACTTAATTCTTTCTCATATGAAAATTAATATTTATTGTGTAAAAATTGCAATTTAAAAACTAAACCTTAAAGTCTAGCCTTATTATTTAGTCTCTTAACTGGTTACATGTTTTCTAATACATTGTTGAATAAATTTACTTATGTTCTGTGTGTTGAATGCATAGTTAAACTTGAGTAGTCCTACCTTGTTCAGAAATTGTTGACCTTTTTTCTATTTGGAGCTAAGTGAATGAGTGAACTGCACTCTGTGAGTAGAGTGGGAATACAGCCTGCAGCAATCGAAATGAATGTAACTGGCATTTGAAGGTAGAGTACTTAAGCTAAGAGAATAGAGAGAGATTAGTGGTAAACTTCAGGTTAAAAGAGCACTGAGTTACAGAATCCTTTCTTACAGGCCTTGTTACCTCGTGGTTTTTTTCTGCTGTTGTTTGTTTTTCATCCTGTCCTTTATTTAAACTATCTTAGAGCAGCCATCAAATACTCACTGAGTAGCAATGTATGTTACAAGGCATTGCCACTTAAACACTTTCCCATGTGTGGAATTTTTCCTGATATGTGTATTTGAAAAACGAGCCTGGCTTTGATGACATGAATACCAACAGGTCACTGTTTGTGAGCAGATTAACTGAGGGATAGGCATTTGTAACAACATCTGTGACAGCTTTTCTTTCCTTCTATAGGTAATAGAGTTTGATGATGGATCTGGATCAGTCCTCAGAATACAACCACTGCGCACGCCACGAGATGAAGCTATTTATGAATGTGTGGCTTCCAATAGTGTTGGCGAAATAAGTGTGTCCACGAGACTCACTGTTTTACGTGGTAAGTTCTTTCTAGACATAACTAATTAACTTCATAGACCTGAAAGTGCTATGTTGTTGTAAAGGAGTGCGGTGTAAAAGCCAGGAAAGTTAAGTGCAGTTCTTTTCAAATGGGCATTATTATAGTCCTGATGCTCTTAAATACAAACTTTTTTACTAATACTTGAATATCGTGTTTCTGATTTTTGACCATAAAATGGTAATATGAGTAGGCAGCATATGACAGACTGAAGAAAAGAAGAAATAACTGAAACAGGAGTGCCATGCACAACAGGGTATTATATCAATTATTGATCAAAACAATGCATTATGAATGCAGTTGATTTACATTTTAGTGCTGCCCTGGGTAGCTTAGCTTTGTATGATCATCAATTACACAGAAATTTGCCCAAATAACAGTCATCTTGAAAAGATGCATAAATGGTTTTTAGATGAGGTTAAGCTGCTACAAGGTTTTCCTCCCAAGATATAACACATAAAAGAGGGGAGGGCTTCTTCCATTTCAAATATACATCACCTGAATTGTATTCTTACTTCGTCAAGAAGTTTTTGAAGACAGTAAATGAAAAAATCCATTTTTTTAACTATCCTTCTTGGGTGAGGATATGAATGTATTGCAAAGTCTACTGTCTAGATAATACTCAGGGGAGTAAATAGTAGCAGTTAAATGACCTGGATGTTTCATTCTGTCACCTGGAGATGAATGGAAACTGGATTTGGAGACACTTCATGAAATATAACTCTCTTCAGTCTGCAGGGTTGCTTTTATGACTGGAGATAACTGTCTTGTATTGTGATATTACATGGTGTTACCTGATTTGCAGAATTAACTGCTAAGGGTCTGTTTATAGGAATTGAAGATGATCAGTCAGCTTTACAGAATTTAGAAAAAAAATTGTAAAATGTATGATTTAAATTCTTTTTTTTAATCCTTCTATTCCAACAAATGTAGGGTGACAAGGAGGTTTCTTTTCTCTCATTCTTCTCTGAAGTTGGATTTTTATTCAAAAAAAGAAAAAGAAAATATTTATTTCTGTAATTTTATTAGCTATTTTAATCAGTACGGACAGTCCTGGCATTACTGTTGGAGACAACTAACAACAGTATGTACATATGTAACAAATAGTAACACTAAGTACATACATATTTTTTTCTTAGAGGTAGTTTGATGTAAGCAATCCTTTTTAACATTTAAAGTTCTTATCTCTAATGCCATGATTATTCCTTCTGTTATATTTTAAAAATTATTCCTAGTCCAGCCAATGCAAATGGGAAGACTGATAGTTAGGTTTATGTTTTAACAGCAGCATGGACCTGTTCTTAACTCCCTAAGATAAGGTTTTCCCTTTATTAACTGATTGAAGCACTTTTTATGCACAGCTTCCACATTGTTGAACATAAAATGACATTTTCATATCACATTAAAAGTTTTGTAAATTAAAGGGAGAGGGGGAAAGGGAGAAGGGGGAGAAAAAAGCAAAATACAATGTGAAAACTCAGGTGGAAGAAATATTCTTTGTCTTCAGAGTTTCCTGAAATGTATTTACAAGACTTTCCATTCTTGAAATGTCCCTGCATGTGTTTCGAAAGATACTCTTATAAACCAACGAAAGTTCTCATTTTGGGGTTCATAGAAAATAAGCAACAGCCCTTATCTCTCTACCAATGGCCATGGCAGTTGAAAAAGGCAGAAGAGTTGTCTGAGTGTTAAAACTGACTGACTGTAAAATTTGATCTGTTTCTTTGCTTGTCTTATTGATTATTTAATCAATTTCTTGTAAGGCATATGTGACTCTGCTGCCTATTTCTTACTCAGGCAGCCCAGTGCTACTTCAGACAACACTAGCATCAGATCCTGTTTTAAAAACCATGCATAAAGATATATGTATGCAAATGCCTGATGAACAAAAATATATTTTATTAGTTATGAAGTTAAAATTAAATAAATTCAAATTTTAAATTTTGATTAAAAATAACTAATTAAAAATATGAAATATGAAAGATTATATGCTGTTTCCAGCCATAATACATATGGCTTTTGAAACTGCTAGAATATCAGTTGGCCCCAGGTATAGATTTATGGATTTAATCTGAAACTGGGAACATATGAGAACTCATGAACGTACTGGGACTGTAGATTTAGATAAAGGGGTAACATCAGTCAGTCGCTGAGGGAAGCTGCTCCGGAGCCGGCCGGTCCCGTAACGGAGGGGCAGGTCTTGCCGCACGGCGGCTTTTCCTGAGGTGAGGAAACGCCGGGGCAGCGGCGGGAGCGGCCCGGAGCCGGCAGCGCTCGCGGACAGCCGCTGACGAGGCGGGGGCGTTGCCAGAGCAACCGCGGCCCGTCCTGCAAAGGCGGCCCCGGGAGCGCCAGCGACCAGAGCGGGCAAACAGGGCGAGGCGCGGCAGTTCGCGCGGGAGGGCGCGCAGGGAGGGCGCAGACGCCCTCCCTGACCCTCAGGGCAGAGTGGTGGGCGCTCGCCTGAGAGCGAGGGCTGCAGCTCCGGCTCGGGGATCTGCACCATCGACCCCAGCCGTGACCGATGCCTCCACCCAGACAGAGCTGCTGAAGGGAGAGGCTGCAGTGCAGACCTTGGGCTGCGGTAAGTGCCTGGATCTTTTGCCCGGGGCAGGGATGGGCAGCAGCAGACCTGCCTGCATCAGGTGTGCCCAGGTGGAGGACCTCCTGCAGCAGGTGGCTGAGCTGCAGGAGGCGGTGAGGAGGCTGTGTGACATCAGGGAGGCTGAGAAGGAGCTGGATAACAGGGTCCAAGTGCAGTCTGCAGTGGCCCCACCAGTCAATGGCCAAACAGCTGAAAAACCCCTCAGCGGCACACATGGAAGGAAGGGGGCATAAAACTGCAGAAGAATGGAGGGTTGTAAAGGCAAGAACGAGCAGGAGGAAGAGACTTCCCCCAAAGCCTGAGGTGCCCCTGCAGAACCCCCCAGTGGCACACACAGAAGGAAGGGGGGATAAAACTGCAGAGGAATGGAAGGATGCAAAGGCAGGAGGAAGAGACTTCCCACGAAGCCTGAGGTGCCCTTGCAGAACTGCTTCAGTCCTCTGCAGTCTGAGGAGGAAAGACCTGCTGCATCAGGAGTGACACTGGAGCCCAGTAAGGCAGCCCAGTGTGCTCGCTGTGTAAAGACCAGTGCTACTAAGAAAAAGCAATGGGTGATAGAGGTAGGTGACTCTCTACTGAGAGGCACAGAGGCACCCATCTGCCAACCTGATGCACTCTCTAGAGAGGTGTGCTGCTTACCGGGGGCTCACATCAGGGATGTCATGGAGAGACTACCGAGCCTAGTACAGCCCACAGACTATTACCCGCTGCTGCTGTTTCACGTGGGCACCAGTGATGCAACCAAGAGCAGTCCGAGGTGTATCAAGGACGACTACAGAGCACTGGGAGCAGTGGTAAATGATTCTGGGGCCCAGGTAGTTTTCTCATCAATGCTTCCAGTCAAAGGGAAGGGGACTAAAAGTGACAGTCGAATTAGGCAAATCAACACATGGCTACAGGACTGGTGGCACAGACAGGGGTTTGGCTACTTAGACCACAGGACTCGCTTTGAGAAACGGGGTCTTCTGGCAGCTGACGGGGTCAATCTGACAGAGAAGGGCAAGAGTGTCTTGTGTCATAGGCTTGTCAAGCTGTTGAAGAGGGCTTTAAACTAGATTTGCCAGGAGAGGGGAACCTCTGTCCATCCCAGTTCAGCCAGTCGGGTGCCAGGGCCAGCAATAGGTGTCTAGAGACTGGAGAAGGATGTCAGGTCAGCAGGAGAGCGTCGGAAGAGGAGCTGAAAGGAATTTCAGACAGTAAGTCAGCTTCACCAGGGGCCCAGCTGAAATGCCTCTATGCAAACACATAGAGCATGGGGAAGAAACAAGAGGAGCTAGAGACATGCGCATACCTGCAAGGCTATGACCTCATTGGCATCACGGAGACGTGGTGGGACGGCTCTGATGACTGGAGTGTTGGAATGGAGGGACACAGGCTTTTTAGGAAGGATAGGCAGGGGAGACGTGGGCACCAGTCATGCAGCCAAGAGCAGTCCGAGGCGTATCAAGGAAGACTACAGAAGGGTCAGGGGGTTATGATCTAGTGACAATTACAGAGACTTGGTGGGCCAACTCGCATGACTGGAATGCGGTCATGGATGGCTATGTCCTGTTCAGGAAAGACAGGCCAGTAAGGAGAGGTGGTGGAGTTCCTCTTTATGTGAGTGAGCAACTAGAATGTATTGAGCTCTATCCAGGGGTGGATCAGGAGCGAGTTGAGAGTTTGTGGGTACGAATTAAGGGGCAGGCTGGCATGGGTGATACTGTTGTGGGTGTCTATTACAGGCCACTGGATCAGGATGAGGAGGTTGATGAGGCCTTCTACAGGCAGCTGAGAGCGATCTCACAATTAAAGGGCCTGGTTGTCGTGGGGGACTTCAACTACCCTGATATTTGCTGGAAGGACTACTCAGCCAGCCATCCTCAGTCCAGGAGGTTCCTCCAGTGCATTGATGATAACTTTCTGATGCAAATGGTGGATGAGCCAACTAGGAGAGGAGCGTTGCTGGATCTTATCCTCACTAACAAGGAGGGTCTGGTTGAAGCGGTGAAGGTTGAGGGCAGCCTTGGTTGTAGTGACCATGAGATGGTGGAGTTCAGGATCTCATGTGGCAGGAACAGAATAGCTAGCAGAATCACAACCCTGAACTTCAGGAGGGCCACCTTTGGCCTTTTCAAGCAATTGCTAGGGGAAATCCCATGGGACAGGGTACTAGAAGGTAAGGGGGCCCAAGATAGTTGGTTAGCATTCAAGAACTGCTTCTTCCGAGCTCAAGATCAAAGCATCCCAACAGGTAGGAAGTCAAGAAAGGGTACCAGGAGACCTGCATGGTTAAACAGGGAACTGCTGGGCAAACTCAAGTGGAAGAAGAGGGTGTACAGATCATGGAAGGAAGGTCTGGCCACTTGGGAGAAGTCTGTTGTCAGAGGATGTAGGGAGGCAACTAGGAAAGCTAAGGCCTCCTTGGAATTAAACCTTGCAAGAGAGGTCAAGGACAACAGAAAGGGCTTCTTCAAATACATGGCAGGTAAAACCAACACTAGAGGCAATGTAGGCCCACTGATGAATGAGGTGGGGGCCCTGGAGACAGAGGATAAAAAGAAGGCGGAGTTACTGAATGCCTTCTTTGCCTCTGTCTATACTGCTGGAGGCTGTCCTGAGGAGCCCCGGACCCCTGAGGCCCCAGAGGAAGTCAGGATAGAGGAGGAGTCTGTCTTGGTTGATGAGGGCTGGGTCAGGGACCAATTAAGCAACCTGGATATCCATAAATCCATGGGCCCTGATGGGATGCACCCGCGGGTGCTGAGGGAGCTGGCAGAAGTCATTGCTAGGCCACTCTCCATCATCTTTGCTAAGTCGTGGGCAATGGGAGAGGTGCCTGAGGACTGGAGGAAAGCGAATGTCAGTCCAGTCTTCAAAAAGGGCAAGAAGGAGGACCCGGGTAACTATAGACCGCTCAACCTCACCTCCATTCCTGGAAAGGTGATGGAACAACTTGTCCTTGGTGCTGTTTCTAGGCATATCAAGGATAAGAGGATCATTAGGGGCACTCAGCATGGCTTCACCAAGGGGAAGTCATGCTTAAGCAACTTGATAGCCTTTTCTGAGGACATAACCCGGTGGATAGATGATGGTAAAGCTGTGGATGTGGTCTATCTTGATTTCAGTAAAGCGTTTGACACAGTCTCCCACAGCATCCTCGCAGCTAAACTGGGGAAGTGTGGTCTGGATGATCGGGTAGTGAGGTGGATTGTGAACTGGCTGAAGGAAAGAAGCCAGAGAGTGGTGGTCAATGGGACAGAGTCTAGTTGGAGGCCTGTATCTAGTGGAGTCGCTCAACTGTCGGTACTGGGACCAGTACTATTCACAGCACAGCCTTCTGGGGTGTCAGCCACTCCTCCCAGTTTTGTGTCATCAGTGAACTGACAGTGCACTCTATTCCCTCATCCAAGTCATTAACGAATATATTGAGCCACAAAGATGATTAAGGGGGTGGAGCATCTCCCTTATGAGGAGAGGCTGAGGGAGCTGGGTCTCTTTAGCTTGGAGGAGACTGAGGTGTGACCTCATTAATGTTTATAAATATGGAAAGGGCAAGTGTCATGAGGATGGAGCCAGGCTCTTCTCAGTGACATCCCTTGACAGGACAAGGGGCAATGGGTGCAAGCTGGAACACAGGAGGTTCCACATAAATATGAGGAAAAACTTCTTTACAGTGAGGGTAACTGAACACTGGAACAGGCTGCCCAGAGAGGTTGTGGAGTCTCCTTCTCCGGAGACATTCAAAACCTGCCTGGACATGTAGGAACATGATATCGGTGTGACATGATCTAGGTAATCCTGCTCTGGCAGGGGGATTGGACTAGACGATCTTTCGAGGTCCCTTCCAATCCCTAACATTCTGTGATTCTGTGAGACTAGGAGGGGGTGTTGCCCTCTATGTCAATGACTAGTTCCAGTTCATGGAGCTCTGCCTGGGGATGGAGAAGGAGCCAACAGAGATCTTATGGGTGAGGATTAAAGGGAGGGCATGGACAGGAGGCATTATAGTCGGTGCCTGCTACAGGCCACCTGACCAGGAAGACCGAGTGGATGAGGCCCTCTACAGACAGATAGGTGTAACCTCACATTCACAGGCCGTGGTCCTCATGGGGACTTCAGCCACCCTGATATCTGTTGGAAGAACAACACAGCAGGTCACAGGCAATGCAGGAGGTTCCTGGAATGCGTTAATGACAACTTCCTTCTCCAAGTGACAGAGGAGCCGACGAGGAGAGGTGCCATGCTGGACCTTGTTCTCACCAACAAGGAGGGGCTGGTGGGGGATGTGAAGCTCAAGGGCAGCCTTGGCTGCAGCGACCATGAAATGTTGGAGTTCAAGATGTTGGAGTTCAAGATCCTTAGGGCAACAAGGAGGGTGCTCAGCCAGCTCACCACCTTGGATTTCAGGAGAGCAGACTTTGACCTCTTCAGGGGCCTGCTTGGGAGAGTCCCTTGGGATAAAGCCCTGGAGGGAAGCAGGGCCCAAGAAAGCTGGTTAGTGTTCATGGACTACCTCCTCCAGGCTCAGGAGCAATGCATCCTGATAAAGAGGAATTCAGGCAAAAATGCCAGGACGCCTGCATGGATGAACAAGGAGCTTCTGGATAAACTCAGGTGCAAAAAGATATCCTACAGAGGGTAGAAGCAAGGACAGGTAGCCTGGGAGGAATACAGGGAAATTGTCAGAGCAGCCAGGGAGCACATTCGGAAAGCTAAAGCCCTGATAAAATTAAATTTGGCCAGGGATGTCAAGGGCAACAAGAAATGCTTCTATAGGTATGTCACTGATAAAAGGAAGACTAGGGGAAATGTGGGCCCTCTCCGGAAGGAAACGGGACACCAGGTTACCCAAGATATGGAGAAGGCTGAGGTACTCAATGACTTTCTTGCTTCAGTCTTCACCGACAAGTACTCCAGCCTCACCACCCAAGTCACAGAAGGCAGAGGCAGGGACTGGGAGAATGAAGAACCGCCCACTGTAGGAGAAGATCAGGTTCGAGACCATCTAAGGAACCTGAAGGTGCACAAGTCCATGGGACCTGATGAAGCGCATCCACGGGTCCTGAGGGAACTGGTGGATGAAATTGCTAAGCCGCTATCCATCATTGTTGAAAAGTTGTAGCAGTCTGATGAAGTTCCCACTGACTGGAAAAGGGGAAACATAACCCCCATTTTCAAGAAGGGGAAAAAGGAAGACCCGGGGAACTATAGGCCAGTCAGTCTCACCTCTGTTCCTGGCAAGATCATGGAGCAGATCCTCCTGGAATCTATACTGAGGCACACGGAAATCAAGGTGATTGGTGAAAGCCAACATGGCTTCACTAAGGGCAAATAATGTCTGACAAATTTGGTGGCCTTCTGCGACAGGGTTACAGCCCTAGTGGATAGGGGAAGAGCAACTGATGTCATCTACCTGGACTTGTGCAAAGCATTTGACACTGTCCTGCACGACATCCTTGTCTCTAAATTGGAGAGACATGGACTTGACGGATGCACCACTCGGTAGATAAAGAATTGACTGGATGGTCGCACTCCAAGTGTTGTGGTCAACGGCTCGATGTCCAAGTGGAGACCAGTGGTGAGTGGCATTCCTCACGTGTCGGTATTGGGACCGGTGCTGTTTAACCTCTTTGTCAGCGACATGGACAGTGGGATTGAGTGCGCCCTCAGCAAGTTTGCCGACGATACAACCAGAACAAACAGCTGACAGCGGCGGCAGCAGCGAAAAGCGGCAGCAGCAGCGAAAGCGGCGGCAGCGACTTGAGGTTAGTGCGGGGGCGAGGGCGACATCGGGCTTAACCGGGCGGTTTTTCGTACTCTGGGCCCCCCCTGAGCCCCCCGCAAGCATCAGCCCCGAGCTGCTTCCCTCTGACCCCGGACCCGGACCCGGAGGTTCCCGGCAACGAATCAGGAGAGGAGGGGGCGTAGCCGGAGGCACCGCGGGCGATTTAAACGTTCCACCCCCTATTATCGTTGATAAAGAGCCTCCTGGAGGGCAGGGACTAGTCCCTGGCCAGAGGGGAGAGACTCAGCAGTGCCTGGGTGAGTCAGCAGTGACTGGGTGTGTCCCAGGGCAGGAGAGGCTGCAGTTGTTTGCAGCTCGTTGGGGAGGGCGCTGATTCCCTCCCAGTGCACAAGGCGAGGAAGGTGCCAAGGAGCTGTGAACCAGGGGTGCCACCAACAGGTATTTCCCAGTTCAGTGAAAGAACAATGGTATCTACCCGGTGGAAGAAGACCAAAATGGATGTGGGAACCCAGACAGAGCTCCCACGGAAGGAGGCGATGGTGCAGGTTGCCGGCTGCAGGGAATGCTACAGCGTCTCTGTGGTGTCAGGGGGCTGTGTGCGCTGTGAGCAAGTAGATGATCTGCTTGGCCGAGCGGCACAGCTGCAAAACCAGGTTGAAAGGCTTCAAGCCGAAGTAGAAAGGCTTAGGAGCATTTGGGAGGCTGAAATGGAGATAGACTGGTGGAGCCAGGCTCTGCCCTCCCTGCAACAAAAATGGGAGCACCTGCCGGAGAGCTCCCAGGATCGAGGGACCCCTGTACTCTGCCCCTCTCAGGTGGAAAACAATAACCTAGAGGAGGAGAGTGAGTGGAGACAAGTCTATGGCCGTGGCAAAAGGCGAGTGCCCTCCTTGCCTACCTTGCCTCCACAGGTGCCTCTGAGCAATAGATATGAAGCCCTAGTGGAATACAGCCGGTCCAATGGGGATGTGGTGGAGAGGCAACCTATATCAGAGGTCCCACCACAGTCAGAAAAACCTGACAGGCGTATAGCTACCTCCTCCACAAGGAAGAAGAGAAGAGTTTTAGTGGTTGGAGACTCCTTTCTAAAGGGATCTGAGGGCCCAATATGCAGAGCTGACCCCCATCACAGGGAGGTCTGCAGCCTGCCTGGAGCCCGAATCAGGGATATCACCAGGCAACTCCCCAACCTGGTGAAGGCCACAGACTACTACCCCCTGCTGATCTTCCAGACAGGTGGGGAAGAAGCTGCATCCCGTAGTCTGAGGGGGATGAAGAAAGACTACAAGGCCCTAGGACGGTTGGTGAAAGAGTCTGGGGCACAAGTTGTTTTCTCCTCCCTCCTTCCATTTTCAGGTGATGACGTGGGATGGAACAGTAGGATTCTCTCTATTAACGCCTGGCTACGAGACTGGTGCTACAGGCAGGGCTTTGGGTTCTTTGATAATGGCTGGTTTTATAAGACAACAGGCGTGACAGTGATACATGGGAAAGGTTTATGTCGTAGGGGCAAAAGGGTTCTGGGACAGGAATTAGCAGGGCTCATTCGGAGAGCTTTAAACTAGATTCGAAGGGGGATGGGGTAGTAGCTGGGCTTGCATCACTGGGGCAATGCTCTAGTGTTGAGGTAGACCAGGAGGCCCCCCATCCCCCTGGGGTGAAATCAGGGGGTGAATCTGGGATGAAATCGGTGTGCCCAGCTCGCTCCCTGAAATGCCTGTACACCAATGCACGCAGCATGGGGAATAAGCAGGAGGAGTTAGAAATCCGTGTTCGGTCGGGGGGCTATGATCTAGTGGCAATTACAGAGACTTGGTGGGACGCCTCGCATGACTGGAATGTGGTCATGGATGGCTATGTCCTGTTCAGGAAAGACAGGCCACTAAGGAGAGGTGGTGGAGTTGCTCTTTATGTGAGTGAGCAGCTAGAATGTATTGAGTTCTGTCCAGAGGCAGATCAGGAGCGAGTTGAGAGTTTGTGGGTGCGAATTAAGGGGCAGGCTGGCAGGGGTGATACTGTTGTGGGTGTCTATTACAGGCCACTGGATCAGGATGAGGACGGTGATGAGGCCTTCTACAGGCAGCTGAGAGCAGTCTCGCAATTACAGGGCCTGGTTGTTGTGGGGGATTTCAACTACCCTGATATTTGCTGGGAGGCCTACTCAGCCAGCCATCCCCAGTCCAGGAGATTCCTCCAGTGCATTGATGATAACTTTCTGATGCAAATGGTGGATGAGCCAACTAGGAGAGGAGCGCTGCTGGATCTTATCCTCACTAACAAGGAGGGTCTGGTTGAAGAGCTGAAGGTTGAGGGCAGCCTTGGTTGTAGCGACCATGAGATGGCAGAGTTCAGGATCTCATGTGGCAGGAACAGAATAGCTAGCAGAATCACAACCCTGAACTTCAGGAGGGCCAACTTTGGCCTTTTCAAGCAATTGCTAGGGGAAATCCCATGGGACAGGGTACTAGAAGGTAAGGGGGCCCAAGATAGTTGGTTAGCGTTCAAGGACTGCTTCTTCCGAGCTCAAGATCAGAGCATCCCAACAGGTAGGAAGTCAAGGAAGGGTACCAGGAGACCTGCATGGTTAAACAGGGAACTGCTGGGCAAACTCAAGTGGAAGAAGAAGGTGTACAGATCGTGGAAGGAGGGGCTGGCCACTTGGGAGGAATATAAGTCTGTTGTCAGAGGATGTAGGGAGGCAACTAGGAAAGCTAAGGCCTCCTTGGAATTAAACCTTGCAAGAGAGGTCAAGGACAACAGAAAGGGCTTCTTCAAATACATTGCAGGTAAAGCCAACACTAGAGGCAATGTAGGCCCACTGATGAATGAGGTGGGGGTCCTGGAGACAGAGGATAAAAAGAAGGCGGAGTTACTGAATGCCTTCTTTGCCTCTGTCTATACTGTTGGAGGCTGTCCTGAGGAGCCCTGGACCCCTGCGGCCTCAGAAGAAGTCAGGATAGAGGAGGAATCTGTCTTGGTTGATGAGGGCTGGGTCAGGGACCAATTAAGCAACCTGGACGTCCATAAATCCATGGGCCCTGATGGGATGCACCCGCGGCTGCTGAGGGAGCTGGCGGAAGTCATTGCTAGGCCACTCTCCATCATCTTTGCTAAGTCGTGGGCAATGGGAGAGGTGCCTGAGGACTGGAGGAAAGCGAATGTCACTCCAGTCTTCAAAAAGGGCAGGAAGGAGGACCCGGGTAACTATAGACCGGTCAGCCTCACCTCCATCCCCGGAAAGGTGATGGAGCAACTTGTTCTTGGTGCTGTCTCTAGGCACATCAAGGATAGGGGGATCATTAGGGGCAGTCAACATGGCTTCACCAACGGGAAGTCTTGCTCAACCAACTTGATAGCCTTTTATGAGGATGTTACCCGGTGGATAGATGATGGTAAAGCTGTGGATGTGGTCTATCTCGATTTCAGTAAAGCGTTTGACACGGTCTCCCACAGCATCCTCGCAGCTAAACTGGGGAAGTGTGGTCTGGATGATCGGGTAGTGAGGTGGATTGTAAACTGGCTGAAGGAAAGAAGCCAGAGAGTAGTGGTCAGCGGGACAGAGTCCAGTTGGAGGTCTGTGTCTAGCGGAGTTCCGCAAGGGTCGGTTCTGGGACCAGTTCTATTCAATATATTCATTAATGACTTGGATGAGGGATTAGAGTGCGCTGTCAGCAAGTTCGCTGATGACACAAAACTGGGAGGAGTGGCTGAGATGCCGGAAGGCTGCGCAGCCATTCAGAGAGACCTGGACAGGCTGGAGAGTTGGGCGGGGAGAAATGTAATGAAATAGAACAAGGGCAAGTGTAGAGTCCTGCATCTGGGCAAGAACAACCCCCTGTACCAGTACAAGTTGGGGACAGAGCTGTTGGAGAGCAGCGTAGGGAAAGGGACCTGGGGGTCCTAGTGGACAACAGGATGACCATGAGCCAGCAGTGTGCCCTTGTGGCCAAGAAGGCCAATGGCATCCTGGGGTGTATTAGAAGGGGTGTGGTTAGCAGGTCGAGAGAGGTTCTCCTCCCCCTCTACTCTGCCCTGGTGAGGCCGCATCTGGAGTATTGTGTCCAGTTCTGGGCCCCTCAGTTCAAGAAGGACAGGGAACTGCTAGAGAGAGTCCAGCGCAGAGCCACGAAGATGATTAAGGGAGTGGAACATCTCCCTTATGAGGAGAGGCTGAGGGAGCTGGGTCTCTTTAGCTTAGAGAAGAGGAGACTGAGGGGTGACCTCATGAATGTTTATAAATATGTAAAGGGCAAGTGTCAAGAGGATAGAGCCAGGCTCTTCTCAGTGACATCCCTTGACAGGACAAGGGGCAATGGGTGCAAGCTGGAGCACAGGAGGTTCCACTTAAATTTGAGGAAAAACTTCTTTACAGTGAGGGTAACTGAACACTGGAACAGGCTGCCCAGAGAGGTTGTGGAGTCTCCTTCTCTGGAGACATTCAAAACCCGCCTGGACGCATTCCTGTGTGATATGATCTAGGCAATCCTGCTGCGGCAGGGGGATTGGACTAGATGATCTTTCGAGGTCCCTTCTAATCCCTAACATTCTGTGATTCTGTGTTTCTGTGATTCTGTGATACCAAGCTGTGTGCTGTGTGGTGCAGTCAACACACTGGAGGGAAGGGATGCCATCCAGAGGGACACTGACAGGCTTGAGAGGTGGGCCTGTGTGAACCGCATGAAGTTCAACAAGGCCAAGTGCAAGGTCCTGGATGTGGGTCGGTTCAATCCCAAGTACAAATACAGGCTGGGTGGAGAATGGATTGAGAGGAGCCCTGAGGTGAAGGACTTGGGGGTGATGGTTGATGAGAAGCTCAACATGAGCCGACAGTGTGTGCTTGCAGCCCGGAAGGCCAACCGTATCCTGGGCTGCATCACAAGAAGCATGGCCAGTAGGTCGAGGGAGGTGATACTGCTCCTCTAGTCTGCTCTCATGAGACCCCACCTAGAGTTCTGCATTCAGCTCTGAGGCCCCCAATGTAAGAAGGACATGGAGCTGTTGGAGTGAGTCTAGAGGAGGGCCACGAAGATGACGAGAGGGCTGGAGCACCTCTTCTATGAAGACAGGCTGAGAGAGTTGGGGCTGCTCAGCGTGGAGAAGAGAAGGCTCTGGGCAGACCTTCTAGCAGCCTTTCAGTACCTGAAGGGGGCCTACAGGAAAGCGGGAGAGGGACTTTTCAGAAGGACATGTAGTGACAGGACGAGTGGGAAGAGTTTTAAACTGAAAGAGGGTAGATTTAGATTAGGTCTTAGGAAGAAATTCTGTACTGTGAGGGTAGTGATACACTGGAACAGGTTGCCCAGAGAAGTCATGGCTGCCTCCTCCCTGGCAGTGTTTAAGACCAGGTTGGATGAGGCTTTGAGCAACCTGGTCTACTGGAAAGGTGTCCCTGCCCGTGGCAGGTGGGTTGAAACTAAATAATCTGTAAGGTCCCTTCTAACCGAAACCATTCTATGATTCTGTTGTCAGACAAAGTAAGGATCATGCAGAGTAACAGGGCTTTGTAAGGAAGTTTTAACAGGGTTAAAATTTTGAAGTGGTGTAAGTACAATGATTTGGTACATGGCTTTCTGAGACAAAGGATAGTTCAGTGCCAAGGGCATTAGCCTGGAAGATAAGTAATTCTATAATAAGCTTCTACTTCGCAAACTTACACAAATCTTCCTCCTTGTACAGTCTGCAATAGTAGCCTTGTGCAAAACACTCCATCTGATTCTGCCTTTGTGGGAAAGAGTGCCTCTGTGCCTTACATAGCTGCTGTAGGAATAAATATATATCATAGATGTGAACAGGAATTAACAGACATAATCAAATACAAAAGAGAGTGGAGCGAGTTGGATATGTGGTCCACTTAGGCCTTACTCATCCCTGGGGCATGTGCGTGACTCTGGGTTGCGGAATATGGAAAGATTCAAATCTTGCCATAACAGTGCTATCACAGACCCAACTTGGCATTTGTGCCTCTTGAAGAGGGCACCCTGGGGAGGAGGTTGGTGTTTACCCACAATTCCACCCGCAAGTACTGCCACCCTAATATGGGACATTGGTGAAATCAGGATGTTCCCAGGAGCTGAAGTATCTATCTATATTCGGTTTTGTTTGTTTGTTTGTTTGACTAAATTCCATTTAACTACTACAAATCATTTGCGCAGCACAGAACAGCAACATTTTTGCCAACATGTCCATATTTTTAGAGCCAAACTTGTCAGTGTTTCTGTGTGTGGCAGTACACAGTAACAGTAGTTCTACGCACTAGAGGTTTTACACTGTTTCTTTAGGTTCTTACGCTATGACCGATCTGTAGTACTTGGGTCTCTAGGAACCATGAATATAAATGAAGTCTTTAGCTTCTGGGTGTTGAAACTTCACAACCTAAGAAGGAAAAAGGGCAGAAAAGGCAGCTACAAATGGTAACATTTCAGGGCCTTAGCAGAGAGAAAGTATTGGGCCTTTTTTTCTGTTACCACAGTAAATCAGGAAACATTCCAGGCTAAACTTTTACTTGCTAGGCTGAATATTGTGACAGTCTGGACCAAGAGTGAATGTCTGAGATAAATGGAAACTGCTTTTGCTCTTCTGTATATAAAGGAGGCAGCTGCTTTCCAGGACAGATTCACCCACATGAAAATGTTGAATTTGAAGGGAAACAAAGCTTATAAGGAGAACTCTCAAGCCTCCTTCCAGACAAGAGGAGTTGATGCTATTTATTTTGGAGGTCTTTGTTTTGAACATTTGTGCTTAGAACCATATGAGTGGAACAGTGCTTTGATTCTTTAATTCAAAATGGTCAGTGTTCAATAGGCAATGAAAGACAATAAAGTGTAGGATCTTCTCATATTCTGCAGACATCAGAGATGGAACAGCTTTCCTTTTATTGTCCATTCATTTCTTGTTAAAGCCACCTAACTCTGTTTATTGATCTTGCAAATGGTGGGTAACAGACATTTTTCATGGCTACAGAACAAGTCTGATGTCATATGCAAGTATATAAATTGTTCAGGAAGGAGGAAATTAGGTGCCTCCTTCTAGTAGAGAAATCAGCAACAATTCCATACCGTTAATTTTAAGGAATCCTGCTTTTCATTTTTTAAATGATTTTTTGATTATTATTCCTTGAGAAGGTTCTGCCAAAACTGTAGGGACCTCAAGAAACTTAGCTTCAACTACCTCCTGAGAAGGTATGTGATTGCAGCACATAAGAGTGAAGGTTTTAAGCAAGGATGGAGAAGGTCCAGTAAAGCAGAATACCTAAGTACCTTCTGCTATCACTGTTGTTAGCTTTGTTTTCTTGGCTGTCTGGGGAGTAAAGAGAGAGACTACACAGGGCACTTTAAGCAGAAGACAGTTTGTTTTCTCAGCCCACAGTTTTCTCTATTATTGTTGATCGTACTGTGCATTATAAAAAATATTGACATATAACATCTTTGTAGCATGGGCACTGTATAAGGATGGAAGAATTAAAGTAAAATTTCTATGGGAAGTGCCTAGGGCAGTTATTCTGTTTTATGCTTTTTAGAAACTGATTGATTTCATGTCAAACAGTCATTGCTGCATAAAATGAACAGTGAAATATTTACTGAACAGTGTTTCCCTGTCCATTGATACACAGAGATTGAGACTGAGATAATTGAGAGAGATGATTTTTATTAGACTTTCAGAAGTGTAGAACATTTCCACACTGTTTAAAAAACCAAAACCAAATAAACAAAAAAACCCCCACAGATGATGAATCCAAGGTGCTACATTTTTGGTTGCTGCTGCTAGCAATAGATTCAATGATAAAAGAAGCTCATTTCTCTATTTTCACTGTACCCAGTAGTACTGAAATGAGAAGGAACTATTTTGAAGTAATCTGTCATCTGGGACAGCTATCTTTGAGGGCATGAAATTTAGACAAATGGAGTGGCAGAGCTATAATGTTGGAAAATGTTCTGTGGGATGTCTCTCATTTCTAGACAAATGGGAGGAAGGACTGTACATATTCTGGGTATTAGCTGCATGGTGGGAGAAACTTGCCGTGTTCCATCTGGAACTGTATAAACAGTGCATACCAGTGTTTATCTGACTTAGCTGTTTGCTGTATAGTCACAGTGATTATTGCCAGGGGGCTGCTAGTAGGACAGGATTTTGAAAGTGGAATGATAGAAACAAGGAAAGCAAGAAAATGCCTGTGAGAGAACTTCATACCCTGGAAAGACATTTATCTCAAACATATATTGCATGAGAAACCTTTTGAAGAGCCAAAGGAGTATCTTTCCCCTAAACTTCCTGAACTTTCAATGATCATGCTATATGTAGTACCTTGTGACCAGAATTAGCATGTTCATTACAGTCCTGTTTTTATTATGCCTCTTTTTGAAGAGGAACACTGTTGTTTCTGCTGTGAAAATGGTACTTTACAGTTTGTGTTGTAAAGTCTCTCCTGGGGAGCTGTGCAAGGAAGATTAAGGAACAAAACACAGCTGCTTGACAGTCACACAGAAGGATTTTAAAAATAGTGAAACAAAAGGAGAGGTAGCCAATACAACTTAAGCTTAAAAAAAAAACAACTTAGGTGGTTATAGAATGGTATGCAGATTTCTTGAAATAGCTTACAGAGTTAGAAATATTTATCTATAACGTTAAAAACTATTTTGAAATATTTTCTTTGGGCTTGCAAATGTATGTTAGGCAAAAAAAAAATTGCCTTCTATGCAGTATAATTTGAAATACTTGATGAGTTATTGATCTTTATAAGGATGGGGTGGTGGGATTTAACCACTAGCCAGAACAGGATACAAAAGAATAATTTTGTGAAATACATGGTCCATTTCCCATAGCTGACTTCTAAGTTACTGTGTGTTTTAAGTTCCTTTATAGTGCAGGCATGTACGTGGTAAACAATGTTAATGGTTTAGAAAATACTGCATCTTATAAATTCTGTAGCAATCAATAAATATTTAAGGGTCTATTACTGTAAATGTGTAATGCAAGGTATTGAGTTCAACTTCTAGGTATACACACTTGATCTTACTGATTTCACAGTTATCTGTTGTTGACTTTTCTGTAGTTCTTTAAAAAACTATGTACTCATTTAAAATATCTGAAAACGATTGAATAACTGCTATAAGTATTGCAAAAAGTTTCTGGGAAGTGCCTCACCTCATGTTTTTTATAGTTAATACATTTTTATATTTCCATTCATGTCCCTAGATGCAAAATTTATCAAATATATTTTTCTCCTCAATCAGTGAATATTTTGGTTACACTTTTTTATTCTTAGCTTTAAATGTAGAAATTTTACCTTTCCTTACACACCATTTTATTGTAAAGAACCTGGTACAGTCATTACAAATTTAAAGCTATATATTAGAAAGCTTCTTCCACAAAGTAGAGCAGTCACTTTAAAAAAAATGAATGAAACAGCAGTCCCAAATTTCTTGTCAGTGTAAATTCCTATAGACAATACTTTCAGAGAGGATTTACTTTAGAAAGTCAAGAGTAGGCTGCTCAACTTATAAGACCTTTTAAAATGTCTTAAGAAGGTATCCATAGTCACTAGATTTTTTTGAGAAATCTGTCCTAACTTTATTTCCTACAATTTTTTTTACTTATGAAGTTTCTTTGAACTCTTGTTGTCCTACATATTCTTTTAACATGAGTGATTGTTCAGTTGTATTTGCTTAATGAACATATATGCAGAACGTTTTCCTGCTGCTAACTAGTAATACCAGCTACCATTATGTCTTCGTAAAGGTATATTTTTCTTACTTCTATTCCTCACTGAATTTTGTATGTCACTGAATTTCATCCAACTAAGTTTCTGGTTTACATACAATGCTATAAAATTATACAGATATTGCACATATTTGTATACATGCATACGATCAATTTTAGTTTTTGAAATACTATCAGTAGTAGAAAATTATTTATGCCTGATGTTTATAGGGCAGTATGGATGGTCCTAAGAGCTAAACATTGGCTTGAAATCAGTAAGGTGGCTAAGCTATATCATACTTGTTCTTATTGTATTTCTATGAAAGAAAATAAACTTGTGGGTGCTAGTTCATAGATAGTTGTCTGACAGTTGTTGTGATCTAAGAAGAGGAATTTAAATAATACCAGACAAAACCAGAGGAGTTCTATTTAGCTTGAAAGAATTCTTCACCGGACAGTTTTGGCTGAGAATGTACACCTGTTAAATGCTTTCAGACAACAGCTCAATGACTAATTTTAGCATAACCCCCATTTGGGTATTACCATTCTGGTATTTAATGACTGCATATAGTGTTATAGGTATTTTCAATAACAAGAGTGAGCATATGCTGGCCATCTGGAAAATGCAAACTAAGCCATCCTGAGCAGATCAATTTTAAAACACTTCTGTTTTATACTTTTTCCCCACTCATTGATGCTTATGATGATTCAGTCCCTTTTCCCAGACCGTCGTCCCCAAATTATCAGAAATCTATCAGAAACAAATGACAATGAGAACAATGAAAAAAGATTTAGTAGAGGGAGAAGGAATATTTCTTCTGCTAGTCTGTTTTTGCAGAACCAGTGTCAAGTGATGTAAGCACAGAATTAAAATGATATTTCCTAACTCTGAAGAGCCATGATCTACTATATACAATAGGTTCCCATTTTGATCTGCTTCCTCAAAGGCTGACCCGGATATAAGCAGCACACAGATAGGATATTGTGAATGATCTTTACAAGAAAAGGCACAGCATTAACTATTTGTACAACTGCTAGCTGTTCTGAATAAGGACAGGTTTTTTTAGACTTCTGTGCTATAATTGTCATATTTTGCAGTGCTATATGTCTATGTACATACTTAAAAATCTAGCTGTGTAGAGTCCTGTTGGTTCGGTATCAGGGTTTAAGATTATGCAAGCTTTCATTGTTCAGTAGCCTAAGACCACTGTCTCAATTGAAGCCAAGCCCTTAGTGAAAGTCAATGCAATTAATCAAATGCCATTTTTCCTGTTCTAATGTGGCCTCAATTCTGCATGCATTTTATCTATGTGTACGTCCACTCACTTAACAAACTCTTATGATATTAATTAGCAATGTAATTGTCATTACTGCACAACATAAAAGTAAAATTGACAGCAGAATTCTAGGGATTTTTTTCATGTCAGTATTTCATATTGATTAAAAAACATCATGTAATTCTAGAGATTATCTCTTTGAAGAGATGATATGATGATTAGTTGCTCAACCCCTGACAATGTCAGCGTATCTATAAGGAACCAGTGGTATTAGCAGCTTGATAGCTTCAATTTAATTGTTATCACAGCAAATATTCATATGAGATGCCTAATATAGCATAATAAAACCAAGGCAATTGCTAGAAAAAGACATGCAAGTATTAGGTCTGTCTTCAGCTTTCCAGGCTAGTGGTTTCTGTGAATGCTCATGTCTTATCAAGTGCACCGTTAGGATGATGGAAATGTTTGCTGAAATGTAGGACATGTTTGACACTAGTGTACTGAAGTAACAGTAAAATTAAAACCATTTTAATGTAATAAGTGCTAATCTTCAAAGACAGAAAAAGCGTAGTGAGAATTCTTTTTCATATATATCTGAAAAACAATTTAGAAATTGAAGAAAGCTTATGTAATACTTCAGTTTGCTTAGCCTGACAATAGGTCATAAAATAGTATTTATTACTGTGACTGTTTTCAAAGATTTGACATAGGAAGCAAAAAATAAAAAGAATACATATAGAAGTATATAGTTCAGTGAAAGAACAATGGTATCTACCCGGTGGAAGAAGACCAAAATGGATGTGGGAACCCAGACAGAGCTCCCACGGAAGGAGGCGATGGTGCAGGTTGCCGGCTGCAGGGAATGCTACAGCGTCTCTGTGGTGTCAGGGGGCTGTGTGCGCTGTGAGCAAGTAGATGATCTGCTTGGCCGAGCGGCACAGCTGCAAAACCAGGTTGAAAGGCTTCAAGCCGAAGTAGAAAGGCTTAGGAGCATTAGGGAGGCTGAAATGGAGATAGACTGGTGGAGCCAGGCTCTGCCCTCCCTGCAACAAAAATGGGAGCACCTGCCGGAGAGCTCCCGGGATCGAGGGACCCCTGTACTCTGCCCCTCTCAGGTGGAAAACAATAACCTAGAGGAGAAGAGTGAGTGGAGACAAGTCTATGGCCGTGGCAAAAGGCGAGTGCCCTCCTTGCCTACCTTGCCTCCACAGGTGCCTCTGAGCAATAGATATGAAGCCCTAGTGGAATACAGCCGGTCCAACGGGGATGTGGTGGAGAGGCAACCTATATCAGAGGTCCCACCACAGTCAGAAAAACCTGACAGGCGTATAGCTACCTCCTCCACAAGGAAGAAGAGAAGAGTTTTAGTGGTTGGAGACTCCTTCCGAAAGGGAACTGAGGGCCCAATATGCAGAGCTGACCCCCATCACAGGGAGGTCTGCAGCCTGCCTGGAGCCCGAATCAGGGATATCACCAGGCAACTCCCCAACCTGGTGAAGGCCACAGACTACTACCCCCTGCTGATCTTCCAGACAGGTGGGGAAGAAGCTGCATCCCGTAGTCTGAGGGGGATGAAGAAAGACTACAAGGCCCTAGGACGGTTGGTGAAAGAGTCTGGGGCACAAGTTGTTCTCTCCTCCCTCCTTCCATTTTCTGGTGATGACGTGGGATGGAATAGTAGGATTCTCTCTATTAACACCTGGCTACGAGACTGGTGCTACAGGCAGGGCTTTGGGTTCTTTGATAATGGCTGGTTTTATAAGACAACAGGCGTGACAGTGATACATGGGAAAGGTTTATGTCGTAGGGGCAAAAGGGTTCTGGGACAGGAATTAGCAGGGCTCATTCGGAGAGCTTTAAACTAGATTCGAAGGGGGATGGGGTAGTAGCTGGGCTTGCACCACTGGGGCAATGCTCTAGTGTTGAGGTAGACCAGGAGGCCCTCCATCCCCCTGGGGTGAAATCAGGGGGTGAATCTGGGATGAAATCGGTGTGCTCAGCTCGCTCCCTGAAATGCCTGTACACCAATGCACACAGCATGGGGAATAAGCAGGAGGAGTTAGAAATCCGTGTTCGGTCGGGGGGCTATGATCTAGTGGCAATTACAGAGACTTGGTGGGACGCCTCGCATGACTGGAATGTGGTCATGGATGGCTATGTCTTGTTCAGGAAAGACAGGCCGCTAAGGAGAGGTGGTGGAGTTGCTCTTTATGTGAGTGAGCAGCTAGAATGTATTGAGTTCTGTCCAGAGGCAGATCAGGAGCGAGTTGAGAGTTTGTGGGTGCGAATTAAGGGGCAGGCTGGCAGGGGTGATACTGTTGTGGGTGTCTATTACAGGCCACCGGATCAGGATGAGGAGGGTGATGAGGCCTTCTACAGGCAGCTGAGAGCAGTCTCGCAATTACAGGGCCTGGTTGTTGTGGGGGATTTCAACTACCCTGATATTTGCTGGGAGGCCTACTCAGCCAGCCATCCCCAGTCCAGGAGATTCCTCCAGTGCATTGATGATAACTTTCTGATGCAAATGGTGGATGAGCCAACTAGGAGAGGAGCGCTGCTGGATCTTATCCTCACTAACAAGGAGGGTCTGGTTGAAGAGGTGAAGGTTGAGGGCAGCCTTGGTTGTAGCGACCATGAGATGGTAGAGTTCAGGATCTCATGTGGCAGGAACAGAATAGCTAGCAGAATCACAACCCTGAACTTCAGGAGGGCCAACTTTGGCCTTTTCAAGCAATTGCTAGGGGAAATCCCATGGGACAGGGTACTAGAAGGTAAGGGGGCCCAAGATAGTTGGTTAGCGTTCAAGGACTGCTTCTTCCGAGCTCAAGATCAGAGCATCCCAACAGGTAGGAAGTCAAGGAAGGGTACCAGGAGACCTGCATGGTTGAACAGGGAACTGCTGGGCAAACTCAAGTGGAAGAAGAAGGTGTACAGATCGTGGAAGGAGGGGCTGGCCACTTGGGAGGAATATAAGTCTGTTGTCAGAGGATGTAGGGAGGCAACTAGGAAAGCTAAGGCCTCCTTGGAATTAAACCTTGCAAGAGAGGTCAAGGACAACAGAAAGGGCTTCTTCAAATACATTGCAGGTAAAGCCAACACTAGAGGCAATGTAGGCCCACTGATGAATGAGGTGGGTGTCCTGGAGACAGAGGATAAAAAGAAGGCAGAGTTACTGAATGCCTTCTTTGCCTCTGTCTATACTGTTGGAGGCTGTCCTGAGGAGGCCCGGACCCCTGAGGCCCCAGAAGAAGTCAGGATAGAGGAGGAATCTGTCTTGGTTGATGAGGGCTGGGTCAGGGACCAATTAAGCAACCTGGATGTCCATAAATCCATGGGCCCTGATGGGATGCACCCGCGGGTGCTGAGGGAGCTGGCGGAAGTCATTGCTAGGCCACTCTCCATCATCTTTGCTAAGTCATGGGCAACAGGAGAGGTGCCTGAGGACTGGAGGAAAGCGAATGTCACTCCAGTCTTCAAAAAGGGCAGGAAGGAGGACCCGGGTAACTATAGACCGCTCAGCCTCACCTCCATCCCTGGAAAGGTGATGGAGCAACTTGTTCTTGGTGCTGTCTCTAGGCACATCAAGGATAGGGGGATCATTAGGGGCACTCAGCATGGCTTCACCAAGGGGAAGTCTTGCTCAACCAACTTGATAGCCTTTTATGAGGATGTTACCCGGTGGATAGATGATGGTAAAGCTGTGGATGTGGTCTATCTCGATTTCAGTAAAGCGTTTGACACGGTCTCCCACAGCATCCTCGCAGCTAAACTGGGGAAGTGTGGTCTGGATGATCGGGTAGTGAGGTGGATTGTAAACTGGCTGAAGGAAAGAAGCCAGAGAGTAGTGGTCAGCGGGACAGAGTCCAGTTGGAGGTCTGTGTCTAGCGGAGTTCCACAAGGGTCGGCTCTGGGACCAGTTCTATTCAATATATTCATTAATGACTTGGATGAGGGATTAGAGTGCACTGTCAGCAAGTTCGCTGATGACACAAAACTGGGAGGAGTGGCTGAGATGCCGGAAGGCTGTGCAGCCATTCAGAGAGACCTGGACAGGCTGGAGAGTTGGGCGGGGAGAAATGTAATGAAATAGAACAAGGGCAAGTGTAGAGTCCTGCATCTGGGCAAGAACAACCCCATGTACCAGTACAAGTTGGGGACAGAGCTGTTGGAGAGCAGCGTAGGGGAAAGGGACCTGGGGGTCCTAGTGGACAACAGGATGACCATGAGCCAGCAGTGTGCCCTTGTGGCCAAGAAGGCCAATGGCATCCTGGGGTGTATTAGAAGGGGTGTGGTCAGCAGGTCGAGAGAGGTTCTCCTCCCCCTCTACTCTGCCCTGGTGAGGCTGCATCTGGAGTATTGTGTCCAGTTCTGGGCCCCTCAGTTCAAGAAGGACAGGGAACTACTAGAGAGAGTCCAGCGCAGAGCCACGAAGATGATTAAGGGAGTGGAACATCTCCCTTCTGAGGAGAGGCTGAGGGAGCTGGGTCTCTTTAGCTTAGAGAAGAGGAGACTGAGGGGTGACCTCATTAATGTTTATAAATATGTAAAGGGCAAGTGTCAAGAGGATGGAGCCAGGCTCTTCTCAGTGACATCCCTTGACAGGACAAGGGGCAATGGGTGCAAGCTGGAGCACAGGAGGTTCCACTTAAATTTGAGGAAAAACTTCTTTACTGTAAGGGTGACTGAACACTGGAACAGGCTGCCCAGAGAGGTTGTGGAGTCTCCTTCTCTGGAGACATTCAAAACCCGCCTGGACGCGTTCCTGTGTGATATGATCTAGGCAATCCTGCTGCGGCAGGGGGATTGGACTAGATGATCTTTCGAGGTCCCTTCCAATCTCTAACATTCTGTGATTCTGTGATTCTGTAAGTATTTGAAATATTGTTGGCGAACATATAAACATTAAAATGAAGCTGAAATTCAATGTATCTTGTGAAAGCAAAAATAGTTTGATTATTAGGACTAGTAATAAAACAATTTTGAAGCAATGACTTCTAATTGATGCAACAGAGTAAAGAAGGTTTCATTGCATTAGTGTGGTAGGAGGTTGAAAGAACTGTGATTTAAGTGGCTTCTAAGGCTTTGGCAGTATATAAAATCCTGTTATGATATATATCACTTCAGGTATTTCAATGCTTGCTGTAAACTGATGTGAAGTTCTGCAGCTGACTTAACTACTGTTCCATTTATCTTTGTAGCAAAGATGCATTAATAAAGTTACCACTCACTAGTAAAGCAGCAAATGGATTTTCTTTGTCTTCACTTACAAATGGATAAATCATGTGCAAAATTGTGACTTAAGTCCACCATGATTTAAATTATTCCATTGAAATGATTTACTGTAAAACTACTAAAAATAATCTACTGCGATATAAAATATTAAATAGTAGCATTTTAGCACTTTTGTTTATATTGAATGCCTCTTGTGAGGTACAGTGTTAGTGCATGCTTAATATGACAAGAGCAAAACAGAATAATGAGGTAATTTTTGAAGTGGAAGTATTTCATTAAGCTTTTCAGTCAAATACAGTCAAAAAGCACTGATTAGTACCAGGTGTGCCATTAGGATCATCAATGCACCTGAATCCTGGTTTATGACACTGTGGTCTTTCATAGCATTGACATATGTCAGGAGATACTGCCTTAGCAGTGCATATCTGAATTATTGTTATTATCTGAATTATTACAGAATCACAGAATTACAAAATGGTTGGAGTTGAAAGGGACCTCTAGAGATCACTAACCTGCTAAAGCAGGTTCACATAGAGCAGGTTGCGTGGGGTCACGTCGAGGCATGTTTTGAATATCTCCAGAGAAAGAGACTCTACAACCTCTCTGGGCAGCCAGTTACAGTGCTCTGTCCCCCTCAAAATAAAGTTCTTTTCCTCGTTTTTAGATGGAACTTCCTGCATTTCAGTTTGTGCTCATTGCCCCTTGTCCTGTCGCTGGGCAGCACTGAGAAGAGTCTGTCCTCATCCTCTTGACACCTGCCCCTGAGGTGTTTGTAAGCATTGATAAGATCCCCTCTCAGTCTTCTCTTCCCCAGGCTAAACAGCTTTTCCTCATAAGAGAGATACTCCAGTCCTCTAATCATCTTTGTAGCCCTCCGCTGGACTCTCTCCCGTAGTTCCTTGTCTTTCTTGAACTTGGGAGCCTCCAACTAGACTCAGCGCCGCTGATCACAACCCTCTGAGCTCTGCCATTCAGCCAGTTCTCAATCCACCTCACTGTCTAGTCGTCTAACCCACACTTCCTGAGCTTTCCTATGAGGGTGTTATGTGAGACAGTGTCAAAAGCCTTGCTGAAGTCAAGGTAGACAACATCCACTGCTTTCTACTCATCTACCCAGCCAGTCATGTCATCATAGAAGGCCATCAGATTTGTCAAGCATGATTTCCCCTTTGTGAATTCATGTTGACTACTCCTGATAACTTTCTTTTCCTACACATGCTTATATGACAGTCAAAATGAGCTGCTCCGTCGCCTTTCCAGGGATGGAGATGAGGTTGACTGGCCTATAGTTTTCTGGGTCCTCCTTCTTGCCCTTTTGGAAGACTGGAGTGACATTGGCCTTCCTCCAGTCCTCAGGTTCCTCTCCTGTTCTCCATGACCTTTCAAAGATGATGGGCAGTGGCTTGGCAATAACATCTGCCAGCTCCCTCAGCACTCGTTGGTCCATCCCATCATGACCAATGGATTTGTGGGTGTCCAGTTTGCGTAAATGATCTCTAACCCAATCCTCTTCAACTGAGGGAAAGTCTTCCTTTCTCCAGACTTTCTTTCTTACCTCCAGGGCCCGGCATTCCTGAGGTCTGGCCTTAGCAGTAAAGACTGAAGCAAAGAAGGCATTCAGTAACTCCACCTTCTCTGTATCCTCCATCACCAGGGCACCCACCTCATTCAGCAGTGGGCCCAGATTTTTCCTAGTCTTCCTTTTGCTATTGAGGTACTTCAAGAAGCCCTTCTTCTTGTCTTTGACATCCCTTGCCAGGTTTACTTCCAGGTGGACCTTAGCCTTCCTCATGGCATCCCTACATACTCTGACAGCGTTCCTATATTCCTTCCACATTGCCTGACCCTTTTGCCACATTCCATAGACTTTCTTCTTCCATTTGAGTTTTGCCTGAAGCTTCTTGCTCATCCATGCAGGTCTCCTGCCCCCTTTGCTTGATTTCTGACTCATAGGGATGGACCAATCTTGAGCTTGGAGGAAGTGATGCTTGAATTAACCAGCTCTCTTGGAGCTCCCTGCCTTCTAGAGCCCTAACCCATGTGATTCCTCCAATAGGTCCTTGAAGAGGCCAAAGTTAGCTGTCCTGAAGTCCAGGGTTGTGATCCTACTTATTGCCCTGCTTCCTCCACTCAGGATCCTGAACTCCACCATCTCATGGTCACTGCAGCTAAGACGGCCCCCAACTTTCACATCCCCAGCCAGTCCTTCTTTGTTAGTACAAGGTCCAGCAGCGCACCTCTCCTTGTTGGCTCCTCTACCATCTGTGTCAAAAAGTTGTCATCAATGCTCTGCAGGAATCTACTGGACTGTGGGTGCCTAGCTGTGTTGTCTTTCCAGCAGATATCACGGTGGTTGAAGTCTCCCATGAGAACCAGTGCCTGTAATCGTGAGGCTACTTTCAGCTGTCTGTAGAAGGCCTCATCTACTTCCTCTTCCTGATCACGTGGCCTGTAGTAAACACCCAAAACAGTGTCACCCATATTGGCCTCCCCCTTAATTCTTGCCCATAAGCTCTCGACTCATTCTTCAGCCCCCTAGGCAGAGCTCGATACGTTCCAGTTGCTCTCTCACATGCAGAGCAACTCCACCTCCTCACCTTTCTGGCCTGTCCTTCCTAAGATGTATTGTTATTATTGTTAGAGCAGAATAAGAAGAAGGGTGTGAGGGAAGATGCAGAAAACTACAGACCTGTTAGTCTAACCCCAGTTCCTGGAAAAATTATGGAAAAAATCGTTCTGGGTGCTGTTGAAAGGCATTTAAAGAACAATGCAATCACCAGGCACAGTCAGCATGGGTTCATAAAGGGAAAGTCATGTTTAACTAATTTGATATCCTTCTATGATAAGGTCACCCACCTAGTATATGAAGAGAAGGCGGTGGATGTAGTTTTTCTGGATTTTAGTAAGGCTTTTGATACTGTCCCTCACAGCATCCTTCTGGAGAGGTTGTCCAACTGTGGGATGAGCGGATTCACAGTGCCTAGGTGAAGAACTGGCTGAATGGCAGAGCTCAGAGGGTTGTAGTGAATGTGACTACATCTGGCTGGTAATCAATCACCAATGCTATTCCTCCGGGGTCAACTCTAGGGCCGCTTCTGTTCAATGTTTTTATCACTGATCTAGAAGCAGGACTTGAACGCACCATTAATAAGTTTGCTGAAGATACCAAACTGGGAGGGCTGTTGACTCTCTTGAGGGACAAGAGGCCTTGCAGAGGGATCTAGATAGATTGGATCATTGAGCAATGATTAATGGAATGAAATCTAACAAGTCCAAATGCCGGATTCTGCACCTGGGACGAAATAACGCCAGGCAGAAGTCTGAACTGGGAGAGGAGTGGCTAGAGAGCAGCCCTGCAGAAAGGGATATGGGGGTGCTGGTCGACAGCAGGCTCAATAGGAGTCAGCAGTGTGCCCTGGCAGCTAACAGGGCAAACTGCATCCTGGGATGCATCAACACAGCATAATCAGCTGGTCAAAAGGTGATTATCCAGCTGTATTTAGCATGTGTGCAGCCTCACCTTGAGTGCTGTGTACAGTTCTGGGCCCCACAATTTAAGAAGGATGTGAAGGTCCTTGAATGCATCCAGAGGAGGGCAACAAAGCTGAAAGGGCTGGAAAGCATGTCCTGTGAGGAGCAGCTAAGGACTTTGTGCTTGTCTAGTTTGGAGAAAAGGAGGCTGAGGGGCAACCTTGTTGCTCTCTACAGCTTCCTGAGGTGAGGAAGTGTAGAGGGAGGTGCTGATCTTTTCTCCCTGGTATCCTGTGATAGGACGCATGGGAATGGTCCAAAGCTGTGCCAAGGGAGGTTCAGACTGGACATTCTGTAGCGAGGGTAGTCAAACACTGGAACAAGCTTCCTGAAGAGGTTGTCGATGCCCCATTCCTGTCAGTGTTTAAGAGGCATCTTGACTATGCCCTTAATAATTTGCTTTAACTTTTGGTCATCCCTGAAGTTGTCAGGCAGTTGGATCACTGTAGGCCACTTCCAACTGAAATTATTCTTTCTATTCTATTCTATTCTATTCTATTCTATTCTATTCTATTCTATTCTATTCTATTCTATTCCTATTATTTTCTATTCTGTTCTTTATTTAACAGGAATTTTTAAAAATCAGTTAGTGAATGCTAAACATGTTAGCTTCACAATTCCCTTAATTTTCAGTCAATGTAATTTTTTTTATCTGAATATGAGATAGTCTTGTCCTTTCTGTTCTCATTGATATTCCCTGCCTTTCAAAAAGAAATTCTTCACAGAGCAGTTTAACCATATTTTTGAATCTCATCTAACGTGGCTAAGACCTGTTCTTTATTACTGTGAATATTCTTTTAAAGAGATCGATTTTTTATGATCACTGCTATGAATGGCAGTTATAAAGTACGTTTCCTATTTAATCATTTGAATTTCAGTGCTTCTAGCTTGGTACCAAGCTCAAAAGCTCATCTTAGCACCCACATATTCCATTGTTTCAGCTGTTACACTGCCATGTTTTCACTAAGCCTGTAATTTATTTTAATAAAATATAAAATCTTGTCTTAAATGGCATTATCAGCCCAGCTCCTAAGATAAACAAACCTGTATAGACAACCTCTGTCTTAATGTTAACATAGAGATTTATTTGCGTTTTGGCTGTACAGATAAGAAAGAAGACTATCTGGGGAATCCTCTTCATTATACCTGCAGCGAAATGACTTTCAAGGAAAGCAAATTGAGAGGCTGAAAAGTTGCCAGGGATTTTTTTGCAAAAAGCTACTGTCACTTGGAATTTGATTTACGGCAAGAAGATGAAGCCCAGTGCAGAAAAGCCATTAGTAAGCCCAAAAGCAATCATTTGTTGTTGTGGCATGTTTCATACAGCAGAGAGAGGACAGAATTGAGAGTATGTTGAAGGCAGTGAGAAAACGGTCATCTTAGCTGGACTTCACATTAGTCTGTCCTGGTTTGGGCTAAAACAGAACCAATTTTCCTTTCAATGATTTTTCCTTTCAGCTAAGTTCTTCTAAGTAACTGCACTTTCTGAAACTTAACTACATGTTTTTCAGACAGTATCCACTTCTAGGACTGATAACACTTGAAGTTTATAGTTATTACTAAGGTAACGGTAGGAATGGTATGCAGAAAGGCTCTTGCTTAGACTTATTCTTATAGAAGCCAAGGTCACTTCTAAGTTTCTTATGAACTGGTCCACAAGTTTCTTGGTCCACAAGTGAAAGTCCATAAAAGTGTTACACTTCTGGGGAGGAGCAGACAGGACAGGTGACCCAAAATTGACCAGTGAAATATTGCATCCCATACACATCATACTCAGTTAAAGCTGAGAGATCACAAGGGTCATACTCTCTTCTTCTATGGCCAGTGTGTGAAGAGGACTGTCCATTTTTCTCCTGCTTTCGATTGCAATCCGTGTGTTCCTGAACCCAGTTCCTGTCTGCTGCTGAATCCTGTCCAGGACTTCCTGGAGTGTGCCCTGCAGCGCCAGTCATGATGTGTTCATCATTGAGGGAGCTCGATCCTGGTTTTGTATATATTTAATTTTCTTTTTCTTATTATACTCTTTTTCATTGTTATAGTTTATTAAAACTGTTTTAACTTTCCAGCCCGTAAGTTTCTCTCCCTTTTCTCTTTTCCTCCCCCTTCAAGGGCAGGAAAGGGTTAATAGAGAGCGTCTGCCACCAGTTTAATAGCCAGCCTAGCTTTAAACCTTGACATGGGCAAATCTTGAGTTTGGTCATTAGTTGCAAAATGTCAAAACCACAGAAAACAAGCAGCAAAAAGTCTCAGGCTGTACCATTCACATTTTTCAAACCTGGAAACCCAGATTTAGGCTTATTGGTAGTTCCTCTGGTACAGGTACTGAGCACTTTATGTTTTTAAGGATACTTAGGTACTTCAATATTCCCTTTTTTTTTTTTTTTTTGCATAAGTCCTGAAACAGAGGAGGACAGGTCTTAATGTGAGATACTCGGTGGGGGGGGGCGGGTGGGGGGGTGGTGGTGGTGTTTAGCGAGTTGCCTAAACTCAAGTGACAGTGTAAGTAGATATTTAAATGGTAGCCTAATTTTCATGTTTTCTGCATGTAGCATTTGGTTGCAGCAAGATCCTCCAGAAACTCTTCCCTTTGGAGTTCAAGAATTTATGTGCTTTTAGACTTAATGCTGGCCGATAACTCCTGAAAGAGAATTTTATAAAATAGATTAATACTCAAAATAAATTTTGTGTACATTTGAAACTTCTGCCATTCTTAAAAGATAGGAAGCTATGCATGTGGTGTATCATAGAGAGTTTCTTTCTAGTGAGTGAGTCAAATAAACAAGGAGATGTTTCAGATATGTATTACTAGTTTCATTTCTTCATATACAGAAATTTATTTTATTGCATGAGAAAAGGAGAAGGGTGTGATAAGACCAGTTGGTACAAGTTGTTTCAAGATTGAATTTTTAGATTAAAAATACAAAGAAGATAGTGTCGAGAACCTCATGGACAGTTTTATTGCAGATTTTGTATTAGAGGGAAGGACAAAAGGAAAGGTAGAGGCTGAACATAACTAAGGACAGTTTAGTTTTCATCTTCAACTGTTAATATAAATTGTTTTAGGCCCTGATGCCTGAAACGTATGTCTGATTCTGCTTTGCAGATAAGTCATGATGATTGTTCTTTTTTTTTTTTTTTAGGTGAACTGGGGGCAGGGCGAAAAATTTAGACAAGAGGCCGTAAATAAATTCTGTTTTCAGTAGGTCTATAATAACTAAGTTTAATTTACTCTTGGGGGGGGAGGTGGTGAAACAACAGAAGTTTAATTTACTTCTGGAGGGGGAAAAAACAACACTCTCCAAGTAGCATAGTCATTTCCAAGTGCTCAGAAAAAGTAAATATGTATCTTTGACGTCATGACCTAAGTTTAAAAATAACTGGATGGTCTTAATGATTAAAATTGGGGATTTATGGGTTTTGATCTTGTAGGACTTCAGTTTTCTATTTTTTCTCTTCATTAACAAGAATTGGAAAGTTTCAAATGAATAACAAATCTTGTATACGGGTAACATTCCCATAGTCAAATGGAAGTTCTCATATTTTGAAATACCCTCAGAACAGTATTTAAAAGTTATAGATCAGTCATTTGGGTTATGGTAGAATTCGTTTTACTTTTTCAGTAAATTTTGTTAGGATTTTTTCCCAATTTTCTTAATATCTCAGTCATATTCATTACTCTTATGAATTACCACCTGATTAAAATAAACAGTGAAATGATCATGTTACGTTAAAGAAAGGATACTTAATCTATTAGGAACCCTATTGAACCTCGTGTACACATCATGAACTTCTGGATACAGTTATTCAATCTAGCTTTTAAGCATTAGATGGCGGTAGTAGTGAAACTCAGAGCCAACTAGAATAGCACAAAGTTTTTGGTATTGTTTTGAGTGATCACTTCTTCATTTTGTGTTCAAGAAAGTTGATAATTGATTTCATTTTTTTCTGTGTATACTAAAGTTATTGCTAGGAAAAATCTGATATATGGAACAAGGAGCTGAGGGTTCTCTGCTAAAGGGATAGTTCATTTCATTGTTTGCTTTTACCAAAAATTGGTAGAAGTTTAGCTTGTCTCAGCAAGATAATTCATATGCCTTTTACTAGGCAAGAAGTTAACGAGAAAGTTGGCCTGGCATTGCATTTCTTCAGTTGCCTCCCCTAGATTTCACAAGGCATCTTTAGCCTAGCCATTTGGGATTTGTTCTTAAAAGTGAGAGTTGGAAAGGTTGCAACTTATCTTTTATCCTGGAGACAAGATAAATGGTTAGGTCAGTGGTCAATGACTTACTGGTTCTCAAGAGAACAGGAAGAGCTGAGATTCTGGTGTTGCTTGTATGGATCCTAACCATGTGTGAAGACACAACTCTCAAAAGAACAGCAACATTCCTCACATTGGGTGACACCTTACTTTTTTACCCCTAGACTTAACCAACACTTTGGTTGCCAAGTGGCCCTTTCCCTTCTTTCTCCATTAGATTTCTTTGGATCCCAAAAAGCTTCCTACACTTGCAAATTGCATCAGTCCTGATATGTAAGAGCCTTGCAGTAATGACTGTAAGCAATTTTTACCCCAGTTCTCTTTAGAAAGCATGGATATTCAATATCGTACTAAGAAGACTTGTTTTTCCTTTCTTTGCATATTGTGGAAGAACTTTCTGGGTTTTTTGCAATCCTCTCATATAGGATTGTGCTCTCAAAACTATTGTGCTTATTCTGAGGCACTGTTGTACCATCATTTGTGAGGGACTTCATGTCCATATGTTTTAAAATTTTAAATTTTAAACTAAGTTCGCAAGTGATTAAGTGGCTAAGTATATCGGTAGTCATATCTGGATAGAGATCACCAATTTTACATATACCAGTTTTGTGTGTGCTTGAGGTGGATGGCTTTGGTATTTGTTGTGCCCTGTGAGATTAACCTTCTGAATAAAGGAGAAAATTAAGAGAGTTGTTTTTCAGCAGAGGTTACTGGTGAAGGGAGAATGAAGTAGTGAAACTGAAGGGCAGAAATTGGATTCTGTATTTTAAGAAGCTTTTTGCTCTCTATCGGAAGATGTCAGATCTCTTTGTGTTTCCTGTTTCAATTAAGGTGGGTTTTTTTTTCTTTGTGTTGAAAATTAGATGAGTGATACTACAGCATACAAAAAATTGAAGGCTCTTATTGTGTCTTACTTGTATAGGACAGTATAACATAGTACAATCAAAGCAGTGTGGTAAGATTGAGACAAAAACTGTCTCTCAAATGCCAAAGTTTTGGTAAACTAAAGGTAACAAACTGACTATGAGTTACAGAAGGGATGAGGGAAAGAGGAATCCTACCATCATCTGGGATGTTAATGGATGTGTTTTGGAGATTATGAGCTTTATTGCTTCTCAAAAAAATGAGTTCTGACAAAAGGAATAAGTTGCTGAATGGTTTGCTACTGTATCTGTACCTAAAAATCTTTGGGGGCTTAGTGTGTTCCAGCCCCACCTCACCAAAATTGCTTGTTCCAACCACAGAAAGTCTTACCAATATGAATAGCTCTAGAAAAGACTTAATTTTATTTATTTTTTCCTGGCGCATTTGCTTCAGTTGGAGATATTGTATCATCATGCCACATGCAAATAGAACTATTATTGCCAAAGTCTGCAGTGTATGCCCTATCTTACAGAAGGAATAGGGTGAATAAAACTGAATTCACTTCAAATACAAAGTGTGATCCTAGGGGTAAGCAAAAAGAGCAAAGGAAAAAAACGAAAAAAAAATCTATTGGAGATTAGACAAAATATGTAAATACTGCAATCTGAAAGTGAAGCAACTTTTATTCTTAGAAACAAAATACTGATTTTTGTCAGGTGCTTTTTATCTTGAACAGTGAAACATGTTTCAAAGAAGGAATTCTGCATTTTCCCCTTCTTTCCCCAATCTACTTTATTAAATAAGTATATAATGAATGAATTTGAATGAATGACTTCCTTTTTACTAGTAGCAGGAATTGGGACAAGCTGGGTAAACCCCTTGTTCCTTCATACACTTATCTTTACTAGAGATATAGCTTGTATATAGAATATAGAAGAGCCCATAGGAAGGCTTAAATAATTTAGGGTTTGTGCTGTGTTATGATATTTCCTACTGTGTTTAAGAGCAAAGTATTAGAATACTGCGTTTAGATAAAACTCTGAGTAACAGGAAACTTCTCCAATGTTCTCATTGTTCTAGTTAGTGTTGGTAACTAGTTAGGGGACATGCTTTCTATGCTTTGCCACATTGTTTTATAATATATGGTAACATAGGAATGGATAACAAACTTAAGTGCTTGAGCCTTGCTCTTGTTTTCCCAGTTTGGCTGCTGATGCAATGGATTTGCACTAAATTGTCCACTCTTTAACATTACCTGCATTATAGTAAATTTGTTAGGTGTGTATATTTTCCAAGATGTGGAAGTTAGATGTTCTTCCCCATTCTTTCAGAGTTCTGCAGTTCTGGCATGCCTCAGATGGCACTAGGTGGATGTTTGGAAAGGGGTTGTTAACTAGTGGGGAAAAAAGTTTCTGCTAAATACATTTTGTAAGCCTATCACCCATTCCAACCATCAGTTGCATTGTAGTTCTGGATTTGGGAGAGCAGCTTTCTCTTTAAACTAGGACAAGAGATTTTCAGATACCTGGAGAAAAACTGGTATATCACATGTGAGTACTGAATGGAATATTCTTATCCAGGACTTTCTCAAGATGTGTTGAGTAACTTCTATTATATAATAGATAAACTACCGCATATCTGATTTTCAGTTAAATAAATAATTGACATTATTAAATATTGTAGCATCTTCTTCTGTGTAAGTCAGGGTTTTGGCAGAGACAAAACCAGGATTTTATGCAGTTCATGAAGTTTTGAGTATGAAATTTCCATTCCAGTCTATTTTGCCGGCTCCTTAGAAGTGTAAGATCACCAAATGGATTCTGGCTTAATTTGACCACATATAAGAAATGCAAAGACATTCACATTAGTTTTCTGTCTATTTATTGTGACCATGTTGTTTATTGTCTTGTAAAATTAATCACATTTTAGGAACATGTGTGCTTTAGCTATGGAGCCTGGCTATCAAACTTAACATTTCCTTTGATGACTGTGAGGAATCCCGTAGACATAAGTGGACATGAAGACTTGGTGTTCAGGCCTTAAGAAGAAAAAATTCCCGTGGTGAATAGGCTCCAAAAGAACCATACAGCACTATAGTTTCCCTGAGACCCTTAAAATTGACTATAAATAAAAATTTACTGTGATGAAAGTCAATAAAATTGTCTCTTATTAAAGTAACAGCAGTAGGTTTGTCATCTTGGACTTTTTGAGTCTAGCAGGAGGATCACATGACTTGTCAGAATTTGCCATGGCAATATTGAAATAGAAACAAGGTGTTTGAAATCTGTGCAGTACTAAACACAGTTTTAAATGTTTTATTCTTCCTTGGGTACAAATTCAAAGCATCAACTCTGTATACTACCTATTCTATATAATATGCTAGACAAATTTGCATATTGTTCTCCACCATGAGTCCCAAATGTAAACTTTTTTACAGTTGTTATTGCTGTGTTAAGGTATTCTGTTATCCTGAAATTCTGACAACTTGCAATCTTTTTATCAGAATTATTTTAAGTTATTATATCAGTTTAGTTCCATCTGGAAATCACAATCAAGTGTACATATAACCATTTGTTCCTTAGATGGATTTCTTATATATGAGGAAATAAAATCAGTAAATAATTTATATCTACAAAGACAAAAATATCTTATCTATCTGAGGGACAAAATCTCTTTGCTTTTATGTGTTCTTCAACTGTTTAAAACTGGTATAGAGGCTAGCTCTATCTGTAAAGCTCCTATCTTCTGAAATAAAGGTGCGTTTTTGTGTGTCTGTGGAAGGGCAGCCACAAATAGGAAAACCATTCATTGCTCTTCTAGCTGTCTGTTAAGAACCTTCCAGTATAATTACCTGGTTTTTGAGGGAGTCTGTTACAGCATTTCTACTTACAGAATTTTATCACTAGGTTCACTGATATTCCTACTTAGCTTTAATCTTCTTGAGAAATGTTTATGCAAACATCGACATTTAAATTTTAAGTAGGTTAAAAACCTTGTCACGGGCAGTGTGATTGGATTTACCAATAATCATTGACTTTCCATCACAAGTATTGCCAGAGTACCACTGTTTTAACTTGAATGAGCATACCTCTGACTCATTGAAGTGCCGCACAGAAATAACAGTTGCTTCTCATAAAGTCAACCACAAAATGAAAACATAGCCTGGGGTTATTGTTATTGCTGTTTTAAAATTACAGACCCTAGATTTACTTGTTAAGGCTTGATATTTGCATTTCACTGTAATAAAAAGGATGTTTATTTGATGTCTTTTAAATGGCTGTGCTGCTCATTTCCATGAAATTTGGCAATATAAGCATGCATTTGTAAAGCAAAATGGGAACTGGAAAACCATCCATTGGAAACGACATCACAAACACATGATTTCTTTTTTCATTTATTTTATTGCCACTTATTTTGGCACTATTTTTTTTTTTAATTCTGCCCATTCTCATTCCGTTTACATTTATTTCTGTCAAGGCAAGCATGTCTTCAAGTGAGTAGATCACTAAGCATTTTTTTTTAAAAGGAATTTAATGCCTCCTATGAGTTAGTAAATATGAGATTAGGTAGAAGTGATGTGTGTCAAACACCTGTGGGGGCTGACTGGATTTCATTTTCGAAGTGTATTCCAGGTCATTAGTACCTGGGCTTCCTCCTACTTTTAGCAATTCCAGATATTTATTATATTTGCAGATGTAGGATTATAGAGCTCTAATAGAAAACGCAGAAAATAACAGAGCATGGAATAGCTCCACCTTTCTGTTCTAGGAGTACACCAGAGTGTGTTTTTTAAGAGTACACAAATATAACAGGTCCTTGAGTTTCAAATCACTGGACGCTGGGATAATACATTGAGGGAGGTTCATGATATATTTGTCCTGTTGCACTCTTATCTCTGCATCTAATCTTGACCATTGACAGAAGATGTGTACTAAGCTAAATGTCTTTTTGATTCACATACAGTGACTGTTTTATGTTCTTAGCATATATCTGTGGAAAGACAGCTTCATAAACTGTATAACATGATGGTAAAATAGTTTCGATAGCAAGCATCTGACATTTCTGACTCTCTTTGTGGTAATAAAAAAAAAAAAAAAGTTAAATAAATGGCTCTGAGGACAAAGAAAAAGCCCCCAAAGAAAAACAAAACAGAATTCCATTAAAATGAAGACCACTAGTTTAGTCTAATTATTTATTGGACTTGTAGCCTACATAAATATTATTGGACTTGTAGCCTACATAAATATTAAACTGTCAGGTAGTAAAACATGCTAAATAGACCTACGTTAATGTCTCACTGTCATTGTTTTAATATCTGTTGAGGCACATTATTTCTAATAAAATGATCTCTTGAAGAAGTGGTTGGCAGAATAGATTTCTTTAATGGTGCCCAGGAAAAAGAAGAATTTGACAACAAGTTATTTCCAGATATATTGCAAAAGGAAACATATCTTCTTAACAGTATCATTTTTAACAATTTTGTGTTGGAAGTCACAGCCAACTTGCTGAATGTAAATTTTATGTTAAAAAGGAGTGTTCCTAAGTAAACAAAAGTCTTAATTCATTGTACATTTAGGGAACAGGGTATTTGTGCTAGTATATCTGTATCTAACTCATAAGACACTTGGGTATATGGCTGTTTAAGGAAACCAGCTTATGCCTCATAGAACCAAATGAAGGCTAGAATTTCTGCAAAGAAAGGCAACAGTTATCCTGGACTGTGTGAACAGGGACAGAGACAGAAGGTCAAGACAGGAATTATTCGCCCTGTACTCAGGCCTCATTAGAGCACATCTGGTTACTGATTACGGTTTTGGTCACCCCGATACAATAAAAGTACAGATAAAATGACAGCAGTTGAGGGAAGGCCAGTGAGGCAGTGGAGCTGGAGTCCTTCCCCTGCAAGGAGAGGCTGTGGGACTGGGGCTGCTTCAGCCGGGAGAAGGGACACCAGCCAGGCTTCAGGGGCACCCAACAGCATCACCAGCACCGACAGGAGGGATGGAGACACAGCAGGGCTCTTCACAGCAGCACATAGTGGGAGGGCGAGAGGCAGCAGCACAAGCTGAAACACGAGAAGCTCAGGCTGGAGATAAGGAAAAGCTGTTTCCCCACGAGGACAACCAAGTGGTGGGGCTGGGGCCAAGGGAGGTTGAACCATTTCCATCCTTGAGGGTTTCATGCCCCAATTAGATGAATCCCTGAGTAGCCCAGTCTGAGCCCACGGCTGAGCCTGCTCCAGGCAGGCTCTGGGGCTGGAGACCCTCCCAGGTCCCTGCCAGTATGAGTGACCCTCTTATTGTGTAGTTCAGAGAGAAACACATTTCACAGCTAAACTGCTTCTCCAAGAATGTTCATAGGCTAGTGTTACTGCCAGTGCTCCTCTTCATTTCTTGACTTTCATTAATTAAAATAAAAATCTCAATACAGAGATCCAATTCGATTTTATGAGAGCAAGACAGTGTGCATTCTATTTCAGAAGCTTGGTATGATGTTAATTTCAAAGTCCTCATAAACAAAAATGATTTAAAAAGAGATTATATGGTTTAAAAAGAGATGGTATTATTGCTGCTGAGTAGACTGGGTTCAGTCTTGAGAGTTAGGGACTTCCTCATTACCTTAATTAGCGATACAGAAAACGGTAAAATGAAAATTTAAAAAAAAATATCTGCCCCCTGCTTCATTTGGTGATGAGCAAGAAGTGATTTTTTGTCAATATATTGCTTATAATGATTTACAAACAAATTAAGACTGCTTTAAAATCTATTTAACTTTTTGAAGTCATTATAATCAAACATTCAAATATATTTCTCAGGTACCTATTAAACAAAGCATTTATAAAGAAGCTAGAATATATTTACATGTCATACTAAATGTACAGAGGACTTATTTTTTTAATTAAACAGACAAAGTGTTAATTTGGAGAAAATCCATAGCTGTTATACATTTGATGACACTTTCTCCGTTTCAAAGCCTGATTTTTAAAGATTGCCGGATATAACCATACTCAGTATAAGAAAATCAAATGAGAGTATTGAAGACAAAAGTAGAAAAAATATTTAGAGAATACAAACTTTTGCAAATGTTTTCTTATCTGTTGTAGCATCTCAGTGAATCTGCCTTTGATGTGTCCAGAAGTCATCAAATTTTGATGTACAAACAGGACAGCAGAAGTCGGCAGACGACTTTGCCTTCACCACAGTACTTGCTATGCACATTTTTTTTAAGGAAAGCTAGGACTGATCTGTTCAATGTAAGCACATGATTGTTCTAGTAAATGAGCCCAGCACTAGCTGTAGACTTCATTGTTTGCAGTACATTCAGCGTACTGCATTGAAGCTTAAGTTGAAAATGTTTGTTCTCTGACAAACAAGATTTAGACCTGCTAAAATGTTTTTTTCCATCTTGTAAAACTATACCACACTATGCTGAGAGACAAAAGGCTTAGAGAGAAAACTACAGAAAAAAGAATGTGCCAACAATTTCTTCTTCTATGTAATGAAATTCCCCTACTGAAGTCCAAATATACAGTTTCTGAATGCCGATATTTGCATTTTTCTATGCAGATTTACATTTATAGTCATACATTTCTTCAACTGTTTTCATTCAAAGAAGCTTATCAATTGGAGTAGCACTTTTTTTTTAAACATTGTCAGGCAAGTATACACAATTCAGTAGAGTAAGTTACGAAAACAGGGGAGAGAGCAAGTCAGAGAGTACTCATATTTTGTAGGTCTTTTACCCTACACATTTCCTTTGTGGAAAGAGGCTTCAAAACAATGTAAAAGCGCCAGCTGCTAAAAGAATAGCTCACATTGTTATACCGCGCAAGATATTTCTACAGATCCTACTACTTAGTTTTGCTTAAACTTTTTTGTGAGGTGTGCTTTACAGACCGGACAACAGTAGTTGCATTTTTTAAATGTGTATGTGTTATCTTGACAGTTTGTAGCTAGGTAAACTTTTTAGATTATACTCCTGTTTACATATTTAAATGCTGTGGGGCAAAAAGAAGGAAGGAAGAAAGAAGCTTAGGTAAATTCTAATTCTGCTTCACAAAAGAAAAAAAAAATGAGGATTTGAAGAACTGAAGAATCACTGAACAGCTGGTCCAGGTTTTGCCTCTGTGATCAGAAAGTGAAGACTGCATCTTCATTGGTCAGGGTGCTTTTATTTAATTTTGAAGCATTATTTAACAGCAAAAAGGTAACAATGTCTAGGCTTCCCTCTTCTTACCTGAGCATTCCTGATCTCTAACCAGTGTTACATATGAAAGTATATATGTCAGTACATTTGAACATTTAACACTTTTTTTTTTTTAATTTTATGGTAAGCAGTATATATCACTGTCCAGTAATAAAAGCACAGTTCTACATTTTATAACAGATATTTTGAAAGTACAGACTAATTCGTAAGAAGTCACTAGCATACCAGGCAAGACAAAAGTGTTGCTGTGTAAGTTCAGTATTTTGTAAAGTTCTAAAATAAGTATATTTGTTAAGGATTTCCAAACCCACAATATACAGTATGTCTGCCTGAGTTTACCTAACATGTTAAACATACAGAAGAATAGAGTAAAAAAACTTTGCACTTCTTTCATCTGTTTCTTTATCATTGTAAATATTCTCCTCATTTATTCAATTCCTGTGTGAAAAGCAGAATAACAGATTGATATCAAAAGCCGTGTAGAAAATAACTACAGTGAAAATCATCTTCGAATTGATATTTTTAACTAAAGCATATACTATGCTGTTGCTTACTTTCTTTGAGTAGGTCTGCCATATTTTCAGAGTAATTAATAGAAACCAGAAATCTTGGCAGTCTATTCTGGTTGACAGCACAGCCTTACAGGAAATTTGGGACAAACATCTTGGTAAATGCTTAGATAAAAGTTTCTGTAATTTTTTAGTGGATGAACATACCAATGAAGTTTATCTGTAGTGCATTAAGGGGAGAGTTTTAAAATTCTTGTTAACATATCTTAAATTTTTAGTGGAAATTATTTTGACTTTTTGTATTGATATATTGGATAAACCCCTAACTTTTTGCTTCATACAAGAGAGTCTTTTGATACCAAATCTAAATTCGCATTCCTTTTTCTCTGCAGAATGCTTTGTATGTCCTAATCTCTTTTAAACTAGCTGATCAACATTTCTGCCTAGGTTTTTTCATCTTCCCCACACTCAAAAAAAATCAGTTATACTTTGGATTGCAATCAAGATTTATCTTTAGAAATCTGAAGCATAGCATAAAGCCAGTGTGCTTTATAGGCAGCTACATAGAAGGTGGTAGCATTATATATAGAAAGTATCTGTTTACTGTGGACACTAGATAGCTCTGAAGTGTACTCCATCAACCTGATAGTCTTAACATTCTCCAGTGAGATTTCATACAATCAATAGATATTTGCAGAAGTTTAGTTCCTGGATTTGAACAGGACTGACTCTTTTGCAACATTGCAAGAAGGAGAACTCTGCTCTGGTCTCAATACTACTTAATATAAAAATTAAAAAAAACAAGTAGAGCTAGATGATAGATGTATATCTACCTACAGTTACAGGCTGACTGATTAGTCTCCAATGTACTCTAGTAAGATAAATTAATGAGATATCACTGGACAATACACAGAGCACTCAAACACTGCATTTTCCTTGTTTTACACAATAGAATTACAATACTTTACTTCCAAGAAGTCTCCATGTACTTCAGTGTGAGGAAAAATATGGATATAGTTCTTAGATACAATGATAGGTATCCAGAAATCCTTTGGACCAGCCTGTATTCTGATTTTTTAATAAAGATGACATTCTGTGACTAGCAGCGTGCTTTTATTATTTAACAGTATTACTATGAGCCTCTGCCAGTCTTTATCTCTTTCTTTGTGTCCTTGCCCAGTCTATTCTTGGTATATGTTCTCAGTATTATTTAAAATAATCATAAAGAAGTCTGCCTAGATTTCTGCCAGCTTTGACTTTGTTCCATTTGTCCAATTCCACTTTTACCACCATTTTTAAAACTGCATTATAGGTTTTGTTTTATTACTATACCTGGACCGTGTAATAACTATTCTCAAATGAAATAAGCACTTGGGAGAGAGTCCATCAGTCCAAAGAACATCCTTCCTGCTTAAGTCAATTTTATGATCTTGGTGTTCTCACAACACACTCCAAATTGTTCATCTTGTCCAAGAACTGGGAAGTGGCAGTGTGCCATAACTTCAAGGGCTGATTAGCCATTGCCAAGGCCTTAGATGCCAAAGACTTAGATGCCAAGGTCTTCAAGGCTATTGGAAATCATCCAAGCTTGCTTTTTCTGGAGAATAACTGTTCCTTCTGGCAAACTGGTAGCTGTTCTGTTGTGATGACAACAGTCTTGCGACACTGAATCCCCCTTTTCTAAAAATGCATTGAATACTTTCAGAGTATTAGCAAAAAGTTAATTTTAGGGGGTTTTTTGTCCTTTTTCTCCTGTTCCCTGTCTTCTCTTACACAATCACTGCTGTCACATAACAAGAAAAACAAAACATATTAGCTTTGCATTTTCTAGCAAGTAGCAAGCTCCTTCCTGCCTACTGCATTTTGTCTGATTTCAGTTGTGCTGGCTGTTGTCTCTACTTTCATTTCAGAGAGAAATATATTAGGTAAACACAGAGAACTTGTGAGCTGGGTATTTTTTCCTGTTTGTTCATCTGCCCATCACTTTACTCAGGTGTGTGCAGAGAAAACACCTGTTCTTGAAATAATTTGCATTATTTTTATATCAAGTTTCTAAGTCTACAAGGTGACAGAATTTCCTTTGCACTGATCTTTGAAGACAAATGTTATTAGAACTGCTATGGACAGAAAGCATAATTTTGTGACATTTTAAAGTAGAGATACCAAGCTGATCTGGATGACCTAAGCCCTGTCTTTCTATTTATTGTGGTTCCACTAAACTTTTGTATTGATTGAAACTTAGAAAAAAAGAGCTAAAATTGTAGTTAAAATGGTGACCTGGTAGTCCAAAATTAAACTATATTGTACCTTTCAGGTCAAGGAGATGCAAGATAAGAACAAGTCTAACCTTGGTGGTTTCAGTGATGCTGATCTTTAAAATTACCTTTAATATCTTTATTATACAGCATCAGTTTCTGTCACTAGTTCAGTGGAATATGCTAAATTAAGGTGTTAGGCCTTTGAGTTCTAAAATTATACTAATATTTTAGTACATATTCACCACTGTTTAATTTTATATTTCTGTCTCATCCCTAAGTGATCATTTAAAGCTAAGAAAAAAAAAAAAGAGTTTATTCTTCTTTCTGTATATTTTAATGCACCTGTTCTGTGTAATTATTTTGAAATGTTTTATACAGCATGGAACTGTAGGGACTTCTGAAGTAACTGTTCCTGTCTCTCATTAAGGGCAGGGAACTTGCTCTGAAGATATGGAGAAAGAAAAAAAGTATATAGGGAAACAACTGAACATGATTAAAAGATTTAGAGATAATTATGAGAGTGAAATACAGCCACACAGGACATAATCGAAAACATCTAGCCATGAGAGTTATCAATGAAATGAACAAAGTTTTACATGTTTCTTGTTATAAGCGAAGTGATGGTGAATTTCTGTTTTGTTTTTTTTTTCTCATGAGAAACCTATGCAAACATACAGATAGCAGTTAAGAATTGGTAATTATTGCAGATTGGATTAGAAATTAAAGAAATATGGAATTTCTAAAGGTAAGTTCGTAGCGATGTTGAAGTACTGATACAAGTACTGTTCTCTGATAACATATTTCCGAGCATGGAATGTAGAGCTTATAAAATGTTAATTAAATTATGCTTTCATTTATAATAGGACAAATGGCCACAATATTTAATAATATAAAGAACAAAAATGGTTTTAGTTACATGAAGATGATTTGTTTCAAACTAATTCATGAAATGAGTCTATTCCATTACATATTGTCTGACTTTCTGCTTTATTTGAGCACAAGCAGGAGGAGAAGTTCATTAAACATAATACAGTTTTGAATGTCTGCTCAGATTACAAATCTGTCAGTTTGGGTGTTGCCTTAGCCACTGCTGTAGGTTGTTAACCTCTTTATGAACAATTCTTGGGCAAAGTCAGTGTCCTGGGAGACAATAACACCTCAAGGAAATATTTACTCTATCTTTTTAATTTTGATGTTACAAATATAGTTCAGGTTTAAGATAGTGTGTAATTAGTAGGTCTTTGTGCCCTTACAGGACTTTCTTTGTTTCTCAGTAACAGCTGGTTCACAACAGCAGTAGCAAAAACTATCAGCAGTTTACAAATTAAATATTTCATGACCGCTTTGCAAACAACCCCTTTCATATTATTCGTGCATCTTCCCCGCATGAGGCATTGAGGTATGGATGACAGAATAAAACAAACAACAAAAAATCAAAGGCTACTTTACTGGCTTTGTAATGTATTTTAAGACACAATACCATGAAAGCCTCCATCTTACACTCAAAAAATAAAGTTGTGGAGTTTCTAGAAGCCTGGAAAAGTGTTAGTAAATGTTTCAGATACCAAAACCACTAATAATGTTTTCTTCTTTCTCATTGTATGGATAACAGCTGTCATGTGGAGCAATAAGAACCTGGAGTGTTCCTTTTTACATTTAGAGCATGACTAGACAATTGAGGAAAGCAGCTGATGGCATAGGCACTGAAGATGCAGGTGACAATGTGTGGCATTTCATTTCAGCCTTCACCCTGATAAGTTTTTGACTAGTCTGTTGAGAAAGCAACCCTGCCCAACCTTCATATTTATTCTGAACTTAATGAGGTTTCTTGGGATTGTATGAGAAAGCCAGAGGGACCTAAATGAGAAGCAAGATGAGTAAAGTCACCATGAGTCTATTAACTGCCATTTTCTTCGTGCTATGTCTTGGTCTTCTGCACATCTTAAACTATACTACTCTTCAATGTAGGGCATAAAACTTACTTACATATCCTCAGCTCCCAAATGCAATATTGGTTTCTAAAATATGTGTGTGACTTTAATATAACCAGTTTAAAGTAGAAAATACAAAGTACCTTCACAATGGTAGCCATCTAATTACTTAAGTATAATAATTAAATTTTAAAGTTATTCTGGTGGTAAAGTTTGCCATTTAAATGTAAAGCTTGATAGGAAAATAATCCAGAATTAGCTTTGACTTCATGTGTTCTCTTCCTGATGTCAATGTGTTTTCTAAAGTAAAGGTTGTGGCGATCCACAGATAGGCCCATAGGGCTGAGATTATAAATGCCATAGCTATAGTACTGTTGACTTTCGTGGATTGAATGTACGTCATGAAGTTTAAAAAATAAATTTTAAGTAACTTGAACACATCTTTAGGCTTATCAGAATGCATTTTGGAAGCAGAAATGCTAAGGAAAACAGAGTTCTGTAAAAACACTGTAGTTATTGGATGAAGGTATATCTTACCTTCATCTGTTTATTTTTTTTCTTTGAAATACAGTAGTCCAGGTATGTACTGTATTGATTTTTCTTGCTGGACATTGCTTATTCCATTATAAGCAACTGTTTATAGCTATCCAGATAAGGAAGGCTTCAATAAAGATGTGAGCAATATAAAATCCTTACAAAATTAATTTATATAGGTAAGAATGTGACCAGGAGGATTGTAACTTATGCCAGATTCAGTAGGAGTACTGAAAAACACCCTTGTGAAATAAAATCTTGGGTTTAAAAACCTTGTCTCATTTTCCAAGTTAGGTTTACAATTTTAGTGCTAGCTAAAATTTAGGAAAATCCTTGTTGCTACAATCCAGCAAAATCTGTCTGTGATTGTTCCTCTGTGTAATCCAAGCTAGTCTTATGCATAACTTATTGGTTATATCTTCACTTCATATTCCGTAATGTTGTTTCATTAGAAATATACGCATACATGCAACAAGGAAGGAGGTTCTGCAGCTTTGTGAGTGTAATTATGAGAGAGGCATGAGAGAGCATCACTATAGTTAATTAAAGTGTTGGAGACTGTTATTTCAAAGGTTTTCTGTCAGCCAGTTAAAACCAAACTAGAAAGTCTTGATAAGTCAGTGATGCGGTCATCAGCAAACAGACTGATGAGATGTCAGTCAGTACTAGATATAATTTATTTTTTTCCTAGTTTAATACTCGTCTTGACAGGAGGATTCAGTAGAGCAGACCTAAAAGTCTGGAGAGTTTCGTGCTTAAAAATATTGCATTTAATATATTTGAAAAAATATTTGAATTGTGGAGAAAGCCTGTCTTACTACACTTAGGAGTGAAAGCCTTTTATGGACGTGCTAGAGAGAGTGTAATCTTCTGTTTTTAATAATAAGCAGACAGTAGAATATTACTAAGCATATCTCTATTTTACAGCTAAACTTTAATCCTTATTCTAAAAGGGACAAAAAAGGTGCAAATAAAAAGCCTAAAATATTCAAAAAAGCTTTATATCTGATCTTATTCACAACAACTGTCTCAACACTGCACAAACTCAGGCTAGTTAAAAAAGTTGACCTCTGCTGTATCTCATAGCAAATTAGAAATTTTATTGATAGCAGTAAAACCTTTGTTGTCTAGCACTATTTCACATAGGGCTAATAAACTGTTCCATGATAAGTGTAATTCTTTAGATACAGTCTCATATCAGCATGCATTATTCTGAGTACTCTTTGGCAGTCTGGTCCTTTTATATAAGAGAATTATTGTTAAAAAAAAAAAAAAGATTTAAGGTTCACAGGTAAATTACATAATTTCTCTAAATTTATCTAGAAATTTTGAGGAAAAAAGCTACCCTACAGGTTCAGGAGGAAGAGAGGAGATTAGAGGACATTTCTATGGCATTACTTACGTGTGAAAAAGGACAAGCACAATCAAATAGCGTGTAATCCTGAAGGGATGGAGAGGAGTGGAGTTGCTTGGACAAGACTTCTACACATAGAAACATCATATATATTGCTGAGAGATGTGTGGCCATATGAGTCATGGTATGAAACGGGAATAAACTCTAAATTTAAAAGCCACCTGAGGACTTTTGCAGATGGGAAGCAGCATATTGAATAGCAGCAGCTTTCCTGTGTGCATTTTCATATAGAAACCATTCATGCTAATAAAAAAAGCTTTTCCTAAAGAACTGCTTACTATAAGCATGTAAAAATTATTTCCTCCTGTCACCTTTCTCCTATCTTCGAGATCTGCTTTTCTCCATCATATGTAGTATCCTGGTAGCAGCTCTGCTGGTGAGAGATGAGATGCTTATTTGGTATACTTACATTTTTTTCACAATGAAAACTTGTCCTATTAGAGAAGAAAACTGAATATGGTAGTAAAATGCATGCTTTAAAATGAAGATAACTTTGCACAATGCATTCTTTGATATTCTCTAGTATGCTTCAGTTATATCACAGGTATCAAGTTATGTCTGGGCTAAGACAGTGGTATAGCATATTTAGAAACAGAGTGAGTTTGCTCACTATAAAGTATGTTTTAATAGACTGCAGAAGCAGCTGTGAGAAGATCCTTTCTTAATTTGATTTGTTGTTGAGTTACTGTATTATCATATAGATTTCTCCTACTTTGTTTTTATTTCGTTTTCAACTTGATTTGCAAAGTACAGGAGTTTTGTTGTATTTTTGAAGTACTTTGAACCTCTTTCTGCCCAGGTGAAGGAATGTGAGTAACTTATCCTGTTAAGTTACAAGTTTTCTCTGTAGGGAGTCCATCATAATGAGATTCATTCAGAGGCTGCATTGAAAGAGCATTATATTTATAAATGTTATTAACTTTACTTACAAGACAAAAATAACAGAGTGAAAAGCATGAAAGGCATGGAAAATGCATTTCTGAGTCTCTCAGGTGTTTATATTATTAACAGTGTTTCTGCATTTTTAACAGAAAGAGAAGTGCTAAAGTTAATAAAACATATGAACATTTATTAATGTAAGTCTTACCACAACCTTTGGCTCTTAGGCAATCCAGAAGCATGTTTGGGGCGCTATACATGTTCTTTTGGTGAACTTGCTTTTTCTCACACAAAAGGTTACAAAGAATTGTGTAATGGTTATTTTAGGTTCAAATGGATTCTATTAATGTTTTTCTAGATTATCTTTTTCTACTTTATCTATAGACTTTTGTCCTTTCAAGAGAAGGGTCAGGGTCTTGAGTGTGAGAAGGCTATTTTCTGTAAAGACAAGGATTTGCCGTTAGTATAATTTAAATCATAACAGTATAATGAAACAAATATTATTATTCCAAAATTAGCTCTTACAGAACAGAATGGAAAAAAATACATGAATACTAGTATACAAAAGAATACACAAACACTTTTTCTGGTGTTATGCTCATATTTCCAGTGCTCCTCTGGGGTCTTGAGATCGATGGCTTCAGTCTGGCAGTACAGGCTGTACAGCAAGTTCTCATCTTCACAAGTCTGAGAAATGTGATGTTGATCCTTCTTTCTCCCTCTAGAATCTACCTGGGGTCATTTTTATATGTTAGCTAGCACACTCTTACACCTTGCTGTTTCTTCACCAGACTGCAACATCATGTTACATCTGATTTTATTATATACTGTGCCTTTTGTGTACGTCAGATACCATTTCCCGTTTCACTTTGCTACCCATCTGCAGGCCTATGGTCCTTTAACTGACCACTGGAGCATTGTGGAGTCTGCAGTGCCAGGCTGGGTCCCTTTTTTGAGAGTCCCATGTCTGTGCTTGTCTGCACGTCTCCACTACTCAAAGCCTCTGCTGTCATACCAAGCCTGCATTTCTCTATGTACGCCATTGCGTTAGAGTCATAAATACCTCATACTGCACAAAGTAAGCTCTTGTTATGACTTTGTATAAAAACTACAGCTGTAATATTCAAAGGTAACCAAAAGTGAACCAAATTAGTGATAACCACCTGTCAGAAGAAAAATTGTTGTCACAGCTAAAACAAAAACGAAGCTGCAGGCATGTTCAGGCAGAGTAAGCCTGACAAGCCTCAGTGCTGAGGCCTTGCAAACCCAGTTTGAAGGCTTTTACTAGCAGTACCATGTCAACATCACTGGGATACAGCATTATACTCCTTTCCATTTTATTCTGCCTCTAAATGCATGTATTTGTTTTGTATGCATTGTATGAATTTTAGCATAAGGACTACTAAAAATGCCTTTACTTATAGGTGTCACTTTTATTAAATAGGTATAGCTAAAATCCCCTGTCACGAAATCATGTTAGATCTTATTGATTCCTCTCTGCATAGAAGAGACTGTATGTAATGTACTTGCCAGGGACCATCAGGAAGATAAAGTCCCTTTATCAGATACGTGCCCAACTAAACAAGGAATGGTAGACTACAAAAATGTACGACTGCTGTAGGCAGACTCACAGTCTCTTTTCTTCCCTCACTAAAGCCATTCCTGCAAAGGATAATATGATGATTGTTCATCATCATCAAAGGGTGGAAAGTGAATGTGTTACAGGAGAAGAAAACACACTATACAGATAGTGAAGCAAATACTTCTGTGAGCACTCCTTGATCCCAGCCTCAGATAGGACAGGAGAGTGTGATGGCCATTTGGTCAGGACAGGACAGTGCCCTGACACTGCTGCTTCATATACAGTGGCTGTCAGCAGAAGAAACCATAGACCAGGTGTGCCCAGTGCCTAGCTCAGCAGGCTTGTTTGGACCTACGTGTGGTTTGTGGTAGTTAGCTATCTCCTCTCAAGTGCTTTGCAAAAACTCTGTTTCAGAGGTTACATGGAGAGAAGTTGAGTTTGCTCCCATTTTTCTCACCATACTTAATGACATAATTCTTATAAATAAAGCCCTTGTCAACAAAACGCCTGACGTGGTTGATCCCTTGCCCATTCAGCTGAGCATGGACATATGTATCTGAGCTGAACAGGGATGAAATTATTGATATTTTTAAAGGAATACATGTACGTATTTCGTAGATTCAGATGTTAAGCCAAAAATGTTCGATTCTTATTACTGCATCTCTTTCATATCAGATTTTAAAGCAAGTACCTTTGACATCTGCTTTATCTCCAGAAACTTTATAAAAAATGAGCTTGTATACTGGCCTTGAGATTTTTACAGTTTTCATTTTAACATTACTTTTAATCAAATTGATGAGGCATAACTGAATGTTACATACTGCATTGCTAGCTTGCTTGCTCATTTGTTAAATGGTAGTAATCCAGCCATTGTTTTTCATTAAAAATATGAGTAGTTTTCTAAATCATTTAAAATATACCATGTAATGGCTTTATTTTTGTTGCCTTTTCTAATGTACATCAATAAAAACAAAAACTCGTCATATATTTGCAACATTTATTTTTCAGGATTTTTTTCCATCTCACAATGTATGCAGCCCTTGAATTAACTTGAAAGAGCCTTAAATTAAACATAATTTGTGTTTGTTACAAATGTTTTTGAGATATTAAGTGAAATACTGTTTATTAATGGGACAAAGGGAAAGTACAATGTTGGTGTGTGCACAACTCCTATGTTACGAAAATACAAATTTGAGAGGTAATCATCATAGAATCATTTTGGTTGGAAAGGACCTTTAAGATCATTGAGTCCAACCATTAACCTAACACTACCAAGTCCACCACATCTACTCATCTTTTAAATACCTCCAAGGATGGTGACTGCACCACTTCCCTATGCATAGATGTGATGGTTTGCATACCAGTATATTTATTTCACATAGTTCAAATTACAAAGCTGCAAAATATAGCTCTTGTTTAAACTGTGTGAAAATCTACAATATCAGGGTGTGACTGGCAGCCATGTGCTTCTAAATTCATGTTATTTGAAAGATGGCCCAAATGCTGACATTTCTCGTGACCACCTGCAACAAACTGAAAACCATGTCACAAGCTATGGCACAAGTGCTGATGACATAAAACCCTGTTTCACTGTTTTTTGCTTCTGTGACAAAATTTGCTAAATTTTAGATGTCATAATTCAGGTTAGTCTTGTAAATTGGAAGTTAAATTACAATATAAATATAGAAGTATTTTGGGTGTAGCTGGTGAGGTTTTGGCAGCGGGGCGGCTGCAGGCCTGGCTTATACGAGAAGGGACCAGTGCCAGACTCAGCTTGTTCCAGGTGGTTTCAGCCAGCTCTGCAACAGACCTGTCACAGGACACAGCTGAGCCCGTCAGTGAAGCTGGTGGTGCCTCTTGTGAAAACATATTTAAGAATGGACGAAAATACCAGACAGGCAGAGGAGGAGGGAACAAAAACAGAGTGGGATACAACACAAGGGTTGAGGAGGAGGAGGGGAGGAGTTGCTCCATGGCAGAGCAGACATCCACACTGCTGCCTGTGTGGACAGGATGAAAGGTGGTGTTTTAATTTTTGTGTTGTTTCTCACTATGCAGATCTATTTTAATTAGCAATAAATTGCATTAATTTTTCCCGAGTCTGTTTCGCCCACTAAAGCAGTAAGTAAGCAATCTCCCTGCCTTTACCTTGACCCAGCTCTTTCGACCTGTTTTCTCCCTATGTTCCCAGTGCTGAGGAAGGGGCGTGAGGGAGTGAGCAGCTGGGTGGGAGTTCAGCTGTTTGCCAGGGCTAACCTACCATAACAGGGAATGAGTTACACAAGGCAGTGCATGTCTCATAAACTATCCTTGTTAGTATAAGCCTCATTTGTGTCTCAGTTTGGATGGTAAATCAGGAGTAAGTAAGTTCTTCAAGTTAACAGAAGTACACCAGTTAAAACAAATACTGAGACCAGAAGCCATCTCCAAGTGTGTGGTTATTTTTATTGTAGATGTTGTGTAAGAAGGAAATAAATAGCGTAGTCCAAGCAGGGAAAGGATTCTTGTTCAGCATGTTATGATTTTGGACTGACTTTTTCAAAAGTAATACAATTTTTACAGATTCTTAACTATAGGCAGAATTTGACACTGTATATACCTTGCTGTAGTGCGTATTAAAGCTATAAACAGAGTCCTCTGAATAAACTGCTATAAGCACTGAACTGCTATAGCATAGAAGAAAGATTTGTCTTCTGCCTCCTTTACTATACCATCTGTCTTGGATGTGTCTTGTCTGTGCCTTCTTCCCAAGCTACTATTTCAGATTTAAACGATTTTTTTCATCAAATATATTAATAAGAAATGTTAAAAAACATATAGAGAAATAGAACCACTTCAGGAGATTTTCTCAGTTACTCGTAATTGAATAAAGATACTACTTTATTAGCAGTTGATATTCAGGAGTAGATGCTTAAAAGTGGCTCCTGCAACTGTCCAAATAAGTGAAAGACAATAGGTTACCAGAGTAAATTAGAGGATTAAATGGCTGGGACTAGCCTTTCCTGAAACTCATCTGCTTTGTTTCAGTATAGTATTAAATTTCCCACAGAGAGTCAGCTTTGTGTCCACTTCAGACCTCTTTCAGTCTGTGTGTCTACCTATCTATCTATTTATGACACTTGTGGTTTTAATTAAAATGTCAGGTTCTTTGGACTTCGAAACTTTTTACAGCTTGATTTTCCCCACAACACAGAGTCAATATTGGCAAACTGCTTCAACCAAAAAGTCTCAAGAGCTTTTCTTGAAAATAATGAATTTTAACACCAAACATTTTAATGGGTGAGTTTTATGGTTTTGTTACTTGTTAAGAACTGGTTTAAGGTCGTATCTGCAAATTTTTCTTTGTATCTTCAAAATCTAGAAAACAATTTTTCTTCAATGAAAATTGGATTTTACATGGATTCAGAGAATTCCCAAATCTTGAGCCTGTGTTTAAATATAAGTTAAATGTTGCATGTATTCAGAGAATTCTGAAGGCTTTCACACCTGTGAAAGATGAGGTACCATCTTACAATGGGAATTAGATTTCTTATATTGCTTATATAGGCTTTGGTGGTTTTACACACCATTAAGGAAACAATGTCTTTACCTAATTGAATCTCTGCCCGCCTTCTCCTTTAGTGATTTTATGTGTGTTAGGTTTCAGGGTTTGTCATCTTTGTTGTTTTGCTGTACTGTATTATGGTTTCCTACATCAAGAAAACAGGATTATCTTAGGAAACAGAACTCAGAAATAAATTTGTGGGATGTAAACTTGGGAATAGTTTATGTCAGTATTACTGCATTCACTTCAGTGTTAGACAAGAACGAAAAGTTGAGTTGGGCTTTTTTAAAGTGATATTTTATTGATAGGATTTATACAATAGCAATTATTTTGTATTTCTTTAAAGCTGAATTAAGTCATGGCTTTTTTTTTGTGTGTGATAATAAGTCCATGGTGGACTACTTATTCCCATTTACTTCAGCAAACCAGTTTCAGGATTAATGGTCATTCATTTGTACTTCCGCCCTCTGAGTACAAGACTGGGTTTCAACAGCTCAGGTCAGATGCAATAGCAAGAACAAATCTACAGAAATAAAATCACTCAGGAAGGGGTAAAAGGTGATAAGTAGTCAGGGTCTTCACCTTATTCTGACATTGTAGCGCAAATAAAGATGGTTGTGTTAGAGTAGGGGGTTGATAATGTTTATTATCCCTGTTGTTTATTATGAAGAGTTAACCTCTAGCAGGGTGGCTGACACAGGCAACTCTTCAGTAACTGTGCAGTTGCTCTGTTAGCCATACCAGCACAATTTCCTTCAATTTGTTACACACCCACTACAGAGACCTCCTGGAACATCTCTGGAAGAAATTTTGTCAAAGTGATGCTAGTCAGAATGTTCCTACTTTTGTAATGTTATTTCTCGATCACTCTGTCTTCTCTACATGGGGAAAAGATAATCTTGGGTATTTAAAAATTAGAGTGTATGGGTTTGGAAAGTAGAAATCAGTCTGCATATAAGTGGATCTACCTGCAGAAAGAGTTTGATCTGTTAAGAGTCAATTGTAATAGCCTTTTGATGAACAAACCGTAGGTCGGCAGTGTACTGTAGCTCCAGGGGAAATATGTCTTCTCTCTGGCATCTATGAAAAGTGCCTAATACAAACATACAGTACTGAAATGTCATCTTGTTTGAGTCAAGGTCAGAGATCTTTCTGTGTTGTTTGCCACCTGAAGCAAAAGTAGTGAAGATTTATTCATAAATAATAGAAAGGAGCTTAGAAATATTGTGAGCTCATTTGACGTCTTACTGTTACTTTAATCATAACTAGTCAGTTCAGACAAGAGACTTATGGCATGATTGGACAGATTGCTAAAATGTGTACAAATTTATTTATTTGAGTAAGACACTTTACTTCTTGCATCTGAAATACTGTGTACACAATATTTCCACTTCCAGCTTGCCTCCCTCATTTATTTCTAGTACAGCAGAGAACTGCTGAAGTTAAATTGGTGCAGGAAGATCTGTGGAATTAATTTCCTTTAACAGCTGTGGGGGGCGCAGACAGTCAAAGCCTGGAGTGGAAAAGATAACTGATTTTGTTAAAAGAGAAAAAGGGAAGAGAGAAGAACCTAATGAAAATGTTGCCGTGAACCCTTACAGTAATAATGTAATTACAAACTTCCCTGCCAAGGACAATACCTTTTCTTATTGGGAAATAAACCAACAACAAGATAATAGAATATAATGCTCATTATCTAAAAAAAAAGAAAGCATCAAGAATTATACAGTTCTTGTTAATGACATTGTCTAGTGAAATTGGGGTGTATTGACTTGCTTTGGGTGCATTTAAATTCTGTCATCCTAAATTACATTTTTCAGAAAGCATTTTGAACACATTTCATCATGAGTTGACTGCAGAAAGAGTAGCACTGAAGATTGTAGTCAGAGTCCTCCAGAGCTGCCTGCCTTTCTTGCCTGCACCAAAGAGCGGAGTTCATATTATTTCTAATTCATTGTATGAGCTCTTCAGTTTCTTTGTATATCCTAGAAATGGTTGCTTTATGACTGTTTTATACCCTAGCCACAGAGGTTGCATACCTCTCTCGTGAAAGTGAATTGACACATGAAAAACTGAACCTGGAATAAGTTTGCTGGGGTTTACTGTCAGTGAGTGAAATCCATAGGATTTGGCGAAAGCTTCTTATTCTGGGAAAGTTAAATTTGTCCTAACATGTTGCGTCAAGGCTCTTGGTTTTGTTCAAGAAGGTCATCATTATGCAATGAAGAGTGCAGCATGATACTATAACATTTTGAAGAACACCTCAACGCTGTTATTACAGTATTTATTAGAAAAATTTCATCCTTAGAGATTAAAGAATTACAATGATTAAAATTATTTTGAGTAATGTAAATGCCAAAGACAACTAATACAATATTTTGTTTTTCCTCAATGGGATTTAATCACAGTCATAAACAATTACCATTACATGTTTGGCATAAATAAAATGTAGCAAAATAATAGCCTTGTAACATAAAGAAGGCACTGCTGATTATAGTCTAGAGGCTAATCCCAGTCCCATTAGTTGACATTATTTAGAGGCCTTTTATTTAAAAAACAGTAACACAGATTACTTAGATGCACTGTGACACCAGTTTACATCAGAGAGAAACATGAATGTATCCTCCTGTTTTGACCTTCAGATTTCTTATTCTTAAGAAATTCAGAAATAATGCAGAATTCCAAGACTAAGAATCAGGTAAAACATGACCATTTTTCTTTTTGTCCTGCAATTTACTGTAGCAAGTAGCCCAAGCACAGACCAAAAACTGATTAAAAAATTGGTCTGTAATTACATTTTGTCATAAAAAGTGTTCATGAATATATGTCTGAATCTGGTAAACTTAAGCCTGAGCTTTGGCAGAACAAAACTGTCTTTGCCTAGATATAGTAATGGCATTTGGATATCCAGCAGCCCACCACCGAGTATATAAATGTGTTATTTTCATGTTGCAGGTGGGCTGTCAGATGTAATACTGATGAAGGCATTGTGAAGCATTTATGAAGTCATGTGAATGTTTGGGAGTAATTTCCTGCTAGAATATTTGATGAAGTGCCATAATACTGAGGATTTGACATGCATGTCTCACAGTGTGATTACTCCAGACTTACAGAATTTGCCTGTTTGTTTGCTTGGGCTTTTGTTTTTGGTTATAATTTTGATGCTTTGAGTACTTTGGTTAAATGTGGTTGTGCTTCTTGTGTATCTCAGATTTTACATATTCCATTTTTTTCCCCATCTCTATTTTTTTTTTTTTTTGTCTGGTTTGTTTTTTTTTGTTGTTTTTTTTGTGGTTTGTTTTTTCTTTTTAAATAGGGAAGACTACCTTAGCCTGGTTTTCCAATGTTAGTCTGGGTTTTTTTTCCCCTAGTTTTATTTCAGCAATACCATATGTGTTGTTAAGATACAACCCCAGAATGGTATTCCTAATAAACTCATATGACACGACTACTTTATTTCTTGAACAACTAAATTGTATTTTGCAGAACCTCTATCATGCATCGCTACTCAGCAGCTTCCCACAGTCTTCATTCATGTGAATTGCATACTCTGCAGTTTGTTCTTCACATACTGCGGAAAGTTTCTTGAGACAGGAGAGGGCTTTGTTAGAAAGATTCACCAGGGTAAAGAAGGAAAATACTAGGAAGCTAAATGCTTAATACTCTTAACAGAGTTCTATTTTGTCATTCCTTCTACCATTCCTATGATATTCTGTTTGAAATGAAATTGAGTTTTACTTTATATTTGTGGACAAAAAATGTTAATTGTTAAACTATATTTTATAGTAAGTGAGAAGTTACATATTTACATAATCAATGCATTCTTTAATTTTTTAAATTTCATACTTTTGTGTGTGTGTGGTTGTTTTTTAAAGGCTCTGCTTTTCACTTTTTATCTTGACAGGGAACTTGTGAGAGAATGAACAGGAAAGTCTGTGAAGTAAAGTTCACTAATGACAAATAAACATAGCTTGTACAACTTCAGTCATAAATACCAAATGGGTTTATGGCTTAAGGTAAAGACTGATAAATGGAATATGCTAAATAAAATCCTGAATAGGAACACTTGCCCAATATCTGTAGGCTATCTGTGAAACAGAAAAGTTAAAGCTTCATACTTTTATGCATTAGCCTGTGGAAACAATTTCATTTCTGAAATGCTTCAAGAGCGTTTGAGTGTAATGGGCTTTGTACTGCCTGCCTTTGCTGTACCCTGTAGAGAGCACTCAGCCCATTCAGCTTGAACTCCATTTTATCTAGCTCTTATCCATTAATATTCTCCTGACCTCGGGCATAAAATATATGCACTTTTTATGCTCTGTGCTTTTTGTGGAGAAAAAGGAATAGCATTGCCCATTGATCACCATTATGAATGATACAGCTTAAAACAAACACATGTCAGAGACAGATATGTTAAGAGCAGATTTGTATTGATTCCATCACAACACTGAGTTAAAAGGGAAAAAAAAAAATCAGAGTATAAATGATGAAGAGATTCGAAAAACAACAACAGCTATGAAGTAAACTTAAGAGCTTTGCTTTATGGTTATTATTGGTTAAAAAGTGAAATTTGTTGCTGCTATTAATAAAATCTACCTCCTCTTAATATATTTATTGTCATACCTTAGATTCTGCAGCATACTACAGCAGTAAGGTCTGTGTGTTTTACTACTGCATTTTTTCCTGTTGAAAGCTTTTCTATTAAAAGAATCTTACACTGATTAGTTCCTTTAATCTATATTTAGCTCTAGTGCTGAAATATTTAAACCATACTTCTAGCGGTAGGCACTTTTTATTTGTTTGGAACTCCAATTCACTTGCAGAATGCCGCTTTTCAGTACAATAAAATTGTATGTCTTGTTAGGATACATGACCCTGGTACTAACGGTAGAAGTTTTAATAAGCTTACCTGAATACAGTATGTGCCTGTATGATAATGTCCATGTAGACAAATATATACTCCGTCCCCTTTTTTAATACCTTTTTTTTTTCTTTCCTTTGTTTTTTCCTGGAGTGAACTTTGTTATGGAATCATAGTCCGTTCGCTGCAGTGACATTTGTAGAAGAATTTCCATTGAGAGAATATTGATTTAAAGATTATTTTTGTTGGGGAAGAATTGTTTTACACTGTGAGACTTCTTGTCTGGGAACAAGAAAATTTAGGAACTTTGGACCTTAAGTGGAAAGATACTCTGAGTTTTTTTAGGAGCAAAGGCTAAAATTCTAATCTGCTTGAACGTAGAGTTTGAACAATTTTTCATAAGACCTTTATGGTCTGTTTTCTTACTAAAGTAAGAACTTGGAACTGATAATCAAGGCGAGATGTTCTATCACAGCCTTCCTTTGCCAGAGGTCCAAGTAGTGGCTGTTCAGTTTTCTAAGGAGTATTCCCATGTAAAACTCTCAGAGTTCAGAATTAACTGAATGGTCCTTTGACATTGCCATCCTCAACTCATAGAATTTGCCCCATGATTTATATGGTGCTTTTTGGAGTTTTTGACTTGGTGCTTTCTCTCCTGATCACAGAGGTACACAGGCAGAAAGGATCTGTTAACGCATTGGTGAGGACTATGGAATACAAAAAAGCTTCTTTCTGTTCAGCTGTAGATCAGCTGTTCACAGGGACGGCTAGGTCTGAAATGTTTCTGGTGCTGGAGGCCATCTTTCCTGTGCTTCCAACTGTCTATAGAGAGCTTACACATACAGAACACAGCAATTGCACTCATCTGTTGATGCAACTCTAGCTGGTAAATATTAGCATATCTGTGTCAGTTTGAGTGCTAACTTGTATACGAGTTGAAGGCCTGTTTCATTAAGTGTCCTTGCTACTGTGTTTCCTACTGCAGGAAAGATACAATTACAGTTCGTAGAAAAGTGGAAAAGTTTAAGGTTAGATTTCATTTATTTTCCTGTAGGTTACTGGCGCGTTGTTGCTGGTAGAAAAAATTACATGTGTTTCTTCACATCCTTCATTTATTTACAAGTATTCACGTAGGGGCCTTCATTCATTATGCTCTATGGAATGCTTAATATTTATGGTGAAACCTGAATTAATATTTATAACATTGTACTAGTTCAGTGACCACGTCAGTGACTATTTTTTGTGGTCAATTTGTATTTAAAAATAAACAAATACAAGGATATTTAATAATTTGAAGATAGCACCATTTACTACGGAAAAACATAACGTGTTTTTTCCTTTGGACTTTTTTTCTTGTTAGACCATTTTATTGCATGCAAAGCAGTTTTTGAAAAGTACTGTGTTCCAGGATTACTGGAATAACTCTGAAAGGACCATTATGATTAACAATCCTTTTTTAAAGAAAGTCCATGAGATCATATTTTTAATAAAATAGAAATTTTTATGTAAATGTTTTTGTATTACTTAGATGGATAAGCCCCAGGAATTTCAGGGATAAATCTGGCAGGTTTTAAGCCATTCCATACTACTTGACTTGGTTACTTTAATTAAGCAGCTCTGAGTGAGAACAAAACCTTACCATACATAAGTTAGGTTTTTGAGGTATCTTTAGATAATGCGCTGCTGTTACTAAGCTCTTACAATCTTCCACATTTAGAGCAAAATACAGTCATTGTTTACTTACTCTTTACTGTATCTTTGTAAAATAGAACCAGGAAGTAATACACATTTTCAGACGGAGAAGCAGAAAAGAAAAGGCAATGTCCAGTTGTACAGTGAATTGTACAGTGAATCCGTTTCAGTACAGATTCAGAGACTCAGTCCTTCTGAGTCCATAGGTTTTAAAGCCATAAGGAACTGGTAAGACTGTTTAGTCTGGCCTCCTGTATAATAGAGGTCATAGGATTTCCATGAGTTAGCCCCTACTTCATTATCTAAAGCCGTTGAGGAAAAGTAGCAGTTGGGTTTGGGATTTCCTGGCTTGAATGCCTGGTGCTATTCCATGGGACTGTTCAGATTTCTCAGCTAAGACCTGGTCATGTATTTGCTTTCAGTGAGAACCTGTACAGACTTCAGCAGAAACTGTGCTTCCACAGGGGTACGTGCCCACCTCCTTGATAGATACTTAGAGGCAAATTTCAAAGCCAGTACTGGGTCATGGAAGTATTGATGGAATCTCTCTGAACTGGTTGGGTGAGAGAAAAATACTCTTCCCTAGATCACTCAGTATCTGTTTCAGCTCTTCTATATCTTCAGTCACCTTCTCTTCTGGAGTATAGTTTAGCTGCTAACCCACTATCAACTTTTATGCATCACTTGTGCTATCATTCCTTTTCTCCCCCAGAGATCTGTGTCTGGGAATTCAAGTCAACCTTCCGAAAGAGCACAGACCAACAAGATACAAAGGCATCCTTCACAGGTTCATACAACCTTTTTTCATGTGCAGCTGAATCTCTCTACTGTAGTTAGCATGTTCACAGTGAGGGGGATCGGGAGAGTATGCTTCTGAGTGATGACTGGTCATGGATGTACTGCATTTTATGTAAAAGAGAAATAAGCATAGGACTTGCTGTTGTATAAAATAAACTTTAAAAGAAATGGTTTCATCTTCCACTTTTTAGTCAATCATAGTTAGAAAAGAAGAGGAAAAAAACACTTACCCCTGCCTTTACCCACTTCTAAAATTGTTTCCTGGGATCCACATCCTAAAAGGATTTTAATTGTACAGGGCATTCTAATTGTAGTCAGCTTCTTTTTCAGATGTGTTGTAAAATATCTGGAATTACGCCTGTCACATTTTGGATGTGGTTATGATCATAATAGAAAAAAAAAAAAAGGAACAATTGTCCAAAATTGGAAACTCGTCTCTTAAGTTTAAAATGTAAATGAATGTTTTTATTCTATTTCCAACTAATGCACAAAGCATTGCACCTGCTTTATAGAAAACTTTAAGCTTGTTAAATCCTTAGGGTCCAGTATTCAAAATGTTTTTCTAACCTGTTACTGAAGGGAAGTTTTGCAGTATATGCTATATGTAGCAGGGATGTAGAAACATACAGTTCACATGAATCACCTTTATTTTAAGAAAAGTAAGACAATGACTGTGGATTCGTAGGGAAGAAGTGAACACAGAAACTATTACAGACAACCAGCATTTATCTGTGTGTTGCTGTAAATGTACACAATGCATGAACATTCTTTGTACCTCTTGTATGGAGTCTAACTTCTGATTTGGGTACCTCCACTGGCAGGCAGATGTTAAAGTGTGCTTTATCTTTGCATCTAGTTAGCTATGTACACAACTGAATGCAAAAATTGAAGTGTTCCTTGACACTCACAAAAGCTTGTTCTGCAAATGTGAGGACAGTATGGATATACTTACTCAGTAGTTAGCGTGAATGCATCCAGTCTGTCTGAGAGACATTAATACAGGGGCTAATGTATTGAACCCTCTTGCTTTCTTCACCAAGTAATAACATTCTTCACCTCATTATTTAATACCTTTCTTTATGATCTATGTTCGTGGACAAATAAAGTATCTTATTGATGTTGCTTTGTGGGAATCTCATGTTAATTTAGCAGTGCTGACCTATTTATAAATAAATGCAATAAGGAAAAGCTTCCAGGAAATTGCAACTACAAATACTACACTACTCCGGTACATTTAATGCATCTAATTCTTCCTTCATTTGATGTACTGAAATCTGTAAAGATTATATTTCCTAGCACATGCAGACTTTTTTGCCCGAGGGAGGGAAAAAGTAATGGGAGAAATAAGGCAGGCTTGGACATACCTTAGAGCATGTTGTCTTTCCTGTTGTGTAATTTCTATTGCTGCCTTGTAAAGTGGTACACTTTCAATGCTCTTAAGAATGCTCAAAATACATACAAAATAAAATCCAGTCATCCTGACTGAACCTTTTCTGATATATTCATCACCTTTCACTGATTGCTGGTATTTTTAAAGTTAAACAGGAGGCCAGATAATGTATTACCAAAAGTTCTGATGCGGCCTTAAAAAAAAATACTAACTTTGTTGACATCACATTGAAACAAATTCCTCATAAGATATAGAAAAACCCAGTAATAAAATGGCAGTGGGGAACAGTTCAGTTTCAAAAGCCATTTACTTGTTCTCATTACTTTCAGTTTGGTGGGAGGCTGTAACTATTAAACTGAGTGGCCGGCAGTTTGTGTCTTGATTTTGCAGTCACGTTCCAATTTCTAAAGGACAGGTGTCCACTTAACAGAAGCTGCAATCATGAAAGCACTATGTCAAATCCAGTTGTTGTTAGCTGTCTCTCCGAAGAGACCAGTGATCAAATATACGTAGGGTCTAAACTGCCATCTCGTCTACTGGTTCCTCCAGGTCAGCATTGAAGACCCGTTGACAGGGTAATGTAACAAAGCTCTCAGTAGAGAGAGCGCTGCTGTGTAGAATCAGAAATTACATTCATGGCATTACTTTGATATTTGAAGGCATTTTCAATGACCTAAACAGCCTTTCCAGTAACTATTCAGCCTTTCAGATCCTATGTTGAGGTGAAGAGTATTGTCTTTCTTAAAAACTAAGAAACAAAGATGGTGAGAGTTTGTCCTTTGTTTGTTGAACAAGTGGCCAGGCTGGAAATGGATGCAAGATTAAACAAGCAGCCTGTTCTCACCATTCCATTAAGGGATATTAATGTTTCACAAACCAGGTTGCTAGTGTCCTACCTCACTGCATTACCAATTTAAAATTGCAAATCATGGAGGATTTTGTTAACCCTTAAGCAAATCTGCCCACTCATTCCTGATTACAGGTTTATTCCTTTGTTGCCTTACCTGCACCTAGAAAGGTGACATTCTCAAAAGATGTGACAAAATGAGGTTACTTTTCTATGCCATACAATATCACAGTCTGATTCTAAACATACCTTTTAATAAAGAGTACATCCTGGCTACAAAAATGAAATATTATTATAGTTATGTAGATGTGATTAAGTATACCTGCAGTAAACAACTTGAACAGGTTAATTAAATTCAGGTGAATTTAGTCCATGGTAACCACCAAGGAAAAGGCTGGATTAACTGGCAGAAACTTTACTGTTCTTGAGATACCACCAGTAAAGAGAACAGCCACTGCTTTGCAGTCTTAGAACAGAAAGACTTGAAAGAATGAATGCTGTTTAGCTATGCATTTTATGCATAAAATCAAGAGAATTATTTCATAATTCATTTCATAGAAGTTTCTAGAGGCCCAGGTCTTCTGAATAATTTAATGCGATTTTGTTTGTCTGTGGCTAAAGACATTTTGAGGGGGCTTTGGTTGGGTTCCCCTGTGTTAATCGTCATCACCATGGGGCAATAGCAGACACAGGCTGCTGTCAGTTGACTATCACCCACACGGTTGCAATTATCTATGGCAACCACACCTCATGGTGTTAAATCATGTTTAACAGGTTTTTCAGTTTTTGGTGCAGTTCAGAGGGAAGGATTGAGCAATGCACTAAGGTGCTGAACAGTGTAAGCCTTCTGCCAAGCAAGTATTTTCATTTCAGATATGAAACAAATTTTATTCAATCCTGCCTGGTATTTGCAACTAACAGTTCCAATACAAGTCCTTTTCAGTCTTACATATATTCTGTTTTCAGTACTGGTTATTTTTTTTTCTGAAATGCTTGGGTTTTTTGAAATGGATGACAGACACGGTAAGGTCAACACATTATCTACTGTTGAATAACAAAGGTTATAGTAATTATTTACAGGTAGGACGGTGAATATATGAACAGAAAGATTTTTCCAGTGATGAGAACATAGCTCTTCCAGAGTTTGGGCTTCGGCGTTTTATTGTCAGTTGTGATACTAACCCTCCATGTAATTACTGATGAATCATAAAACTGCATTGTATCAACATTTAATTTTCTGCAAAACAGACAGCACATAGAGATTTACAAAATGTATTTTGCATAGTTAATTTCTACTAGCTACTAGCAAGTTAAAAGCTAGCTAGTAAATTTAAGATCTTATGAAGATCTATGTGATCCTAGGCTATTAATAGTTTACTTTAATACAAGTAAAAATGTTACTTCTTTGTGGCTGATGAAAACTGCTGAGAAGTGAGAATGTTGCTCTGTCCTTGTATCCGCTTTCCCCATGGGCCCCTTGATATTGATATGGAACAACAAAAAATAAATCAATATATTCTGCTGTTTCTTTTTGGAAGGCTGTAGAGACAATTCTCCAAATTAATGTTAATCCCTCTTTTCAGACAATGACTGTATGTATAGCTGCACATTTACATTTGAAACATATGATTAGCAAAAACCTCAACCTTTTTAAAGAACCCTACCAGAGAACTTGCTAGTAAGAGTATTAGAATGTGATATTTTCTGTGATAAATCGAGAAACCTTTTGAAATGCAGTAGTTGTGCTCTTGAAACCTGTCCTGTGCTGCCTTTGTTGGCTTAGGCATTACCATGTTTCCCAACAGATCATTCAGTCATTAGTTTAAGACCCAGAACAGGTCTCTGAGTGATGTTCAGTACTGATGTTGCAGTTCACTTCCACAAAAAGAAAGCTCTGCTGTGCATTTTGTCTTCAAGATAAAACAAGGAAATTACTGTCTTTTTCCCCATCAGAAGATCAGTAAATTTGCAGATGACACCAAGCTGGGTGGGAGTGTCGACCTGCTGGAGGGTAGGAAGGCCCTACAGAGGGATCTGGACAGGTTAGATAGATGGCCCGAGACCAACGGCATGAGGTTCAACAAGAACAAGTGCCCGGTCTTACACTTGGGCCACAACAACCCCATGCAGCTCTACAGGCTGGGGAAAGAGAGGTTAGAAAGCGGCCCGGCGGAAAGAGACCTGGGGGTGCTGATCGACAGCCGACTAAACATGAGCCAGCAGTGTGTCCAGGTGGCCAAGAAGGCCAATGGCATCCTGGCCTCTATTAGGAATAGTGTAGCCAGCCGGTCTAGGGAAGTGATTGTCCCTCTGTACTCGGCACTGGTGAGGCCGCACCTTGAGTACTGTGTCCAGTTCTGGGCCCCGCACTTCAAGAAAGATGTTGAGGTGTTGGAGCGAGTGCAGAGGAGGGCGACCAAGCTGGTGAAGGGTCTGGAGGGTCTGACCTACAAGGAACGGCTGAGGGAGCTGGGTTTGTGTAGCCTGGAGAAGAAGAGGCTCAGAGGTGACCTTATTGCAGTCTACAACTACCTGAAGGGAGGTTGTAGTGAAGTGGGAGTTGGCCTCTTCTCCCAGGCATCTAGCGATAGGACAAGAGGACGTAGCCTCAAGCTTCACCAGAGGAGGTTCGGGTTGGACATTAGGAAGAATTTCTTCTCAGAAAGGGTCATTAGACATTGGAATGGGCTGCCCAGGGAGGTGGTGGAGTCACCATCTCTGGATGTGTTTAAGACAAGACTGGCCATGGCACTTAGTGCCATGGTCTAGTTGACATGGTGGTGTCAGGGCAATGGTTGGACTCGATGATCCCAGAGGTCTCTTCCAACCTGGCTGATTCTGTGATTCTGTGATTCTGTGAAGAGAAGAAAGCTATTTGGTTTGATTTTATAACTCAATAGGTCACCAGTTAGATCTGTGTCTTTGACCAAAGAATCATTGCTACTAATAAAAACAGTATTATGGTAGATACACTTTTGTTATTATTAATTATTATTATTTTCTATTTTAATAGTCATCCAAATTCCATGTTACTTGGGGCCTTACTGGTCTTCAGATGTACTGTGTTGTCAGTTCTTGAGCTATAACCGCACCAACTGTAAATGAAGATTTTCTGAAACTCCTAGCTCCCTAAAATTTTATGTAACACTTACATGATATTTTATGATAACAGTCACTAAAGAAGGAAGGAGGGAGGAAGGAAGGAAGGGAGGGAGGAAAGAAGGAAGGGAGGAAGGGAAGGCAGAGAGGGACAGGATGAGAGGAGGAGAGAGATGGAAAAAATGGGGTTTAACCTTGTTGATAACAAAGGCAAGCTCATAGATCAGACTGGACTGTATGTTAAAAAGACTTGTAACTAGAAGAATTAGAAGCACAAAGTTTTCCCAAATTCATTACCATCCATTTTAACTCTGCTGAATTTTATGACAAACACATAAATTTTGGAAGGCTAATTCATGGGGAGAAGACAGCTTTTTAACTAATTAGCTAAGACAGAGAACAGGATATACCACACACACAAAGAGTTAACAAGGTGATGAAGTTCATATGCTGTGTTAGTTTTTCAGGGAAGGAAAAGGAAGAGTGAAATTTGCGTGAGAACTTACTACTGAAGAATTAAACAGCTCGTGATATCAGACAAATCTATTTCTAGTATGGCAGATGAGTTGTTTTCATAGTCTGACTTCAAAACATTAAATGATTTTTTTCTCTAATTCTTTCTGGATAATTTTTATTTTTCAAAACTAACATTAATGAGAGTTCAGTTTTACATGTATTTTGTGGTTTATTCTTCCATCGTAATATGTACTTTCTATTTGAGAATTAATCCCTGGTTAACTGGCCCCTCCACAATGTTATTCTAAAAAAGACATATTGGTATTTAATTACTCTCAAACAGATAAAATAGAAGGGAAAGAGTCAATAGGTTGCTTAACAGAATTACTAGACAATGAAAATGCAGCAACATTCCATGTCTAACCTTTCCTTTTACAATCCCCCTGTCGTAAGGGCCATGAAGTTGCAACAAAGCACATCAGCCAAAATAGAACTGGGTTTATTGCTAGTTAAAGATGGTTATACATTCAGTGTTCATTAACATGAAAAATCTGATAACATTCATAATAGAAAACATTGGGGATATGTATCACTAAGCTTCAGGATGGGGAAGTGTAAAGGAGTACAGAATATATGTGAGGTCACAGGCAAAGAATAGTGAAAATGTGACAAGAAAAACAAGTTAAAAATGGATTATTGGGAAGAAGCCTGAATTAAGCAGATTGTTGACCTAGTTGGTGTTTTCCATTTCTAGCTTTTTTCATTATGTAAGATCATGAACATCTTCAAATCTGTACATGGAAGAGTATTTTCTCTTCTATCCCACTAAAAATCAGCTACATTTGATTATGTTTACAGAGCATCAAAAAGGGTGATCTAATTGAAATTCAATCTTCTGTTCTCCAAGGACACTTCTCAAAACAAATGCACAAGATATTATTGCTATATGACATAATTTGCTTTTTAACAAAAAATATTCTGCATCTCACCCTGCTGAAAAGCAGTACTTCTTGGATGAACAACACTAACAGCACTGTTTATGTTAGTTTTTCTAAGACAAGACGTGAGGTGCCTATTAGATTATTGAAGGCAAATGTTGATGGTTTTCCTTTTCTTGCTTTGAAGGATATTGTTCAATAGATAATAGTGGTTTATTTAATCATTTATCAGTGCAAATAAGTGAAAAAGAAAATCACAGGAACCATTTTTGTGTTATGACCTGATGTTTGATCAGTGGTGTCCTTATTTTTACGGTTGCTTTTCTTTCTTTTTTTATTGAATTTCTGCAATCCAAATTTCATAGAGTAATGTAGCAGTCTAATTTCTGTGTCTACGTTTGGCAAGCTCCTGATAACTTGCAAATACAATGTTCATCTCTTGGCCTGCTCTGATTGACAGCCCAGAAATAGCCTTTTAAATTGCGTCAGATTCTCATCTCTCTGTTCGAAAGGTAAAGTTAAACAATTTTCCTAGCAGTCTGCATGAAGTCTTGAACCTAACAAATCTAACAGCTGTTTTGGCCATTGTACCAAGCTTTTGTCTGTGCAAAACTATGTCATTTTATCTTTGCACACTAATAGCTTACTGAAAACTGTTGCAACTGTCCATTTGCTTCAGGGCATGTGATAACTCAAAGTAGTTTATTTACCAAAATAGAGGTGTTCTCACTAGCCATACTCTTACCATATATTAAGCCATTATTTTGCATTTGCTCCACTGTGGAATGAATTAAAATGTTCCATTGTCATGAAGAACACTAAGGTATTACAAAAAGAAAAGAACAGTGGATTCAAAATCCCTGTAGAGAATAGTACAGGCTCATCAGCTGTTGTGTATTTATCTAATATTTCAATCAACAAATATTTTATTTGTATTACACTAGCTTTCTATGTTTCCAATCGAAATTGAAGCACCATTGTGCTGGACACTCTAGAAGCCTATACAGCGACACTGTTCTTGCCACAAAACCTTTACAATGGAATAGACATAAGGTACTAGAGAATATGCAGCTATTAATCTACTGATGTAAAATACTCACTGCATATAAACATCCAGAAAGTGGACCAGAAAGCATTATATGACATCAGAATGGGAATAAACTTGCCCTTACCACTGAGTTGCTAATGTTGTAATGTACTTTTAAAGGTACTAATAATAGAATACAAAAATAATATCTAAATGAAAGTAAATCCCCAGACTAATAAAAATAAATTCATAATACACACTTGAAGTGTGATTTAAAAGAAGTGGGTGTCAGTTACAGGGATATTAGGAATGTGCGTATTCTGACTTAAAATCATAGAATGTCCTGAAACATCAACATGGAAAATTTAGGGCCTGATTATGCAGATCAATTACATTCATCATCTGCAAAGCTGGACAAAAAATAAATTTATGCATTTAGCCAGAATTCTTGAGTTTGGTGAAGTATTGATCATTTATTGCCCATATTTCAATCTTTCTTATATAAAGTAAGATTTTTATATCTTATATAAAATAAGATAAAGTAAATACTGATTTTGTTGTTATTGCTTTTACCTTTTTTCTTAAACATACACTATTCCCCTAATTAAATTAGACTTGGTAAGAAGCCAGTGCTTCTTCTCTTAAGCTACTTTCTGATGAATCTTATGACTGATTGAAAGGCTTTCTCATCCCATACCTGTCCTACTTTTGTGCTCATCATCCACATCTGGAACTGCTATTTATTTTAATTATTTGCTGAGAGAGCTCTATCATTAGTCTCCTAAGCTTGCACAATGAATTACTTCATTCAGGTGCTTCATAAATTTTGTTGCTATTTCCTGAACTCTGTTTACCTTGTCAGTATGTCGCAGTAAAAATGAGATTTGATTTGATATTGCCTGAGCAATACAGAAAACAAATATGCTCTGTGACCCTATGATTTTCTGTTCAGCTGAAAAATCCATTAAGCCTTTTCTTTTGTTAAGAAACTCCTCCATAAACTTATCTGACTTTTTCACCACTAGTGTAACTGAATTTTTGAAGGATGATAATCCATATGAAGATTTTTGTGTGTTTTTTGTAACATAGCTTCTCGTAGGGAAAGTGGAAAAACAAATCGGTCCTGACAGATTTTTTTCAGGTCACCCATGTTTATGGAGGAACCCCGCTGTATTTCTTATGCATATTTTCAGAACAGCTGCCATTTTATTATCTCCTTTTCAGAAGCTATGAACTGAAAATCTCTTTCACCTACTCAATAAGAAAAGCAGACAAGTCATTTAAAATCTCACCTATGAAAATCAGTTTGTAAAACCTTTTATGCAAATATGTAACAAAGTATATGGTCAGCTTGTGAAGAGGTGAAGTGCCTTTAAGTATTTTGACTGTGAATAACAAAATATTTTATTTTCATTGTCACTGACAAGATATTCTAATTTTGTTGGAGTCATTTGTAGCATCCCTTCTCTCTGTATTTTGCCTATCAGTGTAGCCAGTGAACCTGAGGATGTGAATTTGTATGTTTCATGATCTCTTAAAAGAGATGATTGTAAAATAAGGTATGCAGTTTGATTTCATACCATTTTCAAGCTTAAAAATCTGGATCAGCTATTGTGAGTGGTGATATCAGCTTGAAGCATAGTAAGGATGAAATCAGAATGTTCTTAAATTTAATCATATGGGGGAATGCAGTGATTCTGGTTAAATTCACAAAGCCTTCTAAAGAATCTACAGAGGAAGAATAATACCGATAATTAGAGATGAAAAGAAGATCTCAGCAAAGATGTGATCAAAGAGGTTAAATATGCTGATCTAGACAGTGCACAGCAGTTGTAATGAATTTCTGCATCTTTGAAATATTGTGATATTATAAAATTGGTAGCGTATTTCCTATTCAGTTTTACTGTGCATGGCATAATATATAAAGGGAAGAAAAAATTTAACACCAGCCGTTTTTTTATTCCGTTGAATATGCTGGTTTCCTGCTTTCTTGTGTCAAAATTACAGTGCTCAGTAACATTACATTCTTTTCTAAGTTCATAAAAACCCTGGATTATTTGGGTTGGTTTTGTTTGTCTTCAGAGAGAGGAGAAGCACCATGCTGTGTTCTGTAGATGTATTTGCTTGGAAGATGTTTTCTTATACTCATTTGTGTAGAGAGAAAAAAAGATACTGGCACAAATTGCCATCACAACAGAATCTTCAGTACAAAAACTGAAGATCTGACCTTTAATAACCTTAGAACCCAGTTCTGAATTTTTTTACTTAAGTACCTTCCAAAGCAAGAATGAGATATTACTGGAGAATATAGACAAGTATTATACTTAACCAAAAATTTGGAGCTATTTAAGGAATTTGCAAAGTCCAAAAATTTGAACACTTTACCTCCTTTGCCACTGGAGTGTCTTTTCTCCACCTAGCAGGAAACAAAATAGTGGTTACTGTAGACAGATCACAAGGCAGATATGCTCCTTTTAAGCCACAAGCTATTGGGATCAACAAAGTGAAATTCTGTTACCTGTGACCATCAGGAGGAAGGGCTGCCTCTAAAATCTCTATGCCACAAAGTTTATAGTAAATTGGGCAATATGAGTTACAGGAACGTGTTTTCTAAAGTCTCTGAGAACAGGTAACTTATTTCCAGATTTTAGTGTGGTGTCAAATTGAGTTAATTGGCAAGAACAGTAGAGGATTTTAAATTGGATGAACTACTTGAACTCTTGTATCTCACAGGGAGCACTGAGAAATTCAAGGGTTCTTAGTTTTCAATTGCAATGCCTTTATAGGTCAGTGTCTATATCTTGGGACAAATTGGGATGTTTCAGCCCTGATTCCATTGATGTTTTGAAAGAGAATATTGTTGAAAGGTACTGAGTGGTGATTTGAGTGAAAACCCTGGCTAGAGCACATTTATTCCGTGTTTATGAGTAATGATTAGACAAAGAACATGGAATCATTTTTTTGTGATAGACCAGCTGGCTGTGAGAATGAACTGCAGAGCTGTTTGCTAGATTCTGAGAGCATTTCACAGTGCACAAACTGTCTTTTGCTACAAATTCTGATTTTCTTTTGCAGGATTGTACCCACTCTTTTAAAACTTATGTCAGGGTTTGATTTATTACTGGTCATTTGCTTATTAAAATAGTATTTGCTCATAGATGTTGGACTTCACAACAGCCCTGTAGAAGTCTACAGAACACCTTGCAAATGCTTCTTAGTATGAGTAGGAAATACAGAAACAGACATCCTTGTCTCAAACCTTTCCTGCTGTTGAGAAGCTCAAATTATGTCGTCTAGTCTGAATATTTTTTCCCCAAAACACCGTCATCCAGTGACTCAATCCTTACTTGAAACACAACACAGAAGCTAATCTGGTTTTAAGTTTGAGTGTACCGGCTGTGTGCCTTGTAAGGAAGCCTGTTCTTTCTAATATCTAGGTTCACTACAAACTATAATCGTCATCAGTCTTTCCAGTTTTATTCATTAAAACGCAGAAGTGACATATTGAGTCTCTGAAGTCAGCCTGAAATGTTGTTAGGTGTTTCTAGGATGAGATTTTTATTTTCTGTGGTTTTTTAAAGTCTCTAATACTGTTTTTAGAAGAACTTTTTGCTCTGTGGAAATGATAGAAAAATGTAAAATGAATTAGCCATTAGCCAAAATGAATGGCTAACATTCTGATTAGAAGTTGTTACTAAAGCTAATCCTCTATAGGACTCTATAGGATTATATATCTATTATATATTATCTATTTCTCTATTGTATTCTCCAACAACTATCTCGATTCAGTTGTTGGAATCAAGTTCGCAAGCAGCAATCTGTGTCTGGATATATCCAAACACTTTTTTTCTATATTTTCTGTCATATTTTGCATTTTTTCCAAGATGTGATGCAAATTTAGAGTGAACGTGAAGTAAATTAAGAAATAATTCTAGAAAAGGTAGAATAGGATTTAAGGAAGTTTTTCATTTCTGACTCTTATCTGGTAATCATTTACAAAATTGTTCATTAAGAATCACTGAAATGAAGTGTGTCTGCTTGGCATTTAGTAGTTACGTAGGTATACAAAAAGAAATAGAAACCATCTCTTGATCTTAATGTTCTATTACTAGCTAGAATTTTTTTAAAAAAGTTAAAATACACAATAAAATATGGTATTACTCAATTTGGAAAACATGAAATGACTGTTATTATCTGTGGAGTGATTATGATGTTATTACATTCACTGCTCAGAAACAAACTGAGGCTTGTTTTTCAGTTTTTCAGTAGCACATATGTCTTCATCACATTTAAATTTCAGAGTTTGCATGCAGATGTGATCATTAGACTGGTTTGAGTTTGAGCACAAGTATCTCACATGCGTAGTCATATTGCAGATGTTGCATGTTTATCAATTCTTTCAGAATTGCGTGCTAGTAATTCTTCTGGGAGTTTTACCATAGTCTTTTACCCTTTATATTACAGTAGGCTGGCACACACCATTATCCCACCAAATTGTGAGTGATCTTAGCTGTCCCTTTGCACATGAAGAACATGTTAGAAAATGCAGAAAGCATATGAGTCATCGTAATTTTATTCTGTACCTACTTTTTGCAAGGCAGTACACACCCAAACATCTCTGAAGCTTCAGACATGGGAGCTTCATTATCAATAGTAGGCTAAGAAATGGAAAAGTAAATTCTCACCCTCAGGAATAGTGGTGGTACAACCAATCTCATTCAGTGGCCTGCTAGTAATCAGTGCTGGTTTTGGCTGGGATAGACTTAATTTTCTTCACAGTAGCTAGTATGGGGCTATGTTTTGGATTTGTGCTGAAAAGTGTATTGATAATGTAGAGATGTTTTCGTTACTGCTGAGCAGTGCTTACACAGAGTCAAGGCCTTTTGTGCTTCTCACACCACTCCACCAGCGAGTAGGCTGGGGGTGCACAAGAAGTTGAGAGGGGACACAGCTGGGACAGCTGACCCCAACTGACCAAAGGGATATTCCATACCATATGATGTCATGCTCAGCATATAAAGCTGGGGGAAAAAGAAGGAAGGCCGGGGGGGGATGTTCAGAGTGATGACATTTGTCTTCCAAGTAACCGTTAAGTGTGATGGAGACCTGCTTTCCTGGAGATGGCTGAAGACCTGCCTCCAGATGGGAAGTGGTGAATTAATTCCATTCCTTGTTTTGCTTTGCTTCTGTGCACGGCTTTTGCTTTACCTATTAAACTGTCTTTATCTCAGTCCATGAGTTTTGTCACTTCTACTCTTCTGATTCTCTCCCCCATCCCACCAGGAGGTGTGAGTGAGCAGCTGTGTAGTATTTGGTTGCCAGCTGGGTTAAATCACGACAGTCTGACACATTAAAGCAATACCAAAACTGGAAGAGCTGTTATTATAGAATCATACAGAATCATAGGATGGTTTGGGTTGGAAAGGACCTTAAAGATCATCTAGTGCCAACCCTCCTGCCATGGGCAGGGACACCTTTCCACTAGACCAGGTTGCTCAAAGCCCCATCCAACCTTACCTTAAAGGCTGCTACGGAGGGGGCATCCACAACATCTATGGGCAACCTGTTCCAGTGTCTCACCACCCTCACAATAAAGAATTTCTTCCTAATATCTAATCTAAATCTACCCTCTTTCACTTTAAAACCATTGCCCCTTGTCCTATCACTACATGCCCTTGTAAAAAGTCCCTCTCCAACTTTCTTGTAGGCCCCCTTCAGGTACTGGAAGGCTGCTATGAGGTCTCCCCAGAGCCTTCTCTTCTCTGGACTGAACAACCCCAACTCTCTCAGTCTGTCTTCACAGGAGAGGTGCTCCAGCCCTCTGATCATCTTCCTGGCTCTCCTCTGGACTCACTCCAACAGCTCCATGTCCTTCTTATGTTGGAGGCCCCAGAGCTGGACATAGTACTCCAGGTGGGGTCTCACAAGAGCGGAGTAAAGGAGGAGAATCACCTCCCTCGACCTGCTGGCCGTGCTTCTTTTGATGCATCCCAGGATACGGTTGGCCTTCTGGGTTGCAAGCGCACATTGCCAGCTCATGTTGAGCTTCTTGTCAACTGTCACCCCCAAGTTCTTCTCCTCAGGGCTGCTCTCAGTCCATATGTTGGGGATAAAGCAATCCATCCTCACCAGAACTTCGTAACCCTCAGTAAAATCTTCCTAAGCCTTAATTTCTGCTGGTCCTAGCCATAGACGGTGCACATGCTAACAGCAAACACTTCACCACAACACAGGCAGAAAGTATACGCCAGCACTATACACTTGAATGGGAGATGTTACTGCACTGCTGCAGTAGCCCACAGCAGACACCCTCTGCAACTAAAAAGCACTACAGCCACCAAGGCTCTAGACAAATAAACAAAGTTGAGAGCACCAGCAAGTTCAAGTGAAATTTTTCTATACCAACAGGGCCGAACAAGGAGTTAACTTTGCATCTAAACCAAAGGGAGTACTTTAAATTCTCATCTTTGATTATGAGAGATTGACAAGTAGTTACAGCTCTCTGGGGAGGCAGTTTTGAACAGAAGACTAAACACTGACTGAAAGACTCCTCTGCTGAAAGAAAATTGGGAAGGGAAAAAAAAAAAAAAAAAGGAAAAACAGTTCTAAAAGGTACTTATCTCTGGAGTAAAAATACCAAGAAGACCAAAGTGTAAAACTCAGGAAGTATCTTCTAAGCATTCATCTCCATAATCTTAGAGAAATAAAGATAAATTGTTACACTACTGTAGAGAAAAATACGGAAAGGTAAAGCAGAATTTATGCACAGATTGAACAATAAAAATCACTTAAAACACTAAGAGCATAGTAAAATAAAATAAATTTAAAATTAATGTCAGTTTTAGCACTGTTAATAGTATTAATACAGGTGTTATTCAATTTATAGAGCATTTTGTGTGAGAGTTTCCTACAAACAGGTGCAATACTGTTTTCATATGTTAAAAATGAATTCTATGTCTTATAGCATTTATTCATTTGATGCAGTTCTGTAACACCTATTAAAGTTAATTATTATTATGTGCACATCAAGAGAAGACTAGAAACCATATGTGTTTTCTTGTAATAATTATTAAACTAACATCTCATAATGACTGAAAACACAGTTATTTGTCTACTTCCCTACAGCCTCCAGCTGTGAACTTTCAATTTTATAACCTCTAAATAACAAAGTTAGTCCAACTAACATGCAGCTGCTGAAGCAAGTGGTGGTAATAAGTGCTAATCTGACCATTTAGCTAATACTCAGCAGATACTTTGGTATAGTGCTATAAGCTCAGTGCAGCTTGTCTTAGCATACTGTTGTGATCTAAAAGAGAGTTATTAACCAAGAATGGTGATAAAATCCAGTGGCACTTTTAATCAGGTTTTGCACTTATGCATGTTAGTACACCTGCACTGCCGAAATATCAACTTGAAAATTACCTTTTGCTCTTTTGTGTTGGTTTTCTAGTGACAAATTTTCAGTGTTGCTTGTATGAAATGGCTACCTGTTCAGACCCTAAGAAGCTTGATGGTTAGTTAATGGTTGATGGTTAGTGGTTGATGGTAAATGTATGAACATACATTAAAAGGCTTCCTTGTTCTTCCTGTGATATTAGAAAATCATTTGTTTCTCTGCAATGCTGTATCTGCTTAGCATAAGAGCTAGCCCAAATACCATGCTGAAATGAAGTGTTCTTGATGATGCATGTCTAAATTTTTATGGTACTCACCATAAAATGTAAACAGTGCTTTATGAATCTTCAGGCAGATAAATGATATGCATACAAGTTGATTTCACTTATAAAGAGAATGTAATATTTGTCATGTGTGGTTGAAAATTTGTAAATTATCTGATTTGCTTTTGGATTAGGAAGAAAGCATAATATGAAATAGCCTAGGAAATAAAATGGCAATGAATTTAGAAAATGTGACAGTTGGTTCAGCAATATACTTAAGTATATAAATAGAACCACTGCAGTCAGTTTTCTCAATGAGACTACTTACTTGCTGTAAGTTAGATAAATTATGTAAAGTTTTAAAGCCATTGTCCGCCAATCAAGAAATAATTTTCTGCATGTGATTATCTGGAACTGATTGCCTAGGTTTAAGAAATATGGAACAATACTGGTTTTGCGTAATTTTTACAGTTATGCAATGTTACAGAATGATGCAGAACTGATTTTGAATTATATTTTTTTAATATGTAGTGGCTTTATCATTAAAACTGTTTTGGAGCAGGTGCTTTTTAGAATCAAAAATACTGTGAATGCTCTCACTGTCTTTCATATGATAACACTAAATAGTTAAAAAAATTAAGGAATTCATTATGAAATTTCAAAAGTCTGCTCTAATTATACAGAGCTATAGAGATGTAACTGTACCCATTTTTCACTATAATGGATAAGTCTACTTTCTGAAATGCTTTGCAAAATCATGTTACATGAATAATACCTATTAAAATTATTTTTGTTACCTTCATTGAAAAGAACTTTTACCCAGGAGTTAAAAAGATAGGACAGAATGAAATCTCTGAAAGCTTCTATATCTAATCCTCCATACTCAGCAGAAATCACATAATTTACACTAAGTTACTTGATGGCCTTGCATATGTTGTGCATAAGTTTATTTAGCATTACTACATATTTTGCTACAAGATAATGGATATGCACTTTTTCCTGACTCGGAATAATTAGAAAAATAGTCCTCCAATTTGCAGCTGATGTATCCTGACTTTAAACCCTTGATAGTTTCTGACATCCTGCATTAAATTTGAAACAGGGAGCAATAACTTACAGCTGATAGCTGGATTTATCTTTGCTTTTCACGGAGACTAATCTAAGATATTTTCTAAGGTATTTTTATCTCCTTTGCTGGAACGAAAGACTTTATACCTAAATTTTTGCACAAAATAAATTAAAAATACTACCTGTGGTAGTAATGATTTTTTTTTAGATTTTGTTGTGAGAAAGATGGTTTCTGTAAGCTCATTTAAAACTGATACAAACACTTAAGTGTGCTTGCTGTCAGTTGTTTAAGACTTCATCAGGACATCATCTGGTACAGCCCTTAATTTTGTCTTTGTTTTGAAGACTGAAGTTAGCATTAGCGGTTCCTGTCATCCTACTTGCTATGTGACCTGGTAAAGATGATCACAGGCATAGCAACAGAGATGTGGAATTTTGCCAGGTACTTGCTGATAGCTTCTAAGAGCTTTCAGACATTTTGATGCAGAGGGAGATTACCAGTGTGTTCAGACAAGAACTTTGTGGAAGTGTTTCTGCAGCTGTGATCTCCATGATACTGAGTTTTGTGCAAACCCAGCTACTAAATACCAAAAAGTCATGTAATAAAGTGAACTTTAATATTTACCTTGGAAAATTTTGGCCTAATGGTTTACAAAGCCTAATAAATAGAGAAAGAGTTTTCTCTTTCTTTGTAGAAGCATAGAGGTTTTTAAGGCAAAAATTCAAGAGAATATTTTTCTCAAAGCTCTTGATTGTGCTCTTTCAGGGTGGCCTGTTGGTGGTTTTTTAAAGGAAAATAAGATGTTAAGGTGGGACTTTGGAGATAACAGTGTTTATGGACACATATACCTGCATCAGGTCCTATAATAATATGAAGGCTTACATGTATCATATTAAAGGTTAAAAATCATCTTCTTCAGAAAGATTTTAATACATCAGGATAAACAGTTTAGACAAACCTTTTCCAGAAGTGCAGTATTTAGAGCAAGAACGCCAAAAAAAAGCTAGGTATATATTAGCAAGATATTTCCCTCATGTACCAAAGGAGCTAGAAGTTACTGAAAAGTCAAAAACAATCAACCCTTCTTTTTATAATCCCTGTCTTTTACCCTTTCAGTTAATATTCAGAACGGATTGTGTTGTAGCACTTATTCAAAGTAGTATGCCTTAATAAAATAAAAGCAGAAAGATGTTTAGCATGAACAGATTTTTAAGTCTTCTTCAGATGCGAAAAATATACTGCAATACTGTTGTGTAGTCTAAGATTTATTGCTATATATTCTTTAGCAACAGAAATTATTTCTCAGTTACTATAACATGTGACCTGCTCCCAATTGCTTCTAAAGAGTGCATATAATAATCTTCATGGCTACCTCTCCAGCCTACAGGAAAAATAGTTTGATCGCTTCTGTAAAAGAAATGAGTTTTGTATTTAGTTATAAAATGGGTGACAGTTGTTATTACTAATAAATCCAAGGCAAAACAGTTCCACTGTTGAAATCAGACACAACCCTGGTGCTCTCAGTCAATTGTGTTGCTTCTGTGGCTTAGGGCCTCTCACTGAGTGGTAATTCACCACTGGACAGATTTACATCTTTTGTTTCCAAGCATTTTATTTTCTTCATTTGTACCTTCTTAATGCAACTTACCATGTATTAAGTCTGTCTGCAGAGTTGGCATGGAGGTTTTTTGTGCTTACACTGATTTTTTATGTACTTTACACATACAGTGCTATGCTAAGCTTAGTCTGTCACACTATGTCTGTTTAAAGGCAGGAACTGGTTCTCCACAGCTGTTTGACTTCATTAACAGTTTTTCCCAGAACAATTTATGATAACTTTGCAAATAACTGTAATAACATGAAACTTCCTATTCCTTCTCAGATGCACTTCCCTCCCACCACCCCGCCTGACATCATGACTCCCTCAGCCCTCTGGCAACCACACTGGACTCTTTGAACATTATCCCAGCGCTCGTTAGGCCCATGACTTCCAGCTGCACAGAACAGCTACTTCCTTATGTCCATGCTAGTACAATATTCCACTGGAACTGAAACATCACTGTATCTGTGTTAAGAAGTTATTGTTTTCATTTGCAGAAATTTCTTTTATAAAAAACAACACAAACCAAAGCAACAAACAAAAGCAAAAAAAAGGAGAGGTGGTGGAGTTGCTCTTTATGTGAGTGAGCAGCTAGAATGTATTGAGTTCTGTCCAGGGGCGGATCAGGAGCGAGTTGAGTGTTTGTGGGTGCGAATTAAGGGGCAGGCTGGCAGGGGTGATACTGTTGTGGGTGTCTATTACAGGCCACCAGATCAGGATGAGGACGGTGATGAGGCCTTCTACAGGCAGCTGAGAGCAGTCTCGCAATTACAGGGCCTGGTTGTTGTGGGGGATTTCAACTACCCTGATATTTGCTGGGAGGCCTACTCAGCCAGCCATCCTCAGTCCAGGAGGTTCCTCCAGTGCATTGATGATAACTTTCTGATGCAAATGGTGGATGAGCCAACTAGGAGAGGAGCGCTGCTGGATCTTATCCTCACTAACAAGGAGGGTCTGGTTGAAGAGGTGAAGGTTGAGGGCAGCCTTGGTTGTAGCGACCATGAGATGGTAGAGTTCAGGATCTCATGTGGCAGGAACAGAATAGCTAGCAGAATCACAACCCTGAACTTCAGGAGGGCCAACTTTGGCCTTTTCAAGCAATTGCTAGGGGAAATCCCATGGGACAGGGTACTAGAAGGTAAGGGGGCCCAAGATAGTTGGTTAGCGTTCAAGGACTGCTTCTTCCGAGCTCAAGATCAGAGCATCCCAACAGGTAGGAAGTCAAGGAAGGGTACCAGGAGACCTGCATGGTTGAACAGGGAACTGCTGGGCAAACTCAAGTGGAAGAAGAAGGTGTACAGATCATGGAAGGAGGGGCTGGCCACTTGGGAGGAATATAAGTCTGTTGTCAGAGGATGTAGGGAGGCAACTAGGAAAGCTAAGGCCTCCTTGGAATTAAACCTTGCAAGAGAGGTCAAGGACAACAGAAAGGGCTTCTTCAAATACACTGCAGGTAAAACCAACACTAGAGGCAATGTAGGCCCACTGATGAATGAGGTGGGGGTCCTGGAGACAGAGGATAAAAAGAAGGCGGAGTTACTGAATGCCTTCTTTGCCTCTGTCTATACTGCTGGAGGCTGTCCTGAGGAGCCCTGGACCCCTGCGGCCTCAGAAGAAGTCAGGATAGAGGAAGAATCTGTCTTGGTTGATGAGGGCTGGGTCAGGGACCAATTAAGCAACCTGGACGTCCATAAATCCATGGGCCCTGATGGGATGCACCCGCGGGTGCTGAGGGAGCTGGCGGAAGTCATTGCTAGGCCACTCTCCATCATCTTTGCTAAGTCGTGGGCAACGGGAGAGGTGCCTGAGGACTGGAGGAAAGCGAATGTCACTCCAGTCTTCAAAAAGGGCAGGAAGGAGGACCCGGGTAACTATAGACCGCTCAGCCTCACCTCCATCCCTGGAAAGGTGATGGAGCAACTTGTTCTTGGTGCTGTCTCTAGGCACATCAAGGATAGGGGGATCATTAGGGGCAGTCAACATGGCTTCACCAACGGGAAGTCTTGCTCAACCAACTTGATAGCCTTTTATGAGGATGTTACCCAGTGGATAGATGATGGTAAAGCTGTGGATGTGGTCTATCTCGATTTCAGTAAAGCGTTTGACACGGTCTCCCACAGCATCCTCGCAGCTAAACTGGGGAAGTGTGGTCTGGATGATCGGGTAGTGAGGTGGATTGTAAACTGGCTGAAGGAAAGAAGCCAGAGAGTAGTGGTCAGTGGGACAGAGTCCAGTTGGAGGTCTGTGTCTAGCGGAGTTCCGCAAGGGTCGGTTCTGGGACCAGTTCTATTCAATATATTCATTAATGACTTGGATGAGGGATTAGAGTGCACTGTCAGCAAGTTCGCTGATGACACAAAACTGGGAGGAGTGGCTGAGATGCCGGAAGGCTGTGCAGCCATTCAGAGAGACCTGGACAGGCTGGAGAGTTGGGCGGGGAGAAATTTAATGAAATATAACAAGGGCAAGTGTAGAGTCCTGCATCTGGGCAAGAACAACCCCCTGTACCAGTACAAGTTGGGGACAGAGCTGTTGGAGAGCAGCGTAGGGGAAAGGGACCTGGGGGGTCCTAGTGGACAACAGGATGACCATGAGCCAGCAGTGTGCCCTTGTGGCCAAGAAGGCCAATGGCCTCCTGGGGTGTATTAGAAGGGGTGTGGTTAGCAGGTCGAGGGAGGTTCTCCTCCCCCTCTACTCTGCCCTGGTGAGGCCGCATCTGGAGTATTGTGTCCAGTTCTGGGCCCCTCAGTTCAAGAAGGACAGGGAACTGCTAGAGAGAGTGCAGCGCAGAGCCACGAAGATGATTAAGGGATTGGAACATCTCCCTTATGAGGAGAGGCTGAGGGAGCTGGGTCTCTTTAGCTTAGAGAAGAGGAGACTGAGGGGTGACCTCATTAATGTTTATAAATATGTAAAGGGCAAGTGTCAAGAGGATGGAGCCAGGCTCTTCTCAGTGACATCCCTTGACAGGACAAGGGGCAATGGGTGCAAGCTGGAGCACAGGAGGTTCCACTTAAATTTGAGGAAAAACTTCTTTACTGTAAGGGTGACCGAACACTGGAACAGGCTGCCCAGAGAGGTTGTGGAGTCTCCTTCTCTGGAGACATTCAAAACCCACCTGGACGCATTCCTGTGTGATATGGTCTAGGCAATCCTGCCCCGGCAGGTGGATTGGACTAGATGATCTTTCGAGGTCCCTTCCAATCCCTAACATTCTGTGATTCTGTGATTCTGTGAAAACCAAAAAAAAGCTAACCCTCCCTTCCACTTTCTTCTAGAAAGTACGTCTTGCATTGTTAGGAGCATGTTTGATCAGCTAGACAAAAGTTGGTGAGAAAATTATCTTAAAAGGAAACTCTGAAAACAAAAAGCTTACTATACCTAAAATCAATTTAATATTTAGTAGGCAAATGCTCACATATATTGTTGATGACATTTTTTTATTTGTAATTTGGAGTTATTCACTCAGACTGTAGACTGTAATAAATTTCATTTTATACTGCCCATCATGGATTTTGATATATTTTTTAGAGGTAGCACTGTATTTCATAATTACTTAAAGTAAATATGACCAAGCTTACAGGTGTGAACCTTGAGCTGAGCGCATAAAACAGTTTTAAAAAAACAGTTTTTAACATCCTATGCTCCTATGCCAAGCCAAGATCCTATTTCAAATTACTGACAATATAATTTGTGGTGCAATTAGTCGAGTAAGTTGCAGCAAGAGTTACAGCAAAGCTGAGCAAATCCTTTTTTGTTCTGTGTTCAACATCTTATGAATGAATCCCCACGCCATTCCTCATTTACAGTTCTATGAGAAATATTAGCTGCTGTTTCTAGACAAAAGTGAAAGTGTCACGTTTAAAGTACATCTCTCTCCTTCAGTCTTTCAGAAAGCCTGCTTGAGTTTACTCAGTTGAGTTCACAACAGTTCACAATAGCTCTTTCAAGGCCATATGTTTATTATTGTGAAAAATGCTTTAGAAGAACCCAAGTACTATCTCTCAGCAGATCAGAATGAGTGCTGCCTTGCATCACCTCTGTGCCTACTTCAGAGGCAGGCCTCTACCATCCTAGAAAGCATGATGGGATGTTGAGTATTTTCTTCTGTGCAATAACTGAGTACAGATGTTATCTATGATCTATGAAAGCAGCACTTCCTATTATAATGTGAAACATGTTAAATCCCAGACTAGTTCGATTTACTTCAGCAGCAAAATTTCAGGCAGAAGTTGAAGTCTCAGGCCACAGCCAGTTCTAACATTGGTTTTGGGGGGCAAAATAATCCATAGGAAAACTGTATTTGTGGCATCATGAACCTGTGAGTCTTTCTGAGATTAAAACCTTTAAGTATTGGCTGCCTTAGGCTTTTAAAATAATAACATTTCTATGCTGCTGTGTATATGTCTTCATCCACATGTATACTATTAAGTGTTAACACAAGATTCTGCTGTGCAACTCCATGCTCATTAAAGGGTATTTATCAGACAGCAGTAATTATTGAACTTGGGCACAGAACTGTGAGAAAGCTGGGTTTTGAACAATGTGTGTCCTCTACTACAGAGAAAGCTCTTCTTATTCTTCCAGAACAGAAGTGAATGGCTGTGTTCCCGCCAGAAGAAAATACCCTCTAACTTCCTTGTCTGGATACTTCCTCAGAGTTATTTCAACTTAAGTGGTGAAGCTCACCCCAAGTAAAAAAGGAATTCATATCTACTCTCTTCCTCTACACCTATCCTTCCCTACTAACAGATCCCTGGTCGTCTTCTCAATATCTGTGAGGGAGATATAATGCTATAGGTGGGCATGAGAGGTGAGAGGGATACCTCCTATTCAGGAAGATGGAAGAGAGAGATCTAGAGCACACCCATTCCCTCCATAGCCAGGCCACCAGGGAGGCATTTCACCATCCACTCATAAAAGAAATACTATCTCGCACCCATTCCCTACATAGCCAGGCCACCAGGGAGGAACTTCATCATTCACTCATAAAAGAAAAACTATCTCGCTGCTGTTAAAGATTCATACAGGTTCAAAGATGCCATACGTTTTAACATTTGTTAAAACATACAAAGTAAGCACTTTGCATTCTGTCTTTTCCTCATAAATATTAAAAGTACATTATATAAGGCATTGCTTTGTTGTCTTACATCTTCCTTGTCTCATCCAGCGTTGTCTTAATTGATAGACATGTGTTCATAGTGCTGGGAAGACTTTAAAAAAAAAACAACAAAGAAACCACAAAAATGGGAAGCTACCGTATCAACTATTTTTTTACAGTCACCTATCTGTAGTCTTTAAGTGTTACAAATGTTTTAAGCATGCTCTTCAGACCAGTGAAGATGAATGCTGCATTAGATGTAGAAAAACTACATATTTTGTACCAGTAACATTAGTGTAATGCTCAATAATACCGAATTTCAAGGGATATCCTCTTCAACTGTGTTTTTCCAGAGTTCATTGTCTATTGTGACAACATATCTCTTTTTTCTCATTCTCTTCAGCAATAATAGCACTTTTATTGTTTGTTGTTCATCCTAATGTTTACTATTTATTGAAATACTGCAATAACATCCAAATTGCTACATCTGAGTGGGTGCATTGTTGTACCAGGCACCATAAGAAGCAGTTGGAATGCATAGCCTTTACCTTGAATAGCTTACTTTTGAATTCACTGCACCAAAAGTACTTTTAATGTCCTGATCCAAACATCTTTTGTCAAAACTTGAGGGATACAATTTCATCACCCTTATTCCTTGTTTCCTTCTTCTAAGGACCAAGCTAGGCCTTCCGGGGAACATTTCTACCCGCTTATCAGAGTGAAAATCCTCCCCTTCTTCTAAAATGAGCAAGTTTGATGCTGAGGTAGAAATGCAAAAAGTAGTATTATTCTCATTTGAAAACAAGACTTAAACAAAGTTGATGGTTTTGCCACACAGTTCCTTTGTCAGGTCCTTAAATTTTGCAGCTGTGACATTAATGCAGTTAGTACAGTTTATAGTTGTCAGTTTGGGCTGCAGAGCATGTAGGCTGCATTAAAACGTATTCAGTAAGATTATGGCATTGAAGAAGCAACTCCTTGAAAGCTGTGTAACATCAATAACAGAAATGTCCATGATCACAAGCTGAGTTTGTTTGAATACTGTCTTAGGCAGTATTATCACTCCTTTAGGTTTAGGCACAAGTTTAGAAATGTAGTGCAAATGGGGAGGAAGGAGGGAGAAGGGGACTGTATGATCTAACAACTGCTTTGCGAGACTGCTCACTTTTTCTCTCTTGTCCTCTTTAGTGAAGCAAAACCAAGATACTTCTGCTCCCTTCTAAGTTCAAATTAGTATGTTACAACTTTATTGTGATGATTTATTGCTTTATACTTCATAATTAATATCAGGTAATTACTTATAAAAAGTGTCATATATATTTACTAATATCAATGTTTTAACACCAAGTATTAATGAGTAGAAAGGAGGGGGAGAAAAAGGAAAGAACACCTTTATGTGTTCTGGACCAGTCTGTATATTTAGACTACTAACATGAGAAGTGAGCTCTGGTGTGCATATGAACCTGCTGCTGATCTCATTTACTGCACCATAAAACTGTGTATGGTGTGAAAAATTAAAGCTTCAAGCAAAGACTTCCGTCACTGCACTACTGTTACCGTTTCCCCTTTATTTTTCAAATGAAATTAGGGAGGATATAAAACCACAAATATTAGTATGTTAAAAATATTGACTAGATAGAGCAATCATGCGTTTTCCTAATCCTCATTCTTGGCAAGCCCCAGTTTAACCCTGATTTAGTGTAATCTAAATCCTAACCCTGTCTGGAAACTAAGCCTCAAATTAGAAATGGTAGTCACGGAAATTCATGCAGTCCTCTTGTCTTTTATTCACCAGTGCAAAATACGTAGTTACCTTCTTGTGAACATTTGTGTATGCAAATATGTGGGATGCTGTATCCTCTCTGCTTCAGAAGTTTAGTGTTTCTTTTCCTAAATATATGATACCATGCACTTAAAACACCACTTCACCTTTTCTGCCTTTGTTTCATTACCGTTAACTCTGGCTAAGTCCTCTACTTATGTCACAGAAGGGACATCTGGCAGGGATTCTTGGATTCCCTAATTTTTTTTTTAGGACACAGCCTTTTGTATTTCCTTTTCCATTCCCAGTCAGAAGAATAGACATCCAAAAGTTGAGTCATAAGCAAATTTGGGCATATGATGTTCAGATGATACGCTGTGCTATAAGCTATGACAGTGCCTGAGTGCAAATGTGAGAATAAATCCTTATTTTAAGGCTTGTGTTTTCATATGAGTGATGACTCTCAAAATGTTAGTTCTTGTTGTTTGGAATGTCGTTGTCAAAGGAGAGTGAGAGGTATTTCATTGTTCACGTGACTGAGACAGATCACTTTGGAAAGAGCTCGCTATACACAGTCTTCAAGTAGCAGATTTTGAGAACTGCCAAAGGATGCAAATTCCTTTTTCCATTTTCAAGTCCTCATGAAGATACCTAATTTTAAAGGCACGATGCACTCATTTGTTAAAACAGAGAACTTATTTAAGGCTAAATGCTAATAACAATGAATGTTAACTGACTTAATGCAATGTGGAATTACTGTTTCAACATTCATACAAGTGATAATTCAGTCTAAGTGGCTCTATATTCTGTTATATAGACATTACTTTGCAATTTGCAGGATAATTGCATACAGAGCTACTAAACAAATTTGTTTTCTTTTGCATCAAAAGTGCTTTGTACATCTCTTCAATATATGAATAGTATTTTTAAGGGCATGGTTTTTAGTGGGATGGTATGGTCAGCTGTTCTTGTTGAATATTTATTAACTGTTACTGAGTCTCTGATCATCTTATCAATGTCTAATTCCCTTTCCTTGTGTGGTGTAATTACACAGAATCACACAGAATCACACAGAATCAATCAGGTTGGAAGAGACCTCTGGGATCATCGAGTCCAACCATTGCCCTGACACCACCCTGTCAACTAGACCATGGCACTAAGTGCCATGTCCAGTCTTGTCTTAAACACATCCAGAGATGGTGACTCCACCACCTCCCTGGGCAGCCCCTTCCAATGTCTAATGACCCTTTCTGAGAAGAAATTCTTCCTAATGTCCAACCCGAACCTCCCCTGGCGAAGCTTGAGGCAATGTCCTCTTGCCCTATTGCTAGATGCCTGGGAGAAGAGGCCGACTCCCACTTCACTACAACCTCCCTTCAGGTAGTTGTAGACTGCAATAAGGTCACCTCTGAGCCTTCTCTTCTCCAGGCTACACAACCCCAGCTCCCTCAGCCGTTCCTCGTAGGTCAGACCCTCCAGACCCTTCACCAGCTTGTTTGCCCTCCTCTGGACTCGCTCCAACACTTCAACATCTTTCCTGAAGTGCGGGGCCCAGAACTGGACACAGTATTCAAGATGCGGCCTCACCAGTGCCAAGTACAGAGGGACAATCACTTCCCTAGACCGGCTGGCTACACTATTCTTAATAGAGGCCAGGATGCCATTGGCCTTCTTGGCCACCTGGACACACTGCTGGCTCATGTTTAGTCGGCTGTCGATCAGCACCCCCAGGTCTCTTTCCGCCGGGCCGCTTTCTAACCACTCTTCCCCCAACCTGTAGAGCTGCATGGGGTTGTTGTGGCCCAAGTGTAAGACCGGGCACTTGTTCTTGTTGAACCTCATGCCGTTGGTCTCGGGCCATCTATCTAACCTGTCCAGATCCCTCTGTAGGGCCTTCCTACCCTCCAGCAGGTCGACACTCCCACCTAGCTTGGTGTCATCTGCAAATTTACTGAGGGTGCACTCAATCCCTAGGTCTAGATCATCTATAAAGATATTGAACAGCACCGGCCCCAGAACTAAGCCCTGGGGAACACTGCTAGTGACCGCCGCCAGTTGGACTTTGCCCCATTCACCACCACTCTCTGGGCTCGGCCATCCAGCCAGTTTTTAACCCATCGAAGAGTCCACCCATCCAAGCCCCTTAAGTGAAATTTAAGAGAAATCCCAACAAATACCTAGATCTGTTCTTACAGTGTAGCCATTACCCTCCTTTACTGACTTACAGCACCACCAAGTAAAAGTATGCATTTGTATCTAGCAGCTTTGAACAAAGGACCCTGGGAAAAGAATTCATTGTTTGTTCATAATTACCTTTTTGGCAAAATTTACCTTGTAAAATATTACAATAGGAATAATGTTTATTAACTGACACTTTTCTGATGCTTTCTATCTTTTAAATCCAAATTAGTCTTTTATGTATAATCATAAAAGGCTTTGGTTTTATTTTTCAGTTTATTCATATGCATAATCCTTCAATAATAGTACAGAATACCAACTCTGCTGCAAAATGTTGATTTTACTCTCTCCCTTACACCCTTTGATTTTACTGGTCTCAATCCTGCGTTCAGTTCAGTTGCAGGAAGAAGGATTTTGAATAATACAGCCGTGATGTCAAAACAGTGCAAATTATATGCTGCTGCCATCTGGAATACTGAAAATAAAAGCTTTATTTACACTGTTCTTTGAAATAATAGACTTTATTGCAGCAGTTTATCTTCAGTACCTATCGTATATTCTGTGTATACTCCATGTGTGCCTTTTTATTCTGTGAGCTACAGAATGATTAAAATTTGCCTGTGGCAAAGCTGTCAGTGAATCTTGAAACAGACTTTTTTTTTTTCTTCCTGAATAGAATGGAGAACCACCCTCCATTTCCACAAGAAGAATAATTGGTTCACTTAGGACAATATTTTTTAAGAGGCACAGTGAAGCACTTTGAGTATGTATTTTAGTTAGGCAGATTACGCAGATGTAACTACAGGTTAATATGGATATTCTGGAACATGGGTGTTTCGATGATGCAAATAGTTAATGTGGAAGGAAATACTTAACAGAAATATTACCCAGTTTTCATGTCAACTGTCCAGTCTTGGACCCTGGTGCTGTTACTTTGCTTTTATACTCCATAACCCACAACCAAAGTCATCACAATTTGCTTTGGGTACTTCACATTTGGACTTTAAATCCATTTCATAGTAATATTATCGTAATGTACTGTAACTGAGAAAATTATCCACACTATTCTGTCTTCCTTGTTAAAACACGATGCTGATTGCCAAATTGATTCAGCAAGGTAGCTATGAAGAGTTTAAGACTAAAACCCAATCTGTTTCTAAAAACTGCTACTCTTGTTGCTGCCAGCAGAGCCTAGACATGATCTGAAAGTAGCTTGTCACAGAAAAAGTAGTCAAAAATGTTAAGAAGGTGGGGCACAAATGCTGGATGAAGATCACTGTTTTTCTCTTCATTTAGCTGTGTTTACACCTGGATAGGTTTATCATGAAGAATCAAATCCATTTTACTGGATTTGGATGAAATACTGTTCTTTGGATCCAGCTTTTGTATGTATGTAGCTTGACAGTATACCTTCAGACATAGCTTGGGAAGTTCCTGAAATCTTATGAAATAATGATGTCATTTAAAAAAGAGAGATTGCAACAGCACACTTTTTCCTTCAACATGAGAGAAAACACAGTTAAAGGACAAGCAGAACAGAGTTTATGATACATAGTTGTGGCACAGCTATGTTCAGAGGTTTTTTTCTGTAGATATTCTTAAAGGTAAGTATGATTTCCTTTTGGTAGAGCATCATTTAACTTGTTGGTATTTTCAAGATACCACTCCATCAATATTACTGTTTACACATAAAAGCTGAGTTTGAGTCTCTACTCTAAATGCTGTTGCATTTGTGAGGACAGGCCCACCTCTAAGACAGGTGCAGCAACATGTGAAATTATGTGTTGGACAATGCCGGTGGGTATACTTATGCTGAAATCTGAATGTTGAGCTTAATGTTTTTTTTCCATACGTGTTGCTTGGTAGGGAAGCAATTACCACTTTGACAATACCATCAGCAGAGGTAGGAATCTCAAGGATGTAGCTTACAGATGAGCAATGTCAAACACACTGAATACACAGAGAGACACTTCAGAAATACTAAGAGCAACCACGGTGGGAAACAAGGCAAGGCCATTTTGTATCATTCTCTCTTAAGGGTTCATGTAGTAACCAGTCTTTGTAATTGCCTCTCCATGTTGTTCAGGTCATACATTCGGTGAAAAATAACTTTTGTAGAGCTCTTCCAGCAAATGGAAATGATACTAGCACAGTACTAAAGGCATTATCTTAATGCCAGTAACAGAATGTGGCTCTGTTAAGACATCTAACAGATTCAAAGAATGTGCTCTGTTTCTAAATCTCTTTTATCTGTCATCCTAAGCAAAAGATGTATTACATGTATGACTCACTAAGCACGAGGACAGAGAAATCTGCCCTTCAATGGCCTCTAAAAATGACAGTATCAAATGGCTTTGAGAAGGTCAAGTCTGATTTAAATTGTTGATGAATTGAAAGCTAATTCACTAGAACTGAATATTAATAGGGAACAGTGGTATATACTATGGTCTAGAGCCTAATGAGCATATTAATGAGCAGTAAAAAATATTTTTCTTTTTACCTCATGTAAAATGGTAGAGCTAACAATATATAAAAATTTTCCAATAGTTACTTTTCTCTTACTGTGGCTGAGAGGTAGTTGTTCACTGATTTGATGCTCAGCTCTCTTGCACAGTGTGTTTGATGATCTGTAAAACTTGGTATCGTAAAAGTGTAAAGACATTTTTGTACAAAACACTAATAAACTTAGAGAGAAAAAAAAGCAATTAACATCTTAAAAACTAAATCCCCTGTGATAAGCACTCCAACTAGAAATTTAATTATTTCCCTGGTCCATTTTATGTTGAATATTGGGTTTTATTGCCAAATACCTGAAAGCCAGATTGGAAACAAGCCACAGCTGTCAAAAATATAACAGTTCTGGCTATTTGAATCTGTTACATTGTGATGTTTCTCATGAAAATTTCATGAAGAGCATTCATTCAAAGAGATTCTATGCATAAGGGGGATGGATGGAATTTAATTACCCTTATTAAAAATAAGAAAGGAAAGCTCTTTACCACTCCATCCTATTAGTAGTCAAGATAGATTATCTTTGTTGTGCACTTATGTATTTGCAAAAGGGACTCCAGGGTTTTCTGTACAAGCCAAGTAGGAAAGGAAAGGTCAGGTCATAAAAATCCTGTTCTGTGTCACCAGTCAAATCCTGTCAGTTACTCCCAAATAGACTTTCATGTTTATAAACAGACGTGAAACATACCTTTCTTTGAGAAGAGCCTATAGCTAGTGAAGGATTTGACACTTAACTACTGATTGGTAGAAATACTAGGTCTGAAGAGTTATGCAAACTTACTGGAGAATTGCGTTTACTATACCAGAGTGCTGACTATGTGCCTGTGTGCATTTGTATTGAAAGCAATTAAGTAGCTCATGGGCAACAGCAGACCCAGGAATTGCACAGATTTATAGGATGTACTTGCTTGCTATACATTTTTCAGAAAAGTGTGAAGACTTCCCTGAGACTATTTGAAAATATGACGCATTTTTCATAAGAGTTGACACTGAATAATTTCTTCTAAGTTAATTTTATCCCTTAATCAATTGCATGTCAGTAACCACCAATCAAGACATTTAATAAGATATGCATTTTATAGTTAGCATTGATGCTCTTTCTTTTGATTTTTTTTTTGCTTGAACTTTTTGAACTGAAATTATTTTGCAATAAAAATATTTTTGCCGTTTTAATGGAAATGAAGAGCAAGATGATGTAATTCAAATAGATCATTTTACCTATGCTAACTTGATTTCTGAGAAATTGCCTGATCCCACTGTGCTTCCAGTGTTACTTGCTAGCGTGTATCATCGTAAGAAGGCGAATTGCTCTTGTTCAGTATTTCTTAATATTTCTCTAGTGACTGCACTAGGGTGAGGATTTTTGACCATATCTGAATGTTTTAGTTGACACAGTTGTATCCGTTCAAGATCATTGTGAATGTCCTGTCACTTTAACTTTGATATCTGCATAGCTCCAATGTTTAGAGTTTCTCAGTGCTTTGCAATCTTATAATGCATTCATCCTCATAGCACTTCTCTGTACCAGTATAGCGCTGTCATACTCATCTTACAGATGGACAACTGAAGCACAGGGACATTAAATGTTAAGACCAACAGCACGTAGGTAATAATGACAAAAGCAAGAAACATAACTTGGGTCTCCTAAGTCCCTGGCCAAATCCTATACTGCATGATCACACTTCCTCATGTACTTGTCTCATGTAAAGAAAGGGGTTTTTCCCTGTTGTTGAAAGGCATGGTAATTCCATATTTCACATAAAATAATAAGGACTCTCGCAAGCAGAGCAACGTCATGGTTGTAACTATGATTGTTACAGAGCAACTATGGTTGTAAAGCACCATAGTTGGAGTCTAATGAGTATGCACTATATACAGTATCTATGTCAATTTAATGCATTTTATAAGTAGTATAAAGTTCGTAGCTGCTTTTTTTATGAACTTTCTGTTTTGTATCAGCATTTTGATCTCTGTAAGTTACCAAAAATACTGCCTGAGTATCTGATCTTGCATCAGTTCCTTGCATACAATTAGGGGATCCTTGAATGTTAAGTAGGGTGGTGGTTGGGGTTTTCATAAGTTACTACGTAACTGATGTGAAACCCTTCAAATCATACATTTCTTTTGCAGAGGATCAAATTCCACGAGGTTTCCCCACCATTGATATGGGCCCACAGCTGAAGGTGGTTGAACGAACTCGTACAGCTACCATGCTATGTGCAGCCAGTGGCAATCCTGATCCCGAAATAACTTGGTTCAAAGACTTCTTACCTGTTGACACAAGCAACAACAATGGCCGCATCAAGCAGTTACGCTCAGGTAGGGTCTTGTTACTGTTTCCACTAACGCCCAGAGTTGTTCTCTCTCACCTTTTCTTTCTTTTCTTTCTCTTCCTTTTTTTAAAATTTTTATTTTTAGGTAATAATTTTTCTTCCTCCTCTCTTTTCTGTATTACTAAGTGTGTTGTCCATGTCTGTGATGTTGTCATAGCCTTTTCTAGAGTCTGTCTCTGTGTGTTTTGCAGCTTCTGTTTACTCCACATTGCTCACTGCTGTGACTGTACTTTTTGATAATTTTTTTCTTTACTGCTTTTTGCAGTACTTGATGGATCCATTTTCTCCTCTTTCTTTCTTCTTTCCTTTTTATTTTTTTTTAACAAATTTATTTCAACATTGGACTTCATTCAGAAATTGCAAGGAGTACCAATGGTTATATTCATCAAAATCAAAACCTGCATTAGACACTTCAATTAAAATTTAAAATGTGTTTTGTGCTGTCTTTTCCACGTTTGACTCCACCAAAGATTAGCCAGTTTGGACACATCTTCTTTCCTCTGACAAATACATAAAACACAATACTTTTTCCCATGCACAATTATACCTTAAAAAGAAAATTAAAAAAAAAAAAAAGGAAAAGAAATCCTTGGGTGATCTACGGAATAAAATTTTTTTGCTGGCTGAGTATTTTTCCAACACATTTAGCCACAGTAGTGTGTGCCCACGCTAAAGCTTTATTAATCCTACATTTTCTGGATCTACAGAAGTCTGCTTTTGGTGTAGAATCCAGCTTTTGCTGCTCTCTCTCTCTTTGCCCCTTGCACCTCCCTAGCAGTTCTTTCGCTTTCCTCCTGCCCTAGTTTATTCTTTTGCTCTCTTTAGATTTAAAAAAAAAAAAACAACTCTAAATTTATCAAGTTTAAAGCTTATCCCTAAATAAGATAATTGGGATATAATGAGGTTTTTTTTGTTTGGCAACTGTAGTAGATATTATTGTAGAATCTAAGTTGTTTAATCACGTCTTCCCAGAACTCTCAGCTTTTGACCTGTCCTGTGATGTTAAATCGTCTTGTTAACTGACTTTTTGCTTGTTGTCAGCAGAACTGTGTAAATTAACCTTCTGTTAATGTAAATTAAGAATTAATTTTTCACATGTGACATAGATGATTTAGTATATAAAGCTTTAACTGAAAACTTTGTACCAAATTATAAGGAATATAATAATATTTTTATGCTGTCTTTCTTCTCTCCGTATTTAAATCTCCAGAATCTATTGGTAAGTGCTCAGTTCTGAAGCGCACTTCACCCCCACTAATTTCCATATTCAGAATATTATTATTATTATGATTATTATTATATGATTACTATTATTATTCTTAAAATGCATGGCATGCATTTTACTAACAGTCAGTGTAGTCACCAGATCCCTATAGTGGCGCACACGCACACCTCCACAGAAATGTTGTCTTATCAGTCATAGCAACACCTAAAAGAAACAGTACACATGTACCACATAGCTGTAGAATAGTAAATGCCATAATCCAGCCTGAGCTACAGTGTTTGTTTTGAGATAGCCTTCAGTATATCCTCTTTTTATATATATATATATATATATTTATATATATTTATATATATATTTAAATAGAATTTCCAATATTTTCCTAAACTATGTCATAAGTACAGTATTGTAAAGTTTCCTTTAAGTATTTGAGGCATATTCAATATATATCTAACCCTATATAACCAAACATCTAAGAACTCAGATGCTACTCTGAGAATGGCAATGCAGCCAGTTGTAGCCTTTGCCCTTTGTGGTACAATGCAACCTGCTTTTATAACCTGATAATACTATCTAATATGTTACTGTTTTAACAGTATAGTAATTCAAGTTTCTCTTAAGACCTTATTTAATTCTGTAAATCTAATTTGATTCTTCTTCCAAAGCCCTAGCCTCCTTCTTCTCGTACTAATGCTTCTTCTTTCTAATCTTATTTGCATTCATATTATCCACCCAGGTGGTACACCAATAAGAGGTAAGAGTGCTGAACTAACGTTCACAGAATGATCTTACTCATTCTTTCTGTCCTTTCATCCCTCTCATCTTTGTCCTGTTTATTTTTTTTTTTTAAGGAAAAAAAAAAACAAACCACAGAAATGTCCATCATCTGATTTTTTTTTTCCTTTGTCCTGTTTGGTTATGATCAGTGACTCACATATTGTGACCTTTCTTTCTGCACACTCCCTTTTCCTTTCCCTTTTTCGTTTGTCCATTTTAAAAAAAAAAAAAAAAAAAAAAAGATAATTTGATTTGTGATATGCTTCAGAGAAAGCATATCCAGATCTTCTGGCCATAGCCCAGTCACAGCGTACCATTTGTCCCTCTTTTTTCTTTTTTCTTCTTCTTCTTCTTCTTCTTTTTCTTCTTCTTCTTTTTCTTCTTTTTTCTTTTTTTTTCCTTCCTCTTTTTTTTTGTCCAACTGGAGCAAAAAAAGATCATTTTTTTTCTTCCTTAGCTGTTCTTGTCAAGGACCAAAGCCAAGATGGTCTGGAGAACAGTAGCAGACATGCAGAAGACAACATGGACTACCTTCTTTTTATCTTATCTTTCATAAAAGGTTTTATTTTTGTTCTTCTTCAATCCTTTTTTTTCTTTTAACTTTGTAAAGTTGAAAAAGATGTGTGTCCCCCCCTAAAAAATTACAGAAATGGGTTTTTTTCCCTTTATAGTTTTTTTTTTCCTTTTCTTTTTCTTGGAGCTCTCTCACCTCTGGATTTTTGGATCTTCT